>NC_135582.1:49021053-49646053 GCF_965152235.1 Eretmochelys imbricata
AAAATTCAGAGAAGGTTCTCAGAGATGTTCAAAGCAGATTTTCTATAAGTAAATAGCAGGTGCTTGAACATCTTTATCATTTTTTTCATGCAACTAATGACCTTTATTGATTTCATTGATTTTTGGTGGGTATTTTGTTGTGTATGGGTTTTTTGGTGTTATATTATACGATATTGCTGCTCAACTCCTGCTCCTTTATGCTTTTTAGTATTCTCTCCATTAAGTGACATTTAAAATATGTTTTTCTCATGTCTACCTATTCTGCATGGCAATTACTTTAGAATTGCACTTACACTTTCATTTATTTTTCCTAGAGAGAGGACATTTTGACAATGATTGTTAAAATATCAGTATTGTGACTCTTTACTTTCTGGACCTTTATCCTCTGTGACCCTCTTCAACATGAGTCAAGCAGTAGATCTCAGCCATATGTTATTTTTTTAAAACTTTATAGCATTTTCATAATTTATTTAAATATTGTCTAGTTTTCCTAAAAATGTTCAGTAAAATTTAATAGGGTTTTTTTCTTTATTTTTACTACTCTCATCTTAGTTTAGTTTAATTAACACATATGGCCAAATTCTGCAGTATTTACTCAGGCAAAAATTCCTTTGAAATCAAATGGGGAAATACATAATAATGCTGAAAGAATCACGCTAAATTATACATCACTAAATAGTACCACAACATTTTGTACAACCCATGTGTGTAGAAGACAATTCCAAAGTACTATGTGTGAAATCATGGTCCTATTAAAGTAATTGGCAAAACTCACATCAACATCGATAAGTCCAGGATTTTCACTCCATGTTTCAAATCACTGTGGGCCAGATTCTACCACCTTTATTCACATTGAGTAGTACCTCTGACTTTTTTATTATCTCCACTGAAATCATTACAGAATCACTGAGCAGCTGGGCACAACTTGGCCCATAGTGATTTGTCATTTTATTTCAGATTGCCCAATGTAAGATATAAATTCATGTAAGCCTTAAGCTGTGAAGTCATAAATATGATAAACTAGTAGGGAAAATAAGATTTATGATTTGTGGGACACACCTAAGGTATAAATATGCATAAATAACCGCACAATGTACAGAAAGTAAAACTCTGCCCTAATACATATGCATAAAATTCCCACTGAGTGAGCGGTCTGATTTATGGTTTAGTATCAAAACCATGTGAAAATTTACAGCTTTGCATAGGATTTTAATTGAAGCTTGGTTAAACTCAGCATCTCCCTACCCCTTTTTTAATAATAAGTTTGCTATGAGCTTTTGTGCTTGTTCAAATCAAAAACTTAAAAAGTAGAATGGAACTCCCAGGAATTGTAACCAAATTAAAGGTTTGCATGGATAGTAAAGATCTGCTCTCTGATATTAATGCATTGAAATTTGCATACACACATCTAATGGAAAAACTGTAACAAGGCAGAATTTGGCTAGGCATTAAACAGGGGTACATGTACTATATAAGATCAGAAAAGATAAGCTTAGCTTTCTAAAGGCTGAATTGTGCCTTTAACTACGCTCCCGCGCAAGGAATTAAGGGGGTGTAAGAACTCCCCCATATGCTTTCCCAGGCCACCTGGCCCTTGAGTTTTGGTGTGCAGGAGTAAGAAAAGCTACTTCTCTGCTTCATCTCCAGAACAGGTGGGCAAGGAGGGTTAGTGAATGGATGATGCCTGGGCTCCATTCCCACTACTTGCAGGCCAGCACAGCTAAGCCAGTGGGGATATTGGTGGTGGTGGTAATAGACAAGCAGTAAATTCCTATGTACAAAGGAGCAAAGGGTAACAAGAAGGGAATCATGCATCCCTGAGCACAATTCCTTCACTGGGATATTCCTGAGGCAGTACCTCAGCGTGGGGCCCTTACTGTGGGCTGTGTCCTTGTTACAAAATCTACCCATAAGTGGCAGAATTGTTATTTTGTTTGTTATACATCTTATACCCACACCAATGTTTTAGAGTTAGAGATTGTACCTTTTCTTATGAAATTCACTGACTCTTACCCTGCAGAAAGCATGAATTCCACACCTCAGCCTATGAGCAGTCTCTCCACACCTCCTATGTAGAGGTTTTGAGCCACCTGAAGTTCAGTAGTCCCAACCAACACGCAGTGGCCTCCATCACACCTCTTTGCTACACCCTCTTGCTTAATAATACAAACTAGAAACGGGATATTCAAATTCTATTTATTTTCCTTTCCTTTTTCTTATTTCACTTAACCAGTAAGTTAGATACCTGTCCGTTTCAACTACCTTCTGAAAATTTAGTGAGATTACTAACTAATTATCAGTGAGGTATCACGCTAGAAGCTACTATAAGAAGCAGTAATACTAATAAGCATTGTTGTAAATGTATCTGTATGCAAAAATATTGTAACTACATCTGATCAAATATCAGCAATGTAACAATCGTGGCAACAGAAGGATCATAAAACTAGCAGTTATGGGGGGAAGGGAAGAAAGCAATTTTTCGTTCAGGATATTTAAAATATATATAAATCCCCCTATAACTAGAGTATCACCACATTTCACAACATTGCTATACTCATAACAGATCCCCATGATGCTCGTTCTTAACACTAGTATCACTGGAATTTTCTGCTAGATTACTCTTGGGCAGGGATACTATCCAGGCCTAGGAACATGAGGCTGTCTGAGCATGTGCTTATCCATCCCTAAGAGTGAGTTTCTCAATGTCACTATCATGGAACTGTTCCTACGCAGGACCGAAAACAAGCCCCGTGGTGCCTAATTGCCTAGTGGTGCTTTGTCAGGGAAAGATGAGGAGACCTAAGTGCACTTTAGAGAAGCTTAAGGTTTTGAAGAAATTCTTCATTTGCACCTTGATTCTACAATGAGTTCTGCATGGAATCGGAGTCCCCCCACCCATAGAACTCCTTTGCACAGGGTAGTTGATGCTCAAAATAACTAAAGTGGATGCAAGTAGCACAGTCATCCCACCCCCTGGGAGGGTTATTCATATTTTCCAAATGAAAAACAAGGGTGTGCCTGGGAGTTGGGGGATAAAGGAGGTTGGTGGGAAAATGGGAAGATAAAGAACCCCTTTCAGAATAAAGCACAGAGATGCGTTACAATAAAAGGCAGTGTGGGAGAAGACAGTATTTATCCTTCTGCCACTCCTTCATTGTTCCCTGCCAGTGCCAATCTATCCCCTTCAGATCTAACTTTTACTTATCATCTGAACCTTCTGCCTCTTTCCCGCACAGCACTAGTTCATCCATACTGTCAATTTACTCCATCCCTCTTGCGTACAGCACTGGAAAACCCTACACGTCCATCAGCTCCAACCCAATCATCACCTGCTCAGGAACACCCACACATCCAGCTCTCCACCCTCTTCTTACTTTGTGTCTTCACAGCTCAGAACCACCCATTCAGCTCTGAATCCTCTCCCATCTGACTTGCTACAGGAGAGCCCTACAAAAGAGAGATGTTTGTATCCACATAGACAATTGGCTGATAGATATGGTCCCAGCAGATGAAACTCAAGAACATGCAGCATAATTCTTGGGTTTTGTAGAATCAATAAAATGTATCATTGTGCACTGCAAATGACTTCTTTTGTGCAGCTGTTTATGTGCAGCTCTTAATATGACCGAACCACAGGAAATAAGGAAAAATAAGGGATAATTGCCCTACTATGTTTAATTCACTGCATTATTCCTGAGTGTTGGAGCTTTAAAGATGTGTCAAATAACTTGATTGAACCTGAGAAATCTTTACTGTTAGAGTCAGAACTCTATAAAATGTAATATGTACATAGAACGTAAGATACAGGATAGATTTGAGTGAATTTAGTGGCTTATTTCAATTTGTATCTCCACATATAGACCCTTCATTATTTTCCTGCAAATTCTTTTAGTAAAAATTCAAGTTACTATTTCATATGTTGAGTCTTTATAAATATTCCTTTACTCCCCAGTGATACAGCAGAACTGCAGATTAATTAGGGAAGGTAGTACTCAGTTTTATTCGGGTAACAATCATAACAAATACTTGAAAAGTATTCATTAAGTCTTCAGACTAAAATGGTGTTGCCTTTGCCTGTTTAAATGAGCCAGTAACTTAGATAACTAAATATTTTGGCTTTACGACACACTATCTAAACATTAGAGGAATATTTCTCTGAGTATTAAGGGAAGGCAAGGTGGAGCATTAATGAAAACTAGAAGATTAAGGTAAAATCCTGGCCTAGCTTCCTTCATAGCTCCTTTATACCTCAATCTACTTACTTCATAAATACATTCTTCACAATGAGGACTGTAACATATTGAACATACAGCATCCAAATTTAGCTTAATATTATTTGTACACACATTTCCCTCACACCTGCTCTTGTCCCATCTTTTAGGGAAATATATTGGTGCAAATAGGTCATGGAGTTGGAAAGACAAGTTGGTCTTAAGATTGGGGGAACATACATTTGCTGTAAAGCCACCAATACCTTCCTTCAAGTCTTGCACCTGATCACAGCTTCTCCAGACTCAAGGTTTGTGCTGCCTGAATTTCTACTGATGCCAATTTGGTACTTCTGATTATCATTAAGTGCATTTAAGAATTTTTGCAGAGTAACAAAGATAAGAAGGGTATACAAACAAGTCATCATGAGAAATATGCAATGATGTGTTTCTCAATTGTAGGAATGCAGATGTATAGAAAGAGAAGGCTGTGCCAAGAAAAGGAGACAGATCATCAATAGCACAGAAGCAAAGATGATTGAAAGATGTGTGTGTTGGGAGCAGAGGGGAAGCACAGATCTAGGTGTTCTAAAAATATGATGATCCAGAAAATACGGTGTAAAACAATACAGCCTTTTTCTACTATCCATTTATAGGGTATTGTGAGTGGTGTATGATACCAATCCCAAACCTTTTTAAAAAAATATTTAGCTTCCTAAGCTATCCATGGAGCATCCCTGGAGCTATCTATCAGTTTTATTGCATGCAGACTTTAGGATATTCTCCACACAATAAACTAAATCATGATTTTCTGATCATCAATTATTAATTCTATCTTTATCCACTGGACCAAGGAGGCCCTGGATTCTGTCTCAGACTTGGATAAGTAACTTGCCTATTATTATGGGACACCACAGGCTTACAGTAATTTGTCCAGTGACTTTAAGTGATTAGTTCAAGCAGTTTCTTTATTTTTGCTATAAATCAATTTTACATGAAGTAAGCATTTTTCTTCCTCTCTGTGCAAGTGGAGTGTTCCAGAAACAATTGGGAAATAAGTACTTTCTTGATTAACATACTTTAAAAAAAAGTCACTCCAATACTCACAGTTTAGATTATGGGATAACTAAAAGAAAATAACACGAAACCCCTTACTTATCTGTAAAATGATGTTCTTTATAACAGGTTGGTGGCAGAATGGTGAACACAATGGAGACCAGAAAGAAAGTAAATTGTGTGGCAACTGTGAGTGAATACAGATTTACTTGTGTCACTTATTTTTCCACCCTTCTCCTTTCAAAATGCCACAACATTGGGGCATCAAACTCATATACTTTATTTCCACATAGAGCCTGCTTCTGTATTAACTTAAGCGCGACTCATTAAGTGAAACAGGTCGTAGGCTGTCTAGGTACTACAGTATCAAGTAAATATTTTAGACATAAATTAGATACTTATATCCTGTTTCTTTTCTCATTTTTATCTAAGCAATTTAACCCTGCTGAAATCAATGGAGTCACAACTGCTTAAAAATGGCATACACAAGAGAAGAATTATATTTATATGTCTACAAAATGTCTCAGATGAACAACACCGTCTGATTACTATTCCATAATGAATCTCCATAAATCTATATAAGGTAACAATATCTAGCATACAGTGTACTCAATTCTTTGCCCTGCACTTTTCACTCAGATATTTCCTCAGCATTCTTTCCATAATGTTTCATTACGTAGCAATGCATTAGCGTTTTTCTCTTCAATACTGTTAAAAGAACTTGTTCGGTTTTTGTACCCCTCCCTGAGATAAGAGCAGTTTTTAAGTCAAATAGAGGCCCAACTTAAATGTATACCCCAAATTAAAAAAACACAGTAAAAGAACTAAAAAAGAGCCACCGTGGCTTAACAGCCATGTAAAAGAAGCAGTGAGAGATAAAAAGGCATCTTTTAAAAAGTGGAAGTCAAATCCTAGTGAGGTAAATAGAAAGGAGCATAAACACTGCCAAATTAAGTGTACAAATGTAATAGGAAAAGCCAAAAAGGAGTTTGAAGAACAGCTAGCCCCAAAAACTCAAAAGGTAATAACAAAATGTTTTTTTTAAGTACATCAGAAGCCTGCTAAGCAACCAGTGGGGCCCCTGGACGATCGAGATACAAAAGGAGCACTTAAAGATGATAAAGTCATTGCAGAGAAACTAAATGAATTCTTTGGTTCAGTCTTCACGGCTGAGGATGTTAGGGAGATTCCCAAACCTGAGCCATCTTTTGTAGGTGACAAATCTGAGGAATTGTCACAGATTGAAGTGTGACTAGAGGAGGTTTTGGAATTAATGGATAAATTTAAAGTAACAAGTCACTGGGCCCAGATGGCATTCACCCAAGAGTTCTGAAAGAACTCAAATGTGAGATTGCGGAACTATTAACTATGGTTTGTAACCTGTCCTTTAAATCAGCTTCTGTACCCAATGACTCGAAGATAGCTAATGTAACGCCAATATTTAAAAAGGGCTCTAGAGGTAATCCCAGCAATTACAGACCGGCAAGTCTAATGTCAGTACCGGGCAAATTAGTTGAAACAATAGTAAAGAATAAAATTGTCAGACACATAGAAGAATATAAATTGTTGGGCAAAAGACAATATGGTTTCTGTAAAGGGAAATCATGTCTTATTAATCTATTAGAAAAAAAAAACGAGGAGTCCTTGTGGCACCTTAGAGACTAACACATTTATTTGGGCATAAGCTTTCATGGGCTAGAACCCACTTCATCAGATGTATGAAGTAAAAGATACAGGTGCAGGTATAAATACATGAAAGGATGTGGGTCGCTTTACCAAGTATTAGGTCAGTCTAACGAGACAAATCAATTAACAGCAGGATACCAAGGGAGGAGAAATAACTTCTGAAGTGGTAAGAGAGTGGCCCATTACAGTCAGTTGACAAGAAGGTGTGAGTAACAGTAGGGTGAAATTAGTATTGGGGAAATTAAGTTTAGGTTTTGTAATGACCCAACCACTCTCAGTCTTTATTTGGGCCTAATCTGATGGTATCTAGTTTACAAATTAATTCCAGTTCTGCAGCTTCATGTTGGAGTCTGTTTTTGAAGTTTTTTGTCTTTGAAGGGGTCAACAAACATGTGGACAAGGGGGATCCAGTGGACATAGCGTACTTAAATTTCCAGAAAGCCTTTGACAAGGTCCCTCACCAAAGGCTCTTACATAAATTAAGTTGTCATGGGATAAGAGGGAAGATTCTTTCATGGATTGAGAACTGGTTAAAAGATAGGGAAAAAGGGTAGGAATAAATGGTAAATTTTCAGAAGAGGGGTAACTAGTGGTGTTCCCCCAAGGGTCAGTCCTAGGACCAATCCTATTCGACCTATTCATAAATGATCTGGAGAAAGGGGTAAACAGTGAGGTGGCAAAGTTTGCAGATGACACTAAACTGCTCAAGATAGTTAAGACCAAAGCAGACTGTGAAGAACTTCAGAAAGATCTCACAAAACTAAATGACTGGGCAACAAAATGGCAAATGAAATTTAATGTGGATAAATGTAAAGCAATGCACATTGGAAAAAATAACCCCAACTATACACACAATATGATGGGGACTAATTTAGCTACAACTAATCAGGAGAAAGATCTCGGAGTCATCATGTATAGTTTTCTGAAGACGTCCACGCAGTGTGCAGTGGCAAGCAAAAAGGCAAAAGGGATGTTAGGAATCATTAAAAAAGGGATGGAGAATATCTTATTGCCCTTAAATAAATCTATGGTACGCCCTCATCTTGAATACTGTGTAAAGATGTGGTCTCCTCATCTCAAAAAAGATATACTGGCATTAGAAAAGGTTCAGAGAAGGGCAACTAAAATGATTAGGGGTTTGGAATGGGTCCCATATACAGAGAGATTAAAGAGGCTAGGACTTTTCAGCTTGGAAAAGAGGAGACTAAGGGATGATATATGATAGAGGTATATAAAATCATGAGTGGTGAGGAGAAAGTGAATAAGGAAAAGTCATTTACTTGTTCCCATAATATAAGAACTAGGGGCCAACAAATGAAATTAATGGGTAGCAGGTTTAAAACAAATAAAAGGAAGTTCTTCTTCACACAGCGCACAGTCAACCTGTGGAACTCCTTGCCTGAGGAGGTTGTTAAGGCTAGGACTATAACAGCGTTTAAAAAGAGAACTAGATACATTCATGGAGTTTAAGTCCATTAATGGCTATTAGCCAGAATGGGTAAGGAATGGTGTCCCTAGCCTCTGTTTGTCAGAGGGTGGAGATGGATGGCAGGAGAGAGATCACATGATCATTACCTGTTAGGTTCACTCCCTATGGGGCACCTGGCATTGGCCACTGTCGGTAGACAGGATACTGGGCTGGATGGACCTTTGGTCTGAACCAGTATGGCCATTCTTATGTTCAAACTTACCTGAAATACAGGACTAATGGCAGGTCATGAAGCTCTCAGTGTAATCTACAAGATTGGCCTCACTCAGCATTGCTCCTCACCTTTTACATATGGCTAATATGGGTTCACAATTTGCTGCTATTTTAAGTAGCAGCAGATGTTCCTTCCCAGAGACATTTTTAATCTTAATTGAGTTTCACCCCTTTGAAGTGAAGGCTGAGCAAGGTCTCACTCTCTTCTTTTTCTTCAGTTAAAGAACAAATTGTGTAAGGATTATAGAATCATAGAATATCAGGGTTGGAAGGGACCTCAAGAAGTCATCTAGTCCAACCCCCTACTCAAAGCAGGACCAATCCCCAATTTTTGCCCCAGATCCCTAAATGGCCCCTCAAGGATTGAACTCACAACCCTGGGTTTAGCAGGCCAATGCTCAAACCACAGACTCAGTGATCATCTCATTTCAATCATGTTTGCAAGTTCATCCCAATTATTCCTCCCTACACAACAACAGACCAGGTCCAAATGGCAAACAGTGCCACTATTACAACACTAGTACATGTTAGAGCTAAACAGAGATTGAGGGGGAGGGAAATTGCAGACATTTTCAACAAAATGTCTCCCATAGAGAGGCAATCTATTCCTGGGTTAACACAAATGATTATTTGCCAACCTGGTGTGTACAGTATTCTGAGACAAAATAATATTTAAATGTGTTATTCTTTGTCATATGCCATGGAGAAAGTTTTAGATGCATTCATAACTACAGTGACTATAATCATGATAGAAACACATTAACAAGCATGTCTTTATTGGGGCAGATTTGGTTCTCAGTTACTCTGGGGTCAATCAAGAGTAATTTAATTGAAGCCAATCAGATTACTCTGGTGTGTGTAACAGCAGTATTTGGCTGATTGTTCTGCAAAACTCCATGTGGCCGTTCTAGAACAAGCTGTGGAACTGAGGAATCCTTATGGCTTTTCAGTTGTATGTAGACCACTTTTTGGAACTCCAAGTTAGCACTAAGTCAAATTACGTTCCTTTCTGTTCTGTCCAGATGACTATGTGAAACTCTGGTTCCACCAATAGCTTATAGAATCATTCTTCTGTAAAACATTTAGCTAGACTCAAATTTCATTCTGCATTTCCTCCAACTAGTGTTGGAAAACCTTGTTCTATTATGCCTGAAAATGCTCAATTACTTAGAGGTGATGTTGCTAGGTAACCATTTCACCTTCCCATTTTGCTGTTTAAGATGTGTAGTTAACCCACTGTCTTCCCAAGTTTTTACTCAAACTTTCAAATTGCCACAAAAAATGAAATATAAAGCTGTTTTGTTGCTCTTTAAATAGCTATTCGAGTTTACTAGTTTTGAGTTGAAAAACTGACTTTAAGACCTTTTGGAGAAAAAAAAGGAATGAAGTTGTTTGAAACATTTAAAACCATTTTTTATAAAAATGCCATTACTTGGAAAAACAACCTGGGATGGAATATAGGAGAGTACAAAAGGTTACCAGAAAAAGAGCAAAGGAGACAGAGAGAAAAGAGCTTTACTTTTGATTCAGCAGAGCACTTAAATGTGTGCGACTTTCAGCACATGCTTAGGTGCTTTGCTGAACTTGGAGCTTTGAACAAAATATCTGAAAGGCTCTCTCTCTACATATATATGTATTGCATTTTGTAGGATATACGAGAGTCAAAACTGTATTGTATTGAAGACAAAGGTGATCTTTATTTTGCCACCTGAACTAATTGGTAGTTTCCCCAGACCCTAATTCCTAGACCAGCTATGCTATCTATTGTCACCACATGAAATCTATTAAATTTTTACCTGGACTAGGTAGCTGAGCCTCATACAACTGAATGTTTGGGTACACTGGAAATACCTGTAGTTGTAAATTCGTTGTAAGTACTGACTGTCCTATCCCTGCTAAATTGTCAGGAAAGAGTTTCAGCTGATGTTTAAAACATTGTAAAATATTATTTTCTGGTTCTTCACTCCTCAGAAATGACACAGTGCCACATTAATTAGCATTTCAGTAGGGTTTTTTTAATGTTGAAATGAGGGGAAAATTCAGCAGAAATGTGTCTCTCAAATTCCAAAAATAGCATATTATCATTGTTCTCTAAGAAGAGAATATAAATGTGTGTGGGTTTTTTTTCCTGCAGATTTTCTATTTATTCAGATCCTGAAAATGTGATGTAAAGTTCTTGCCAGCATCGAATTCTATATGCAAGACATAACTACCAGTTTTATCACATAATTCATATACTTAGTCCAAAAATTGGCATATGTTTTGTTTGGTCTGCACTATCAATGTTTGTATTTTATTACTAGTCACTGATAGATATTCCCAAGTATGCCACTAGATACTGTCTGCTCCATATTTGTCATTGCAATTTAAAGAAAAACCCGGTACTGGACATGTCAGACAGCACAAGTCAACTTTTCTTCTTTGTGGCTTTACAATATATTCTAGATGAGTCTTTTTGGCTTTGGTGTCAAGGACTAGAAGTGACAGGAAAATGCTAGTCTTTCACAGATCTTGGGAAAATTTATTGCAGAACAAGGATGACTGACATTTTGTCATCCATTATGCTATGGAATTATTGGTTCATGGCTTCTAGTGATTCTCTTCCTTTTTTAGAATTTGGTGATTTTAGTTTTTGTGTTATGAGCATGTAGATAACATGTTGCATTTTCTTTTATATTGTATTAATGTATTCCACTGCCATTGCTAGTAAACAATCCATCTGTACTGCCATTTCATTCAGTTCACTAATACCCTGCTGCCAAATTAATTTTTCTGTCCTCCTGCCTCCTCTTACGACTCCCTTCCCTCTTGTCAGTTCTCTCGCTACTCACCATCACTCCAGCCCTGTGATCCTCCATTTGACAACCTCATGTATCGTCTTCACATACCAGCTCTTATGCCACTTTCACTTTGGTTCTGTAAGGAAAGGAATGAAAGAAACAAAGAGGTGAGGGAAGAGAAGGAGAGGAGATGGGTGAAAATAATTATTGTAACTAACAATGAATTTTTCTCTTCAAAAGACCAAATAAAATTGATAAAACAAAATATACCAGAGCCATCAAGAAGCATACTAAATAAACACAAGCTCTCGTCCCCTAACGCCCCTACTCTACTTGCGCTATATTGATGACATCTTCATCATTTGGACCCATGGAAAAGAAGCCCTTAAGGAATTCCACCATGATTTCAACAATTTCCATCCCACCATCCACCTCAGCCTGGTCCAGTCCACACAAGAGATCCACTTCCTGGACACTACAGTACTAATAAACCATGGTCACATAAACACCACCCTATACCGGAAACCTACTGACCGCTATTCCTACCTACATGCCTCCAGCTTTCACCCTGACCACACCACACGATCCATCGTCTACAGCCAAGCTCTGCTATACAACCGCATTTGCTCCAACCCCTCAGACAGAGACAAACACCTACAAGATCTTTATCAAGCATTCTTACAACTACAATACCCACCTGCGGAAGTGAAGAAAGAGATTGATAGAGCCAGAAGAGTTCCCAGAAGTCACCTACTACAGGACAGGCCTAACAAAGAAAATAACAGAACGCCACTAGTTGTCACCTTCAGCCCCCAACTAAAACCCCTCCAACGCATTATTAAGGATCTACAACCTATCCTGAAGGATGACGCAACACTCTCACAAATCTTGGGAGACAGGCCAGTCCTTGCCTACAGACAGCCCACCAACCTGAAGCAAATACTCACCAGCAACCACATACCACACAATAGAATTGCTAACCCAGGAACCTATCCTTGCAACAAAGTCCGTTGCCAACTGTGCCCACATATCTATTCAGGGGACACCATCACAGGGCCTAATAACATCAGCCACACTATCAGAGGCTCGTTCACCTGCACATCCACCAATGTGATATATGCCATCATGTGCAAGCAATGCCCCTCTGCCATGTACATTGGTCAAACTGGACAGTCTCTACGTAAAAGAATAAATAGACACAAATCAGATGTCAAGAATTATAACATTCACAAACCAGTCAGAGAACACTTCAATCTCTCTGGTCATGCGATTACAGACATGAAAGTTGCGATATTACAACACAAAAACTTCAAATCCAGACTCCAGCGAGAAACTGTTGAATTGGAATTCATTTGCAAATTGGATACAATTAACTTAGTCTCTTGAATAGAGACTGTGAGTGGCTAAGTCATTATGCAAGGTAACCTATTTCCCCTTGTTTTTTCCTACCCCCCCGCCCCCCAAGACATTCTTGTTAAACCCTGGATTTGTGCTGGAAATGGCCCACCTTGATTATCATACACATTGTAAGGAGAGTGATCACTTTAGATAAGCTATTACCAGCAGGAGAGTGGGGTGGGGGGAGGTATTTTTTCATGCTTTGTGTGTATAAAAAGATCTTTTACACTTTCCACAGTATGCATCCGATGAAGTGAGCTGTAGCTCACGAAAGCTTATGCTCAAATAAATCGGTTAGTCTCTAAGGTGCCACGAGTACTTCTTTTCTTTTTGCGAATACAGACTAAAACGGCTGTTACTCTGAAACCTGAAGAACCTTTGTTAGCCTTAGTTTCTCTTTAACAGTACTTGTCTGGTTTTTGGCCTATTTTAAAATTGTTCATTAAGATTTTGTTTAAATTTATGATCCTGTATACATATTGGGATGTGAATAAGTTTATGCCTGGAAATTATCCATTTAACTCAACAGGAGACCTCACAGGCATATATAGTTACTCAAGCGTGAAAGTGTTTGGATGATCAGGGCCTCAGACAGAGGATGTCTTAATTTTCCTGTAATGCACAATGCCGTTTATGGTGCTGTATAAGTAACAGAGCTGGCTGGAACATTATTGATGAAATTTCATTTTATAACGTGTTATTTTGTTGAGGCTGAAATGTTTTGCTGAGATGTATCAGTTTTGATGAAGTTTTCCTCAGTACTATTTGTTTGGTCAAGGACTTTCTGGTCACTTGACACCAGAGAAAGAGAGAAAAGACCCAAATTGAAAAGCTCTGGCTTTTGATCCAAAATCAGATGATTTAACACAATTCCATTTTGCAAAAATCATTTCAAAGGATTTGTTTTCATTGTACATTGGAATGAAAACAAATTTGGAAACCTCAAAAGTCACCAAAAAAGGAAATTGTTGTCCTCCAGACAGATCTAATAAGTGATGTTAAAATATTTTTTTTAATCATTGAATATATTGGTAATATGAACCTTGATACCATGGTGAAAGGACCATAGATTCAGGATGGTAATATAAAGCCTATGTTTTACACATATTCAACATTAGAAATATCTCTACAGTAATGAATGTTATTTACACAGCTTCTTAAATTGGCATGGTGCTTCATGGAAAAAAGGAGACATGGCCCTTGTCCTGAATAGCTTTCAGCCTCCATAAATGGATCCATGCAAGCAGACCCTTACTTTCACATGTAGTCTTGCTGTAGTCAATACCCATGCATAAGTTCTGCCTGCCTAGCTCTAATAGGAAGATCACAACCTAATTTTTTTCATTTGTCATGTTTACATCTAAAACAGACCAAAAATGAGGGCAAGCTATTAAGGGAAGAGTGGACAAAATTAGTATTAATAAGATTATGCATCCTTCTGCATTGTTTATTACTTTGTATAATACAGTGAACCTGAACTTTTCTTCTTTTCTTTGGAATTATTTTCCATCAGGTAAGAAATTTTTAGCCTTCTCATCACGTGTATGAGTAATGATTGCTACATCATCTTCTGGTACCAGTAGTAGTTCACATTATGTTTTCAAATGATCCATAATAAGTGAGAATTCCAGTCACTTTTTATATATGAGTTGCAATGATTTCTCCACCCGTCTTTCAATATAGCCTCAAATGGAAATATATACATGATCCAAACAAAAAAGCAGCTTTGCTAAAACATTCTTTGTAGAACTGGTCAGTCTCTTAATATGTTACAACGAATGTAATGTGACACAAAGTGTGCAATACACACCCCATCCCTTTGCAACCTTTATGATGTTCTTTCATCATAGTTTTTTGTTTTATGTATATTTGTACACACACACACAATTATTTTGGTAGTTTGTGATAGTATAATGAATCTGGACCCTCATTAGCAAATAAATAATGTTGTGAAATAATGTTTTTCTGGTTCACAGAATTATTTAGTTAGAGTTCTGGCTGCTGCTTGAAGTTTGGAATTCATTTTCTGAGTACAGATTCCCAGTGGTATGTTACAGTGGCGGTATCCCAGATCACCAAAAGTAACAGCACTGATACTGAATAAGCCTTCCTGTTTAAGTCAGCAATACAAAGTAAGCTTTATTTCTTTGAGGTTGAATAGATTGTTTGGAGAGGTAGATTAACAGGGCTTTAATATTGTTGCTGTGTGCCTGTTTACTAGACTAACGAGCAGCTTAGTGCCTGTCTAAAGAGATTTTCAATGAAATACAGAAATCTTTCAACTGGTCTTTCTTCAAACAAAAGGGGTGGTATCTAGCAACTTCAAAAGGGTTATTATTTATGAGACTCTATTAATTTACAGAATGAAAAGAGGAGGAAGCTACTGCTACTAGATGTTCTGTGCCATCTCTCTGCAAAGTTCTGCCAAAAACTAAGGAACATCTGGGGGACTGAAATCAGTGCTTAATTTGTGCCAGGGGCTTGCCAGGACTGAGCCCCAGTACCTATAGGTTTGGCAGTTCATAGTCCCGGCACCTCTGGGCTTGCCGCATTAGTTATGAAAGAAAAAAATTGCTTGAGCCGTGGCATCTAATTGCTTGAGCCCTGATACCTTTTTCATTACAAATTAAGCACTGACTGAAATTATTTTCTTCTAAATTATACACCGAAACTATTTTTTGGAAAATTTCAGAAACATTTCTGACTGCTAGGAGACAGTACTTTGTGGCTTATATGTCACTTGTATTACCTTATGGTTGTTACTTTAATTAATTGTGCTGGATGTTAATAGTCATTTAATCCTACGTTGTACAATCCAGCAACCACTATTTTGTAAAGGTTAATGAAGCCTTTCAGCAATTATGATCTTTACAATACTCTCTGACCTTTGTAAAATGGCTTGTTCCCTTAAAAATTGCTATTGACAGTAAGTGATTCTTCGAGGGGAAAAAATGCATTTATAAATGTTGGAAGCAGAGACAAAGGATTATAGAGGAAGAAAAACTAAACAGAAGTAACATTTATTATCAAACCTTGTACGATACAGTACAATGAATTAAGAAAATGTGTGTATAAAAATTAATCTGAAATTCATCCAGATGGTGTACATAATTGCACTGAATAAACCTCCTTTATTCAGATTTATACTACGCCTTTCATTTCTCTGTGTCTCTGCTCTCAACAGTGCATCAATATCATTTAACACCCCAATGCTGCAAACATTTAGGCACATGAATAGTCCTCAGTGACATCCATAGTACTTTTCACATGCAAAGTGTCAAACATTTACTTAAGTGTTTGCAGGATCAGGGACTAACTCTTTATAGCTTTTTGAGATAGCCTTTATTTGAAAGACACAAAAACAAAATAAAGATGAAACCATAATCCCCAAATCCAAATTCTGAAGATGCTTAAAATCTATGAATTCTTGTAATGAGCCAAACCAAAAATCCAGATCAAAACTACTCCAAATTTTGAGGTGTTAGAAACCAGGATGGAATTCCTGATCTGGAATTTGCATCTTGAGCTTTTCTCAAATTGATTATTCTGTACATTAATATTAATATTTAAACAAACCTATTTCATTAAGCATTTTTTACGCTATAAACAGTTAAAACAACACCCTGATCCTCTTTATTCAAGAAAGAGAGAAATAATTATGGTGAAATGTTACTCATCACGAACTTTTAGATGGGACCCAGATCAGCCTTGAGAGTCAAGGTCAGCATTAGGGGATTGTTGGTCCCAAGTTTGTGGAAATGGCCCTGGAACGACCCTACCCAGTGGACATGCACCTTCCTGAACATCTTGAATATTCCAGGCAGTTCCTGAGTGAGTGAAAAATAATAGGCACCCATCACCAAAACCATTAAGGCTGAAAAATCATGCACCAAAGGCAAAAGCAATAGCCTTCCCGTGAAGATAAAGCACCAGTGAAAATATAACTTCTTCACACATTAAAGAGGAGGTGGCTGGATATCCTGCAAGATATTATTTTCATGGAAGCAGAATTATGGGTAAGTGATTCTCCCTCTAAAGATTCTGGGTGAAATCCTGAGTCCACTGAAGTCAGTGGCAAAACTTCCATTGATTTCAAAGGGGTTAGGGTTTCACCCTCTGTCAGTGCAGGAATTTCACAACTGGAGAGTAAGTAGCTCAAAAGTGCCAAAGGAGAAAAGTAGTGATATAAAATGAAGGCAAACACCAGTTGGGAATAGCTCATCGTCTCTCACATAACATCAGAGAGCCAACATACATTTTTTTTTTCCTTGGCCGACTGAGGGAACAAACTGGTATTCTTCTTTCTTCACTTTTTTATCTCCTTTTTAGGGGTGTGTGTTTCAGTATTTTCTTATTTTCTTCCTGCTAGGACCATATTAATGATGCATGCTGATGAGACAATACTGAGCCCAATCCCAGACAGTCTTGGATCACTGAAAGTATGTTCTTATAAACAAACAGCTGAGGGGCTACCCATATCCTGCTTTTTCATAAATGATTCATTGCAGCAGAAATTGTATGTAATCTTAAGTGCCTCAACAGTCTACACAACATTATAAATGTTGAACTCCCGGGACTTAGCTAAATTGAATAGAAAGCAGGTCTAAGGTGAGTCCACAAAGATGGCTTGCAGCTCATCCTCTTCCACTCCCCTGAGCCTGCTGCAGTTCTGTGCAGGCTGGTCTTCCTGTGCTGTGTCAGAGCATCCTGCAGGCAGCTTTAACGCATGCTGGACTGCAAAAGTCATAGCCCTGGTCTACACTGGGACTTTAGGTCGAATTTAGCAGCGTTAAATCAATGTAAACCTGCACCCGTCCACACGATGAAGCCCTTTATTTCGACTTAAAGGGCTCTTAAAATCGATTTCCTTACTCCACCCCGACAAGTGGATTAGCGCTTAAATCGGCCTTGTCGGGTGGAATTTGGGGTACTGTGGACACAATTCGATGGTATTGGCCTCTGGGAGCTATCCCAGAGTGCTCCATTGTGACCGCTCTGGACAGCACTCTCAACTCAGATGCACTGGCCAGGTAGACAGGAAAAGAACTGCGAACTTTTGAATCTCATTTCCTGTTTGGCCAGCGTGGCAAGCTGCAGGTGACCATGCAGAGCTCATCAGCACAGGTGACCATGATGGAGTCCCAGAATCGCAAAAGAGCTCCAGCATGGACCGAACGGGAGGTACAGGATCTGATCGCTGTATGGGGAGAGGAATCCGTGCTATCAGAATTCCGTTCCAGTTTTCGAAATGCCAAAACCTTTGTCAAAATCTTCCAGAGCATGAAGGACAGAGGCCATAAAAGGGACCCGAACCAGTGCCACGTGAAACTTAAGGAGCTGAGGCAAACCTACCAGAAAACCAGAGAGGCGAATGGCCGCTCCGGGTCAGAGCCCCAAACATGCCGCTTCTATGATGAGCTGCATGCCATTTTAGGGGGTTCAGCCACCACTACCCCAGCCATGTTGTTTGACTCCTTCAATGGAGATGGAGGCAACATGGAAGCAGGTTTTGGGGATGAAGAAGATGATGATGATGAGGTTGTAGATAGCTCACAGCAAGCAAGCGGAGAAACCGGTTTTCCCGACAGCCAGGAACTGTTTCTCACCCTGGACCTGGAGCCAGTACCCCCCAAAGCCACCCAAGGCTGCCTCCTGGACCCAGCAGGCGGAGAAGGGACCTCCGGTGAGTGTACCTTTTAAAATATTATACATGGTTTAAAAGCAAGCATGTGAAAGGATTACTTTGCCCTGGCATTCGCGGCTCTTCTGGATGTACTCCCACAGCCTTTGCAAAAGGTTTCTGGGGAGGGCAGCCTTATTGCGTCCTTCATGGTAGGACACTTTACCACTCCAGGCCAGTAACACGTACTCGGGAAACATTGTACAACAAAGCATTGCAGTGTATGTTTGCTGGCGTTCAAACAACATCCGTTCTTTATCTCTCTGTGTTATCCTCAGGAGAGTGAGATATCGTTCATGGTCACCTGGTTGAAATAGGGTGCTTTTCTTCAGGGGACACTCAGAGGAGCCCGTTCCTGCTGGGCTGTTTACCTGTGGCTGAACAGAAATGTTCCCCACCAGCTGCATGTGTTTCAATGATCACAGGATCTTCTCCTTCCCAGAGGCTAGTGAAGATTAGAAAGAAAAAAAAATGCACTCGTGATGAAATGTTCTCTGAGCTCATGCTGTCCTCCCACACTGACAGAGCACAGACGAATGCGTGGAGGCAAATAACGTCAGAGTGCAGGAAAGCACAAAATGACTGGGAGGAGAGGAGGTGGGCTGAAGAGAGTAAGTGGCAGGCTGAAGCCAGGGCTGAAGCTCAAATGTGGCGGCAGCGTGATGAGAGGAGGCAGGATTTAATGCTGAGGCTGCTGGAGGACCAAACCAGTATGCTCCAGTGTATGGTTGAGCTGCAGCAAAGGCAGCTGGAGCACAGACTGCCACTACAGCCCCTGTGTAACCAACCGCCCTCCTCCCCAAGTTCCATAGCCTCCACACCCAGACGCCCAAGTACGCGGTGGGGGGGCCACCGGCCAACCAGCCACTCCGCCACAGAGGATTGCCCCCCCCAAAAAAGGCTGGCATTCAATAAATTTTAAAGTTGTAAACTTCTAAAGTGCTGTGTGGCATTCTCCTTCCCTCCTCCACCACCCCTCCTGGGCTACCTTGGTAGTCATCCCCCTATTTGTGTGATGAATGAATAAAGAATGCATGAATGTGAAGCAACAATGACTTTATTGCCTCTGCAAGAGGTGATCGAAGGGAGGAGGGGAGGGTGGTTAGCTTACAGGGAAGTAGAGTGAACCAAGGGGCGGGGGGGTTCATCAAGGAGAAACAAAGAGAACTTTCACACCGTAGTCTGGCCAGTCATGAAACTGGTTTTCAAAGCTTCTCTGATGCGTACCGCGCCCTCCTGTGCTCTTCTAACCACCCTGGTGTCTGGCTGCGCGTAACCAACAGCCAGACGATTTGCCTCAACCTCCCACCCCGCCATAAACGTCTCCCCCTTACTCTCACAGATATTGTGGAGCACACAGCAAGCAGTAATAACAGTGGGAATATTGGTTTCGCTGAGGTCTAAGCAAGTCAGTAAACTGCGCCAGCGCGCCTTTAAACGTCCAAATGCACATTCTACCACCATTCTGCACTTGCTCAGCCTGTAGTTGAACAGCTCCTGACTACTGTCCAGGCTGCCTGTGTACGGCTTCATGAGCCATGGCATTAAGGGGTAGGCTTGGTCCCCAAGGATAAAAATATAGGCATTTCAACGTCCCCAACAGTTATTTTCTGGTCTGGGAATAAAGTCCCTTCCTGCAGCTTTTGAAACAGACCAGAGTTCCTGAAGATGCGAGTGTCATGTACCTTTCCTGGCCATCCCATGTTGATGTTGGTGAAACATCCCTTGTGATCCACCAGAGCTTGCAGCACTATTGAAAAGTACCCCTTGCAGATTATGTACTCGCAGGCTTGGTGCTCCAGTGCCAAGATAGGGATATGGGTTCCGTCTATGGCCCCACCACAGTTAGGGAATCCCATTGCAGCAAAGCCATTCACTATGACCTGCACATTTCCCAGGGTCACTACCCTTGATATCAGCAGATCTTTGATTGCGTGGGCTACTTGCATCACAGCAGCCCCCACAGTAGATTTGCCCACTCCAAATTGATTCCCAACTGACCGGTAGCTGTCTGGCGTTGCAAGCTTCCACGGGGCTATCGCCACTCGCTTCTCAACTGTGAGGGCTACTCTCATCTTGGTATTCATGCGCCTCAGGGCAGGGGAAAGCAAGTCACAAAGTTCCATGAAAGTGCCCTTACGCATGCGAAAGTTTCGCAGCCACTGGGAATCGTCCCAGACCTGCAACACTACGCGGTCCCACCAGTCTGTGCTTGTTTCCCGAGCCCAGAATCGGCATTCCACAGCATGAACCTACCCCATTAGCACCATGATGCATGCATTGGTAGGGCCCATGCTTTCACAGAAATCTGTGTCCATGTTCTGATCACTCATGTGACTGCGCTGATGTCGCCTCCTCGCCCAGTATCGGTCTGCCAGGTTCTGGTGCTGCATATACTGCTGGATAATGCGTGTGGTGTCTAATGTGCTCCTAATTGCCAAAGTGAGCTGAGCGGCCTCCATGCTTGCCTTGGTATGGCGTCCGCACAGAAAAAAGGCGTGGAATGATTGTCTGCCGTTGCTCTGATGGAGGGAGGGGCGACTGATGACACGGCTTACAGGGTTGGCTTCAGGGAGCTAAAATCAACAAAGGGGGTGGCTTTACATCAAGGAGTATTTCAGGCAGGACTTCATGGAGGGTTCCAATAAGAAATGGTGCACCTAAGTTATTGTTCTTATTAGAACAAGGAGGTTAGTCTGGCCTCTGATTGATACATGGCTAGATTTATCTCGCTGCACCTTCTCTGTGATTGACTAGTGTGACCTAGAGGAATGAGTCCCCTAGACAGGGGATGGGGGGAAGCAAATGAGTACAAAACAAATCTGGTCTATTTCTTGTTTTGATCCACTCCATCTATCTTTTACAACTTTGGCTGGCAGCAGACGGTGCAGAAGGACTGCATTCCATCCACATCTCATGGCTGCCCGGCAGAAGATGGTACAATACGACTGCTAGCCATCCTCATCTCTTGCCTGCCCGGCAGAAGATGGTACAGTACGACTGCTAGCAATCCGTATCGCCTGCCTGCTCACCATAAGACGGTTCAATAGGACTGACTGCAGGACTAAAGAGAATGACCTGGTCAAGTCACTCCAAATTTAGTCCCTGCACCCATGTCTGCCCAGGCGCTCCTGGCCGATGTGGCCGGGAGCACCTCGGACATGACGATGACGGCTACCAGTCCTATTGCACCGTCTGCTGCCACAAGGCAAGGGGTTGCTGCTACTGTGTAGCAATGCAGTACCGCGTCTGCCAGCACCCAGGAGACATACCGTGACGGTTACCTGAGCGGGCTCCATGCTTGCCGTGGTATGGCGTCTGCACAGGTAACTCAGGAAAAAAGGTGCGAAATGATTGTCTGCCCTTGCTTTCACGGAGGGAGGGAGGGAACGGGGGCCTGACGATATGTACCCAGAACCACCCGCGACAACGTTTTAGCCCCATCAAGCATTGGGATCTCAACCCAGAATTCCAATGGGCAGCAGAGACTGCGGGAACTGTGGGATAGCTACCCTCAGTGCAACGCTCCGGAAGTCGACTCTAGCCTCAGTACTGTGGAAGCACTCCGCCGAGTTAATGCACTTAATGCACTTACAGCATTTTCTGTGGGGACACACACACTCGAATATATAAAACCGATTTCTAAAAAACCGACTTCTATAAATTCGACCTAATTCCATAGTGTAGACATACCCATAGGCTGGGAGAGAGGGTGTTGAACAGGCAGTCGAATATAAGTGTAGTGCACAGACATCTGTTTTCCTCAGGCCACACTGCCTTTCCCCCCTCCACTGGCAGCAGGGATGGTGAATGTAGTTTCCTACTGATGAGGAGAGTGATGTCAAGATAAACCCTTTATTATGAACAGAAACTATGTACAAAAATGAGGAAATCCACTTTCTATTACTCTGTAGCTGAGGCTGTGACTGCCCTGTCCTGGGCTTCTTTGTTTCTGTGTATCTGTCCCAGGAAACCAAAGATTTTGAGTGTATTGGAGGTGTGGAATCTCTATATTTCACAGAGGACTTACTCTATAGTATATCTTCCCCTTTTAAGATCCCCTTCTAAATTTCTTTACTGAATTAAAACAATATTAAACTATCAAACTATTACATGTACAATAACTAATGTTAGCAACCCTTCAGGTAGCTCTAAGACAACAATAGCATGTCTCAGTCAGTCTCTTTGGGCATTTCAGCAATCTTCCTGTATTGCAAACCATTTTTAGGCAAAGCCTTGTCTGTAACAGACTGTTCAGCCTCATGGTTGATAACAGGGTCAGTTTGTGAATAGTTTTCAACATGTATGTCTCTTCTCATTTATGTTTCTCAGCCAAGTTGTCCAGTATCTTGAGAAGATGCTTATGATTCCTTCTTAATATGTTTGCCTTTTTCTGATCACTGAGTATGAGTGGGGTGGCTCCACTTTTATAACTGTAGCTTTGACAGGCCAGTGCTCATCTTGCCAAATTCTCACCAAGTTTTTGTTTTTTTAACTGAGGAAGAGGTCTTTCTCCTTTATAGTACTATTTTATCTGACTGTACTTTCCTCGTCTTTCCCTCACTATCACAGACTCCTTAGTCATCCTTTGTTTTTGTCCCATGTCTGGTAAGCAAGTATTTATAAGTCTGTTCTAAAGGAGCTCAGCAGCTCACTTCCCACATTGTAGCAGAGTAGTGATAAATGTGGATCTTCTCTTGCATCCATTGCTTTTTTGAGCAAGTTCATCGCTTACTTGTACTTGAGAATATCTGGGACTAGATGTCTCATGATGAAAGTTATATATTGTAGCAAAGCCCAGGTATTCCCTATTCTTGAACTGTGGTCCACTGTCAGTTGTTGGTATTCTTGGAATTCCATTATGTGCAAATACAGATAGGATGTGCCTGACAATTGTTGCTGCTGTGGTATCTTCAAGTGTGACCAGTTCTGGGAAAATGGCAAAGGAGACTATTATAACCAGGTGATCATCTCTTCTTAGGCTGAACTTTGTCCCATGAAACTATGAACGTTTATGTGGTTATGCCATCCCCCAGGGTGCAACCTAAACTGCTGAGTTCCTGCCTCCCCTTAACTCTCCAGGCTGGGATACTTTTCTACACTGCTTTGCCACTGAACAACAAACCTCTCCGTAAAATCACTCCCAGCTGAGTACATGAATGCTATGCCCAGCCAACTCTGAATAGGTACTGGCACACCCCTCAGTCCCAGCCTTGCACCCCAGAAATGTGCATCTTGCTCTGTCCAGCACACAACTGAACAGAGCAAGCTCATTAATAGTTCATCATTTTATTTAAAAAAAAAGATTATGACTCAGCCTTTGTTAACCTTAGTAGAGATTCCCCAAACACTTCAACCAAAGCACACTGGCTTAAATAAAAGAATAAAACAGTTTATTTGCTATAGAAAGATAGATTTTAAGTGAGTATAAGTGTTTAAGACATAAAAGTCAGAATTGGTTACCAAAGAAATAAAAGACAAAACCACAATCTAACTCCTAAACTTTCCCAGGCTAAATAAGATTTGAAAGCAAAAAGATTTGACTCTCACCCAGAAACTTTCAGCAGTTCATGCTAACTGGAAAGCCTTCCACTTAGGAAGGATGGAGCATATGCTCTTAAAAGCGTGTCTGCCATTACTGAATGGCATCCAGGTTGGATCTCCAGGGTCATATCATACTCCTGTATTCTCACAAGTAGTTACTGTATCTAGATCAACTGTGCAGGTAGAACTTTTCCAAGTCTCTTTCTGTGTTTTGCAGTCGGTGGTTTATGATCATTTCTGCTATGAAACTAAAACCATATTGAAAGTCATGAAACCTTGAACATCCAATGCCAGACCTGTGCATAGATCTTCATTGCAGCTGTAATAGCCCTAGATGCATACAAGACTGGCAACCAATCAGTTCCATGACACTGAAACAACTCCAGGCCTTCCTTTCAAGGCATCTATGAAGATTTTGATGTCTTCCAATGGGTCACAAAATTGAAGCACTGAAGCTGATGTAAGAATGTGCTTTAAATCACTGAATTCTCTTTCGTGCTCTGGCTTCCATACTCATTCAATGACCTTGTGGATGTCTTAGACTAGTTGTGCAAGCTGTATAGTTAGGTATGAACTTGCTGATATAGTTCAACATGCCTAGCTGTCTTTGAATTCCCTTTCTTATCTTTAGATCTGGGGATGTTCACTATTGCTTGAATCTTTGTTTCATTAGGCAAGATTCTCTTAGAAGTCAGTCTCTCTCACTCTTCCAAGTATGTTATTTCTGTTGTTTGAAATTGACATTTAGCCTTATTCAGTTTAAGGTTATTAGCTCTCTTTCCAGCGCTCTCCACAGTCATTTCTGATCATCAGTGACAGTGCTGCCACAAATCATTATGTCCTCAATGTATAATTTTCACAGCGGCTAGACCCTCTAGCATTCAGCTCACTGTATGGTGAAATACTTCTGGAGTGGAGCATATTCCAAAAGGCAGTCTTAGGAAGCAGTATCTGCCAAATGCTGTGCTGAACGTGCAGATGTTAGAGCTCTCAGTGTCCAAGAAAAATCCTGCCAACACATCTCCTTTGCTGAAGAATTTGGCTCCTGCCACCTCAGACAATATTTCCCTTCTTGTGGGCAAATGGCAGTGTTCTCTTTATATGCTTTTGTTCAGCATCTTATTGTCCATACACAGCCATAGCTCTCCTCCTTTTATTTTTTTTCTATAATTTCTAAGGAGTTAACCCTATCTGTTGGTTCTTCCAACCTCCAAATGAAACCATTTACCGTCAGGTTTTGCAGCTCTTCTTCTAGACTCTTTCTTAAAGCTTATGGATTTTTTTCATGCAGCACAGCATCTTCCCTTAATTGTATTTTCTGTGCTACTTTCTGGCACCCATTTCTTGTGAATGCATCTTCATATGCTATTAATATTTTCATAACTAGCTCTGTGTTGTGTTTCTGTCTTTCTATGACAGACATCCTCTTAATGAAACAAAGCACCTCACATATTTGTAGGCCCAAAACTGGTTGCTTGCCTATGTGTATCACCACAAACTTATTTTATCATTTCCCAGTTGTATTTAAGTGTCAGCATGCATTCCCCCAACACTGAAATTGTTCCTCCATTATAGTATTTTACAGACACTTTTGATTCTTCCATCTCTATGTGCTCCTTGTATCTCTCTATTTCAGTTTCTGTTATTACATTTAGTTGTGCTCCAATGTCTATCCTGTATGTCACATAAGTGTCATTTGTGCACATTTTAATTAACCATCTGTTGACTTTATTATTGTGCTTAAGAACAAGATCTTCTTATTCACTCGAGGAATCCTTTTACCTATTTAATACATGCACTTTCCTGCTTTCTATGTATATTTTGCCATACTAGTTTATTAAAGTTTCTAAATATTTGCCTGAACGCTGGGGATTTCCTACATGCATGCTGGTTGCCACATTGCTGGCATTGTTTCCTACTTTTCATGTTTCTGTCCCTGGCCAATTTCATTTCTGTGAACTTTATCCCTTGCACGTTTAGCTGTGGTACTCATAGTCATATGCTCTGTGCCTTTCTCTACACACTTAATTGTCTGGCTATACCAGGAGGAGGACAGGAGATATTTGATATGGATTTTAATCAGGCCCCAACTTTATTAGATATCTGGGACTACTCGGTGGATAAAAGCGTACAGTGCAGGCAACTCCATGTTCATTCAATAACTACCCGGAGCTTCCATCAGCCCCCTTCATTTTCCATCCAGGTCTCCCAGCCACCCCATGGCTTGGACCTTACCATACACTTCCCCCCTCATAAGAGGGTTAAGGTAGGCTACAGAAAAGGTGGTTTGGCTCCCTGCCATACCAATCACAGGAGCCTCGAACTCCCCGCCCCATTGCATTAACCAGCATCTCCTTTTCAAGTCCATTACCAGGCCATTTATTTGGTCACTGGATGCTTTCCTTCTGGAGTACCTGCACGAGACATCCACCCCACACTTACAAAATACATTGCACCATACAGCCTACTCCCTTTTCTCCTCATAATAGGTTCTCCCTGACACCATCTGTGGTGAAGGCAAAAAACTCACCATTTTACTGAAGCCAATATGGTGGTGAGGGAAAAATTCCTTCCCATCCCCCCTATAAAGGAGCGACTAGCACAAAGTCCACAGCAGGTCCTAACCCAACTGGATATTAGCAACTCCAGGGGAGAGACAGTGGGTGCTGTTTTGACTGCTGTATGGAGAAAGGGCTTCCAATGCCTGGGGTTACACCTTGC
The DNA here is from genome assembly GCF_965152235.1 of Eretmochelys imbricata. NCBI lineage: Eukaryota > Metazoa > Chordata > Testudines > Cheloniidae > Eretmochelys > Eretmochelys imbricata. The sequence goes on from NC_135582.1 coordinate 49,047,829, forward strand.
ATGGTGAAATACTTAGAGCTTTCCACCCTCACATTCCCAGGGGGTTAGTCAGCGCTGCAAAGCTGACCACAACCCACCTTTTTGCAGCAGTTTCTGACCTCCTCCATGATCCCTGCCATAAAGCACTACTCTTCCTCCAGCAAGCCAGGACTTAAGGTGTGGTGTATTCATTTGTGTTTCTGTTTGTTTTGTTGCTTGATACATACATATTGCCCTTTCTAGTGTCAGTTCTATGTCCCTTAGTGATTGTTCACAGACTTTTTATTGTTACATCCCAGGACAATCTAATCTTTAATGAGTGTCTTTTAATATTCCCTAATCACATGACTGACTTTTTAGTTTTAGTCTGTGACAAACTCCTCTATTGTTTCCCCTTCATTCTGTGTTCTTTTCCTGAATCTCTCTCTCATAAGTAACATTTTTGTCTAGGGACATGATGATTCTCAAACATTTTAATTATTTCTGCAGAGCTTTCCTCTTCTTCTTACCACCATCTTTATGGAATGTGTTATATATTTCCAGGGCTTCTGTGCCTACCACAGAGAGCAGAGGAATCTTTTCCCCATCATCCAATTTATTTGCCCGATTGCTTCCATATACAGTTCAAATTGCTGTTTGAAGCTTTTCCAGTCACATCCAGCATTTCCCATGAGTCTCAGGGCTGGTGGGAGGCTTACTTGCAGTTGCACAGGCTCTGTAGGAACCATGTCAACCTTACCTTTCACTAGGTAATCCCACAGGCTGTGCCTTCCATTCCTGGAAATATTTGACTGCCATGCTGAGACCAGTGTCAAGATACTCCTTTTATTAGGAGCTGGAACTATGTACAGAAATGAGGTAACCAACTTTCTACTCCTCTATGGCTGCAGCCTGAGATGGTCCTTTCCTGGGCTGCTTTGTTTCTGCCCCAGCAGGAAGTGTGACACCAGCAACCAAAGCCTACATCTAGAGTGTACAGCAGGTGTGGTATCCTTACACTACCTGGAGCACTTCCTCTATAGCACAGTGAATAGCATAAGAGCACCTATGTTTTGCCTTATACCACAGGAGGACCCCCTTATAAAAGCATGATCCTCTCTGACCCTATTAAGGTGGCTTAAGAGCTAGGTTCTGTCAGTGATACAGTACAAAGGTCAAATAAAAGTCACAGTTCATGCTGTTTTGGTTAGTTAAGCAAAAGTCATGCACTCAGGAAACAGTGAAAATACCACATGGCTCATCAAAGTAACAAACAGCGCAAATTTTAACTTGTGCATTTGATGGAATCCTGACAATGGTATAGGTCCATAACTGGATAGAAATTATGAAATTATAATAATAATACAGCAAAGGCAGAAGTGTTCAGCAAATATTTCTGTTCTGTATTTGGGGAAAAACAGATAATATTGCCTTATCAAATGGTGATAACACTCTTTCCATTCGACTAGTGTCTCTAGAGGATGTTAAACAGAGCTAATAAAATTAAACATTTTAAAATCAGCAGGTCCAGATAACTTGCACCCAAGAGTTTTATAAGAGCAGGTTGAGGAGCTCAATGGATGGTTAATGTTGATTTTCAATAAGTTTTGGAGCACTGAGGAAGTTCTATAAGACTGGACAAAAGCTAATGTTATGTTACACTTTTTAAGAGTGTAAATGGGTAATTATAGGTAATTCAGGTAATTATAGGCCTGTCAGCCTGACATTGATCCCAGGCAAGATGATGGAGCAGCTAATATGGGACTTGATTAATAAACAGTTAAAGTAGGGCAAAGAAATTAATGCAAATCAACATGGGTTTATGGAAAATAGATCCTGTCAGACTAACTTGATAACCTTTTTTGGATGAGATTACAAGTATGGTTGATAAAGATACTATTGTTTAGATTTCTATAAGGCGTTTTACTTGGTACTACAAGACATTTGGATTGAAAAAAAACCCCTAGAAAAACTAGAATATAAAATTAACACAGCACACGTGAAATTGATTACAAACTGACTAAGTGATAGGTCTCAAAATGTAATTGTAAACTGGGAATCATCACTGAGCAGGCATATTTCCAGTGGGGTTCCACCAGGATCAGTTCTTGGCCCTATGCTATTCAACAATTTTATCAAAGGCTTGGAATAAAACATAAAATCATCGCTGATAAATTTTGCAGATGACACAAAAATTGGGGAAATGGTACATAATGAAGAGGACAGGTCACTAATTCAGCTTAATAAATTGGGCATAAGAAAACAATACATATTTTCATATGGCTAAATGTAAACGTACACATCCAGGAACAAAGAATGTAAGCCATACTTAGACAGTGGGGGACTCTACCCTTGGAAGCAGAGACTCTGAAACAGATGTGGTGATCATGGTGGATAATCAGCTGAACATGAGCTCCCAAGGTGAGACTGAAGCCAAATGAGCTAATGTGATACTGAGATGCACAACAGGGGACTCTCTAGTAGGAGTAGAGAGGTTATTTTTTCCTCTATATTTGGCTCTGGTGTGACCACTGCTGGAATAATGTGTCCAGTTCTGTGTACATAGTTCATGAAGGACATTGAAAAATTGGAGAGAGTTCAGAAAAGAGCTATAAGAATGATGAAAGGATTAGAAAACATGCCATATAGTGATAGACTAAAAAAGCTCATTCCATTTAACTTAACAAAGGAAGGGTTAAAGGGCAGCTTGATTACAGCCCATAATTATCTACATGGAGAACAAACATTTAATAATAGACTTTTCAGCCTAGTAGAGAAAGATGGCTGGAAGTCAAAGCTAGACAAATTCAGACTGAAAATAAGGCATACATTTTTAACAGGTTAATTAACCTTTGGAACACCTGACAAAGGGTCATGGAGAAGTCTCCATCAGGGACAATTTTAAAATCAAGATTGGAGGATTTCCCAAAAGATGTGCTCTAGGAACTATTCTGGGGAAGCTCTATGGCCTGTGTTATACAGGAGGTCACACTCGATTATCACAATGGTCCCTTCGAGACTTAAAATATACGAATTAATGGTAAATTTTGATAAACTACCATTTGCTATTTGTTTTGTTGCTTATGTAACTAACAAATAGACTGTGAATTGCAAATGGTTAACTGGGAATTTTCAAATGTAATACATAATTCAAAATGTGCTTTCCATTTTTAACTCTTCCGAGTTTTAATTCCCTTTTTGTGAGCGTGCCCTCTCAAATGTTGTGTTCAAATGTTTGGTGGTAAGCAAATGCAAAAGGTACATGAATACAAGGGAACAAAAATTTCGGTTTTGAATTCAAATGAATACTTGCAAATAAGTTTTTCTTCTAGTCACACAACCATAGAACACCACACAGAAACAGTTAGTGTATATTTTTAAAAAATAATCAAGAATGGCCCTTTCTACTAGTGAGGTAACATTTGTCTCAGGCATGCAAATTTTTATTCTCCCACAGAAAATAACATTTTTGGTAAGAAGCACATTGGTATATATGCTTAGTGGACCTGCCCCAGTGGTTTTCCACTAAATTACTGACTCCCTCAGTTTGCCAGTTCTCCCACATTTAATTGAGTTCTGAAAACTATGATCAACTATTCTGCCATTTTTGGCCTGTTTTTCCAGTTTGTACTTTTCTCTTCTCTTTGTACTCTCTTTGGCTCACATGGGAAAACTTAATATTGCCATTCCAGAAATGCAATGCCTTTGTAATATTTAATGCTGTAAGAAGAAGTTCCATCAAATAAGTCAACTTGCGCATCAAGCTCAATTGAAACTTAGTTTCACAAATTAAAAAAAGCAAAATGTTATGAGTATATTGCTGTGTGTTATTAATAAGTGTGGTTATGTCCTTATACATATGTATAGCCTTATATATTTCTCAGACATGGACAGTGCAATTGGAATGGGATTGCATAAATACAATATATTTACTTATCTCATTCCCAATTGGGTTTCATTGGCAGTATCTGAAAAATATGTAAGGCCATTATTGTATTTTTTAAGAATATTTGTGGACATTAGCATTGATTGGACATGATTTGTTCAATTTACTGACAATTTATTCATTACATATACTCTCTATGTGCAGAAGCACTATACTACTAGAGCTGTGCTACTTATGTGTGTCTATGGCTACTAGTTTCTTCACTATCAGGGTAATTTGACCTAAGTTATGCTACTCCAGCTACGTGAATAATGTAGCTGGAGTTGACGTAGCTTAAGTCATTGCAGTGTCGTCACTGCGCTGCATCAACGGGAGATGCTCTCTGCTGGTGGCAGACACGTGGAAAGTGGATACTAATTTTCAGTGCTCTGAAGGATTTGTTGGTTGGTGTATGCGTGTGTTTGATTCTAAATGCTACTGATTCAGAATTAAGACTCTACTAGCACTGAGCTACTGCATCCTGTGGAGCTTTTGTGGTTTGGCATCTGCAGAGCCTAATTTCTGCTGAACAGAGCTTAGAGCATACAGCTTGTAGCCTTTGTGGTCAGCATTCTAGGCACGTACTATAATGTACACACTGTACTGGTTTCTTTCTTTTAAACAATCAATGGCACTCAAGAAAATATACTTCTGAAACCTGTGGGATTTTAATTTTCTTTTTGTATAATTATTCTTTGTTCCAGGTAATTATATTTGTTAATAATACTGAAACAAGATTTTATGTCTTACACTACTCTTATAAAACTGTCATTTCAAATAAATTAAATCCGCTTTGAGAATAACAACAACATATTAATTCATCAAGCTCTGATAATGGCAAACTGATGCATTGTAAACTGATTAGGCAAGCCAACATTCTTAGACCTTATAGGCTTGACATTTACACTTGTTATCCGTCATATGATCATAAATTTTATCTAGTATCAGAAGTATCTTAACTCCAGAGTCATCACTGTAATTACATATGCATGGGACTGTTTATATATATATATAGTGACAAAGTTCCTCCTCTGCCTTGGTGGGTCCTGCACTTATTGGCTGATTTGCTCACCTCAGAGGTTCACAACAGCCCTCAATTTGGCCACTTTCATGGCTCAAATCTGCCGTTCTCTCAGTTAGCCTCATCACTGGCCAGCATGGGGAAAAGGAAGAAGAACAATCCCCGCAGTCTCTGCTGATCCACATAGTGGATTGGGGAACAGGCCAGAGACCTTCCCCTCTGGTGGAACCCACAGTCCAGGTCAACTCCTCTGGTATCAAGTAGGGAATTGGGGGGATGGAGGGAACCCGGGCTCACCCTCTACTCCGGGTTCCAGCCCAGGGCCCTGTGGATTGCAGCTGTCTACAGCGGCTCCTGTCACAGCTGCGTGACAGCTACAACTCCCTGGGCTACTTCCCCATGGCCTCCTCCCAACACCTTCTTTATTCTTACCACAGGACCTTCCTCCTGATGTCTGATAATGCTTGTACTTCTCAGTCTTCCAGTAGTACGCCTTCTCACTCTCCGCTTCTTGTGCCTCTTGCTCCCAGCTCCTCGCACGCACACTACAAACTGAAGTGAGCTCCTTTTTTAAAAACCCAGGTGCCCTGATTAGCCTGCCTGTCTTAATTGATTCTGGTAGCTTCTTGATTGGCCGCTGGTGTTCTAATCAGCCTGTCTGCCTTAATTGTTTCCAGAAAGTTCCTGATTGTTCTGGAACCTTCCCTGTTGCCTTACCCGGGGAAAAGGGACCAACTTAACCTGGGGCTAATATATCTGCCTTCTAGCACTCTCTTGTAGCCATCTGGCCTGACCCTTTCACTAGAGAGAGAGAGAGAGAGAGAGAGATTGATTGATTTTATATATAAAATCAATATACATATATTATATATATATTACAAGGAACTAGTGGACATCCTATATTTAGGTTGCCCAACACATTCCATTTTAAAGGATTCTTGTAAACTTTTCTTTGAGAAGCTCTCACACCTCCATTGTTTCCTTTCAAATTTGACAAGTGGAATGCCTTCAGGCTAGGAAAGTGCCTTTTCATTGTCCCATGAAATTGCCAGGTTCCTTCGCTCCTTTATTTCCTGAGGAACACAACTGGCAGCTTACCATAATAACAATAATTAAATACACAAACATTCTCAAACCAGACTGCCAACGCAGCAGGCTTCCCTCTACTGGCCATCACTCTACTGGGAATGACTTGGAAGTACTAGAACAGATGTAGCTGGGAAACTGGGGGACAAGATGGGTTGGGTTCCTTCTTCCTGAGCCCAACACATGGTCCCAGAAGCCCATGCTTGCTTGCTCTGGGTGTACTACATAGAGCAGGAGCTCCAGAAACTCCCAAATAGAGAGGGGAAAGAGTGCTCCAGGCTGGGCAGCTCCTGTCCCAACAACCAACCCCAGGACCCAGTGTTCCATCTCCACTCTGCAGCAACAGACATCCCCTGCTGTCAGCTAGTGTAGTTAAACCTATAGCTTAAGTAGTTGCTGTCTGTACTGCAGTCCTGAAAGTTCATTTCATTTTTAATTTGTTGTATGGGTTTATTTTTCTATTATTTTGGTTATTTTTTGCATTTCATTTATTTAATGACATATCTGTAGCATGAAGTGTATTTTTATTTTATTTAAAAAAAAACTGTTAGGAAATTCCATTTTCCTTGAAATTCAAACATATTTGTTCTTCTTCCACTTCAGAATGAAAACAAATGTAAAAACATCAAAGTCTCCCATGAAACAATAATTCTGAGTTTTTGAGCAGCTTCTCAAAAGCTTGTGCATATGGTTAAGTATTAGCAGGATCCATTCCAATATGATGAAATAGGTTGTCCTACTGTTAAGTCCTGTGACCCTATGTTAACTCACTATATTGTGGGCAGATTAATACATAAAAATGAATTTATACATAGTATTGTGTGCAGAAAGGAAATTCCATTTCACAGACGATTTCAATGATTTTAAATTTGGTTTCATTCAAATGTATAATTTTTCATGAAAGAGAATTCCTGGACTCTATGACTCTGAGGCAAACTGCTGATGGATTGCCCCACAGCCACAGGCCCTGAAAGCCCAGGCTTCCAAGGATCTGCAAACCTGGGAGGTTGGGAGCCAGTGCTCCGAGCTCCTTGCCCACTCACCAGGTGCTGAAGGAGAACTGGACCCTTGGAAGCCCTGGCTAAACCAGAATCCTCACAATTTGGGAGCAGGAGCTGTCAGGGTTTTCAGGCTCTCAGCTTCCTGTCTGCCTTCAGGCAAGGTGTGAAGGAGTCTGGGAGCTTAGGAGTTGGGGATTCCAGGCTCTTGGCCCCCATCAGCCCTCCAGGCAGGCTGCCAAAGAGCCAGGTTGGGGAGTTGCCTGGAAAGCAGACAGGTTTCTGAAGGAATACCTGCTTACAGTTTAGCAGAGCTTAATCCACATTGAATTGTCTCCATGGAATGTTTTGATTGAGATGACTAAGCATTCTCCAACGGAAAAAAATGTGTGTTAAAGATTTCCAACCAGCTGTATTCATGAACAGCTAGAAAGTGAAATAAAGTGTCCAAAGCTGGAAAAATTCAAATTAAAATAGGCCATATTGTTTTTGGTGAGGGTTTTGTTTGGGTTTTTTGTTTGTTTATTTTTAAATTGTCCTAGCCTGAAACCCCATGTTACTTTCAGAGCAACTTCATAAATATGTATGGTGTAAATCGTTATGGCCCCCAGCAGGACAGTTATATTAGCCTAGTGCAGTAATCTACCTCTGGAGATCTGTTTTCAAATCTTAGCCTAGTTACATGCATTCTCCCCCTCTGCCATCCCCCACACTCCACTCCCCATCTTCATTTCTTTACTCCACAGGGCCAGAACATGGTGTGATATGACTAGCAGTCACTGTTTAAGGATTTTGCCTGTATGTGGTATGGAAGTACCCAGAAGGTGACCCTAGTCAAAGAACTGCTAAGTGTGCTAAGGATGGTGCTTGACTGCTCCTAATCCAATCCACTGCTGTAAAGCTAAGATATCTTACTCAGCAGCTAGGACCATCTCTAGGCACCAGCAAAGCAAGCATGTGCTTGGGGCTGCACAATCTGGCCACCCTTTTTTTTTTTCCCGCGCTTGGGCAGTTGCGCTCTCGGAGCTTCGGGTGGCAAATTTTTTGCTTGGGGTGGCAGAAAACCTAGAGCCGGCCCTGTCAGCAGCTAAGCAGATAAACATTCTCTTGCTATTTTCTACGCAGCATCTCCCCCTGCTCTACCTCTTTTTCCTGGCTGTTTTGAAAGCTGTCTCCAGACCTTTATTGTCAAACTACTACCTGGGCACCTTTGCTGCTGCTGCTGTTTTCCTTTCCATATGAATGTGTGAAGAAATGAAATGACTGATCCTACAAATCCACTTGAGATACTTTACTCACATGAGTAATCTAATTGATCACTGTGGGCCTGATCCTGACAATGTGAATAATTTTACTCATGTGAGTAGTCCCTCTGAAGACAGTGGAGCTAGTCACAAGTGGAAAGTTGTTCACGTTAAGTAATTGCATGTTCCAGATCTCAACTGGTAGTCAAAGTTATCATTAACCTGGCACTTGATAGAGAAATGCTGAAAGGCAGATTAATATTTAATGAAGTCTCTTCTTTCAAATCTCTCCTTAAAATGCTGTGATACTGTAATGCCTACAGAACACTTGACTGTGGTTAGGCAACTGGTATGCTGTGACCCCGGCTTGTTAGTCCTCTCATAAATTGTCTCACTGTTACTTTGTGTTCCCCTCATTGTTGGTTCGTTGTATCCACCAGTTGTCTTCTATATAGACTTTAAGCTTTTTGGACTGGGAAATGTCATTTTACTATGTGTGTGTTTTTACAGTGTCTATTACAACAGGGCTCTGATCTCTGACTGGAGTCTCTAGGAATTTCCACAATGCAAATAGTTAATTATAAATTGTAATTTAATCACAAGTCAATCGCAAGTCTTCCTACACTATGCGTGCACATTACATCGTAAGATAAAGAAAACCTGCATGGCAACTAATGATGATAAACAGCTAAAAGTTCAGATACAAATTTATAATTTCAGAAGTTTACCCAGACTTCTTTGCTCTATAAATTGTACTAAAATCTTTATATTCTGCAAGATTTCCAATAAACTGTTGATTTGGTCACGTCCATAAGCATACCCTTTTTCTGAAGGATTTTAGCATATCTGCAGTACTTTCAATGCTAGACAAAAGAATGACATACAAACATGTGCCACAATAACTGAAATAAATATTTGATTCAGTTGAAGTTTTAGGAGAAAGTTGATTTTAATTCTTATTTTATTCAACATGGACAAAACCACTAATTGGTGATTTTAACATTTCATTGGGTTTAAGGTACAATACAGTGCAGCATAATATAGGCTTTTGACACAGTCTAACATGACATTCTCACAAAAATACTAGGGAAATGTGGTCTAGATGAAATTACTATAAAGTGGATCCACAACCGGTTGAAAAACTTTACTCAAAGAGTAGTTATCAATGGTTTGCTGTCAAAGTGGGAGGACATACTGGCTCCAGTACTATTCAATATTTTCATTAATGACTTGGATAGTGGAATGAAGAGCATGCTTATACAATCTGTATGTTATACCAAGTTAGGAGGGGTTGCAAGCACTTTGGTGGATAGCATTAGAATTCAAAACAACCTTGACAAATTGGAAAGTTAGTCTGATTTCAATAAAATGAAATTTAATAAAAACAAGAGTAAATGGGGGATAACGGGCTAGGCAATAGGACTGGAGAAAAGGATCTTGGGAGGGGGGTTATAGAATATGAAACAACAACATGATTCAGTTGCAAAAAAAGGCTAGTACTATTCTGGGTTCATTTTAGAAGAGTGTTGTATATAAGACATGGGAAGTAGTTGTCCTGCTCTATGGAACACTAATGAGGCCTCAGTTAGAATACTGTGTCCAGTTTGGGGCACTACGTTTTGAGAAACATGTGGACAAATTAGAGAGAGTCCAGATGAGAGCAACAACAATGATGAAAGGTTTAAGGTTAAAAATAAACATGCATGTTTAGCCTTGAGAAAAGAAGACTGAAAAGGGACCTGATAACAGTCTTCAAATATGTTGAGGGCTGTTACAAAGAGAATGGTGATCAACTGTTCTCCATGTCCACAGAAGGTAAGACAAGAAGGGCAAGGAAGATTTAGGTTGAATATTAGGAAAAACTATAATGATAGTTAAGTGCTGGAATGTAGGTTGTGAACTCCCTATTATTGGAGATTTTTAAGAAAAAGTGGGAAAAATGCTTGGCAAGGATAGTATAGGTTTACTTGGTCCTACTTTAGTGTGGAGGAGTGGACTAGATGACCTTCTGAGGTCCTGTCAAACACTACATTTCTATTATTCTATTACCATAAAACTAACCACCAGGTTACCTGCTTCATGAAGATCCAAACCTCTCACTGTCTTAAAATTAGCAATAAATAAATAAAATAAATAACTAAATAAACAAACACATTTTCCAAACAACAACAAAACAAAAAACTGAATCAACTGCAGCAGGAAAACAATTGACCATCAAATCCACTAAAGTAGTAGTTAAGTTCCATTTTCTTGAAATTCTAATTACAGTATGTTTCTCTTGGACAGCAGAGAGCTATAATTCAGAAGAACATTCAAAGGTGAGTACAGATGAAAAAGAGAGGGACAATTAGGTTGTGTGAAAAATGTAAAGACAAACAAGGGAGACTCATCTGTTTACTGATTTTGCAGCATGGTGATTTAAAAACAAAACAAAACATAACTATATACACACACACAATTACACTTTTCACCTAATTAATTTTACACAAGTTACAACTGGCAAAATCGAAAGAAGATCTAATCAGAATGCCGATGAAAGGTATATTCACAAAGTTTTGATCTGAATCTTACTTTTGCCTTCAGCAGTCTTATTGTCCCAAATGAAAGATCTTAGCAGTGGAGGTGAATTGTGCAAGTGTTAAATTTAAATTTAGAAAGTGCTAGATTGTGACACTGACTATTCACTAGGGAGTTAGAGGGAAGAGCTTCCAGGATATCTACACACTGGCTTCTCAGACTTTGGGTCCACACATGTAGAAGTGAGTGGGACTTTTCATCAGCTTACCCCTTCCCAGAGTAAGCAGGTGAGAAACAGGCAGAATCTTCGCTTGACTTCGCAACTTTCTGGCCGGAATAGCTGAGACACCATGGGGGTTAGTAATCTATTGCTGCCATAGACCCTCAGTAAATTACTAGCACCCAGGAAGAAGGGAAGGAATTGCAATTCAGATGTGCCTCTGGTACTTCTAAAGTGCAATAAAAGACCCATTGCATGGCTGTGGCTGGCCCAGGCTTGTGGGGCTTGGATTGAGGGGTTAAAAATAGCAGTGAAAATCTATGTTTCCTGAGCTGTAGGGTGCACCCCCCTATGAAGGTATGCCCTATGCCCCCAGCCTCAGCCCCAGCTCCACTCCCAACACCAGCCCTGGTCACAGCCCCAGACCTGCCCCCAGCTGCAGCCCTGGCCTTGGCCCCAGGATCCTGGCCCAGCCATAGCTTCAGCCCCAGCCTTATGCCCCAACCACAGCCCCGCTCCTGATCCCGGCATCCAACCACAACTGCATGGAGTGGGGGACATGCACAGGAGTAAGGGGAGGCACAAGGTAAAAGGTTTGTGTGCCGCTGGTGTAGATGTTCAGGCTTGGTCTGGATCCCAGGCTCTGAAACCCTGCAAAGGGGGCTGGGTCTGAGACGTTCAGGCTCAGGCTGGAGCCCAGGTTCTATCCTGCTTTTTTAGCCCTGTAACCTGAGCCAATTGCCTTGGGTTCTGAGACTCAGTGCCAGGGGTTTTTCTTGCAGTGTAGACATACCCTCTGGGTCAGTGCCTGCTGGGGCTACCGCTGGAGTGATACAGTTTACACACCATCCCTGGTCAGGGCTGTGCCTAATATCACAATCTAGTTCTGAGAACAAGTCACACATTTATTTGGAAAACATCCATTCATTTCTATTGTTTGTGGATTCATAGATACACTTGCAGTTGTGTGCTGCACAGAAGCACTTACTAGCTCCGTAAAGACACATTGTTTTTGTTGTTGCAATGACAGAGACACGATGAGTGGAGATTTTTAAAAGTAATACTTCAAACAAATGTTTTTTTTTATGTGGAAAGTAAAAGAAAGATGTAAGAAAATATCAAAGCAAACAAATCTCAGCGAAAAGGTGGTTGGTTTGGGCAAGGGGAGCAACAAAAAAGACAGGAGTAGAAGATACAGATTGTTTTATACAGCTCAACTTCACAGTTCTCTTCCTGTGTGACTTTATCATTCTCTGCTATCTTCTCCAAGTTAGCCCTTGCACTCACTAGAGCCCCAAACTGTGAACCTGCTGTACGCTATGTTCACTATTCTGCCGAGGAGTTATTTTAAGAGTTTTAGTTAAAAGCTGAAGAACAGAACAGTGTTTTTTTTCATATACTCTAGTTGTTCACAAAGGTCAACACAGCTTATCTTAGTACAAATGTTAAAGACTAAAACTGTTCCTATACAAACCTCCTGATGTTCAAATGCACATCGGATTCCCATGCCAGGGGGAGCTGCCTGTGCCAGCTCTCTGTCATTTTTCACACATGCATCTCTTTGCTGTGTACCAATTAATAATGGCTAATAACATGAGGTGTGTAATATTTTTCCCAGGATGTCTGGGTTTTCACCATTGGATTGTGTCATGTTGCAATTTACATAACCCATCAAATTTATTACATGACATGACTAAAGGGCACACCACTCACTGCTTTTTCATGCACACACTTTCAGCTAGAATATAAAAAAACTGGACCCAGAGAATTCTTTAACAAAAGATTACTTTTTATGCATGTTATACATGATCCATGCATTCGAAAGCATCCTTATACAAAATATGGCAACATCAAAAAATATTTCAAATGTTAAGAAACGAAACAATGCTCTTGATATTTCTGATATATTAACTTTTTTTCTTCTATTGCACCTTCTATCAAGGATTTCAACAGGCATGAGAAATATTCATAAATTAAATGGATTTGGTTATTATTTCCTTTGATTTATCATATGCCAATCCTAAAACACTAGGATCAAGATTTTCAGAATGGAGTGCTGAAGGTCCAGAATTGAATACCTTAAAAGTGGCCTGATTTCTCACAGTGCTGAGTACACAGCTTTAGCCTCTGTGAGCACTGGGTTGCATTCTACTTCCCAGAGGCTCTCTGTGGGGGAGAATACAGTTCTGCACTAGCCTCAACACAAGTTTAAAATTGGCTATCAAGCTTTACGCATCAACTCAGCTATTTCCAACATGGTCGCAACAGCCACTATCTATATCAGTGATTCTCAAACTTTTGTACTAGTGACCCCTTTCACATAGCAAGCCTCTGAGCGTGACCCCCTCATATCAATTTAAAACACTTTTCAATATATTTAACATCATTATAAATGGTGGAGGCTGACAGCTCACAACCCCTATGTAAGAACCTTGTGACCCCCTGAGCAGTCATGAGCCCCAGTTTGAGAATCCCTGATCTATATTATCTACATAATAAGATACCACGAATGTCACTGTGTGTCACCTTGAAACTTAAAATGTCTCTAGTAAGTGTGAAGCAATGGAAGCAGCTACAAACATGGCTGAGAGATCTTTTCATTCAGAATATCACTAAATTGACTCATCGCTCACAGTCTGTTACCATCAAGTTTTTAAGTTCTTAGCCATTTTGACTTTACAAATTACACCTGGGTGCTGGTACAGCTACAGTAAGCCATGTATCTATGCCATGCCAAGAGTCCTAGGCCTTTGTGATAACAGAAGTAACTCAACAAAGTCCCTCATTACTAATTTACATGCAACAATTTCATTGGTTGTATGAGACTTCACAGCCAGTGTATAATTTGGCTCAACAACCACATTCATGCACCCAACTGCCACCTACACAAATCAAAAGAAATCTCTTAGCACAAGCCACCCCAACTCAAATCAACACAACCATTCACAAAACACAACCAGTACACACATTAACCCCCAAACATCACTCTGAAGCCTAGAATGTCTGTTGAGTCAGTGTAAAGAGAGGGAAACAGCTATAAGCATAGTTGTGAGCTCTTTTGTTTAGAATATCACCAGGTTCTATCGTCATTGGGATTCACAGTCTATTACAATCCATTTTTTAAGTTCAGTCATTTTGTGTGTGTGTGTGTGTGTGTTAGTTAAACACACATGATTTTATAACTACACTTGTTCAACAGAGTGGTCTTTCAGCTACTGTTTTCCAAACATACCTCCAAGGAAAGTGTTTCCCAGAAATTACAACACAGGTTCATCCAGATCAGTTTGTCTGGTCTCTTATGATATAATCTCTAAAACTGATCACTTTTTGGAGGCATAGGGCCAAATTTTCAGCCAGCCACAAGTGATCTCTGGTTTTGCACATACAATTGACTGAGCCTTCAAAAATGTGCTTACTTCCATTACTATTTGTATTACAGCGATGCCAACCAAGTACAGACCACATCAAGTTAGGCATCATACATACCCAGAAGAAGAGGTTTACAGTGTAAATGTACAAGACAGACAAAGGATGGGAAAAAACAAATATTAACGTCACATAGCCTATAAAGAATTAAGGCAGAGTTGGCTCCAACCAAAGCCCCTAGCATTAAAGTCCATAGAAACTCTCCCTTTGACATGAATAGTCTTTGGATCAGGTCCATTGAGATTACCTGACATGTTCAAGATCACACAGGAAGTCATTTACACAGGTGGGAAATGAAACCAGATTTCCCAAATCCCAGTTTTATACCTAAAGTACAAGACCAACCTTCCAGCTATGTGCCAAACCTACATCTGTCTACACAATTTGTGAAGCAAGTTCTCCAGCTTCATGGTTGGCATGAACAAACAGGTGATTGTGTGCACAAAATTGGTGTATGTCCAATTTCATAGACATGGAATCAATCCATCCAACTTCAATCAGACATGGAAGGAAATCTGAGTGTGCAAAATGAGACAGCAGAGAGCCAAGTATATCTGGATATGGAATAAGATTTTAAAATACCGGGTGTTATAACAGTGTTACTACACAGACTTAGATCATCAGTGCAAAATGTTGTGGGTTTTATTTTATTTTTCGTTAAATTCAGGTATTTAGTCAATACTACTGAGGCCCCAGAATAGAAATTTTAGCTCATTCAGATCCCACCCATTTCCAATAAACAGTGGATAAATAATACTACCCAGCTTTGGTGGCATTACTTCCAGCACTATGATCAACAAGCCCAGAGATTAAAGAAAGCACAGCATGCAACACTGAAATGAATCAATAAGATCAAAAAGGAAAGTGGTACATGCTTGTTTTTGGCTTAGAAAGGCGCTATTGATGAAAACAATATCTGCTTTGAGCAAAACAATGCAGCGGACAGGGTCAGCACCCACAGAGATAAATGGCGATGGCAATGTCTCCAAATGATAGGCCAGCTGTTCTCTACAAAAGATTAAAACGGTACGTTGGAAGGGATCAGTGAGAAATCAAACCGTAAATCTTGAAAGCACGCCACTAACTGTTCACACCACCCTGTCTGTTGAAAAACCTCTTTGAAATGCCGCATGGGGATTCAACAAAGAAACATGTAGAGACTCCCCACATTTTTTAAAACTCTTTGTTTTCTAGAGGCTGGAGGGGTCTTGGAATTTATACTCATGGAGCTGTGCGATGGGGTGTTCATCGCACACATGCCCTGGCAGGGTTAACCACAGGCTAATACGGGAGCCAATTAACCAGGCAGGCCACAGCTGAAGGGAATCTGGAGGTTTAAGTAATCCCCTGACTGAATGAGGGATCCCAGACGAGGAGGAACGAGCTGGGCAGAGTTTATAAAAGGAAGGAAGCTGATGGCAGAGGGGGGATGCAGGAAAGGAGTCCGCAGTCACTCCCTTGGAGAAGGGAGGTATGTTTGGGGACTATAGAGACAAGTCCAGGAGGAAGGAGTTGTGAGGCTGGCAAACACAGAGAAGTGGGGAGTCTCCGAAGGTATGGGAGAGGCTCAGGGGAAAGGCAGCAAGGTTCAGGAAGGAATAGTCTTTGGCGGCTGACTAGAGGGTCCCTGAGCTGGAACCCAGAGTATAGGGTAGGCCCAGGCTCCCCTACCAGCCACTGGGGAAGTGGCACTAGCTGGGCAGTGAATGGCCCCATTTGTAAGAAGAGACTTTGATACCCCAGAAAGAGGAAACACATATAGCGACCTGCCTGGAAAGCCAAGTCATGTAGAAGGAGTGCCCAGGGTCACAGAGACTGAGAGAGTGGCAGTAGGATGTGCAGCAAGCAACAGAAGGGGGGCCTGCACCTTGAAGGAGTTAATTCTCAGAGAGGTCAGGAGGAGGCGCCCCTAGCAGTGAGTGGACCCTGTGGCAGCCTGACAATTTTTTTTTTTTTGTTATCTGCATTTATGTTTAGAAATAAAAGCAAATCCATGAAAATAATAAGAGGATAGCAGCTTAGTAATTTACTTAATGGTTGACATAGCTCATGCATCCAGGTTTACCCATTGTCCATTGGCAACATCAAAGTTGAGGATAGGTCTTGCACAGCAGTCAGAGAGTGGGAGGCACAGTAAGCAGTCTGACCTCAGGAGCACAATCATCGCTCCTTCTCCCAATAGCCATGCTTCAGTAGAGGTTTTGTGTTTTTTTCATCCTCCATAATTGTAAATTTCTCAGTTGCTACTCAAGTCTAATCCATAGAAAACATGCTATCTCATGCTGAAAAATTCAGATCAACATCTGGATCCAGATTTCAGACCCCCTAAATCTGAGATTTTGATACAGTCTGTTATAAAGATAAGTCGGTGTTTCCAAGGTTTGGATCTAGATTTCAAACTCTTCCCAAATTCAAGGATGTTCAAAGTCAGAACTTTCAGTTGAGCTTATATAATGTTAAATTAAATTAAAGTACATGACGGATAGTTCAAAATTCTCAAGAGCAAGGTAGAGTCTTTGCAGGGATTTTTTTAAGTCAAGTGATCAAGTCTAGCAGGCTAGGAAGTCTGGGTGGTGGTTGTAAGGCAGAGTGTTGAATCCAAAGCCTTTCTACTTGGCCTACTCCCGTAGGTTTAAAAGATGCTAGTGGGCTTCCTCAAAACCAGCCTGCCTCAGAGGTTATACTCTGGGATCCCCAGTGTCAAAGCACAATCAAGGGAAGGTTAGCTGGCTATTCAGAATGGCCAGCTTTAGAGAGGGTTTTGTTAGCTGGTTCTTAGGCTAGGTCTACACAAAATGTTACTGGCATAGCCATGTAAGTTAGAATTGTGATCTTTCTATGGCATAGCTTTGTCTATTTGGCTATGTTGCTTCCAGGGTAACTCCCCGTGTTCCCTGTTCTGATGGTGTCCCCTCAATAACAGTCCCTTAAGGAAAATTGGGGCTTCTGCTCCAGATCCACTGACGATGATACATCTTCCCTGTATAATGAACACTTAATACAAAAATTAAAAACAAATAATTGATGCCCAGATCCCCACCTCATGTCCCTTTGGCCAGAGGTTGCTATCACAATGCCAAGTTGTAGTCTTGTCTTTACCACAGACTGATCTTCTCTATACTCTTTGAGATAGTTGGGTCTCCTCAATAGGCAACCACACAGGGAGTAACATATCTCTGTTTCCATGTCACCTGTCTCTGAGATGAGCAAACTGTTTTTCTTTGGAGCCTTCTCCCTTCCTCTGGTTTCGTCCTCCAGGTGGTTCTTTGTCTCTCTGTAGGGTCTCTCTGGGTGTTGTGTCTGCTAGCTCCTAAGTGTCTCCTATTCCTTTGTATCACTTGTCCCTATTGCACGGTCACTTTATGTGATTTGGGAGTCACTATATCCTTCATGACTCCATTAGTTCACACCTTCTGGCTGGATCCTCACAGGACTCCCTGTCTCCAGGGCTGATAGGTCCTTAACTGACCTTTCATACTCTACTCCCTGCTTTCTCTAATTGTTCGCAATCTGCTTTCAGAGTTATCTCCATCCTTCTGACCTCAACAGGTCTCCCCTCATAGGCTTTTGGTTCCTCATTCCATCAGTTTCTGCACTGGACTGTTTGGCACCAGTGTGCCAAAAATGCTAACAATGGGTCTGAACCACAAGAAACACCCTTGTTTTAACAAACTCTTGGATGTTTCCACAGCTGATTCCACCTTACATGTGCAGTGGAGGAGGTGTGGTGGTCAAACACGCATTTGTATGTAAATTCCTTGAATCCTTCTGAGGTAAATTGGGATCTATTGTTGATTAATAGTGTCCAGAATGCCATATCTCACAAAATGGGCTTCAGTCTGCCAGTCACTTATGTTCTTCTTGCATCAGGCAGAGCATCGACCTCCAAAAAATTGGAATAGTCCATTTTAATTAAGGTCTACATTTCCTTGAAGAAAAATAAATCCGCTCCCACCTATTCCCATGGTCGGATGGGCAGCTCATGCGGTAACAGAATCTCTTTATGCTGATAATTATCACATGACCAGAATGTGCCACACTCTTCGATCCAGGAGCAGAATTGTATGTTCATTCCCACCCAGTAAACACACACCTGAGTTTGCCTAGGGCAGCTATAAATGCCCAGGTGTGAGGCATGTATTTTTTGCATGGCATCCTTAGAGAATGAGGTGGGTATAACAGTTCTCTGTCCTCAAAATATGATTCCTCCTTTGCCATCAGCTAATCTGTAATTTGAAAATATGGTTATGTTCCTACTGACACTTGCTATCTTGACTGAGGAGCTCTGTGTGGCTCTAAGGCTTGTCTCTCTCACCAACAGAAGCTGGTCCAATAAAAGATATCACCTCACCTTGTGTCTAATATCCTGGGACAGACATGCTACAACTACTTTGCATGTAGAAAATCTTGTCATTTTCTGTCATGGTCTCATTCATCTGCTGTATCATTTCTTCTTTCTCATACAATGTAAATGTTATCTTCAATTATTTTTACCCCATGCAGTCCTCCAGCATCCAACACTCGGATGAGTCTTCTCTGAAACTCCTCTTGTGCTGGGGTAATGCCCATTGGCATACATACCCATCTGCAGGAACCAAATGTGTTGCAAAGTTTGTCTGCACGCTGGATTCTCTTTATCCAGGCTTATGTTCCCAAACCCAATCACGGACCATGAAGATTCTGGCTTTGGAAAGTTCTGGCATGATGTCATCAATTGTGGGCAAGTGGATAGTGAGTGGTATCTTTTCAATGCCTGGTTCAGTGGCTTTGAGTCTATACAGATGTGTAATTTGCCTGGTTGCTTCTTTACAACAACCATGGTGCTTGCCCAGGCTGTACAGACATCTGCAGGTGATGTGATACTCCTGGTCTGCTGACTTTTGAACTTCTTGAGTACCAAATTACCTAGCATCACTGGAATTTTCCTTCACAGTAAGCTGACACAGGTTCCAGTCACAGATTTCCTTTAAAGCACCTGTCATCTTTGAAAACATCCCCAATAAGTTAAAGTAACAGTTTTACTTTCTTGCTGTTGTTGTCCTCCTACATGGCCAGGTTCATGTACAGCTCAAACTCCTCCTTCCACCAGGTCCATCACTGGGCTAGGTTTGTGTCTGCAAAATCGAGGGCTCCGGGAGGCTTCACACCAAGTTCCATGGCTCATCCTGCCAGGTTGTTCACTGCAGAGAACTCACAGCTCAGCCACTGCCACCACATTACATTAGCAAAGAATGATGCTAATGCAGGGTAAACTGAACAACTGGAACTGTGGACTGCTCTGTCCCTGAGGCCAAGCTGCTTCTGTCCTAACTCCCCCTGTTTCTCTGGTGTCCCTTCAACAACAGTCCCTCCAGGGACCATGGGCCCTCTGACTCTATTTCCACTAATAATGATTTAGCATCCACCTCACTGCACTGCAGATTTTGGGAACCAGATGTGCCGTGAAGAGCTAAGTATAATCCTAAGGGACATTACTAGACTTCATTTAATGTTGAGTTGTGGTTACAGGGTTGTACTGTATTTCCCTGACATCAGAGTAGTCCAGGAGAGTTGAGATTCCTGGAGTGAAGAGAGAAACAATTGGAAACTGACTCAGACTAGGTGTTTCTATTCTATTTTCAACATGCATGCAGTTCTGGATATTAATATGAAGCTGGATTAATGGCAAAAGCAGAAACAGAGTTTACATTACAGGCGTAGCTCTGCTTGCAGAATTCCAGCTAAAGCAGCTGGGTTGAACACCATCAGTCAGCCCCACTAGGTTTCCTAATCTGTGTGATTTAGTGTGCTAATGCCCACCCCAAAGAGAATAAAAATTATTTTATAAGAATATTTGCTGGGGCTGTGGCACAAGAAAGCCATTGGTTCTGAGTCCCTCTTGCTCCAATTCTGCTCCCACTGAAACCAATGGGAACAACAGAAGCAAAAATAGACTTCAAATAGAGCAAGGATCTAGGCCTATTTCTTAATCTTAATCTCAACTCTTTTATTTTTAAACTTGTTGTTCTAAAGGAACTTCATCTTTGAGATCAGCTATAAACCCGACTGATAACAATTTTCTAGTACTCCATTTGCATGTATAGAATAATTATATGTATTACTTTTGTTTCAACATTTTATCATTTTAAGCACTTTAAAAAGTAATCTTTTTGTGCCAACAGAATCTTTCTTCTTAACTCCCACCCCTCAACTCAAAGGTGATATTCACCAGCAGTGCAAGACCTCTGCACTGCTGACATCCCAATAAAGCCCTTAAAACAGATCTTATGAGGGATTTCAGTGGTGCATAGACTTTGTGCTGGCTCTCTGCACCGGACTAAAGGTAGCAGCCAGCAGTAAATTCACAGACCTGGGGCCCTTTCCTACTATTAACTATCAATACTGACTAGCTAATACTATGTCTGTCATAACCCAATTCACATCCAGTCATTTTAGTGTTCCTGAGGTAATAAATATATTTCACCCAAATGTCCATAATGTTCAAGTTCGCAAGCAGATTTCTGAAAGCGACCACAATTTTTGTGCCAGGCAATATTTATGCATCCTCCTATTGTGTATTCCTGGCTCATGAATCACATTTTAATATTCAGAAAACAATTGATTATGGTATAAACAAACAAATTATAATTTATATTGTTTGCGTGAAGAAGAAATTATGTGTGTTAGTAGTATTTTCCAATAATTGGATTGTGGCTGGAAAATGTGTGTGGGGGGGAGTTGTTTGTTTGTGGTTGTTTTGTTTTTTTGAAAACCTCACCCTTACTCCTGGGTAAGGATCCCTGTCATGCTCCCTTGCATCCTGTAGCTGTAAGAGATCTGAGAGGTATGTGGACAGTCAGCTTAGAGCTCAGCATTCCATAGTACTATCAGCCAAAACTTGGGCAAAGAAAAGCATCTTGTTGTAGCACTTAAAATGTAGTTAGCTCTTCTCTTTCTATATGTTGTTAGGTAAATATACTTCCTGAGGTAGGAATGGGTAAAGAGGAAAAAGGCTTTGCATCTTCTAACCATGGGCCAGATCCTTAGCTGCTATAAATTGAATGAGGTCCAAAAAAATGGAACTATACTAATTTACTGAGGATCCGGTCCTATGTTTTTAATTATTTTCTACTTACAGCAGTGACATGAATACACCAAGTCCGAGCAAAGATGTGGTTGACTCTGGACTTAAATAAAACTAGCCCGTCACTGAACTTTAATGAACATCCAGTGTGATGAAAATTCCTGCATAAATAGGTGACCGAACCATGGTCGGAAAAAGAGGTTGTGGTTCACACAGACCCCATCACAAATAGGGAATTTGAGATGTTTCAAGTTATAATTCACACCTCTGGCATCACTTTGCAGTGATTCAATAAAGATTAAATATAAAAAGTAAATAAATAAATAAACCAAGCCCAAACTGCTCCCACAACTCACTTTCAAGTCAATACTGCCTAGATGAATCTTTGCAACTGCTAAAAATCCACCTGTGATCAGCATTTTGTGACTACCATATAATTTAAAATGACATTGTTTAAAATAGTGACAAAATGACAAAGTAAGTGCCTGATGTGTCCAAATGATGAACCACCAATCCCTGCCAAAAACGATAAAGTGGCACGCACTTATCAACTGGGTAATCCACTTCACTTACGTATTGCAGAGTAGCTTTTTCATAGCTGAAAAATGGCAGAGTACCAGCAGAGAAACATTTGCAATCTTGAAATTTTCTCCCGCTCTTCACAAATTGAATGGGAGTGGGAACAGTTGGAGGCTTCTAATCTCTATATTTTTCCAACATTTTCTCCTCGTGCTTTTACAACAGTTTCAGTCGTCATTCATGACTACTTAAAATGCACCTCTAAGAAAACTGTGTACTGCACCATCTGCAAAAATGTTACAAATTATACAGACTGAAGAAACAAACAGGTGTTTGATCATTTCACTGAACATTTGAGAGATGTTCAGAACAGCAGCAGCCTGTCATCTGTGAAAAAGCACATAATTACAAATGAACTCAGCACCAATGTCGTTATAATGTGTAGCATGGGTAACTGCCGTGAAATACATGCTCCACGGATATGCAGCGAGCAGGATTTTATCCCAAGGAACAAGAACTGAGGGGACATCCCTTTGGGCCTGGTGGAATAAACTGAGAATGGAAAAATTTAAGTTTTCCCCAGCATAAGTGAAAACACTAACACGGCCAAAGTATTTTTCAGGGCATCTTCCTCATTTCATTCAAGATGATATTTTATTGTCTGGAGATGCCATGCTTGCCTGAATTACTTTAACCACATTTATACAATTATGGCAAATTATTATTATTATTACATGCATTTATAAGTCATTGTGCACTACAATGTGTGTGTGGCACTTTACATGTACTAAACTGGATCATTAACATTTCCAAGTAAGTGTAGCGAAATGTCATGCTCCCTTGCATCCTGTAGCTGTAAGAGATCTGAGAGGGATGTGGACAGTCAGCTTAGAATTCAGGTCAGCTTAGAGCTCAGCATTCCATAGTACAATCAGCCAAAACTTGGGCAAAGAAAGCATCTTGTTGTAGCACGCAAAACATAGTTGGCTCTTCTCTTTCTTTATGTTGTGAGGTAAATATACTTCCTGAGGTAGCAAATTACAGCCATATAGCCCACCACCAAGAGTGCCTTTCCTCAAGTGCTGTGCACTTCTTTCTCCCTTGGGATAGTTAGCTCCAGGGTTTCAGAAAAAATATTGTTCAAATGGCAGGTTGGAGATGGAGAGGAATTTTTAAATAATTTGGGCCCAGGCCATTGATGTCAGGACATAGAATTTCACACAACAGTCAACAGCGCAGAGTGAATGTGTCTCTAGAATTTTTGTTATGACTGCACAGGATAACGGTCTAGTAATTGGCTAAACAGGTTTTGAACACAGGGATAATTAGAGCCCCACAAATAAATGTTTGCCTACTAAGACACTATCACTTCAGTCTCCATTGCTTTGGATGGCAATTTCTTTAAGTGGAACAGAAGTAATGATAGCAATGATTAATATGAGAGCCTGGATCCCTTCTCTGTCTCTATCAACTCAAATGTATACAATTTATTTAGATATAAAATATCACTTTACAAAATCCTAAAAAGGCCCTAACAATTCTCAAAAGATATTGATCTGTGAAATCAAAGTTTTAAGGAATGACATAAACATGTCACCTTGATCTTCAATATAATACCAAGAGTGGTTACTTGCCAGCCAGGCTGCTGGTCAGTCCTACAGAAAGGACCCAAAGAAGATCCCACTGTGAGTGTGGCTTGTTACTAAGCTTCTGCAAGATACAGGAGATCTTAGCTTGGGAGAGGGACACTGGGTAAACCGGACCTCAGGCTGTGGAATAGGGAGGCTGAGTTGAACTAATTATGGATTGCTAAGAGACTATTTCCTCTATTAGAAAATAATATTTTCACTCTCCTTATGTTAAAAATCTTATTTAATGTTTCTTAGTGGATGCCAAGAAGAAGATTTCATCACCTCTTAGTAAGACATATTGTTACCACTTGTCTCTATGACTTTTCATCTCGCTATCTATGAAGATAACAGTCTTCCATTCCAGTACATCAACTCTCTTTCCTCCCTCAAGTGCCTCTTTCAGCCACCCTGTCATAAATATAAGGGGAAGGGTAAACCCCTTTGAAATTCCTCCTGGCCAGGGGAAAGCTCCTCTCACCTGTAAAGGGTTAAGAAGCTAAAGGTAACCTCGCTGGCACCTGACCAAAATGACCAATGAGGAGACAAGATACTTTCAAAAGCTGGGAGGAGGGAGAGAAACAAAGGGTCTGTGTCTGTCTGTATGCTGCTTTTGCCAGGGACAGAACAGGAATGGAGTCTTAGAACTTTTAGTAAGTAATCTAGCTAGGTATGTGTTAGATTATGATTTCTTTAAATGGCTGAGAAAAGAATTGTGCTGAATAGAATAACTATTTCTGTCTGTGTATCTTTTTTGTAACTTAAGGTTTTGCCTAGAGGGGTTCTCTATGTTTTTTAATCTAATTACCCTGTAAGATATCTACCATCCTGATTTTACAGGGGGGATTTCTTTATTTCTATTTACTTCTATTTTCTATTAAAAGTTTTCTTGTAAAAAACTGAATGCTTTTTCGTTGTTCTCAGATCCAAGGGTTTGGGTCTGTGGTCACCTATGCAAATTGGTGAGGCTTTTTATCCAACATTTCCCAGGAAAGGGGGGGTGCAAGTGTTGGGAGGATTGTTCATTGTTCTTAAGATCCAAGGGTCTGGGTCTGTAGTCACCTAGGCAAATTGGTGAGGCTTTTTACCAAACCTTGTCCAGGAAGTGGGGTGCAGGGTTTTGGGAAGTATTTTTGGGGGGAAAGACGCGTCCAAACAGCTCTTCCCCAGTAACCAGTATTAGTTTGGTGGTGGTAGCGGCCATTCCAAGGACCACGGGTGGAATACTTCGTACCTTGGGGAAGTTTTGACCTAAGCTGGCAAAGATAAGCTTAGGAGGTTTTTCATGCAGGTCCCCACATCTGTACCCTAGAGTTCAGAGTGGGGGAGGAACCTTGACATGGTGGCATAGTGGTGGGATTAACCTGAAATCATTTTGAGATCCAGTTGAGATTTTTTGAACTAGAAATACAGATTTTAAAAAGGAATTTTTTTTTCCTGTGGCTTTGAAGCAGCTTTGAAACTGAAAGCATCTTGGGTTTTCCCTGCTTTGTGGCCAAGCAGAGACAAAAGGGGATTATCTTGTGAATTGCAGGTTTTCTTTGCCTGGAGGCAGGGTACTTAACTCCTGCAGGGAAATTCACAGTCTTCCAACCCAGAGGTTTTTTTTTTTTCTTTTCTTCCTAAAAGTAAATAGGGGGTGTGTGTTCTACCCATTTGCTTTTTCTTTGGGCTGGGTAAGCAGGTTTCCAAGTAGTTTGGAGGTTTTTTGCTTTAAGTTGGGCCCAGAACAGAGACAAGGGAATTGTCTTTTTCTGTAGGCTGACAATCACTATCAGAGAATAGGTATTCTATTCCAGCACAGCAAAATTTTACAGCCAAGTTTTGTTTGTTTATTTCTAAACCTCGGGTGTAAAGTTAGTTAAAAACAGAGAGGTTAGAATGACCAAATCCTCAGCTCGACTACAGCTGGAATTAGCCAAATTTCAGGCTGAGGAAAGACAAAGGGAACATGAAAGACAGATAGAACTCATGCGGCTGAAGAAGGAACAAGAAAGGGAGGCAGAACAACACCAAGCGGCTGCTCACAGGAGAGCTATGGAAGCGAGGGACAAAGAACTGGAGGAGAAGGAAAAAGAGAGGAAGTATGTGGAGGAGATGGAGAAGATAAAGGCTCAGCAGAATATCCCAACAAACCCTAGTAATCCTTCTCCAAGTACCACTTCCCATCCCAGAAAGTTCCCCACCTACAAGGCAGGCGATGATACTGAGGCCTTCCTAGAAAACTTCGAAAGGGCCTGCCTTGGATACAACCTCTCTACTGACCAGTACATGGTAGAGCTGAGGCCGCAGCTCAGTGGACCCTTAGCTGAGGTGGCAGCTGAAATGCCTAAAGAACACATGAACAAGTATGAACTGTTTAAATCCAAGGCGAGAGTCAGAATGGGGATAACACCCGAGCAGTCTCGTCGGAGGTTCAGAGCCCTAAGGTGGAAACCAGACATGTCATTTACCCGACATGCCTACCACATTGTGAAACATTGGGATGCCTGGATATCAGGAGCAAGTGTTGAATCTCCAGTAAATTTGCCCTTCCTAATGCAAATGGAACAGTTCTTAGAGGGTGTTCCTGAGGAAATAGAAAGATACATCCTAGATGGGAAACCCAAAACTGTAATCGAGGCAGGAGAGATTGGAGCCAGATGGGTGGAGGTGGCAGAGAAGAAGAAAACTGGTCGCAGTTGGAGCGGAGACCAGAAGGGACCACCCCAGACCACACCCTATTACCGGGGGCCGCCCAAGGCCCCACCTACCTCCCAAAGAACCCTCCAGACCCCTTATCGTCCTGCCACCCCGTTCTCCAGCAACCCTCCTCGCCCCAGTGACCCGTCAGCTGGACGATGTTTTAAATGTAACGAGCTGGGGCATGTAAAGGCCAACTGCCCCAAGAACCCCAACAGATTACAGTTCATTGCACCGGAATCACACCAGAGGTCCACAGGCCCAGATACTTCCCAGATACCCTTAGAGCGGAGGGAAACTGTGAGTGTGGGCGGGAAGAAGGTCACCGCGTGGAGGGACACCGGAGCACAAGTGTCAGCTATCCATGCTTCCTTAGTGGACCCCAATTTAATCAACCCAGAGATCCAAGTGACGATTCAACCCTTCAAGTCCAACTCTTTCAATTTGCCTACAGCCAAGTTGCCTGTCCAGTACAAGGGCTGGTCAGGAATGTGGACTTTTGCAGTCTATGATGATTATCCCATCCCCATGCTGTTGGGGGAAGACTTGGCCAATCATGTGAAGCAGGCCAAGAGGGTGGGAACGGTCACCCGCAGCCAGGCTAAACAAGCCGTGAGGCCTAGCTCTGTTCCGGAAACTGCTATCAGGACCCAGTCAGAGGTGATGGACCTGGACCTTAGGCCAATGTCTGCAACAGCAGTAGTGGATCCAGTCCCAGAGACCCAGACGGAACCAGTCCCAGAACCGGAACCAGCCGAACAACCAACACCAGACCCTGTGTCAGCACTGAATCCAGTACTTGCAACCTCAACACCAGAGGGCCCCACTGAACCTGAACTGGCAGCAGCCGATAACCCTACACAAGAGGCTCAGCCGGAGCCTGAATCCCAACATAGTGCACCAGCGGAGAGCGGTTCACAGTCAACAGAAACAGCTCCATCCCCTATATTGCTTCCAGAGGGACCAAGCCTAGGTCCACAATCCAATGAGGGACTGATGTCTCCAGCATCAAGGGAACAGTTCCAGACCGAACAGGAAGCAGATGAAAGCCTCCAGAGAGCTTGGACAGCGGCACGGAGCAACCCACCGCCTCTCAGCTCTTCTAATCGATCCAGGTTTGTTGTAGAAAGAGGACTTTTATACAAGGAAACTCTTTCTGGTGGACACCAGGAAGACTGGCATCCTCAGAGACAGTTGGTAGTTCCAACTAAATACCGGGCCAAGCTCTTGAGCTTAGCCCACGATCACCCTAGTGGCCATGCTGGGGTGAACAGGACCAAAGACCGTTTGGGGGGGTCATTCCACTGGGAGGGAATGGGCAAGGATGTTTCTACCTATGTCCAGTCTTGTGAGGTGTGCCAAAGAGTGGGAAAACCCCAAGACCAGGTCAAAGCCCCTCTACAACCACTCCCCATCATTGAAGTTCCATTTCAGCGAGTAGCTGTGGATATTCTGGGTCCTTTTCCGAAAAAGACAGCCAGAGGAAAGCAGTACATACTGACTTTCATGGATTTTGCCACCCGATGGCCGGAAGCAGTAGCTCTAAGCAACACCAGGGCTAAAAGTGTATGCCAGGCACTAGCAGACATTTTTGCCAGGGTAGGTTGGCCCTCCGACATCCTCACAGATGCAGGGACTAATTTCCTGGCAGGAACTATGAAAAACCTTTGGGAAGCTCATGGGGTAAATCACTTGGTTGCCACTCCTTACCACCATCAAACAAATGGCATGGTGGAGAAGTTTAATGGAACTTTGGGGGCCATGATACGTAAATTCGTAAATGAGCACTCCAATGATTGGGACCTAGTGTTGCAGCAGTTGCTCTTTGCCTACAGAGCTGTACCACATCCCAGTTTAGGGTTTTCCCCATTTGAACTTGTATATGGCCGTGAGGTTAAGGGGCCATTGCAGTTGGTGAAGCAGCAATGGGAGGGATTTACACCTTCTCCAGGAACTAACATTCTGGACTTTGTAACCAACCTACAAAACACCCTCCGAACCTCTTTAGCCCTTGCTAAAGAAAACTTACAGGATGCTCAAAAAGAGCAAAAAGCCTGGTATGATAAACATGCCAGAGAGCGTTCCTTCAAAGTAGGAGACCAGGTCATGGTCTTAAGGGCGCTCCAGGCCCATAAAATGGAAGCATCGTGGGAAGGGCCATTCACGGTCCAGGAGCGCCTGGGAGCTGTTAATTATCTCATAGCATTCCCCACCTCCAACCGAAAGCCTAAGGTGTACCATATTAATTCTCTAAAGCCCTTTTATTCCAGAGAATTAAAGGTTTGTCAGTTTACAGCCCAGGGAGAAGATGATGCTGAGTGGCCTGAAGGTGTCTACTACGAAGGGAAATGTGCTGGTGGTGTGGAAGAGGTGAACCTCTCCATGACCCTTGGGCGTATGCAGCGACAGCAGATCCAGGAGCTGTGCACTAGCTACGCGCCAACGTTCTCAGCCACCCCAGGACTGACTGAACGGGCATACCACTCCATTGACACAGGTAATGCTCACCCAATTAGGGTCCAACCTTACCGGGTGTCTCCTCAAGCTAAAACTGCTATAGAACGGGAGATCCAGGATATGTTACAGATGGGTGTAATCCGCCCCTCTGAAAGTGCATGGGCATCTCCAGTGGTTCTAGTTCCCAAACCAGATGGGGAAATACGTTTTTGCGTGGACTACCGTAAGCTAAATGCTGTAACTCGCCCAGACAACTATCCAATGCCACGCACAGATGAACTGTTAGAGAAACTGGGACGGGCCCAGTTCATCTCTACCTTGGACTTAACAAAGGGGTACTGGCAGGTACCGCTAGATGAATCTGCCAAGGAAAGGTCAGCCTTCATCACACATCTCGGGCTGTATGAATTTAATGTACTCCCTTTCGGGCTGCGAAATGCACCCGCCACTTTCCAAAGACTTGTAGATGGTCTCCTAGCGGGATTAGGAGAATATGCAGTCGCCTACCTTGATGATGTGGCCATATTTTCGGATTCCTGGGCAGACCACCTGGAACATCTACAAAAAGTCCTTGAGCGCATAAGGGAGGCAGGACTAACTGTTAAGGCTAAGAAGTGTCAAATAGGCCTAAACAGAGTGACTTACCTTGGACACCAGGTGGGTCAAGGAACTATCAGCCCCCTACAGGCCAAAGTGGATGCTATCCAAAAGTGGCCTGTCCCAAAGTCAAAGAAACAGGTTCAATCCTTCTTAGGCTTGGCTGGTTATTACAGACGATTTGTACCGCACTACAGCCAAATCGCTGCCCCACTGACAGACCTAACCAAAAAGAAACAGCCAAATGCTGTTCAGTGGACCGGAAAGTGTCAGAAGGCCTTTAACAAGCTTAAAGCGACACTCATGTCTGACCCTGTACTAAGGGCCCCAGACTTTGACAAACCGTTCCTAGTAACCACAGATGCATCCGAGCGTGGTGTGGGAGCAGTTTTAATGCAGAAAGGATCTGATCAAGAATTCCACCCTGTAGTGTTTCTCAGCAAAAAACTGTCTGAGAGGGAAAGCAACTGGTCAGTCACTGAAAAAGAATGTTATGCCATTGTCTACGCTCTGGAAAAGCTACGCCCATATGTTTGGGGACGGCGTTTCCACCTGCAAACCGACCATGCTGCACTGAAGTGGCTTCACACCGTCAAGGAAACTAACAAAAAACTTCTTCGGTGGAGTTTAGCTCTCCAAGATTTTGATTTCGACATTCAACACATCTCAGGAGCTTCTAACAAAGTGGCTGATGCACTCTCCCGTGAAAGTTTCCCAGAATCAACTGGTTAAAATCGTCCTTAAGATGTGGAAAATATTGTTAGTCTTTATGTACTTGGTAGTATATTTAGAGATGCATGTGTCTTATTAACTCTGTTTTTCCTAGAGCTCCAGGAAGAAATCCCAGCCAGTGTTTCACCCTAGCTGAGATTTGGGGGGCGTGTCATAAATATAAGGGGAAGGGTAAACCCCTTTGAAATTCCTCCTGGCCAGGGGAAAGCTCCTCTCACCTGTAAAGGGTTAAGAAGCTAAAGGTAACCTCGCTGGCACCTGACCAAAATGACCAATGAGGAGACAAGATACTTTCAAAAGCTGGGAGGAGGGAGAGAAACAAAGGGTCTGTGTCTGTCTGTATGCTGCTTTTGCCAGGGACAGAACAGGAATGGAGTCTTAGAACTTTTAGTAAGTAATCTAGCTAGGTATGTGTTAGATTATGATTTCTTTAAATGGCTGAGAAAAGAATTGTGCTGAATAGAATAACTATTTCTGTCTGTGTATCTTTTTTGTAACTTAAGGTTTTGCCTAGAGGGGTTCTCTATGTTTTTTAATCTAATTACCCTGTAAGATATCTACCATCCTGATTTTACAGGGGGGATTTCTTTATTTCTATTTACTTCTATTTTCTATTAAAAGTTTTCTTGTAAAAAACTGAATGCTTTTTCGTTGTTCTCAGATCCAAGGGTTTGGGTCTGTGGTCACCTATGCAAATTGGTGAGGCTTTTTATCCAACATTTCCCAGGAAAGGGGGGGTGCAAGTGTTGGGAGGATTGTTCATTGTTCTTAAGATCCAAGGGTCTGGGTCTGTAGTCACCTAGGCAAATTGGTGAGGCTTTTTACCAAACCTTGTCCAGGAAGTGGGGTGCAGGGTTTTGGGAAGTATTTTGGGGGGAAAGACGCGTCCAAACAGCTCTTCCCCAGTAACCAGTATTAGTTTGGTGGTGGTAGCGGCCATTCCAAGGACCACGGGTGGAATACTTCGTACCTTGGGGAAGTTTTGACCTAAGCTGGCAAAGATAAGCTTAGGAGGTTTTTCATGCAGGTCCCCACATCTGTACCCTAGAGTTCAGAGTGGGGGAGGAACCTTGACACACCCTTTCACTAAAAACCACTACTACTCTTAAAACTTAACCTCATATTTCATTCATGTAACTTACATTATAATTTAAATGCAAGATGTATTAGAAAACTAAGTGAGCTGGTCACTCACTTTGCTTTCACATTATATCCCTTCCCCATCCCTTCTAATACTTTTATATTTTTGTCCATTCAGATTGTATACGTACTGGGGCAGAGACTCTATGTTCTTGCTGGTCTGTGAAGTTAATAAGTAGATTGAGCTCTTTAATATCTCACTGTAAGGCATATTCTCCAGCACTTGGATCATTTTTAGGGCTGTTTTATACACCATAATTTTTCAGATTCCTTTTTAAAATGTGGCCCCCAAAATTGGACACAGTATTCCAGGATCAGTCTCATCAATGTTGTATAGAGCAGTTAAATTACCTCCCTACTACTACTCATTAATCCCTGGTTTATACATCTAAGTATCAGGAAAGCCCATTTTTCCCCACAGAATCACATTTAGACTCGAGCTCATGTTGAGTTGCTTGTTCACTATAAGAACATAAGAATGGCAACACTGGGTCCATCAATGCTGTCCATTTAGTCCATTCTCTCTTGCAACAGTGACCAGTGCCAGATGCTTCAGAGCAAATGAACAGAACAAAGACCCCTAAATCATTTTCAGATTCACTTCATCTAGGATACAGTTCCCAGTTCTGTACATGTGGCTTGAATTCCTCGTTCTTAGATATATAACTTTGTATTTGATATTAAAACACATTTTGTTTAAAAGCACCCAGCTTAGCAAGTGATTCAGATCTCTCTGTATGACTATTCTGTCCTCATCATTATTTATCACTCTGCCACTCTTTGGGTCATCTGCAAATTCTAGCAACAGTGATTTTATATTTATGTCTAGATCATAGATAAAAATGTTGAATAGTATCAAGACTAGTACCAATCCCTGTGGAACCCCACTGGAAACATCCTCATTTGATGATGAGTCCTCAATGAAAACTACTTTTTCAGAACTGTCAGTTAGCCAGTTCTTAATCCCTTTAAAGTTTGATTTATTGATATTGTGACAAAGCTCTGTCCTTGTCTCCATGGGTTCCATGTTTCCTGGCAGATTTCGCTAGCCTCAGAGGCTCACTGTGACCCTCCATGTAGCCCTTCTCTCTCTAGAGGCAAGGGTCACAGCCTACTGAGCCATTTTCATCATAAGCCAGCGAGGGACGTGAGGAGAAGCTATCCTCCCTTGCACAATCTCTGTTGTCTCCCAGTCTCAGGGGGGACAAAGAGAGGAGCCCAGGGACCCTAATAGTATCAGCTATGGTAGCTGACCTTTACGAAACATGACATGTACAATTCCCCGGTCTACTTCCCCACAGCAGCCCCCACTTCCTCAAGCTCCACTTCACCCTTACCTCAGGGCCAATTTCCTTGTGCCTGATATGGTGTGTACTACTCAGTTTCTCCAACAGCGCAACTTCCTCCCACAGCTCCTGACATGTGCACCCACCTGACTAACTGGGAGGTTTTTAACTAGTTTCAGCCAGCCCCTGATTGGCTTCAGGTGTCCCAATCAACCTAACTGTCTCTACTGCTTCCTGGAAGGATCTTAATTGGCCCCAGGTGTCTTGATTAACCTTGAGCAACTGCCATTTGGTTACCATGGTAACAGGGATTTGTTTAGCCTGGGGCTAACATACCTGTTTCTCACTACTTTCCTATAGCAATCTGGCCTTGCCCCGCCACAATATGTATATCATTATACTCCCATGTTTGTAAATGTTTAATAAAACAATGTTCCCAAATGCAGCACTTATATATTATTGGGTATAATTTTTCTCACGTTAAACATTGAAGAAAATCTTTAAAAATTCATTCCAGACATTTTCAGTTGCTTCACATTCCCATAAGTGGATATAAGCTCCCAACTCATCACTGCATCAACAACACTCTTTTCAGCCTCTCAGGCGTATTCTACAGTTCATTAACTATGTAAAATAATGGATCAGGCAATACTGAGATCTTATGGCTAAAGAACTGATCATCTTACAATTATTCAAACACTCATCTGAAGAAATCTGCATCCTGTGAGTACTCTTCCTCAGAACAGTCAGGTGAAGGACTATTGGTATAATGTTTTCAATTAATTTAGTATACACAAAGGAGATAAAGTCTGTCAAAATAAATGGCTTGTGCAAATCTGCTTCAGTGGAATGAACCATTGCACCCTTCACATCTCTAAAAAAGATGAGTACAGGAACTAATAAAATTGTTTGAAATTTTAAGCATCTCTAGGGACTTATCAAAGGACACAGGAAAAAAAACCTGCATCTGCTATTAAATTTCCCAGTAACCCAACGTTATAGTTAGAACCTGTGGCATACCAGGGTACAAGCCAGACCACTGGGGAGTTGTGTCACCTCTTCCCTCTAATGTGGGGTGCCTTGCAATGCCTTGCTGTTGTAGCTCCCAACCTGGACTGTTCACAACCAGCCACCTGCATGCAGGTCACTTCCAGATGTTTGCATAACTGCAGCCTGCAAGTCACATCCTGGCTCTCACCATTCTTGGTTATACTGGAGGGTGTTCAGCGCTCTCCTGGACAGTCCAATTGTATTAAGTCTATTATTCCTTTAAAGGAATAATATACACTAGCTTGCTATCTTAAATTGAGTTACCCAGACACTTCAACTTAAACACACTGGATTAGATAAAACAATAAAACAAGTGTATTAATTACAAAGAGAGAGATTTTCAGTATGAGTAATGAGGCATAACAGTCAGAATTAGTTACAAGAAAAAAATAAAGATAAAACTCTTACTAGTGCCTAATTTAACAAACTATATTCTCACCACATGCTTCCAGCAAGATTACTGATCAAACACTTCAAGTCAGGACTCCCCCACCCCAGAGTCCAACAGTTATTTCATTCAGTACAGAAGTTTGCAGGATTTCTGAGCAGAAGAGAAAAAGAGAGCAAAATGCACCGCCAACTGAAGCCACACAAGGCTGGTGGTAATCAGATCCACCTTTATTTTCCCCTTTAAGTGTCCTTTTCTTCATAACAAACTTTGTCTAGGTGCCTTCACTACCACTGAATATTTTACCAGTCTCTATCATTACCTTTCATTTTTTATCCCAGCTCCATGTTCTGTCCAGAACTTGGTTTGGTTTGCTACCTAATTTGTGCAAGCAGCTCAAGTCGGGAGAGAACCAATGAACCAAGCCATATGAAATTTTAGTTTCAAACTCAAACCTCAGTTAGGGTTAGTCAAGTGATTCATTAAAATTGGCAAATCTAGCCAGGGAACCTACATCCATTTTTGAGCAGATCTGGGTTGATTTATAGCTTTCAATACATTTTGATTTGAGTTTCTGAGTGCCTTCAAAACTCAAATGGAAACAAGTCAGTGGGTTTAAACAAGAATCAGTACTGCACACAGGGTTGACATGTCAGATCCACTATCTGCAGGTGAAAATGGAGAGTAACTATTTTGCTATTGGCATAGCCCTATTTTTGATGGTAACTGAATGCATTTTGTTGACGCTAAGAATACTGGAATGCTTGTATATGGTCAAGTACTGCTGCTTTTGATGAATTAATATGTCTGTATAGAAAACAGAACACTGAGCTGTCCTTAGCATTGAAATAATAATTGACTGACCTTAATAATGGCACTGTTTGAAAACAGAATACCATAAAAACTTCAAAGCTATAAATACGAAGAGAGGTTAAAAGAGGAATGTGTCTGGGCCCATTAGTTAAGGTTAATTTAGGTTGGACGATCAATGCTACAGGGTCAGCATATCAGTACAATTTGTTCTTCCTGTCCCCTTCGTAAACTGTAGGGTAAGCCTTTTCCTGTTATAAATTGCTACTAGGTGTTTACTAACCATTAACTTAAAAATGACTTTAATTTCTCAGGTTGTAATTAGTTATGGTGACTGCTTCAGATCAGGCATCAGCCTGTCAGCTGTCTCAGATTATGAATGCAAGTCATCGTTCCCTCTCTTCCAGTCATGGCAATTCATTAGTTCTGCTGTTTGAGAGCAGCTGTACCATTTGAGATGTAATTTATTCAGATTCCCTCAATATTATTGCTGAAGCATGGGAAGATAAGTGATTTGATTAGGCTATGTATTTACTGTCAGATAACATTATAGGTTGGATATGTGGTCAGAAGTGATAGGAGTTTATGTTTTGTCACAAATGTTGCCCTTTCTAAGGGAAAAGATTAAGTTACATGAGGCAAAGGACAAAATCCTCTGACACGTCAGTCATGTCACATGCTGTTATCCATAAAACACTCCAAAGGAAACCTTGTTGACATGATTAAAATTTTACCTCACTGTCCCTGTTTACTGATACATTTTGTAAAAGCAGCTGCTCTAGTTAAACAAAAGTGTTAAAAGGAAAGGAAAATATAACACATTTTGCCTGGTTAGTGGGCAGCATAGGGTGTATCAAACCCAAATCCACTTTAAATGCTAAACTGTCATTGAGAAATGTGGAGATTCAAGGTATAACTCACACTCAGAAGGTTATTCTTTGTGGAGAACATCACTGAATGTCTTTTGAGCAGGGCTGGAGAAAAACTAAAACTCCTTGGACCTCACTGCATCTTTTACTCACACAAGTGCTCCATTAGTTTCATTGGGAATACTCTCAGAAACACTCACCAGTGTTAGTGAGGATTGCAAAGTCAGGTCCATAATGCCCACCTCTGGTTCGACAAGCAAGTAGAGCTGTTCTCTTCTCTAGCACATGTCTGTGGGTTTTCAGTCTTTTAATATTACACTGGTATCAATGAGAGCTACTGCTTTTGATCATTAGCCTCTCTGGGCCTATAATACATCCATCTTTCTAATACCAAGAACAAAGAGATCTCAACACAATTGTTCATTATACAGTGCTATGGAAGGGGCTGATTTTCTAACCTGTATTCGTTCTGAGGTGTATGTTACTCCAAAAATAGAAACTCAGAGCCGGATCCAAAGTCCACTGAAGCAAAAGGATGTCTTTCTATTGACTTATATGGGCTTTATATGAGGTCCTAAGTGATAATGTTCTAAAAACAACAGCAAATTAAATATTTTGAGAATTCTAGCCATATTTAATGTTATTTCTTCCCCTAAAATTAATTTAGTTTAGAGGAAAATATGTATTTCCATAAAACAGAGTTCTTTACTACATCCCAACAAGCTGATACTTATTCAAAATGGTTCTTATTTGGGTGACTACATTTATAAACTTTAAGAGGCCCTTTTTCATGGGGGAAAAGACAAGAGAAAAGAGATCCCTCCCCCCAAAAAAGTACTTTACCTCACTAGTAACTATCTGAATTCTAATTTCCACTTTTAAAATTAGGTGTGGTTGACTACAAACTCATAAGTCACCTCCTCCTTCTGTTATAAAAAGTGATGGGTGAACCTCAGAAGATTCCGTTTGGATAAGCATACAAAAAGTCTAGAAAATTCAGACAAGTTTTGCATATCTCCTCCCCCTCCCGACTTGTGCCATGATCCCTTCAATAGTTTTTAACTCATCTCCCTCTCGGTGTCCAAAACCAATAATTTGACCTGGATCATCTGGCTGTGGGTTTGCTCCTCACTCAAAGGAGCAGACAGGTCCCTCTATTGTCAGTCTACTGTCCTTCCCTCAACATCACAGGTAGGGGAAAGTACACTGACAACTCCCCACTTCCAGACAGTATCTGGACATACCCAAATCACAGGCAGACAGTTCAGAAGCATTCTGGTAATCTGTATTTCTGAAGTACATCAAATTAAAACAAAAAAAAAACATAAATCATATTGATGTCACAGCTAAACAAGGTTTGCAATGCAAACTGAGGAATCAAAAGCACATCATTCCCATTGGAAGTCAATAGGACTTATGTTCCAAAAGTGCTTAAGTGCTTTTGAAAATGTTACCCATTAACTTTGATAAACTTTGTTCAGGAAGTGTATTTTGAGTGACTCCAAATGGGAAACTGCTAGAGGTGCAGTGTCACCAAAATAATATTTGTTACTCACAACATATTCATTCAGACGAACGTCCGGTCACCATATCTTTACTGTAACTTTAAGATGGTCAATGAAAGACTTAATGATGAAGGTTGTTCTGAGGCTTTGATTTAAATAAGATTCTTTCCACAACACTAGCATCCAAACACACACACCCACACACACACTCAGAAATCTGCTTTATATTGTCCCATTTTTCTAGCAATGAAATGTCATAGAATCATAGAATACCAGGGTTGGAAGGGACCTCAGGAGGTCATCTAGTCCAACCCCCTGCTCAAAAGCAGGACCCATCCCCAATTAAATCATCCCAACCAGGGCTTTGTCAAGCCTGACCTTAAAAACTTCTAAGGAAGGAGATTCCACCACCTCCCTAGGCAACGCATTCCAGTGTTTCACCACCCTCCTAGTGAAAAAGTTTTTCCTAATATCCAACCTAAACCTCCCCCACTGCAACTTGAGACCATTACTCATGAACACTAACATCCCCTTCATGGTTTTAAATTCAATATCCTTGTGGTCTCACTAGCTCCTGGTGAAATACAGGAAAACAGGTCAAATATCGCTAAATACATCTCAAGAGAAAAAACTGGGAGGTTGACTCTTATGTGAAGAACTATTGTTTGGTTTTTGGTGTTTTTTACTTACACCGAGATAAAATACTACACACTTCCAAAAAGAATGCTCCAGGTATTAAAGTGTCCTCTCTAACCCTGTGTGGAATCTACATCTTTATATCTCTATTTTCATATATACATATACAGACATCAATTTTAATCAGGAAACCTGCATTGAAATGCCAGTAGAGAAGGAGTTGTTATGCATGACACTTCATTTCTGGATATAGCTAGGAAGATTAATGCCTAAGCCTGCAGCTTGTCCATTACTATCTTCAGATATCCAGAAATGAAGTGTAACATATGACAACTCATCCCTCATTGCTTAAATGAAAACCCCAGTGCCATTTCATTTTAGTTCCCAGTGTTTATCCATCAAAAATGCTAAATCAAATATGAAACCTAAGTTCAGATCATTTTGAAGAAATTCAGAATGATCACTTGCACTATACATCGTCCTTTAATCAGTACTTTCAATCTTTTTACTGTGTGAAACATGAGAAGTAAAATGGAGATAGTTCTCTTACATGCAAATCAATACACCTAGAACCTACTGCTTGGAATCATAAGAGATAGAACTGAGTGATTAATTCCTCCTGAATAATTTATTTCGTAGTGGTTGGTTTTTTTATAAGTTGTCCACAAGCATCACAAATTATTCACTCAATTTACACACACAATTCATACTCTATACAAGTAGTGTGTGGGTAGCACAGCATATAATATCTGATATCAGACAGGTACTGTTCTCCTCTGGCTTTGTTTGGACACATGCTATTGTTTCTTTTCCCTAACTGGATCAGAGTAACTGTTAAAGTAAGGATTCTGGTGTGTATACGCACCCTTTAGAAATTGAACATTTGCTATCCACAAATTGGGCCTATTTCTCCTTTCACTTGATCTACTGATTTCAACGGAGTGACTCCTGATTGACACCATTATAAGAGAAGAATCAGGCCCAAACTCCCTAGTATTCACTCAAAACTTTCTGTTTCTCTGATAGGTTATACTGGCTGTAGAATGACCATGCCTAATAGGGTACAGAATGTGAGCAAGGCCAAACAGCAAAAATTAAGATGTTTGTACACCAATGTGAGGAGCCTAGGTAACAAAATGGAGGAACTAGAGCTCCTGGTGCAGGAAGTGAAACCAGATATTATAGGGATAACAGAAACATGGTAGAATAGTAGTCACGACTGGACTACAGATATTGAAGGGTATGTGCTGTTTAGGAAAGACCAAAATAAAGATAAAGGTGGTGGAGTAGCACTGTATATCAATGATGAGGTAGAATGTAAAGAAATAAGAAGCGATGGAATAGATAAAACAGAATCCGTCTGGGCAAAAATTACATTGGGGAAGAAAACTATTAGAGCCTCCCCTGGGATAGTGCTTGGGGTGTACTATAGACCGCTGGGATCTAATTTGGATATGGATAGAGCCCTTTTTAACGTTTTTATAAAGTAAATACTAATGGAAATTGTGTGATCATGGGAGACTTTCACTTCCCAGATATAGACTGGAGGATGAGTGCTAGTAATAATAATAGGGCTCAGATTTTCCTAGATGCGATAGCTGATGGATTCCTTCATCAAGTAGTTGCTGAACCGACAAGAGGGGATGCCATTTTAGATTTGGTTTTGGTGAGTAGTGAGGACCTCATAGAAGAAATGGTTGTAGGGGATAATCTTGGCTTAAGTGATCATGAGCTAATTCAGTTCAAACTGAACGGAAGGATTAACAAAAATAAATCTGCAACTAGGGTTTTTGATTTCAAAAGGGCTGACTTTCAAAAATTAAGGAAATTAGTTAGGGAAGTGGATTGGACTGAAAAATTTATGGATCTAAAGGTAGAGGAGGACTGGGATTATTTTAAATCAAAGCTGCAGAAGCTATTGGAAGCCTGCATCCCAAGAAAGGGAAAAAAAATCATAGGCAGGAGTTGTAGACCAAGCTGGATGAGCAAGCATCTCAGAGAGGTGATTAAGAAAAAGCAGAAAGCATACAGGGAGTGGAAGATGGGAGGGATCAGCAAGGAAAGCTACCTTATTGAGGTCAGAACATGTAGGGATAAAGTGAGACAGGCTAAAAGTCAAGTAGAGTTGGACCTTGCAAAGGGAATTAAAACCAATAGTAAAAGGTTCTATAGCCATATAAATAAGAAGAAAACAAAGAAAGGAGAAGTGGGACCATTAAACACTGAGGATGGAGTGGAGGTCAAGGATAATCTAGGCATGGCCCAATATCTAAACAAATAGTTTGCCTCAGTCTTTAATAAGACTAAAGAGGATCTTAGGAGTAATGGTAGCATGACAAATGGGAATGAGGATATGGAGGTAGATATTACCATATCTGAGATAGAAGCGAAACTCGAACAGCTTAATGGGACTAAATCGGGGGGCCAAGATAATCTTCATCCAAGAATATTAAAGGAATTGGCACCTGAAATTGCAAGTCCATTAGCAAGAATTTTTAATGAATCTGTAAACTCAGGGGTTGTACTGTATGATTGGAGAATTGCTAACACAGTTCCTATTTTTAAGAAAGGGGAAAAAAGTGATCCGGTTAACTACAGGCCTGTTAGTTTGACATCTGCAGTATGCAAGGTCTTGGAAAAAATTTTGAAGGAGAAAGTAGTTAAGGACATTGAAGTCAATGGTAAATAGGACAAAATACAACATGGTTTTACAAAAGGTAGCTCATGCCAAACCAACCTGATATCCTTCTTTGAAAAAGTAACAGATTTTTTAGAGAAAGGAAATGCAGTGGATCTAATTTACCTAGACTTCAGTCATCCCCTCAGAGTGACTGAGCATGTTCCATCCCAGGGCTAAAGGGGCAAAGCTGGACTTGCCCTGCAATGGCTTCTCCAGGCCAGACTGGGGTCAGACACCAAGAGTGACAGCAGGAAGCATATCTCTCACCTGCTAGGACTCAGGCACTGTGGAGGAAGAAGCCATCTGATTAAAATGCACAAGATACAAAAGCTGAATTGGGGCGGGGGGAAGGAAAAGGGTAGACTGGGACAAGGAATCTGATGAAGCAGGGAGAATAACTGTGACTGGGAGTGGATGGAGGGCTGGTACTAGCTTTGCAAGCAGACTGGAAGCTGAGGGAGGCTGGAAATGAAAGCTGCTGAGAGAAAGGGAAGCTGGGAGCCATTTGGCTGGCATGGGGAACAATGAGATCAGAGGAGGGACTGGCTGAGGGAGGGACACTGGGCTAGGAACCAGTGAATGTGTGTGCGGGAGGGCAGGCAGGGACAAGAAGGGAGGAGAGACAGATCTGACAAGGAGCTGGGACTCTGGGGGAGAACTGGGACTGGCTGGGCAAAGAGACTGGGATAAGAAGCCAGGGGAGAGGGAAAAAAGGGGAGACTGAGATTGAATGAAGAACCCAAGGAGGGAGACTAGAACTAGGAGTTGGTGGGAGGGAGGAGAGAGGTAGATCAGATGAAGAGCTAGGAGGAGTGAACTAGGACTTGCTCATCAAGGAAACCAAGGCCAGCAGCTGGGGTGGGAAAAGACAGGACTGGGACAGATACGGATTGGAAGGGATGGGACAGAAGGGGTCAAGCTTGGGAGAAAATGGGTAGAAGAGTCTGTACCCACTAAAAGCACATTCCCCAATATTCCTGAATCTCACAATTCCTCAGCTGTCAGAAAATATCTGTGAAACCCACTGACAAAGTATCCCATCCTCCTCTAGTGCTGGTCCTCACAGAGGAGGACAACCTACTATTGCTATCAATACTCCATTAATTCTAGTAGCAGAGTTCTGTGTGGTGGATCTAAAGGTTCCAACCCTACTGATATCCCTGGTGGAGTCAATATCATGCTACATGATGAAATTTCTAGTCTTTTTCACTTTGCTTTTTTAAAAAACATAAGACATTGAAAATAAAAATACTATATTAAAAGAATGTTACTCAAATTGCAAAATCAAGCTGTCAGATGTTAGGAAATACCAGAATTAAGATTGCCTGTGGAAAAAATAATGTGTGATCATGTAATTAAAGAGTATATCATAATGCATGCATACAAGTGGAACAAATTAAGCTTGCAAAGGCAGCCTTAATTCTGGCATTTTCTAACATTTGAGTGCTTAACTTTGTAACCTTAATAATACTCTTTTAATGTAGTTTTTGTTTTTATATATATATATACACACACACACATATATGATATTCTTTGTCATTATATATATATATATATAATGGGACCCGCGCTCCGTGGGACCCGTGCTTCCTGGTGGATTTCGCTAGCCTCAGAGGCTCACTGTGACCCTCCATGTAACCCTTCACTCTCTAGAGACAAGGGTCACAGTCTACTGAACCATTTTCATCATAAGCCAGCGAGGCAGGTGAGGAGAAGTTATCCTTCCTTGCACAGTCTCTGTTGTCTCCCAGTCTCAGTGATTAATCAGGGGACAAAGGGGGGGCGGGGGAGAGCCCGGGCCCACCCTCTACTCCGGGCTCCATCCCAGGAACCCTAACAGTATCAGCTATGGTAGCTGACCTTTTAGAAACATGACATGTACAATTCCCTGGGCTACTTTCCCCACAGCAGCCCTCACTTCCTCAAGCTCCACTTCACCCTTATCTCAGAGCCAATTTCCTTGTGCCCGATATGGTGTGTACTACTCAGTCTCTCCAACAGCACAACTTCCTCCCACAGCTCCTGACATGCACACCCACCTGACTAACTGGGAGGCTTTTAACTAGTTTCAGCCAGCCTGATTGGCTTCAGGTGTCCCAATCAATCTAGCATTCTCCCTGCTTTCTGGAAAGTTCTTAATTGGCCCTAGGTGTCTTAATTGACCTGGAGCAGCTGCCATTTCACTTATCCTGGTACCAGGGATTTGTTTAACCTGGAGCTAATATATCTATCTCCCACTACTTTTCTATAGCCTTCTGGCTTTGCCCTGTCACTATGTATATGTGTATATATATAAAGAATATCATGTGTATATACTGATATGTACAATATAGTATTTGTGGACTTATTCCTGATCCTAGTGAATTTGATGGAAACTTTGCCATTAACTTCAATGGCAGCAATATAAATTATATTATTATTGTATTACAAGTAGTGCTTAGATGCCTCATGGATCCATTTTGCCAGATATGGTACATCCACCTATTAAGAGGGAGTCCCAACCCCAAACAATTTATATCTAAATTGACAAAGCAGCTTAAAGGAAGTAGTAGTATCTCAATTTTGCAGAAGGAACTGAGTCACAGAGATTAAGTCACTTGTTCAAACCACACAGGAATTCTGTGGGAATACTGGGAATTGAACCCAGATCTCCAGGGTCCCCAGCCATTGCATTAACCATGAGACCATGCTTCCCTTTTCTGTATTCTGTCTATCTATGTTATGTTAAAATAATTTCCTTTTGTTGTCATGGTAGCCCTAAACATAACAGGCTGGTTAGCTTTCTATATTATCCAATGAGGATTTGACTAAAAAATTGTGTAGCTCACCAAGAACTTAATTTCTTTCATTAATTGTTCTGGTTCAGCTGACAGAACTGTAAAGAAAGCAAAGATTGAATGGTTGTATCTGGGACAAAGCATAAATGAAGTAATTCAAGGGGCACGACACAAATTCATTATAAAATGCTGAAATAAGAAATAAACATTTTCCCCTTCCTTAATAAAATTAGGATGGTCTCCTCCTCACTGTAATGAAAGAGCCCCAGGAGTTATAATGGAAAAATCCAAGAGTTATTATAGAAGTTCAACAGTCAAGGGTATTCTCTATACAAAATTATACAGGGTCTAAATGAAATCTTGCATTCTCCTTTATGATTCATCCAAGGAATGGTGCTATTCCTACATGGTAAACACAGTCATATCTTAATCCTTGCATACAATCATGCACATACAGCCAATTCAGCAGTGAGACTGATGGAAAATCAAGGATCATTAACATGTATTCATATGATTTTACTCAACCTTTTTATTAACTTCAGTGAGCTTTGATTCAGGCCCCTTGTAGTATAACTATAGCACCTTGTAGTAGAATTAGTGCAGCCGATGAAGTGAGCTGTAGCTTACGAAAGCTTATGCTCAAATAAATTTGTTAGCCTCTAAGGTGCCACAAGTCCTCCTTTTTCTTATAGCACCTATAGGAGCCCGAATTATGGGCAAGGTGATGTACAAACATCAAAGAAAAAGACTATCCCAGTGAGCTGTTTAGCATATGTACCCCCCTGGAAAGCACACAACAAATTTTCAGTGTTACCACCAGCAAATAACAACAATTGTAATAGGAGAAATTCAGTTTGGTTTGTACAAATATATTTGGCCATGACCCTACAGTCCTACAGATCAGGACATGTCAGTAAATCTAGCAAGCTCAGCTGTAATCATTCATTAGTACTGCATAGTAAATGGGGAGGGGCAAAGTCTGTCTTTATTAAAAAAAATAAAAGTTATCACTAAAGTAGTGGCAGGGCTTAGCTAAATATTTCAGTAAAGCATTGTTAAATAGTCTAGCATGCACTAAGTATTTAATGTCAAATGACAACCTGATGCCTTTTTCATTTTGCAGAAAGAATGGTTTTGCATAAGGTTAGACAGACTGGGGAAAATGTTATTATAGAAAATCAGTGGAGGATTAATTATTTACAGTGAGGTTGGGATTCATTGCCTTCCCTCATTTAAGATGATGCATTGACTGCTAACATCAGGTATTTTAGAACACAGCTTTCTTTCACTTGGG
The DNA here is from genome assembly GCF_965152235.1 of Eretmochelys imbricata. Lineage (NCBI taxonomy): Eukaryota > Metazoa > Chordata > Testudines > Cheloniidae > Eretmochelys > Eretmochelys imbricata. Next base: position 49,092,337 of record NC_135582.1, read on the forward strand.
AGCATTTTTTTTTTTTTTGTGGAACAGTGAAAATGATGGACACTTGGCAGACACACCTTAAATGTGCCTCTTTTCTTGACATTGGAATTGTCTTTGGTAACTGAAAGAGAAACTCATCTGAGCAATTTTTTCCACTGGGAGTATTTGTCATCTCTTTGGACTTCATGTTTATTGTGTTTGGAGTACTCAGAGTAAAGAGTCTGATTGACATTCAGGTTGCTTCCCGGTAAGAATCTCATAACTAATTTGTAATGCCTGTCATTCTGGAAAAAGCTGGTTGTGCTGAAATCAGGATTTTTTTTCCTGGATGCGGCAGGGAATCAACCTGTTAAATAAATCTCTGGAGGATTAAAAAAAGAGAGGTAAATGAATGACAGGTCTTAGGAAAAGCTATTAACACATGAACACCATAAAGGAGCACTAGAAGAAACTTGCTCATTAGAATGGTCCAGGATTTGGATGCACCACTTGAAATAAAGAGATTGGTACCATTCTCTGCTTCCCACCTCATGTACTAAAAACCAGAATAAATATACTGTAGATATAAGGAGAGTTTCTTCAGTATGAATATCTTGATTCTTTAATACCTAGTTCTTGCCTTCCTTTGCACTGAAACCTTAGTGAGTATTCTCTGCATTTGTGTTTTCTAATCTACCATTAACATTGCAAAGGCAAATGAGTAAGTAGTTCTCTGTATTGATGCCTGGCCATGCAGTAATTTCAGAAGCAGTTTTACATCACAGGAAAGGTTCATTCTAATGAATGGGACATTAGGTCAAAACACTTGCTGTTTTTCTTTTTAAAAAATCAATGAAATTAAATGCAAAAATTCAGGCAAAGGTCACACAGTTAACAACATGTAATGGGAATACAAATGATCATATTCCCACATTAATGTTCACTTGGTCACGTTGTACACTTTGGGACACTATGTATTTCAAAATATAAAGTATTTTAGTAAGCCAAATGTTGAGTGTTATTTTGTGGCTTGGAAAAGAAGGAGAGTAAAGAACCTCTCCAGCTCTTTGCTCTGCCAGCCCAGATTCTGGGTCTGTGTTGGGCACACTCTTCTCTCCTCACTTTGGAACAGCGGGGAAGAAGAATAGGGAGTGGAAGAAGCCCTCACGCTATTCACATTACTGTTGCCAGAATAGGTGACTAGCCACAACCGAGGAAATAAGCTGCATCCTTTTACAGGTCACAGCAACTTGTTCTTCCCTCCTTTTTGGGCAAGAGGGGAGCAAGGAAGGAATTGTACCTCTGAGGGACAAGGCCTCCTGGGATGGTACAACTTGTTCATCACTCCTTGATCAGGGCTCTGCCTAAAGACAATTATTAACAAACATTAATATTCCACAAATATATTTGTATTGTGATAGTGCCTAAGGATCATAACCAACTTGGATAGCGCTGTGTTAGTTAATTATATGAAATATGGTTGGCTTAGTGTTGTTTAACGTTTGCATTCCTGGGCTTTTTTTAAATGTTAAAAGCACCAACTCTGGCTGCTTTAGGAGGGGTGTTCCCAGAAAGAGAGGATACAAAGAACCTCTCCCACTTTCCTAGCACTACTATAGAACAGAAAGCAATACTTTGGCTACACACACTCCAGGAATGCAATGGGGCATGAAAGCTGGCCAGTGCTACCAGGAGCTTATTCTGCACCCAAAAGGGTGTGTTTAGGCAAGGTCTCAGGGTAGCCATGTCCAGTCAAATCTCCTCACTTCCCTATCAGCCAGATGTTGTGGAGTTGCCCTAGGTAAGCTCATGCTTCACAGGTTGCTATAGCCACCAGTGAGCGTATACCTACAAACAGCCCTGAGGCATGATGCCCCGCCCCCCCGGCTGGCTTAAAGAGGCGTCATTCTTCTAGGGACTCCTGCTCGGCTGTTATCTGTCTTCATCCTGCCTAACTGCAAGATGCTTAATTTGTCCCCAAATGCACAGTTTTAATATTGCATTGGGAAAGTTCTCTTAATAAATTGCATTTTTATTTTGCCTGACAATAAAATAGTATGCTGCATTTTGTGTGTTAATTTCCTGGAATTTGTCAAAGGTTAATACTTTAACCTTTGAAACTTGGAAAGGATGGGGACATTATTGTAGCTTACAGAGCTATTTCCTGCAACCACTGAGTTCTCCGAAAAGTGGTTCATTTCCCCCCTGCCCATTGCTCTTCTGGCTACCATCAATACCAAATTGCTGTTCTGCCATTAGCCTACTCTTTGTTGCTGAGAGCAACCACATCATGCTGGATCTGCTATCCCTCAAGCAACACAGCTAAAACAGACCTAAGACCTGGAGCTTTTTGATGGTCCTTGGTGTGACTGCTGTTAGCTGTCAATACAATTGGAAACAATTTTTTTTAAGTTTAACTAAAATGAAGTACTACTCTTATCACAGAAGCCCCGGAGGACTGCAACAAATATACACATTTTACCAGTTTTATTGGGAGATCACAGCTTTTTCGCACAATCCACTGGGTACAGTTAACTGTTCTTTTGATAATCAAGTCTACGCTTGTGAAACTGGGGCTGAGTTTCGACTCATATGCTGCTATTGCTGCTGACATCTGCCAAGATTCTGAAAAACTTTATCTTCCGACACTCCGTCCCCTATTGTGTGACCAATGGTGAATTTTAAGGAAACAATCATAATTTATAGTCAATCTGAGGATGAGTTGCCACAGTGCATTTAAAAGCCCACTATTTCAGAGCATGCTACAAAATCCTATAATCTCTACAATGTTTGAGTTTTAGAGTCTATCCGAATTTTCACTGTTCTGGAAGAGTAAAATCAAAATACAAACTGTGTGTCACTGATTGTTCTTCATGGCCTTTAATATTGGCCATACCCCTACACTCTCATATCCTTCTACCCACCTGGTTCAGTTAATTGGGTCTTCTGATAACACCCACTGCCTCAACATATAGAAAGAAACACAAAAAATATATAGAAATAAATGTCTGCAGCTGTGTTGGTCCCAGGATATGACAGAGACAAGGTGGGTGAGACAATATCTTTTAATAGACCAACTTCTGTTGGTGGAAGATACAAGCTTTCAAGCTGCATGGAGCTCTTCTTCAGGTGAAGTTGGTGCATTACAAGATATCATTAAAAGACTCCCAGAGAGAGTCCTTTAAAGTCTTGTGATACCTCCAATTAATAATCATTTTTACATTGTCTTTCATCTAAGGATTCCAAAGTATGTCAAAAGGAAGCATTTCTTCACACAACACATAGTCAATCTGTGGAACTCTTTGCCAGAGGATGTTGTAAAGGCCAAGGTTATCATAGGGTTCTAAAAGGAACTGGATGTTAATAGGTTAATGGCCAGAATGGGCAGGGATGGTGTCCCTAGTCTCTGTTTGCCAGAAGTTGGGAGTGGGCGACAGGGGATGGATCACTTGATGATTACCTGTTCTGTTCATTCCCTCTGAAGAACCTGGCATTGGCCACTGTAGGAAGATAGGATACTGGGCTAGATGTACCATTGGTCAACCCAGAATGGCCGTTCTTATTTTCTAACAAACAATTCACTTCTAAAGGAAGGTGAGAAAGGATGGTCTTGTGGCTAACTCAAAAGACTGATACTCAGAAGATCTGAGGGCAGTTACCAGCTCTGCCACAGACTTCCTGGGCGACCCTGAGCAAGTCACTTAATCTTTCTGTGCCTTGGTTCTCCATGTGTAAAATGGAGATAAAACTTCCTTTTCTCCGACCCTTTGTCTATCTGAAATATCAATTCTGCTGGGCAGGTACTATCTCTTATAATGTGTATTTACAGTGCGTATCACAATAGGGCCTTTATTTCTATGTGCTATGTAATGGAAATAATAGTAATAACCTGGAAAAAGTGAACATTCATACATTTCAAGTGGAAAAACTTGGAAGTAGTTTACAAAATAAAACAAAACCTATCCCTCTACCACAGGTATTTAAGACCAGAGGTATTCTAATATGATACTTCATCTTGTAATGTCACCTCATCTTGTAGCCACCCAACAGTATATGTGGAAATCTCTTCCTGTATATAACATATTACATCTCACGGCCAAACTAGCATTGATTAACTCATATGTTCTGTTTGAACCCTTACAAATGTATAGAATATACAAATGACTTTTAGATTTAAGTTGGATGAAAGAGATGCTGGGATGTATGAATAGCACTGAGACTACAGAACAAAGCCCATAGACAATGAATATTTATTAAAGATGTGACTTACTGTGCTACCAGGATTAATTTGCTAAAATAAAATGATGGGGTCATAGGCGGAAGCAGCCGCTATTAAATCCAGACACACACATTCAAATGGCAATTTAGAAATGAAAGTGCTGATCCCTGACTCCAATTGCGGTATACATTTGGGGAATAGAAGAATGTGTGTAAAAGGGTGGTTAAGCCACCTTTGTGATCCCCCATTACAATGTGATCCCCCATTCTCTAATGGAAATTAGAGCAACCTTGCTGTATGACCCCAAGAGACCAATATGTTAGTAAGAGTGCACTTAATCCCTGGACTCCCCTTCTTTCTTTTGGTCACACCTCCTACACGGGTCACAGACAGGGAGAGACCCAGAACATCAGTTCTACACCACTAGAGGATCCTCCCATGCTAAGGTGAGCCTACTTTATTGAGTTAAGCTGCCTTCACCACTGCAAAGTGGTTCCAGTGAAAATAAGTATCAAGGTCAAATTCTGAAGGCTTGATTCTGATCTCATTTGCAGTGGCGTAAATTACAGAACTCCACCGTATCGGCAAAGTTACCCTATATAGAACTGGTGTAAAGCAGAATCAGGGCCAGTATACTTCTTTGCATGGTATCCCAAACTCAGCTAGTTTAATAAACAGAAGTGTTTCTAGGGAATGTCTTGTACATTGAACAAACAAAATAAGACAGAACAGTAATGACATGCATCCCACAGTCCAGAAACGCAGGAGGCCAGATTACCAACCCTAATACAGCCCTTTTGTACCTCTCCACCAATCTAAAAGAGCCATAAAACTGTTTTTAACCATTTGACTAGGAATTCCCCTTGCAAATGGGGTGATGGTATTGGTCCAGTATACTGTGACATGATCACAGCATGTCGCGTGCATTTGTCGGGGAGAAGGTGTGTGTGCCTGGAGGACTTTCACTCTCCAGCGACCCCCAACAGTCCCTTAGTGTGTAATTTAGAGCAGCCCAGGATTGGTGTGGAATGCAGGGAGGGAGGAAGGGTGGTTTTAAAGGTGATGTAATGACAGGTACAGCTGAGAAATGAACCAAGTCAGCTTGCATTCAATGAGGTGATTTAGTCAAGTTGTGGAAAATTTATTTTGAAGGGTGTTGTCCAATATGCAAATAATGGAATACTATAAATTCTTTCCTGTGCCCAGAAAGCTTTTGGTGGTTTCGTTTTTTTAACAAAAACCCCGAGAAGAAATTTGACATTTTTTCCTCTAAAAGTTTTACAAGGGGAAAAGAAACATTTTCTGAGCATCTCCACTCAAAACAAGTGTGATTTAAGGCCTTCTATCCTTCTTCTATCAGTTCTGTAGCTTGCAGTTTAAAACTACCTTACAAAATATACTCTAGCACTTTGGTAAGATAAAATGCATTTAGGTAATGCTTAGTAGGGCATATCACCTAACTTCATTGAATTAATTAATGACTACATTAGTGATCTCCAAGAGGAAGCAAACAACTCATTAAAGAAATTCACAAATTGGAAGGACTTGCAAAAACCAGTCAAGAAAGAAGAATATCACAGAGGTAGGGTTGCCAACTCTGTAATATTTAAAAACTGGACACTCCAGCAAGAGTGCCAAAACCTCTCCCTCCCGACCTCTTCCCCCTGAGGACCACCTCTGCTCCACCCACTAGGCCCAGCCCCTTTCCCGAGGCCCCACCCCCAGTTCGCTCCTCTTCCCCTCTCTCTGTGTCGCTCATTGCTTTTCCCCGCCCATCCACCCGAGTTGGGAGGGACTCGCCTTCGGAGCCAGGGCTAAGAGCTTCAGTCACCTGATGCAGGTAGGAGGTGGCTCTGGCTGAGTAGGGGCTGATGTGGGTGATGACCTGGCACCTTCCTACCTCCCCCGTCCGCAGTTACTGGACTTTCGGTATCTGGTCAATTGATCTAACTGGACACTGTCAGATCACTTTTTCGACTTGACTTTCCGGTTGAAAAACTGGGCACCTGGGCACCCTACAGAGGGTTTTAGAAAGAGTAGAAACATGGGTAGAAAATAAGATTCCACTTGGAAAAGGGCAGGCTAATAATGCATTTAGATAGTATTGACCCTTTTCAACCCGAGCAGCTAGTCAAATTTTGGGGCTCTGAGGGTGTTGGAGCTGGGAGAAATTGGTGGTAGCCAGGTAGTTCTTTAGTGAAGTCTTATTTACAAGAAACATACAAAGTCCTGTGTCTCTGAACATAGATAGAACCACCAACAAAAAGGAGCAGTTTCTTAGCTTACCAGTCCTTACAAGCCTCTTTAGCCAACATCAGACCCAAAAGCTCTCTCTCTAGCTTTTTTCCCAGGGTCACACTGTGCTTATAGGCTCCTGCTTAGCTTTTCTTTCTTTTTTCCTTTATCTCTCTCTCTCTGTTCTTGTCTGTGACCTATGTATCTCTCCCACACACACCTACCCAAAACAATATTCAGCCCCAAAGCTCCTAGGCAGCTTGACACACATTATCTTAGGTGGGGCTTATAGTTATGGTTATGCTAATTGAGGGGTGAGTTCACATCTATCAACCTCAATAGGGTTTTGATTCACATAACATAACAAGGTTTCACCCAGCTCATTATCAATATAAAAGAAACATTCAAAGGGAAAGAGAAACCTGAGACATATTTATTTTATATGCACACAAACCCCTTTTGATAATTAATTATAAAAATAGTTCCTAGCAAATTGAGTTCAAAGATCTTAATCATACAGAAATTATAAAACTGAAATGACAATTAAAAAAAGGCAATCCAATCCATACCATCATAGCAAAGGATCAGACAAGTACCTCCTAATCCAATTCTTCCCTGGTCTGGCCACTCAGATATCTGGGAAGTAGATGGGCTTTGCAGAGTTCCCTAAAATCAGCACATCCACGCTGTGGTTCAGTTCTACAGTTTGGGGGCAAGCCGTGATAAACGTTTTCCCACTGAAACCAAGGAAGTGCCAGCTTGTGAATTTCTAGAAGAAACAGCATATTTAACATATGCCGCAGATATGATGATGCCACGCTGAAGATTGTTGCAAGCACCACCAGTCAGGGCAGAAAAAGGTGAAACCTAAGGTTTGATTTAAAGTTCCCTGAAGTCATTGGGAGTCTCTTCTAATGGGCTTTGGATCCAGACCCCAAGAGAAATGTGGAAAATTAAATTCAACCTGCGGAAAAGCTAGTTAATACATCAAGGAGTTGGAAGGTGAGAAGAAAGGAAATGAACTGAAAGTTACTTAGCAGGAGGGAAATAATTTGAAAATGTACAGAAAAAGGCCTAAGGCTGCAAGTGGACAGCTAATTAGATATGAACTTTTAATTTGATAAGGCAGCAAAGAATGCTAATGTGATTTTACACTACATTCACAGAGGCATCATGTTATGGACCACAGAGCTAATTAAACATCCTCCCATAGAGAACTGAAGGAACCAAATTTAGAATACTGCACAAAGTTCTGGATGTCACACCAGAAAGATATACAGACAAACTGGAAGGAATTCAGAGAAGAACTCAAATGATTAAGGGACGAGACAAACTGATTTCTGAAGATTAAAACAATACTTGAATTATACAAATGTTATATAAATGACAACGAAGGAAGGGTGTTGACAACATAAAAGAGGAATTGTTTAGGTGTTTGAGATGCTATAGTTATGGGATGAAACTGAGCAAGGTGAAATTAGGCTAGAGGCGAGAAAATACTTTCTAACAATGAACCAGGCAGGACAAAGCAGTCATTAATATACTGTAATGAAGAGTGCTGCATTGGCAGGGGAACGGACAATGCAGTATTGTCAGGAAAATAGATGCAGCACTTCACAGATATTCTCCCCTCCAGTTTCTAATCATATTATCACATAGCTCTTTTTAGGTCACATAGATTTCACTCCAATATAAATCACTTAAAATTGGAAACATCTATTAAAAGAAGTGATCAGGCACACTGTTGTGAATCCCACAGGTCTTATAGAGAAAGCTTCATATTTACTTTGATTCCTTTCCATTCCCTGAGGCCACCACTTTATAACATATGGCAACAAGAGAACCCAGGTACTATAATATACAAGTCCCTAATGAACGAGGGCACTAACAAATTATATGGTAGGAAAGAAATCAAATACATTCACCTACAATATATGACTTTGCTGCTTAAGAGGGGAACTAAGGGAGGTCTTGGATTGTTAGAAAAAAGGGAAGGAGCAGTGGTTAGTTGTAATACTTCTGCTTTTGTATTTGATCTAACAATCAAATATTTACTCTTAAGAAATATTATACGTTGAACAGATCTTCTAGCTAAAAGACTGGGAAACAACGGAAAGTATCTCCTCTTCAGTTTTCAGAGAAGTTTCAATTCATTATACTCTTCCTATCTGTTGTACATTTATCAGTAATATCACTATAATCAATGAAATTATCAGCGTATGTGATCCATTAGCCTCCTACTCCCTCAACTAGGTGTATAGCTTTGAGAGATCAAAAAGCTTTGAAGTTCAAGAAAAAATTTCCAACTTCAATTTTTTCATCTGCTGGTGGAACATCCTTGGCAAAAATGCAGACAGTTTTCTTAAGCTTTTATGGAGGGCACTCAACCTAACTTAGCTGGGCATGGATGAGTGAATGAGCTATCTGCAGAAAGGGAGCTGGACATACATGTGTGTTCCTTGAAAAGGCTGTCAGAAAGTTCTTAATTGTTCAGTGAATATTAAAATGTTTCAAATAGATCTGTTTTGATCTTGACAGATTGTTTTGTGAGGGAGAACTATTGTAATCTTTATGAGATTTAAGTAATTGATATATATATATAATTAAACCAATATCATATGCCAATCTAATTTATAATGATGGATGTAGAATCAAGTCAATATTAAGAAACTAATTTTTCACTCTATTTCCCTCCTGGGTTTAACAGATCAGTCCTCAGCTATAATTTTGAGCTCCGTTGAACTGTTGGGCATGTTCCATTCTAAAGAAAAGAACATGTGTGAACTGAAGTCTTCCTTCTGCAGCTGAATGATGCCACTGACTGTGTTCTAAACTCACAAATGGCCTCCAGGGATGAACTAATAACTTTGATTATTTGGGTAAAACTAAGACTCTGGTACCAAGCCCGTTCTTTTGGTTGGAAAGCTGTCAATCCATAATGCCAGTTTGTTACTTTAGTTAGTCATGCAATTTAAAAATATAAGTATAGAATCCATATAGTTTTAATGTTACAATGCATATAATAATAATAAATAATATAATCATAAACGATAATACCTAGCTCTTATATAGGGCTTTTCATCACTAGATTTCAAAAGACTTTACAAAGGAGGTCAGATGGGGAAACTGAGGCACAGAGTGATTAAAAAAGTTGTCAACATTTCAATTAAAAAAAAACTTGACCAACTATACTTGAAATATTGTAACAAAAGTTCCTATATTTCCATTGTATTAATGGTAATAGTTTTGGTGTATTGCAAAGCACAAACTTGTCAACACTTATGCATGCAGTAACTTTCTGCACATGAGTAGTCCCAATGCAGCCTATGAACCAGATTTGGATTCCCTCACTCACACTGGTAAGTACTCACCAAGCAGTCCCTCTGAATTTCCAACCAGCTCTAACAGTAACTTGAATCTATTGCCAGAGGATGAGAAATGGACTTGTGGTTAAATAATAAAATTCGGAGACAGGAAATATGAATTATAAACTCAGCTCTGCCATAAACTTCATGTGCAATCTTAGACAGGACACTTAATATCCCTGTGCCCTACTTTCCCAGACTGAGAAAGCAGGATAATATTACATTCTTCACTGGGGTGATATAGAGCCAAAATCCACTGAAGCTTGTAAATTTCTTTGTGATCCTCCAATATAAAGTATATTATAATCATCTGGTGATTGTTCATCACACATGTGAAATGAGTTTAGTACTTGGTGGACAGGTGGACATTATAATATAGCACAAACCAATTTAGCTATTGTTTTAGATTGTTCTTTAACCATTTGTGCATTAAATATGTGTAATTAATGAATGAGACTGTAAAGGGGATGAAAAATACAAACAGTTTTGCACTGATGAGTGACCCATTTAACCTTTCTTTATATTAAGGGCCAGATTCTGATGAGCTTATCATACGAATATAACTGACTTCAATACAAGGCTACCTTAATCTGGCCTTAAAAGATCCTGCAGTGTTTTTGTGGGGATCTCACAACAGGTTACATTAATCTCAAACCATATATTTCCGCAAAATCAATCATTTGTGTTTATCCATGTTGGCGGCATCAGATGATCTTGTAATAAACATGCTATTCAATGCATGTTACCATTGTGTTTGCATGTGCTCAAAATTACTTCATATCTCAGAAGGGGTGAAACAAAGTGAAGGGCTGGTAAGTAGTTTTTAATAAATGCTAATATAGGACCAGACAGCAAACCCCTTTCTCACATTGGTGAGCAGCTACTCAAAATTCAGTGGGTGATCTTATGAGATATAAACAGCAAACTACATGGAAAGGCTCTATATCATATTACCAATCTCACTGATGATCCTGGGCCCCTGAAGATCACTATCACAACGAATATTAGCTTGTAATCTCACTGGAGAGGACAAAGTATGGATACTGAGCCCCTAGCTAATCTTTATTTGGTCCCCTTGGGTTTGGTCACACTGGTATGACAGTGCAGAGAAGCTTGAGCTCCTTTTCCTGAGTCTGTACCCTTCTTTGGATAACTAGGTTGTTTCACTTTCCAGGGCTGTCAGTCCAGCAGCTTTCCCAAGCATTAAATTCCCATGAACAAGTTTTTAAAATCAATAATTGGTTAGGCAAGTGGAGAGCTGAGACTATTTTCCTCCAGTGCTCGGTCCACTTTTCATCTTGTCCTCCCACTGCACTATGCTGTTGGTGCTACTAGATGGTATGTGTCACCAGGGGGCAATAAATGAGGTAACACAGTGACATATTTAACTTGCTCAATTGTAGCTTGGAATTGCCATATAAGAAAGAATGGAATTCACTATTTCTTGTTTTATGATGTATTTTACAGATTTATATGTGGTGAAGTAAAAGCCTTTGAAAAACTTTGGTTCCTGCATTTTCTCATCTGAAAGTCCTGAATATATAAATATTTAGATTCAATCTACTATTGTTTAACACAACTGACTTTTGATTTTCAATTTTAAAAATACCTTAACACAAAATAAAAGCACTTTTAGAGGGATTTCTACTGTAATTAATATGAGAATTTGTACACACTTGCTAAAGTTAAAGGGTGAGGAATTTTACTAATATGCAAAAAAGATTATGCTGGACTATTGCATAAATCATTTTCTTTGCAGAACAGTATATATTTTCCAGTGTGTAAATCTGCCTCTCTGCCACAAATAATGGGTTGAACCAATATATTATTTTTCAAAGTAATGTATTTTTGGTTCCTTTAAATATAAGTAAAAATGTATCTATTGTTTATAGTTAATTGGTTTTGGGAGGTTAACAACATTTTAAATGTAGATAGCACATGTTGCAGTTGTTCTCAGCAAAAGGCGTATTCCCTGTTATACGCCTGCAACACTGTAATTTAATTATTGTCAAAATCCCATACAGACATGCTACATTAATTAATTAATACAAATTGAAATGCTTAATGTAAGATATTACATATATGGATATCTAAAATTGTCTCCACTTTTCTGTATAGGTCTCCATACAAAACAATTTTGGTTTAAACAATAAATCTGTCTGGCATTATTTGGCATATTGTAGATGTCAGCAGGGCATGGTCATACATATATATGGTAGCTTTTAAATATGTTTTCTTAAAACAAGTTTAATCTATCTTTGACACAAACTCATGTACTTGCATTCATTGAGGAAAGTTTAGCTCAGATTACAGTGATTTTGTCCACCTTTTGCATTGCAATAGCAAATTTTCAGAAGTGAAAGAGTAAAGGGCAAAATAGTTTTTCTTTTCAATTAACCTTTAAAATATTTCAAAATACAAAATAAATTATTTGCGATGAGTGCATCTGAGGATGAATGCACTATGGATTCAGAACTATTAACACAAGCCTCAGCATTAGCCTATTATTTTGTTACATGGTCTCTGGCCAACAAGCCATATGCTTGGTTGAAAGACTTCCAGATCATTTTAAAACTGATCTTGTCCCTTTTTAAAATGTGCTTCTCTTAGAAGCCTGGAGGGCATGGATGGCTGTGAAGATGGATACTATATGGAGACTAGCGATATTGGTAGTACAGAGGATTAAGATTCAGTGGCAGAGATTTGAAATGGCATGGTGTCTAAAATGATTCTTGCTCCTTAATTGTGGTCTCTACTGAACAGGGCTGGCTCAAACACATTGGCAGGGCAGTATAGGTGTAGGAGGAAAGCTTGCATTGCTACTGCCCATGCTGCATCTTTTCTTCACATCAGATAGTCACATACGTATCCCAGGACTGCCAATCATACATCATTCACGAGCATTAAAGTTGCTTTTCTAAGAAATATAATATCCAATAGCATGTGTCTATGTTTATGTTTGCCATTGTGGATCCATTTGTTTCATACACAACCTGCTATTTGCTTCAGCTAATTTGGCTGGGTGAGGATCAAACAATGAGAGAAAGTCCAAATCACATTTGTAGAAAGGCATTGTTTCTTTCCTTAGTGCATTTATATATCATCTCCTTTAAGTTTTTGTTTCATTCTCTTTAGTTTGGTCCAAATCCTTCAGTCCTTTCTCACTGATGTCAATGAAAGCTATGGCTGAAAAGATTAATTGCCTGATTTAAGATTAATTTAGCCTAATTTAAGACTAATTTATGAACAGTGTGTTTTAGGTTAGGTTATCCAAAAGGAGAGAGATTACAAACCCAGAAGCAGTGGTTTTAAAACTGTTTTCGACCCTATGTGTCTGTGTCATTCATGGGTATGTCTATCCATGTCTGTGTCTGAATATGTCTATCCATGATCAAAATGAAAGAATATTTAGGATTTTGGCACCTCAGCAATATGTGTATATATATATATATATATATATATATATATATATATATATATAAATACGCCTTAGTCATTTCATCCTAGTGGTTATAAACACTTGACAAATCTAGAAGTAATGATCAGATTATGAGAGTGCTATCAAGACACAAGTGTGGAAGAATGAATTTAAATAAAGTTATATGGAACACCATGATGATGAACATAGTACAAAAACACAGATATCATAGTCAGCCAGAGTTTTAAGTACTGAACTGGGCTTCCAAGTTATGCACCAAGTTCAGGCAAGAGAAGGAAGCCACTAGAAAACCTACCTTGTAGAAGATTTCTTTCCCCAATCCTTGTTCTCTTAAAATTTACAGAGGTAATTTTTAAGTCCTTCCAAACAAGTAGCCACAAAAAGTCCCCAGATGAAGCCTAGGAATCAAAACGCACAGTCCATGTGTATATACATGTATATTATCCTGGCAATAGACCTGTTTATACATATTCTGTGAAGATTATTCATGCTAATCAGTATAGAGGAGTCTCTGTATGGATGCTGTTGGTCACAGGGTGTATATGTTCTTTTCATTCTTTAGCACATTAGATCCATTGCTCTGCAAATGAAAGGCTTATTTGGTCGATATAAACATTCCAATGAAAGTTTCCTACATTAATTTTAACTTCTGAAAACATCTATCTAGACTATGTATATCTAAAATTAATCTAGCTAACCAGATCGCCATATTTGGCGTCAGGAAGGAATTTTCCTCCAGGGCAGATTGGAAGAAGCCCTGGGGGTTTTTCACCTTCCTCTGTAGCATGGGGCACGGGTCACTTGCTGGAGGATTCTCTGTACCTTCAAGTCTTTAAACCATGATTTAAGGACTTCAATAGCTCAGACATAGGTGAGAGGTTTATCGCAGGAGTGGGTGGGTGAGATTCTGTGGCCTGTATTGTGCAGGAGGTCAGACTAGATGATCATAATGGTCCCTTCTGACCTTAATATCTATGAATCTATGAATATCTCTCAAGGATATTTATAGACTATCAGTGCCTGTAGTATCTAGCCCTTATTAAACATATATTACTGGGAAAAACCTATATCACTCTTAGTGCAATCTTGAAGTACAATATAGTGTGAAAAAGCTCTGTCCTTGTCTCCATGGGTCCCGTGTTTCCTGGTGGATTTTTGCTAGCCTCAGAGGCTCACTGTGACCCTCCACATAGCCCTTCTCTCTCTAGAGGCAAGGATCACAGCCTACTGAGCCATTTTCATCATACGCCAGTGAGGGAGGTGAGGAGAAGCTATGGTAGCCAACTTTTTAGAAACAGGATGCGTGCAATTCTCTGGGCTACTTCCCCACAGCAGCCCCCACTTCCTCAACATTAAATATTTTAAGAGAAAAAAACCTGATATGAAACATAAATGCTAAATCTATGTTGTTTCTAGGCTAATATATTTTTGCATTTTATGTTCGCATCCTATTTAAGTTCAAAGCCAAAGAAGAATTTAATAACTTTAATATATTTTGACTAATAATTTTCATTCTTTGTCATGTTGCTTGAAAAACATTAGCTTCTCTTTACTTATAGAAAATATGATTGGACTAAAAGGACCACTTAATCTTAAAGGGGCTGGGAGAATACATTTCTGCACACATTCACTTCACCCTTACCTCAGGGCCTCGTTCCTTGTGTCTGATATGGTGTGTACGGCTCAGTCTCTCCAACAGCGCATCTTCCTCCTACAGCTACTGACATGCACCCCCCACCTGACTGACTGGGAGGTTTTAAACTAATTTCAGCCAGCTCCTGATTGGCTTCAGGTGTCCCAATCAACCTAGCTGTCTCCACTGCTCTCTGGAAGGATCTTAATAGGCCCCAAGTGTCTTGATTAACCTGGAGCAACTTCCATCTGGTTATCATGGTAACAGGGATTTGTTTAGCCTGGGGCTAACATACTTGTTTCTCACTACTTTCCTATGGCCATCTGGCCTTGCTCCATCACAATAGTTATTACAATTTGTGTTTGAGATTCAGATTAAAGGTAAATATGTGTATCTTTAAGACATAATTTAGTTTTACATATTGTACAAGTACCTGCATTTCAGTTTTTGTGTTTTATTGGAAAACAATATTTGATAGTAATACCATTATTTTGTGTACAACATTGACATACTGCAAATACATTTTTACAGGCAGTGGCATAGTACAATTCTCTGAATATATTTATTTCATTCTCTGTAAATATTTTAAGAGAAAAAAACCTGATATGAAACATAAAAGCTAAATCTGTGTTGTTTCTAGGCTAATATATTTTTGCATTTTATGTTCGCATCCTATTTAAGTTCAAAGCCAAAGAAGAATTTAATAACTTTAATATATTTTGACTAATAATTTTCATTCTTTGTCATGTTGCTTGAAAAACATTAGCTTCTCTTTACTTATAGAAAATATGATTGGACTAAAAGGACCACTTAATCTTAAAGGAGCTGGGAGAATACATTTCTGCGCACATTCCAAAGTGGAGCCACTAGCAAGGCATAGAGTGCCTTCTGGTGATCAGAGCCTGGGGTACATGAACTCCCTAGAGAATGAGAGACAGATTTTCAAGGGAATGTTGGTGCCTATAGATGCAGATAGGCATTTAATGGAAATTTCAAAAATGCAAAGCAGGTTTGGCATGTAACTCCCAATGGAAGGTAGTTGTTTCCCATACCCCATTAAAATCAATTGGATTTAGGCACCTAAACTGCTTAGGTTCTTTTGAAATTTCCATTAGGTGCCTATCTGCATCTTTAGAAACCTAAATACCCCTGAAAATCTGAAATCCTCAGAAATCCCTCCACCTCACCCCACCCCACCCCACCTCGCCAAGTAGTATATTTATGTCTTATTTTACCTCTCTGGGTTAATAAAGCCCAGTCCCATTCTTCCCAGTCTCCCAACCACAGCATTATTTGTAGTGCATACCAGAGGATGGGTGAATGTCACAGTACAAATGCATCATCATCAAGCATTAAGATACAATTGTATCCATGGGAGTTAGTACAGCTTCAGTTTTCTCCTTTTTTTAGGCTTTTAGAGGGAGGAAGGGAGGGATGTGGTAAGAGATGACTTTTTACTATTTATTTCAGTGAGAACAGTAGGTTGTTAGATAGTCGGTAGCCAGTTCAAAATATTAGCCTCATATTCACTACAGAATGTATCTGCTATGTACAGTAGCCCTGATATATAGCTGAGTCACAGAAAAGAAGGGATTTTTTATTTAATGACAAGTCATTTTAAATTACAATTTAAAATTGTAAGTTTGACAAGTATAGACCTAATCCTATAGCATTGAAGTCACCATTAAAGATCCAATTTGCTTCAGCATTGTAGGACAAAGGCCCATTTGACTAGCAGCACTTTTTCTAGAATTTCAGACTGTATCTCGGGTTAGTACTTTGATACTTCTAGGGTGACTAGATAGCAAGTGTGAAAAATCAGGACGGGGGTAGGGAAAGAAAGATGCCTATATAAGACAAAGTCCCAAATATAGGGACTGTCTCTATAAAATCGGGACATCTGGTCACCATAAATATTTCCAAACATGGCATTACATTTTTTCCTGACTCCTATATTAGCTATTTACTTACTGTTGTGAAGAGTGTGTGCAGGGGGGAGAGAACCGGTGCTGAAGAGAAACAATAATGCAAAGTGTCACTGGAGATACAGTCTGATTCAGCATATAGCCTTGCTATCGTTTACTTCATCTTTTTAATGAACTTATGTAGTTGAATTTACTATTCAGATAAATAAGTTTACATACACACACACACACACACACACTATCAATTTGGCACATCAGATGTTTAAGGGTATGCATATGCATGCTAGCTACAATTTAAAGATTAATTCTGTTTACTTATGCTGAGAAAGTACAGGGTTTCCAAATCTACCGCTAGTATCACATCTTAGAGCTGACTCATTGATTCTAGGCATATGAAGCTCCTATCAACTTACAAATAAAGAACATTTTAATTAATAAAGAGATAATTCAGATTACACCTTATAACAACACTGTTGTGTGTCTACGTCCTGTTAGAAAACTTTGTGTAACTATATACTGTACAAATGCTATATTTTTTGTGTCTTCTCTTTTCCTGTCTTCCTTAAAAAATACCACACATTTGTTCTAATGCTTTACAAGCTGTGTCCTTTTCCCACTGAAATCTATCGGCATTTGCTATTGACCTCAGTGGAAACAAAAATGGGGTGGCAGTGAGCAAAATGGAAAACACTAATTAATTTAATTTTCTCATCTTTACATCCTACTTTTAAGAGCAAAGTTTTCCAGTCACTGAGGTTGAAATTCACCCTTCCCTGTACTGGGCTTCATATTGTGTGGAAGAGGGTTTAGGAGTAAGGGAAAAATATAAATTCACCCTCCAACAAATGAGGATCCTGTTCAGTTCCTTTCGCAACTCGAATTCCAGCCTATAGATTATAATAGTGAGTCACTGCCTATCTTTGTCCCTATGCAGATGTTTGGGGCACTGCATGTGCACAGGGATAGGTTGCTCTCAATTTTACCGGCTACACTGGCCTATTTGGAGCAGCCCAAACACTATCTCCACAGCATTCCAGGGGTGTGGAGGCTATCCTGTGTAGCAACTCTTCCTGCATCCCACCATTCATTTCGGAAAGCTAAGGCTGGACTAAATGATATAGAGAGGGATATGCATCAGCCCTTCACACTTGAATGCAGTCTTTTTTAATGAAATTAAAAAACTATTTTGACATAAGAGATGGTTGTGGCAAGAAGTTACTGTGTAGCTGTTGTTTAGGCTGTGACAAAGAAGGCTCCTGTGAAGAAAAATACTGTTTTTTTTCAATACACCATTCTATTAATGGTTTTGTATGACATTACAATGCTGTTATGCATAGCCATCAATATAAATGCTCCTGAGAGCAAGAGTTGTGCTGGTGAATCTTTAACCAGAGTCTCTCTCATTGTCTTCCTGGCATGGCAGCAATACACATGGCATTACTTGGGTAAGACATTCTCCCCACCCCCAAATCCATCAGTTCTGTAAACTTCCACCCCTCTCTTCTAAAAAGCCTTCTATCCCCATCCAAAACCACCACCACCTTCCCACCCCCGACCAGTCCTGGGGTCCAGTACCTCCTGACCCAACATGATTCAAGTTTTCCAGCACCTCATGATAGCTCCCCAATCTGAGAACTTTTACTTACAGTGATAGTGGTGGAGCAGCTGGGTCAGTCAAAAACCTGTGAGGTTGTCAGGCAGATTGTCTTGAAAATACTAGATGTGGGGCAGCTAGTGGGGTATTCTGGAGGGGGGAGCAGCTCCTTTCTGATGGTGGACTTGACATTAAATTTGATCTTTGAAGTTAGACACCAGAGTGATCAGCTACCACCTCAGTCCTAGCCTTAGAGAGGGACAAAATTTTAATTTAATTTTAATTCTGTTTAATATTTAATTTAATTCACCCCTGACCTGGTTCACTTTGCATTCAACCATTTCAAACTGAGCTGTAGATTGTTAGCTGGTTGGATAATAATTAACACTTCAAACTGAGGTCAGCTAAAGAAGAAAAGGACCACTGCTCACAAAATGCTAGATAAACTGTGTAGGACTTTTGTTTCCAAAGTTAACAAAGAACTATTCTCTACCAGGATTCCTTAATAGCATCTACCCTTAGTTTTATCATACCAGTGGTGCAGGAGGCCACATTAGCATTTTGATATGTTTGTTCAGATATAACTCTTGAGGAAGTAGAATGTCTTTTTCCGTCAATCCCTTTATTCAGTGTCACAAGGAGCAATGTGACCTTTCTTCATGTGAGTAACCTGAGTTTTTATTTCCCATCCCTCAACATGTTTTACATTCAAAATGGTCTTCCGAAGGTGTATCCACAGAGTTGTATGCAGTATGGTTGTAGCCATGTCAGTCCCAGGATATTAGAGAGACAAAGGACATGAGGCAATACACCAGACAGAAGTTGGTCCAATAAGCGATATTGATATTGCCCCTTGTCCCTCTAATATCCACAGAGTGGTTGTTTCTCAGCACAAATCACATCCCTTCTACCCCTCCCCTCACCCACCAGGATCGTTGACAAATATCTGCAATGCTCAGGGATGCACACTAACATTCTTTCCAAGTGTTGACTCTCCCTAGAAGATGTTGACTTGAAACATGTTCTTTAAAGAGACAGGATCCATATTTTCTATTATTCCCTTTGAACTATAATTTCTAGCCTATATCAAATTTAAGGTTTTGGCAGATGAAGTCTGATCTGTCACAGCTATTTAATGAGCTAATGAATCCAGTCTGTTTGCATCTGATGACATAAGTGTTTCTCACTGTGAAGATTACTCAGATCCACACTAAGCTGTCTGCCTCTGTGGCAGTAGAGCGTTCTCACACAGCTTGAGTTTTAGACTGTATCATTCATTGAGGCTGTGGCTGTGCTAAGAGTTACAGCCATGTCCCCCTTAACCTGTGAACGCCGGCAGGGATATCCTCCTGAGGCTATTGTTAGGGTTGACTGTCAATGCCTGGCAGAGGGAGGGCAAAATTCCAGCTTCTCTTAAAGAAACAAACCCTCCTCAGAAATGTGTCTGCATTTAAGAGATGATTCTCTAAGTACTGCCCCATTTTGAATCTTCCTGTTTTAGGGAATATTCTGAGGCTCCAGCACTAACAGACCCCTGCTTTCAATGGGCAATTTTGCTTAAAAAGAGATGGCTCAACATGTAGTGATCACAATACGCTGCTCAAGGGATGTGGGGAGGAGGAAGAGGAGAGTGACAGTGATGGGAACATGAGGTTGTGTGTATCAATCTAATCAAGCTAATTAGCCTGGTTTTGGGGGAAGAGGGGTGAGTGAGTATGTATTTAATAACTACAATGTAAGTGCACAAGAGATATTGATGCTTTTCCTTAACTTTCTCCTCCTCTCTCTTCATTACTCGCCCTGGCCCTGATTCAGCAAGGTAATTAAGCACATGATTAAAATTCCTTGCTGAATCAGTGATCCTGCCTCTCTCATCCTTTGTTTTGCTTTTTTGGAAGATGCTTGAAATAGTTTAGTAAATGGGACGAAAGGACAGGGAAGTTTAAAACAAGATATCTCTAAAAAATCCACTACCTTCCCACTTTGAGATACCCACAGTAGGCAAAATTTCAATCTTTACAATAAGTACTTACAAAAGCTTAACTGGGAGTTTTTAAAGCTGCAAATTCAACTTTCAAAATAAAAGTTTTAAACAGCTCAGAGTATTATTGAAGTCCATACCCAACACAACTTTTTAATTTAAAATGGAATTCAGATATCATAATTCAGCCTTATACTGACGTAACAATGCTAAAATAGGCTTTAAAAATATACCCCCATGAGTTTTAAGAAACAATGTAGTCTTATACAGAGCTGTCATCAAACGTTCTTAGCTACCACCATTGCAACCCCAGTGAAATGGTCTGAGACAGCTCCCATTAGAGTGAATGTCCAACATCAGTGGGAGTTGGATCAGGTTGTAAATGAGCTGGATCTGGCCCAGTGGAACATTTTAAAAAGCTACATTAAAAAAAGAAAGAAAGATTAACTGTTTAAATTTTCACGTTAAACAAGACAAAAATAGACCTAAAATGGTCCCATTCCATGGGTTCATAAACCGACGAATGGGAGCTTTGAACAAGGCAGGGTGAAGCCCAGTCATCCTTTACTGTATTGTATTTAATGTGAGCATTCGACTGGCTATTTTTAAAAAAATGTGTCTTAATGTCACCATAGGACCGTACTGTGTTCTTTCTAACTTGGCCTTAAAAAACAAAATAAAAAAGTAGTTTTCAAAAAAGTTATCAGGTTCTGATAATAATTCACATGTATTCCCTGTCAGGAAAAGTCACAAACTTTGTCACAATATTTTCAGAACTTTCTGCTTTTGGTTCAAAGTTTAGGCAATATTTCAGATTAGTTCTTATTCATAGATATTTTTTATTTTATTTAGGTCAGAAGGGGCCATTATGATCATCTAATCTGACCTCCTGCACAACGCAGGCCACAGAATTTCACCCACCACTCCTCCAAAAAACCTCTCACCTGTGTCTGAGCTATTGAAGTCCACAAATCGTGGTTTAAAGACTTCAAGGAGCAGAGAATCCTCCAGCAAGTGACACATGCCCCATGCTACTGAGGAAGGCGAAAAACCTCCAGCGCCTCTTCCAGTCTGCCCTTGAGGAAAATTCCTTCCTGACCCCAAATATGGCAATCAGCTAAACCCTCAGCATATGGGCAAGATTCACCAGCCAGATACTACAGAAAATTCTTTCCTGGGTAACTCAGATCCCACCCCATCTAATATCCCATCACAGGCCATTGGGCCTATTTACCATGAATATTTAATTACTAAAACAATGTTATCCCATCATACCATCTCCTCCATAAACTTATCGAGTTTAATCTTAAAGCCAGATAGATCTTTTGCCCCCACTGCTTGCCTTGGAAGCTATTCCAAAACGTCACTCCTCTGATGGTTGGAAACCTTAGTCTAATTTCAAGTCTAAACTTCCTGGTGGCCAGTTTATATCCATTTGTTCTTGTGTCCACATTGGTACTGAGCTTAAATAATTCCTCTCCCTCTCCGGTATTTATCCCTCTGATATATTTATAGAAAGCAATCATATCTCCCCTTAACCTTCTTTTAGTTAGGCTAAACAAGCCAAGCTCCTTGAGTCTCCTTTCATAAGACAAGTTTTCCATTCCTCGGATCATCCTAGTAGCCCTTCTCTGTACCTGTTCCAGTTTGAATTCATCCTTATTAAACATGGGACACCAGAACTGCACACGGTATTCCAGGTGAGGTCTCACCAGTGCCTTGTATAATGGTACTAAAACCTCCTTATCTCTACTAGAAATACCTCTCCTGATGCATCCCAAGACCGCATTAGCTTTTTTCACAGCCATATCACACTGGCGGCTCATAGTCATCCTATGATCAACCAGTACTCCAAGGTCCTTCTCCTCCTCTGTTACTTCTAATTGATGCGTCCCCAGCTTATAACTAAAATTCTTGTTATTAATCCCTAAATGCATGACCTTACACTTCTCACTATTAAATTTCATCCTATTACTATTACTCCAGTTTACAAGGTCATCCAGATCCTCCTGTATGATATCACGGGCCTTCTCTAAATTGGCAATACCTCCCAGCTTTGTATCATCCGCAAACTTTATTAGCACACTTTTACTTTTTGTGCTGAGGTCAGTAATAAAAAGATTAAATAAGATTGGTCCCAAAGCCGATCCTTGAGGAACTCCACTGGTAACCTCCCTCCAGCCTGACATTTCACCTTTCAGTAGGACCCATTGTAGTCTCCCCTTTAACCAATTCCTTATCCACCTTTCAATTTTCCTATTGATTCTTCATAACTTACCTAAAATTGTTCATTCCCCAATTTATTATAGGTGCGTCATTCCACTGAAAAACCTCAATATTTCCTCTTATCAGTTTTGAATTTGAATTCATTA
This sequence comes from Eretmochelys imbricata, assembly GCF_965152235.1. Lineage (NCBI taxonomy): Eukaryota > Metazoa > Chordata > Testudines > Cheloniidae > Eretmochelys > Eretmochelys imbricata. The sequence goes on from NC_135582.1 coordinate 49,115,058, forward strand.
TTTTAACTCTTCTCTTCTGAGGCTGCTATAGTAGTCCAGTGTGAATATATTTTCAGTTAATTTTTGTTAAAGTACTAATGTCAAAATCCATTTTGGTAAGGCACTCATCAGATTACATTTTACGCTTTTGTATCTAAGCAAGGCAGTTCATTCAAGAACAAGGATTCCTACAAGGATACAGTATGTAAGTATCAATCTGGTTTAATCAATGACCAATACAAGCCCTAACTAATATCTTATCAAGATAGAGAGAAGTTAACATTAAAGCCTGTTTCAGTGTGATCCTGCACCATCACTGTTAAAAATTTAGAATACTTTCCAATAAAATAAGGTGAAACTTTAGGAATAAACAGTTTAATGAAATCATCCAGATGCTGAAGTGATGAACAAACATTATGTAACTCTTTATCACAATTTTGTAAGCAAAATTCTATAAATAATCATGTCTCAGTACCTGTGACACTGTATTTTCAATTGGGTCAGGTTCTGTAGACTACATAAAATCACACTGAGATGATTTACAAGTTGCAAATTCAATTGCCAAATGGTTCACCCTGTATAATGTACAGTATTACTGGAATTACATTAGCATACAGTGGTCTGAGAGGCAATAAAAAGACCCTACAGCCCTGCATCAAAAACGGCACTAGGCCCTGACAGGTTTAATAACAAAGCACTGTCAGTAGAAATTACCTCATTGATGGTTAGGGTTTTCAGTAGATTTTTAAAAATGGAATATAGTGATACACAGTGCACAAAACAACCTCAAAAGGATGGAGGGATTATACTGTAGGCCATTATTGCTCTTAAAAAGTGATTTATAGCTAACAATTTTCATCTCTCACTCTTTCTAAACATTTTTGATAATTAATTGACTGATACTTACAGCAGCTACTCAGTAAGGGCTAGATTTTCAGAAGAGTTCAGCTCCCATTTAATCAGAAAAATAGATGATCTAATTTTCAAAAGAGCATCTCATGTTGGGTACCAAACACTTTTGAAAAGATAGCCTGAAATGGTGCTATGGTGTTTCCACTGGTGCTCCACAAAGCACTCTCATGTGGGAAGTCACACAGACTTGAGAGGACATGACAAAAAAGCCTGGATCTATGAGCAATATTATTTTTTATTTATTCAACAGCATATGAATGGATATTCCAATCGATGACATTACATTAGCATTGTACTTCTGACCAACAATTCTGGAAAACAAGCCTTACTGAAGTATAAGTTGATAGATTCTTTAATATGGTAACATTATTCTGCTGCAAAGTCAGAAAAGTAAAGCCATTTCTCTGTAGTTATTTAACATTCTTTCTTGCTCTTTTAAAGTATATAAAAATTATGTTGGTAAAGCCTAGCTTTGATGTTCTTAGCTTTTGTAAATTGCATTTCTCACAAGGACTCTAATAACAGAGCACTCAAAAACAGAGTGCTGTGGCTGTTTTCAAGAACGTTGAAAGTATATGCTGAAGAACTAACAATATGCTTTTAAGCTGAGAATACCCATCAGGTATTACACATAATAATTCCATTTAATTCTCTTTTTTATTTCATGTAAACTTCCTGAGTATTGTTTACAGCATGAGGAAAGTACATTTTTCTATGCTCGCACTTTCACTTTCAAAAGTAGTTCTAGTAATTCCAAACTGTAGATTTTTTCAGGCAAAAGTATTTATGTTGGAAAAAAATTCTAGCATTAGAGTTTTGAGAGAAATAATTTTAGTCAATTACAGCATATATAAAACCAAAAGAAAAAAAATCTTCTCTGTTTAGCTTAATCCCCTCATCCCCATCCCCATGAGAGCAAATGAAATTTGTGCAACAGGGAACATTTTGTATCTTGTCACATACTCTCACTGGCTGTATCAATATTAATGTGTTCAACATTGCTGAAACTCAAGGAGAACTTGAAGAGGGAGGGAGCACATGCTGTCAAGATAACGAACATTGTACAAAATCAAAATCTGCAGTTAAGTGATAAAAATTGGCAGGATAGTGGGTTTATCTGTGTTTGGAAGGAGAATTAAAACAGGAGATAGGGGGTTGTGTCAGACAACAACAACATGTTTGAAGAAGTCAAAGCAGTGATAGGAAGAGAAAGTTTTTGCTACCAAAGCTAAATTAAACCAGGTTTTTTCAATTAAAAATAGGCAGAAGTGACTAAGTGAGGCCCAGATACCATTAGTGCTTGCATATCACAAAGCACTTACCAACATAAGAATTAGGACTGATCTTTGAGACAAATCCCAGTTAGGGTAATTATAGTCTCTCTACCTAAATTTCCCTTTTCGTTTTAATTGGCTAAGATCCTCTGTTTCTGTGCTGAATTGTTTTATAGTACTTGTGACAGTTTGGGGAATAGGTCTGCATCCAAATATGGATTCCATTTGGTTTTATGAACACTATTTGTAACTGTAATAGTCATTATGAATTAGATCATCCATTTTGTACAGAAGCTTGACATGTAGGAGGAAGTTATATCTGGAAAGCCGTGACAAAGCCATCAAAGGGCCATCAGCATTGAATGGCTCTCTTGAACAATAGGGTTTCTGCTAGCAGGTGCTTTGCATGGATTATCTCTTCACAGAAACCTGTTTGGGGCAAAGGGGGTAGGGCTGGAAAGTAAGAAAATCTGTTGCTAAGCCAGTGTTTCATTGCTTTTCCTGCCACATAACCCCTGAAGACTGTAACTAGGAAACCACAGCTCCCACAGCCAGATGGACTCCAAAAGGAAATAAGCAACTGGGAGGCTTTGGAGGGATAAGTGGTTCCAGGGTGTAGGCAGCTAGACTGCAGGCCCCACTGCTAAGAGGGGTGTCCGACATGGGGCATGCACCTGAAAGTGCCATTGAGAGACCCAAAGCTAGGAACGGTGATCAGTCACTAACCAAGATGCAGGGGACTTAGCGGCACATTGGCTTCAGCATTTGGATCCTTGCACAACAGCCCAGTGTCTGCTCAGAAAGCGGGACAGGTTGTGACAATACTGCTGTCCTATGCACTTCTAAATAGGACACACATTTTTTGCCCCCAAGGTGGCTTTATTTCAGTGAGCAATCAAGTGAACCTGTGTACACTAATTTTATAAATCACTTCAGCAGGATGGATACCATATAAGTATTTTTTAATATTCTGATTTCTATACTTATTTGGCAGCACTGATCTAGTATATTATATACATATTAATAAGTTACTTCAAACCCACTTGGAAGTGCACTTCACAAATTCATAATAATTTATATTCTACCCATAGGAAAAGAAATTCATTAATTAAACCTGATATTGTGTTACAGTGCTGCAGCACAGCCACCAAGTTACTCATGCCAAATACCAGGAGTAAAGTCAAAGTGAGTATCTAAGTACTTCATATGTATGCCAAGGAGCACACCTCAACTGATCATAGAATCATAGAACCATAGAACATCAGGGTTGGAAGGGACCTCAGGAGGTCATCTAGTCCAACCCCCTGCTCAAAGAAAGACCAATCCCCAACTAAATCATCCCAGCCAGGGCTTTGTCAAGCCTGACCTTAAAAACTTCTAAGGAAGGAGATTCCACCACCTCCCTAGGTAACACATTCCAGTATTTCACCACCCTCCTAGTAAAAAAGTTTTTCCTAATATCCAACCTAAACCTCCCCCACTGCAACTTGAGACCATTACTCCTTGTTCTGTCATCTGCTACCACTGAAAACAGTCTAGATCCATCCTCTTTGGAACCTCCTTTCAGGTAAAAAGAAAAGGAGTACTTGTGGCACCTTAGAGACTAACCAATTTATTGGAGCATAAGCTTTCATGAGCTACAGCTCACTTCATGGTTAGTCTCTAAAGTGCCACAAGTACTCCTTTTCTTTTTGCGAATACAGACTAACACGGCTGTTACTCTGAACCCTTTCAGGTAGTTGACAGCAGCTATCAAATCCCCCCTCATTCTTCTCTTCCGCAGACTAAACAATCCAAGTTCCCTCAGCCTCTCCTCTAATTTGTCTAGGTCCCTCTGTATCCTATCCCTACCTTCAAGCATATCTACCTCTCCTCCCAGTTTAGTGTCATCTGCAAACTTGCTGAGGATGCAATCCACGCCATCCTCCAGATCATTTATGAAGATATTGAACAAAACCGGCCCCAGGACCGACCTTTGGAGCACTCCACTTGATTCCGGCTGCCAACTAGACATGGAGCCATTGATCACTACCAATTGAGCCCGATGATCTAGCCAGCTTTCTATCCACCTTATAGTCCATTCATCCAGCCCATACTTCTTTAACTTACTGGCAAGAATACTGTGGGAGACCGTGTCAAAAGCTTTGCTAAAGTCAAGGAACAACAAGTCCACTGCTTTCCCCTCATCCACAGAGCCAGTTATTTTGTCATAGAAGGCAATTAGATTAGTCAGACATGACTTGCCCTTGGTGAATCCATGCTGACTGTTCCTGATCACTTTCCTCTCCTCTACGTGTTTCAGAATTGATTCCTTGAGGACCTGCTCCATGATTTTTCCAGGGACTGAGGTGAGGCTGACTGGCCCGTAGTTCCCAGGATCCTCCTTCTTCCCTTTTTTAAAGATGGGCACTACATTAGCCTTTTTCCAGTCGACCGGGACTTCCCCCGATCGCCATGAGTTTTCAAAGATAATGGCCAATGGCTCTGCAATCACATCCGCCAACTCCTTTTGCACTCTTGGATGCAGCGCATCTGGCCCCATGGATTTGTGCTCGTCCAGCTTTTCTAAATAGTCCCGAACCACTTCTTTCTCCACAAAGGGCTGGTCACCTCCTCCCCATGCTGTTGTTTCCTCAAACATGCCCATTATCTGCTGATATCCTGGTGCCATCTGAATAAGGAAGCAGGTGCATAAGGGACATAAAACTTTTGCATTACTTGTGCACACAGGTGGCCTTACACTTTCCACTAAAACAATCTCATGCTCCATTGCTATGCACTATGCAGAATCAATATCTGGGCCTGAATTTGGCCCTCTCTCACTAATTTATAGCATTATGACTCTAGGCCTATGCTGTAACAAAGCAGGGTCTGACCAAAAATCTGAGGAGGGTGGGGGACACCTCTTAATACTGAGAGCATTCAGAATCCAAGCTCAAATCCAGATCTTCATCTCCTAGCTGCTTTCTATCCCTAAACTTAGGGCTGAATCCAATCCCCTATCTGCAACCCTCCAAACTGGGACAGTTTGGAAAAAAGACACATGTTTTGCATTTTCGGCACACCTCTGTCTGCAGACCAAAGTATTAAAGCCTGATCTACTGTATGGCCCAAATGGTTAAGCACAATACCATCATACTTTGATGATACACACAATGTGGACTGAGGCAATTAGGTAGCATACCAGCCTGCTTTATTGCCAGCTAGGCAGGGAACAACACTGTTCAATAACAAGAAACGGAAACACTGAAATCTAAACTTTTTTAAAAATATAATTTTATCAACATTGATTGAAGGAGTGAGAGCAAATTGCTGTCTTTAGTCTAGTCCAGTGGTTCCCAAACTTGTTCCACCACTTATGCAGGGAAAACCCCTGGCGGGCCGGGCCATTTGTTTACCTGCCGCGTCTGCAGGTTCGGCCCTTGGCCCATGCCGCTTCCATTAGCTCCCATTAGGCTGGAGCAGTGAACCGCAATCGGCCAAACCTGCAGATGCGGCAGGTAAAGAAACCGGCCTGGCCCGCCAGGGGCTTTCCCTGCACAAGCGGCGGAACAAGTTTTGGAACCACTGGTCTATCACTTGGTGTCTGGGAAATAACTTACTTTTAACTTGGGCAGCAACCATGATCATATTAAAAAGCATCAGTAAAATTCTCAACATTCAGTATTGTTTATAAGATTAAAATTGGAACAATATTCATCCTTATACCACGTGTGTATCTCTTTAATTGTATGGGTTAGCAATGGGTCTCTGATAAATCATTATTTTAATATTCCATTATAGATAATTTATTCTATTTTTTATTTCAAAGTTAGTTATTTTAATTGATCTTAAAAGTATACAGTAAAGTTATGCATGTCATATATGCAGAGACTTTATGAGTTCATATTCCAAAATTAATTAGAAAAAATCTATCTGCTTCTTAAACTGAACCTATTTTAAGCTTTGAAAGGTTGAGCTCAATGAAATTTGACTGGATAAAAAATTACTTATTTTCTGTTTTTAGAGGATTTTTTAAAATAACGAATGCTTCCCATATGCTTATTTCAGCTATGCTGCTGGATTCCTACCATGGAGGGGAAAAATCCAGGAACAACATTATTTTATTTTACAGACCACACATATATATTTGTTTTGCATTAAGTAGATATAATATATAGTAGTTACTGTAAGAAATAGAGTAAAACAGTTCTGAAAACCCTTTGGATAGTTCTGAACATGTGTATCTCTAGAATCTTTTGCAAGTCTTTGCTTGTGAAACCTGATATTTCCACAAGCAATTGAGAAAATTAGCAACTCGCACCATGAGTGAAATTTACACATTTATGCTTTGCATTGGTGTAAATTATTGGAATATCTCTACTAAAGCAATGGAATAACAGCAGTTTAAAGCTGGTGTAAACTAGGAGAATAAAGCCCCCAGGGTTTTCCAGTTATGTTATGTTATGTTTTTCAAGTGCCTGAAGCAAGGTATCCAATCACTACCAGATAGAAATGCTTCTTTCTTTTAATATTTAATTTAAATCACTCCTGACCTGGTTCACTCCACATCAAACTGAGCTTTAGGTTGTCAGTTAGTTGGATAAAAACTGCAAAAGTTCAGCTTAGTGCTTCAAACTGAAGAGACAAGGGGGTGGGATAAAATATTTTATTTGACCAACTTCTGCGGTTGAACAATACAAGTTTTCGAGATACACAGAGCTCTTCTGCTTGCAAAAGTATGCAAAGTGTCACACCTAAATACAAGGTGGAAGAGATTGCTTAGCATTAGTAGTTAACACATATTCATAGAATCATAGAACTGAAAGGGACCTTGAGAGGTCATCTCGTCCAGTCCCTTGCACTCAAGCAGGACTAAATATTTTCTAGACCATCCCTGACAGGTGTTTGTCCAATCTGCTCTTAAAAATCCCCAGTGATGGAGATTCTACAATTTATTCCAATGCTTAACCACTTTGACAGTTAGGAAGTTTTTCCTACTGTCCAACCTAAACCACCCTTGCTGCAATTTAAGCCCATTGCCTCTTGTCCTATCCTCAGAGGTTAAGAATAACAATTTTTCTCCCTCCTCCTTGTAACAACCTTTTATGTTCTTGAAAACGGTTATCATGTCCCCTCTCTGTCTTCTCTTCTCCAAACTAAACAAACACAATTTTTTCAATCTTCCCTCATAGCTCATGTTTTCTAGACCTTTAATCATTTTTGTGACTTTTCTCTGGACCTTCTCCAATTTGTCCATATCTTTCCTGAAATGTGGTGCCCAGAACTGGACACACTACTCCAGTTGAGGCCTAATCAGCGCGGAGTAGAGCAGAAGAATTACTTCTCATGTCTTGCTTACAACACTCCTGCTAATACATCCCAGAATGATGTTTGCTTTACTTGCAACAGTGTTATATTGTTGACTCATATTTAGCTTGCGATCCACTATGACCGCCAGATCCCTTTCCGTAGTCCTCCTTAGTAGGCAGTCATTTCCCATTTTGTATGTGTGCAACTGATTTTTCCTTCCTAAGTGGAGTACTTTGCATTTGTCCTTATTGAATTTCATCCTATTTACTTCAGGCCATTTCTCCAGTTTGTCAGGATCATTTTGAATTTTAATCCTATCCTCCAAAGCACTTGCAACCCTGCCCAGCTTGATATCATCCACAAACTTTATAAGTGTACTCTCTATGCCATTATCTAAATCATTGATGAAGATATTGAACAGAACCGGACCCAGAACTGATCCCTGCGGGACCCCACTCATTATGCCCTTCCAGCATGACTGTGAACCACTGATGATTACTCTCTGGGAATGGTTTTCCAACCAGTTATGCACCCACCTTATAGTAGCTCCATCAAGGTTGTATTTCCCAGTTTGTTTATGAGAAGGTCATGCAAGACAGTATCAAAAGCTTTACTAAAATCAAGATATACCATGTCTACCACTTCCCCTCTATCCACAAGGCTTGTTACCCTGTCAAATAAAGCTATCAAGTTGGTTTGACATGATTTGTACTTGACAAATCCATGCTGACTGTTATTTATCACCTTATTATCTTCTAGGTGTTTGCAAATTGATTGCTTAATTATTTGCTCCATTACCTTTCCAGGTACAGAAGTTCTAAGGGACCATTCTCAGGTAAAGTGGTGAAGTAGTTAACAGGCCCAGGTGAAGTGGATGGTTAACACCGATGCAGTTGTTGGACAAAGAAGGGAGTGGAGGGGCTAGAGGGTTACAGATTGTTGTAATAAAACATAAATCCAGCATCTTTATTGAGACCATAATTTTTAGTGTCTAATGAAGTTACAAGGCTTGTCTTTTGAAGGTGGTGTTCATGTTTCCTTTGAGGATGCAGACTGAGAGGTCAGATATGGAGTGATCATTTTATGGAAAGTGTTCACCCAGGGGTGATATTGTGTTTTTGTCTTTTATCATTTTTCTGTGTGAGTTCATTCAAAACCATATTGATTGTTTCATTTTTGCCACTTAGCTGTCACTGGTGTATTTAGTGCATTAGATGAGGTAGACCACATGTTATGGTAGGCATGTGTAGAACACATGGATCTTGAAATGTGTGTTGTGGCAGGTATTGATCATCATAGAAGTTTAGATATGTCTGCAGGTTTTGCATCTGTTGTTATGGCAGGTTTTAGTGTCGCTTTGAGTTGGTGCGTGGCCCTTTCCCTGATGCAGTCTACTTCTCTGGTGGAGTGTCCTTGTTTGGTGAAGGCAGTTTTAAGTGTGTTAAACACATTCTGTGGTATCTGAGGGTCTGGCTGTAAATACCAGATTTCTTGGTGGGTTACTGTATTTGGGGAGGTAAACGTGGTGGTCCATAGGTTTCTTGTATATAGTTGCCTATACGGTCCCACTGTTGAAGCTGATTGTGGTGCAATAACAGAGTTAAAAGTAGCCATACTTCAACAAAAAAACTTCAAAAACAGACTTCAAAGAGAAAATGCTGAGCTACAATTCATTTGCAGACTTAATACCATCAATCTGGGCTTGAATAGGGACTGGGAGTAGGTGGCTCACTATAAAAGTAATTTTCCGTCTGTTGGTATTGATACCTCCTCATCAATTATTGGGAGTGGACTACATCCACCCTGATTGAATTGGCCTTCAACATTGGTTCTCCACTTGTCAGGTAACTCCCTTCTCTTCATGTGCAAATATATATTTATTCCTGTATCTGTAATTTTCACTCCACGCATCTGAAGAAGTGGGTTTTTTACCTACGAAAGCTTATGCCCAAACAAATCTGTTAGTCTTTAAGGTGCCACCAGACTCCTCGTTGTTAAACTGGAGATATGTAATTGGCAACGATAATCTGGGCAGCTTTAGACCAATCAGCTGCTCCCGAATCCCTTGAAAAGAGGCTGGTGAGGCAAGGCAAGGCAAGGCTGGGAAAAGACAATATGATATGGGCTTTGTGTTTAAGTCACGGGAAATCTTTCTCCTCATCTCCTTTCCTTTACTTGTCTCAAGCTGTACTTTCTTAGCATGCAATCCAGAAACAGAATCATACAACTCAAGACGTACTCTCCTACCTTCCCCACTCCGTTTTTGCTAGTTTCCTGCCCAGCCCTTGACACAAAACTCCATAACATGTGCTTGCTTGTTGGGTGATTTCTGAATATCACAGACATTGATATTGTCATGAATATGAGTTCTCAGCTCAAACCTTTCCCTACAATGGGAAGAACAGTCTGAACTTCAGGTAAGCCAGAGTCAGTTTCAAATCCCCATATTCAGCAGCAATATATCCAAGATATTGGTTCTGGCTGTCTCACCAATTTCCTCCAATAGGGAACTGACATACAAGTCACATGCAAAGACACAACATATAGTCTATTTTTTGATATTGCATAGCTCTAGTTTTTTCCTGTCTTCAAAAACCCCCACTCTTGACCCACTTGCGTCCCCAAACGCTAACACATTCCTCTTCTTCCTTTCATCTTTAAGTTTATTGAATATGCTGTTTACAACTGATGTCAGAAATTCCTCTCCTCAAATTCCATTCTAGATCTTCTCCAGTCTGGTTCCCCACTTGCAGGCTATTAAAACTACTCTTGCCAAATTCTTCAATGACCTCCTCCTAGCAAATCTCAGAACCACTACTCAATCCTCATTCTCCTTGACCTGGTAGCTACTTTCAACACTGTCCAACAGACTCTTCTTTTTGAAATATTGTCTTTCCCTGGCTTCTGAGACTCGTTCCTCTCCTGGTTCTCCTCCTACTTCTCTAATCACTCCTTCAATATGTCCTTAAGAGGGTCCCCTTCATCTGCCCCCCAACGTTCTGTAAGGGCTCCATGTGGCTCTGTTCTTGGACTCCTTCTCTTCCCCCTCTATACCTAATCATTGGGTAATTTCATCTGCAAACACAAATTCAACTACCATCTCTATGCTGATGACTCCCAAGTCTCTTTCTCTACCTCCAGACCCTTATTGGCCTGCCTCTGGCATCTCCTCATAGATGTCAGCCGTCAGTTCAAGATCAACATGGCTAAAACAGAGCTCCTAATTTCTCCACCTACAAGCTCTACCCCCAACTTATTTCTTGATTACTGTGGACACCACCACCAGGTCTGTAACTTGGGTGTCATCTTCAGCTCGGACATCTTTCTAGGTCCTCATATTCAGGCTAGGTCTAGAACTTGTTACTTCTTTCTGCTTAACCTCTCTAATTTATGGCCTTTCCTATCCCTCTGCATAGCTAAAACTCTCATCCAGGGTCTCATCATCTGGCATCTTGATTACTGCAACATCGTTTTCTCTGGCCTTGACAACTGCAGTCTTGCCCTGCTCATATCCATTCAGAATGTTGCTGCAAAGATTACTTTCGTAGCTTATCACTCGGACCAAATCATCCCTCTTTGTGCATCCCATCATTCATGCTTCTTCTCCAATGTACCAAAAATAAGCTCTTTGTCTCTATTTTTAAGGCCCGGCCCTTCAAAAACTATCCTCACCCTACCTATCATCTACCTATCACTACTGATAGGTCAACTCCACCTGTAATCAGCCCTTAATGCTAGCCTCCATCGCCTATTTCTTAAATTTGCAGACAAACATCTTCATACTTTCACTCATGTTGCCCCTCACACGTGGGAGCAGCTCCCTCTAAACATCTGCAAAGCTCCCTCATTATTCTCCTTAAAATCCTTTCTTAAAACCTTCCCTTTGTTGTGATGCCTACAAAAATTTGGCAATAATTAGGCCACCGGTGTGCTGAGACCACTGCCTGTCATGTTGACCATTACTGTCACATTGTTTCCTGTACCCCCCTGACAGGCTGTCTGTATCTGTCTATTGTCTCTTGTCTTATACTTAGACTGTAAGCTCTCCAAGGCAGAGACCATCTGTGCTTGTACAGAGCCTCGCACTATGGGGTGCTGATCCATGCCTAGGTCTCCTAGGCACTACAGTAATACAAACAATATCAACAGAGGAGCTTTGCTGTCAACCTACATAAAACCAAACCAAACAGTTATATGAAGAGAGAACTTTCATGTCGTAATTAACAGAATTTGAGATATCAAATTATTACAATAACCTTAGACATTAGCAAAAGAAGCTTTTTTTTTTTGGTCTTTACATATATTGTCAGACAGATTAATGGTATTGGAAGGCTATGTGTAATCAGAAGTCCAACTGAATCAGCCCCAGGAATTGTGTAAACCAATAGCTTAGCTTGATCATTGGCTTGTAATAATTATTATTGGAGTTTATCACTTCCAGGAATCACATCCTATTAGCTGTGTCTGAGCACATAAAAGTATTGCAACTTCAGTGTTTTCTAATATGTGTTATATCAATTAAAAAGCAATGTGTAATTTCTCTGCAAAACTTAAGTGGAATCAAAAATCATCAAGTAGCAGAATAGTACTTATTTATGAATACATTCCTAGTATTTTGAGATCAGGGTCAAAATACACCACTGTAAATCCTTGGTAACTCCACTGAATAGTTATATAGGATTTACGATTGTGTAAATGAAAGCAGGATTTGGCCCAATGTATTTAGATCTCATAATGGCTGAATAATCAGTAAAATATTATATGATGGCTTTCATTTAAGGAAAACAAAAATTATCCTCCTTTCTAGCCTATGAGGATGACCTGCTTCTCCCTGGGAAACCAAAGTCACTTAGACTCCTAAGCCTCTTAGACACTTTTGATAATGTTACCCTAGTGCACCATCAGTTTGCTAGTGGTTGCATTGGTGATAATCTTTAGTGAGGTAATTAGCCTACAAGAGTGGGAAGGCAGAGAGCAAAAGTTATAGGGCCAGAAGCTCAGTTGGTGTAAATGGGCTGTACCATTTACATCAGCTGAGGTTCTGGCCTCCTGGTTTATTTATTCTGTTTTCCTATTACATTTTGACACAGGAGATATTTTCATTTAGAAATCACCTGCAGCTAGAAGCTGTTCTTGTTTAGTAGCAGATTTTTACTAGGCAATTTTTTATAGAGCTGTCCTTGTTTACGCCCCCCAACTAATAGATGTACCTTTTCCATGCAAGCTGCAGAGGGAAGCAATTAAATATAAGAGAAGTCACATTTTCTAAATGAGGATAAAAGTATAGTTTATTCATAATCAGTGTAGAGGAAATAAAAATGAAATATTAACACATGCAGACTGTCAGCACACATCAAAGTGACACCTGCATTCTCTACCAATGATACTGGAGCACCAGCATGCGGAGGGCCTGTGGTTCCCCCTTTTCAATATATAGGGGGTTTATATCCCTCTCCCGTCATGCACAAAATTCCAATTAAAGTTAAGCATTTGTGGTATTTAAAGGAAAAATTTCTCTACAAAGCATGGGTCAAGCTACTTGTCTTTGATTCACTCTTAATCTTTACAAGTAATTTAATTGATTTCCCCATTCTGGGAATGAGCAGCTAGCTTTTTTCCCCTCTCATGGTCATTTTTACCAAGCATCATTTCTTTTGGCCATCCCACTGAGAACTCATTTTTGACTCACATCAAGCTTGAGATGAATTCCCAGAATGATTTATCACTGAACTCACTGGGTTTCAGTCGAAAAGCATGGCTTGCTAAGTTTGAGCCACTTAGGCTAGGGCTGATAGGAAACAGAAAAGAGTATTTCAGAGAGTATCATCACTCTCAGCCATACATATTTTCTTTTGTCATAATACAAAGGGATCAGAAATCAGTTGAACATTTACAGGGATTCCATTAAAAGGGTACTCCATCCCATCATGTATATCTTCATTGTCTCTGGTGGATTATGCCCCTTTGAGCCTTTCTGGCATCACAAAGAGGCCAAAAAGCAAGCACAGAGATTCCCATTTGAAAGGAGTTCTTAAACAGTAGAATACCCAGCTTCTCTTCCCTCCTGCCCTCTGTTCAGCCCAGGTGTAAGGACAAAGAAGGGGCAAGATCAGAGGGCCCTCTGTTCGGTCTATCTGTCAGCTGATGTATGGGCTCCCGGGGAACACAGTCATCTGGCACACTTTACAATAGCCTCCAGGATGGAGGGATGGATGCCCTGAAAATGAGTGAGCTAGAACAGGTTTCCTGATGGCCCTCTCTCTGATGTTGTGTTTGCTTTCCTTCCCTATGTTGTGTTTCCTTTCTTTTTGCATCTCACTAAGCTTGGACTCTGAAACAACACTGGGCACTTTTACTTTTATGTTTAGCTTCTTTCACCTTTTTCTCATGCCAGCTACAAAAACTTGTATTGTGCCATCAGCAGCAGACTGGTCAGATACAAAACCACATGTGGACTGCTCCATCTTGTCCTGCAAAGCCAAAGGCTTCTTATGCCAGACAGTACTGGCAATATGCTCCAGGTGCCTCAGGTAGGAGCAGAATGTAGCTCTTAAACTTAAAAACTTAAAAAATCTCTTTTGACCTTTATACCCCAAATTACAGCAAGAAATTGTAAAACATCTGATCCAATATGATCCCTCTGCTTCTCTAATTATTTGAGAATATTGGTCCCTGAATACACCAGACATGGATGACAGCAGATCTCTTGATCTTCTCTCCTTTCCAACAGAAGTTCAGCCACTATACCTAGAAGGGTAGGGAGGAAGAAGGAGATGGAGGTCTTATATGAACACATTGGATCTATATTTTAAAAAATGGTTTGGTTCAGTCTGAGTTTCAGATTTTTAATAGTTTCCAATATTTTTAATGGCACAGGAAGAACTTTCCCTTGGCAGGTGGATCTGCAAGTGCAGAATTTTGCACCTGGAACACAGTGTTGAAGAGCAGGGGATTCTGGGTCAGGAATCCTAGGAATCCATTTCAAATTCTGGCTTTTTATGGGGATTATCTTAATCTTTCCATCTAGGCAATTATTTGGCCATAATCATAATGTGATATATTAATACAACTCATTGAGGGAGTTTGAGTAAGTCATTTACTGTAACCATTCTGTGTCCAGTTTTCCCAATGTATAAAATGTGAGAAAAAACTACTGCCCAAGGGTGTTGAGAGACTTAAAGTTTGGTTAGAAAGTGTTTTGTGATCAACAGATGAAAGATGCTATAGAAGTAAAAAGTGAAAACATAGCCTTGCTGCTTGTTGTTAAACTGATCTGCAAAGAAGTGGGGTATTTAGAGTAGAGATTGTTAAAGTTTTGTATAAATTTGTTAAGTTTACTCTCATAAAATCTGCAGCCTATCCTCACAGACCCACCCACTATATTGTCATTTCCTTGGGGGTGCCAATGTATGTGTAGATTAAAATGATTAAAAATACTGTGCACAATTTATATTTGATACATTTATTGTTTACAGATATGCTGCATGTGAAACATCTTAGGCTTTTTTAAATTATTCGGTCAGGACTGGAGATCCCATCATAAAGCCTTATTAAAAAAAAGTCTCCAAAAATGTAATAAAATTGTCAGCTGCATTTTTAAAGAAAAATTTTCCCTATACTTCACCCTCCATCTCTAACATTTACATAATTAGTTAGGTATAGCAGATATTGATCAAGGCTGATATTTGAGGTGAGGAAATGTTGACTATGAAGCACTGTGATGGTGTACAGACCCTGAGGTCCCCTTCTGGAGGCCTCGCAGTCCTACCACACCCTGCCTCAGAAAGAGCAGTAGAGGTAAGTCCTCCAGGCTGCCTAGATTGGCTGCAGGGAGCAGTCAATCAGAACACAGCAGACCCAGCTAAAAGGAGCTGCGGGGTGGAGCAGAAACTGTTGCTGCCTGGAGCTAGAGGAGCAAGGAAGTGCTCCCGGCTGGCTGAAGGAGCTGCAGTACCAGGGACAAAGCAGATGCTAAATGGGACCAGTAGATGACTGCTGGGGCGCAAGCCAGAAGAGCCCTGATGTAAGGGTGAAGCTGAAGGGGCTGCATGGGAAGTGGCCCAGGGAACAGTAGTCACCGCAAATAATTAAAAGGTCATAGCATGTGGCTGCTATTTATAGGATTCCTGGGTCACGACCTGGAGTAGTGGGAGGGCCCGTGTCTCCCACCCCCATAAACTGCAGGCGAGGTGGCTGAGTCCCAGAAAAAGGAATTTACATATGCCCGGGAAGGGGCTGAAGAACTCAAAGAGGTCAGTATACACTGAATTTTAATACCCTGGAGAGGGAATGAACTGAACTGAAACAACAACTCAGCTGGAGAGCTGTGGTCAGTTGAGGCTCACTACAGAGTGAAGAGTCCATTGGAAGGAAGCCCTGGGGGCACGGCTCCATTCCAGAACAGGGACTATTTGAGAATTAGCCCAGTAGTTTTCCTTGACTTTTGCTTTCCAAGCCACAGAAGATGTGAACTCATGCAAAATAAAACAATTTATTTTGGCAACTGAAACTGGCAAGTGTTGCACTGCTCCAGATATCATATGGCTGCTCCACAGTGACCTCTTTGAAATGAGTTAGCTCAATCTAGCTCTTCTGGGATATGTAGCCACATTTGATCCAAATGCTAAAGATGAAAACTGGTCTTCCATCTCAGCTGCCTTGTAAACGCCAAGAAGAAAGTCAAGAAAAGTGTGGGCCCCTTACTGAATGAGGGAGGCAACCTAGTACAGCGGATGTGGAAAAAGCTACTGTACTCAATGCTTTTTTTGCCTTTTGTCTTCAAGAACAAGGTCAGCTCCCAGACTACTGCACTGGGCAGCACAGCATGGGGAGGAAGTGACCAGCCCTCTGTGGAAAAAGAAGGAGTTCGGGACTATTTAGAAAAGTTGGACGAGCACAAGTCCATGGGGCTGGATGCGCTGCATCAGAGAGTGCAAAAGGAGTTGGCGGATGTGATTGCAGAGCCATTGGCCATTATCTTTGAAAACTCATGGAGATTGGGGGAGATCCCGGATGATTGGAAAAAGGCTAATGTAGTGCCCATCTTTAAAAAAGGGAAGAAGGAGGATCCAGAGATCTACAAGGCAGTCAGCCTCACCTCAGTTCCTGGAAAAATCATGGAGCAGGTCCTCAAGGAATCAATTCTGAAACACGTAGAGGAGAGGAAAGTGATCAGGAATCGTCAGCATGGATTCACCAAGGGCAAGTCATGCCTGACTAATCTAATTGCCTTCTATGACGAAATAACTGGCTCTGTGGATGAGGGGAAAGCAGTGGACATGTTGTTCCTCGGCTTTAGCAAAGCTTTTGACACGGTCTCCCACAGTATTCTTACCAGCAAGTTAAAGAAGTATGGGCTGGATGAATGGACTATAAGGTGGATAGAAAACTGGCTAGATTGTTGGGCTCAACAGGTAGCGATCAATGGCTCCATGTCTAGTTGGCAGCCGGTATCAAGCAGAGTGCCCCAAGGGTCTGTCCTGGGGCTGGTTTTGTTCAATATCTTCATTAATGATCTGGAGGACGGTGTGGATTGCACCCTCAGCAAGTTTGCAGATGACACTAAACTGGGAGGCATGGTAGATACCCTGGAGGGTAGGGATAGGATACAGAGGGACCTAGACAAATTAGAGGATTGGGACAAAAGAAATCTGATGAGGTTCAACAAGGACAAGTGCAGAGTCCTGCACTTAGGACAGAAGAATCCCATGCACCACTACAGACTAGGGACCGAATGGCTCGGCAGCAGTTCTGCAGAAAAGAGCTAGGGCTTACAGTGGATGAGAAGCTGGATATAAGTCAACAGTGTGTCCTTGTTGTCAAAAAGACTAACGGCATGTTGGGCTGTATAAGTAGGGGCATTGCCAGCAGATCAAGGGGCATGATCATTCCCCTCTATTCAACATTGGTGAGACCTCATCTGGAGTACTGCGTCCAGTTTTGGGCCCCACACTACAAGAAAGACGTGGAAAAATTGGAAAGCATCCAGCAGAGGGCAACAAAAATGATTAGGGGACTGGAACACATGACTTATGAGGAGAGGCTGAGAGAACTGCAATTGTTTAGTCTGAGGAAGAGAAGAATGAGGGGGAATTTGATAGCTGCTTTCAACTACCTGAAAGGGGGTTCCAAAGAGGATGGATCTAGACTGCTCTCAGTGGTATCAGATGACAGAACAAGGAGTAATAGTCTCAAGTTGCAGTGGGGGAGGTTTAGGTTGGATATTAGGAAAAACTTTTTTACTAGGAGGGTGGTGAAATACTGGAATGTGTTACCTAGGGAGGTGGTGGAATCTCCTTCCTTAGAAGTTTTTAAGGTCAGGCTTGACAATGCCCTGGCTGGGATGATTTAGTTGGGGATTGGTCTTTCTTTGAGTAGGGGGTTGGACTAGATGACCTCCTGAGGTCCCTTCCAACCCTGATATTCTATGATTCTATGAAATCATACAAGAAATGACTAAATTGCTCACTAATGTGCTCAGTTCTTCCTTTAACAGTGCTCAGTTAATGCACCCAGGATTTATAAGTGCAGATCAGATTAGAAGTTTATGCTCAAGAAAGGGCCATACAACATACTGAATTTTCAATTTTTTTTTTTTAAAGAAAGTTGCCAACAAAAATACTGAAACAGCTAGATTTTCTTGCGAGCCGTATCTAATTTGACATGCAGGCTGCCTTATGGAAAATTTCTGTAGAATTTAAGAGAGGATGACAACCTTTCTAAAGGATTTTTAAACCAGCATACTGAATGTACAGCAAAGATACAAGCTGATTTAAAAATTCTGTATCTCACAGGGTTGCTGGCCCCTTTAAGGGGAATCTGGATCCAGGCTAGCAGTGACCATGATAAGCAGTTAATTGAATATCAAGCACCTGGAAGTGATAATAGGCCATTCAAGTCCAATTGTAGGTAGGGACTCAGACAGAGAAGCTCTTCTAAGGCAGAGGAGCTCCCAGAGACCCCCCAACCCTAAGAAAGGGGGTCTTAAGGGGGCTGAGAGAAGTCATACTGAGTCAGGAGTGCCTGCAGAACCACACTAGGTCGGGGGGGGGGCGGGGGGGACGAGAGGGTTACAGGGCAGACACACCTTGTGACACCACTCTATTACATTCCATAGGCCCTTAGAATAATTTCTATATAGCACTATTGGTTTTACCTTTTTTACATTTTCCATAAAGATTGTCCTAGACAAGTTATCTTAAGATAACCTGAGCCTGGGTGCAACAGCTGTATTTGCTTCTTGCAAAGTTTTAGACTCTGCTCTGGCAAATGTGGGCCGGGAGAGGGAAGCTGGGAAGCTGAAAGGGAAAATACAGTTTGGGTGACTGCCAGTTTTATTACTCACTGATCACTGAGTGGAAGATAAACCACACTATTATTTTTAATAGCCTTTGCTGCTATTTCACATCCAATCACTGTTCTAATTGATGGCAGGAATGAAGCACTGAACTGTGGAGTATTGAAGGCCAGGGTTTTTGGTTTGCAGTTGTACTCTGGGGGACAGGAAGGGAATGCTTGATCTCAGTTCACTAAAAAGGCCAGATGAATAGGAGGCAACATTAGCAAGACCTTTGCTTGCTATGATTTTTTATCCTGAGGGATATCCTAGCCTAAGGTGCTATCAAGCACACAGCTCCCACTGCCTTGTTACTTGGGGAGAGGCACCCTAGCCACAAACATCAGAATCGTCTGTTAACCATAATCCTGAATGACAAACAACACGGAAAACCTGAAAAGCAATAAGTGTCATTTCTTTTCACGCTTAATTTTCTAAATATAAAGAAATGGAGAAAAATACGTTTGGCAATAGGAAAGGATAAAACCTGACAAGAAAGTCAGATTTTATGCAACTCTAAGAATGTGTCTACTGTAACAATCACTTAACCTCTTCACTTGTAAATCCTACCAAGCTTCTTTTAGTGCTGCCTTTTATCTTGTTAATTGTCGGTCATTGCGATGAAGAAAACTGTCCACACACACACACTCACATTTATGTAGACTGTACGTGGTTACATCCATTGTCTTTCTACAGCACTTCTCAATGTAACAGGAGCTGAACGTGGCTCTGTTTAGGAGCTCAGGTGAATGCCATTCATTTGGTAAACCTGCTTTTCATTACAGGCCTGCAAATGTCTTTTAATCTCATGATACAAAGTGAGCCTGGAGGAAATGTTTAAATTGTTGCCACTGAGCAGATGGCACAATCGAATCAATATAGATTTAAACACTAACTCAAACCACCAGCACCAAGCCTTTAGGGAACTTCACCTATGAACAGGACTTTTCTGGCTGGGTTTTCATTGCACCAAACTACATAAAGACAGCAGGTGCTGTGACAGGTGAAAAGCATCTTGTACCTTGGCGAGGTTTGATGAGGGGGGCTGTTGAACGTTGGACTGTGGCCCTACAAGTCAAAAACCGGAATGATAGTACTCTTCCCTGCAGTCACCCAAGTCCTAATTATGAGGAACCTTGCACAAAGGAGTCTCCGCTGGCTGAATTTCCCTCCCAGATGGTGAGTCCTCAGTGCTTGCCCATTTCACATATTGCATTCCCAACCCACTGCCATGGTGGCAGAATACCATAGCCTCAAGCAACAGGAGCTTTCTATCTGGGTGAACAGACAGATTTATTTTTTTAAGCTCTATCTGCATGCATCCTTAGCTTTGAAAATTCCACAGATTTTAAGTGCTCACTTTTCATACCAAGTGCCTTCCCTCAACCTCTTGAAAATCCCCCTGTAAATGTGTTTGCCAATCCACAGCCTAAATGTTTGCAGGAATGTTTTATCAGTAAGTCACAAAGAAAAATTTACTCTGTACTCTGCCTTCCAGCTGTTTTGCTAAATCTCTGTAATAATATTAAGTAACAATATCTACCAGTCCCCGGTAAGGCATGGCATCGTGATCTTGGGAAAATTTCAATACCATTGTTTTATTTGATTTTCATATCCATCCTATCAGGCTTCCACAACATGGAACACAACCATGAATTAGCATTAAATTCAGAGTTGGTCTAATCCCTAGAGTGCTTCTTTTCATAGCATGCAACATGAACTACTAGTTAACAGCCCTGAGATTTCCCAGCTCCTGGGTGTGTGTCTGCCTGGAGACTGCACTGGAGATAGTCTGACAGATAGACTGCTCTGTACACTGACTGCTCAATGAACCCATCAGCAGTCACGGCTGTGGTATTATAATTCAAGTTGGCTGCCAAGCATCATTATTACAACAATATCAAGACTAAAGCTGCTTTTTTTCAAGTCAGAGGAGACCAGTGATTCCCAAATTCATCTCAAAGCAGGTGCTAAAACACCTGTGATCAATGCCTATCTTCCTAATAGACTAGTAATGGGGCCAACGAAGTGCTTACTTTGGAAAAATATATAAACGCACATGACAGTTTGCATTTATTGCTTATAAAAACTCCCTGCCCAGCCCAATATGAGTACTATTATGTTGATTAATATGTGGGTAATTGCCGTTCAATGGATAGGAGTCACTTAGGGTGATGGCCCTCCAATACTAAATCTCAAAGTACATTTTACTTTTATGGACACCCCTACAATATTTTGGTTTGTCCATTGCTAAACTAAGGCTTTGTCTATGCTACAAGCTAGGGGTATGATGCCCCTGCTCATGTATACATACTCACGCTAGCTCTTATTGGGTATAAAGAGCAGTGTAGCCACAGTAGCCCTGGTAGCAGCAACAGAAGCATGGCTGAGCTATGCAGAGTACAAACCTGCCTGAAACCCATGGCTATGTACTTCAGCCAGCTCAGCCATGCCTCTGCTGCCGTTAAGTGTGCTACCACAGTTACACTGCTATCTATACTCATGCTAGCTCAATGGGAGCTAGCTTGAGTGAATGGTCATGAGCAGGAGAATAATCACATCTCTAGCTTGTAGTGCAGTCACAGTCGTACAGGCTGAAGATAATATGTCTTATGAGTTTTTGAACTATGGTGATGTTTTCATTCCTCACAATCAGACAGTCAGATTTTTTAATCTATTTATCTGTTTATATGGTCCTAATAACCATACTAGGACTATCCAGTGATTAAAAAAATTAATTGTGATTAATCACGCTGCTAAAACAATAATAGAATACCATTTATTTAAATATTTTTGGATGTTTTCTACATTTTCAAATATATTGATTTCAATTACAACACAGAATACAAAGTGTACAGTGCTCACTTCGTATTTATTTTTATTACAAGTATTTGGACTGTAAAAAACAAAAGAAATGTATTAAGTAAATTGAAAAATACTAAGTGCTGTAGTGCAATCTCTTTATAATGAAAGTTGAACTTACAAATGTAGAATTATGTTAAAAAAACCCCCTGCATTCAAAAATTAAACACTGTAAAATTTTAGAGCCTGCAAGTCCACTCAGTCCTACTTCTTTTTCAGACAATCACTCAGACAAACTACTTTGTTTACATTTGCAGTAGATAATGCTGCCCACTTCTGGTTTACAGTGTTACCTGAAAGTGAAAACAGGCATTCTCATGGCACTGTTGTAGCTGGCATTGCAAGATATTTATGTGCCAGATGCGCCAAAGTTTGCTGTGTCCCTTCATGCTTCAACCAACATTCCATGGGACATGCATCCATGCTGATGACGGGTTCTGCTTAATAACAATCCAAAGCAGTGCAGACCAACGTATGTTCATTTTCATTATCTGAGTCAGATGCCACCAGCAGAAGGTTGATTTTCTTTTTTGGTGGTTCGGGTTCTGTAGTTTCCGCATTGGAGTATTGCTCTTTTAAGACTTCTGAAAGTATGCTCCACACCTCATCCTGCTCAGATTTTGGAAAGCTCTTCAGATTCTTAAACCTTGGGTCGAGTGCTGTAGCTATCTTTAGAAATCTCACATTGGTACCTTCTTTGTGTTTTCTCAAATCTGCTGTGAAAGTGTTCTTAAAATGAACAACATGTGCTGGGTCATCCTCAGAGACTGCTATAACATGAATATATATGGCAGATTGTGGGTAAAACAGAGCAGGGGCATACAATTCTCCCCCAAGGAGTTCCATTACAAATTTCATTAACACATTTTTTTTAACAAGCGTCATCAGCATGGAAGCTCTGGAATGGTGGCTGAAGCATGAAGGGTCACACGAATGTTTAGCATATCTGGCATTTAAATACTGTCATAAATATAAAGGGAAGGGTAAACCCCTTTAAAATCCCTCCTGGCCAGAGAAAAAAATCCTCTCACCTGTAAAGGGTTAAGAAGCTAAAGGTAACCTCACTGGCACCTGACCAAAATGACCAATGAGGAGACAAGATACTTTCAAAAGCTGGGAGGAGGGAGAGAAACAAAGGGTCTGTGTGTCTGTCTATATTCTGTCTTTGCCGGGGATAGACCAGGAATGGAGTCTTAGAACTTTTAGTAAGTAATCTAGCTAGGTACGTGTTAGATTATGATTTCTTTAAATGGCTGAGAAAAGAACTGTGCTGAATAGAATAACTATTTCTGTCTGTGTATCTTTTTTGTAACTTAAGGTTTTGCCTAGAGGGGTTCTCTATGTTTTGAATCTAATTACCCTGTAAGGTATCCACCATCCTGATTTTACAGGGGGGATTTCTTTATTTCTATTTACTTCTATCTTTATTAAAAGTCTTCTTGTCAGAAAACTGAATGCTTTTTCATTGTTCTCAGATCCAAGGGTTTGGGTCTGTGGTCACCTATGCAAATTGGTGAGGCTTTTTATCCAACATTTCCCAGGAAAGGGGGGATGCAAGTGTTGGGAGGATTGTTCATTGTTCTTAAGATCCAAGGGTCTGGGTCTGTAGTCACCTAGGCAAATTGGTGAGGCTTTTTACCAAACCTTGTCCAGGAAGTGGGGTGCAAGGTTTTGGGAAGTATTTTGGGGGGAAAGACGCGTCCAAACAGCTCTTCCCCAGTAATCAGTATTCGTTTGGTGGTGGTAGCGGCCAATCCAAGGACAAAGGGTGGAATATTTTGTACCTTGGGGAAGTTTTGACCTAAGCTGGTAAAGATAAGCTTAGGAGGTTTTTCATGCAGGTCCCCACATCTGTACCCTAGAGTTCAGAGTGGGGGAGGAACCTTGACAAATACCTTCCAATGCTGGCTACAAAAGTGCCTTGCAAATGCTTGTTCTCACTTTCTGGTGACATTGTAAATAAGAAGAGGGCAGCATTATCTCCTGCAAATGTAAACAAATGTGTTTGTCTTAGGGATCAAGAAGTAGGACTGAGTGGACTTGTAGGCTCTGAAGTTTTACATTATTTTGTTTTTGAGTGCAGTTATGTAACAAACAAAAATCTACATTTGTAAGTTGCACTTTCATGACAAAGAGATTGCACTACAGCACTATTATGAGGTGAGTTGAAAAATACTTTCTTTTGTTTATCATTTTTACAGTGCAAATATTTGTAATAAAAAATAACATACACTTTTATTTCAATTACAACACAGAATACAATATATATGAAAATGTAGAAAAATATCCAAAATATGTAATAAATTTCAATTGGTATTTCTGTTGTTTAACAGTTTTTTAAACCATGATTAATTTTTTTTTAGTTAATTGTGTGACTTAACTGTGATTAATTGACAGCCCTAAACCATACCCAAGTGTTTTAAGATAGAAATAACGATGGCAGTGATAACCATATAAAGCACTTGCACATAACTATGATTTATATAAAGTAGGGGGGAAATAAACCCTGCAGCCTGATTTTAGAGAAAGAGTAAACATTTTGGTGGATATATTCCACCACCCTTACTCTCGTTGAAGAACTTTTCACACTGCAAGTTGTTTTGTCAACTTCAGTGGGACTGTTTGCCAAGAAACTGAGTTATCATGGGTAAGGGTAGAAAAATTTGGCCCTGAATCATTAAGAACCAGATTCTGATCACCTCTCTCACAATGAGCGGCATATTTCTCTACAAGCAGATCAATCAAAGACAATGGGGACTAGGCGTGGAGTAAGGTATTAGTCAATGTAAGGAGATCAGAATCTGGCTGTAAGTTTTATATGTAAGTTAGCTGATGGTAAAGTAAAAAATCATTTTATTTAGAAAGCGAACCCTTGCCAAGGCATTTGGAGGAACTGTACAACATAACATGAACAAATTACTAAACAATATGAACACAGTATAAAACACCCTTTTAATACTCACACATATAAAGCAAACAAAGGGTGGGGGGCAATCTTATAAATAAAAGTGGAGAAGAAAAGGAAGGGAAAGGTAATCAATATTGGAACCAACAATTTTATTTATATATATATTAGTTTTAGATGCTTTTTAAAAGTGGAGCAAGATGAACCAAGACACATGTCAGAGGGGAGATGAGTTTCAAACCCCAGTGCACATCACAGCAAAGATGAAGGGTGAAATCCTAGCTTCATTGAAGTTAAGGGCAAAACTTCCACTGACTTCAATAAAGGCCAGCATTTCACCTGAGATCTCCTGCTGATTTTGAGATATGAAGATCGGAGATGTGCAAGCACAGATACCCAGAAGTACAAGGAATATAGACATGACACACTACAAGCTTTAAAACCAGTAGTGCCAACTTACTCCTCTTTATAGGCAGCTGATTACATGAATGCAGGGAGTGCATAATATGCTCACAATTGTTCAAACTGGAGAATAGTTATTTGGCTATGTTCTTGAACATACTATAACCATCGGAACAGCACTGCTGGAAGCCCCACTAAGAGGGAATTACAATAAGCAAGCTTTGTGATCTCCAGAGCATGTCTCACTGTTATGATACAGTTATGGGATAATTACATGGATAGCCTGAACACATTTTGCAATTAGAAAAGTCACCTGTTTACCATGTCCAATACCTGGGAGATTTTCATGGAAAGGGTATATTCCAAATGCTTTCCTTTTATTAAAAACATTCAGAAAATGTATTTTAAAATTACCAGCATTCCTGCCTGTGCCAAAAGAAACCCGCAATACCTTAAACATTTTCACTGATTTCTGGTCACTGGTATTTTACTGATGAATACCATTACCTATTGATGGAAAAAACAGAATGAATCTTTGGCCAAGCCTTGGGATGATATTTCTATCAAGTGTGATTAAATGGATGCTTTGCCCCCCCTACAAGTAGGAAGTCCTGGGAATCTCATGCGAGAGTTGTTTCAGTTATTTTTTCCAGCGCAGTTGTGCATATAAAAGAGATTAGGAAAAATGGATTATGGATCATCTACATGTTTTACCCGGAGTATGGCCCGGGTCCCACAAGGAGACCTTTAGTCTCACCTGTGTTGATTTCAGTGGGTCACCATGCCAGCACAGGGGGTCTCCCTTTGCAGAGCCCCTTGCAGGACTGGTGCCGGGGTGCCCTAAACTTCCACTGCTCTTGAAGTTTGCCACTTGTTGCTGTAGCATGAGCCACATGCCCAATAAACAATGGCAGTGTATGTTGGACTTGTGCTTCACACCGGTAAGTGTGCATTTACCCCTAGTAACAGAGGAGTCTATTACATTTGTTTCTGAAGAGAGGGATGGCACTTTCTAAAACACTTAGAGCCAAACCCTCCTGTCCTCATTCTATCTTTCCTCTGGCAAAACTCCCACTGGTTCCAGGAGCAGGTTTACTTGAATGAGGTTTATAGGATTTGGCTCACAGAAATTAGATATGGTTTACATTCGAATTATAAACCAAACAAAGCAACAGCACTCAGAACTGTATATAAAGTATTGCATATTTTGGGCCAAAATTTACCTCGGGTTTATGTGGCTTCTGTCACCATGCACCATGGTGAAAACACCACAAATATATGCTTACTGTGTCATCTTTTGCTGGAGACACTGAGAACTAATGTTGCCCCCAAAATAGCGGCACTCATCAGGAATGGGGTGAGACAATGACAGCCAGAAATCAGCTGGCTCACCACATCCCTGAAGGAATCATTTTGTTTGGATTCCTTTGCAGCTCAGAACTTAATCTAAATTTGCTTCCCCCCCCCCCCGACAGCAGAAAACCTCAAGAGGGGGTGAGGTTAACAGCAATCCTGCCTGCTCTCCCTATGGATAATTGATCTCTGTGGTACCAGGGGAGAGCCTAGCACAGGGGACTGTCAATTACACAGAGAAATAAAAAGGAAATCAGAAGTTCTTTTAGGTGCATGGTGACTAAATACCACATTAGGCATTTCACTCGCAGTTAATGAGCAGCTGGGTGAAGAGCCTTGAGCCCTCATATGCTCCAGCCAGTCATTAACTGCCAGGAAAAGCTTTTTCCTTTCCCCACATTGGTTATTATTTTAAAAATAATGTATACAAAGAACACAACGATTATTATTTTTAAATTACCTAGTGATTATGTATATTAATCATGAGGTCTCTGTTGTCACCGCCTCTACTATTATTAGTGGTACATCTAGGGAGAGTGTGAGGGAATAGCAAGACAAAGAAGCAGGATTACATGTTGAAACCAAAAGATCCACAGAAGGGCTTGCAGGAAAATAAGCATTTTGAGTAAAACACAATATACTGCCCAACATAATGCAATAAGGAAAGTTCACTTGAAATGTGTTTATCACTAACACCTGTGAGAAGGTGGAGAGAGAGCGGGAGAGTGCGCACAAAGGCCATTACCTATAGCCCTGTTTTTCACCCAGAGCTGGTAAAGTTCATGTTTGTGTAACTCTACTACACAGAAACCGCAACTCACTCAACAGTTAGTTGTCTTCTCATGCTTATCATTTTTTTCTTCTATAACTGGTTCCCTATGTCTGACTTGAGAAGATAGCGCTATGTAGGTTGTTCTGGTAAAAAGAATATCTGTTTCTCTAAGGAATTAAAGGTACTGCTATATATAAAAATGTCTCTTTTCAGCCAATTCAGCTGCTCTTTTAACTCAATAATGGAGCACTCATCTGGGAATAGTAGAGAACTTTTAAAACAGGGAAGCTTACATCTATCCATTAGTGCCACCTTCCCTCCAGCTGTAATGTGCTCATCCCCCGATGATCCAGTTCATTTAAAATGAGTCCCAGTTGTCATGGAACCTGTCCTCTCATCTGATGTGCTACAATATGACTGCAGCCCATCTTCAAAAGGACTCCTTTTCATTCCCAGCAGATACTAGCAGGGTGTTTCTGTAGGGTGATGAAGAGTCATCAGTTTCTTTCCGCTCCCTCTTGCAAGGCAGATTCTTCCACTCCATTAACACGGTAGAATAGGATGACAGACTAGCATCAAGGTCACAGTGAATCAAAACTGAGACTTCATCATCATCGTACAGTTCCTCTCACAGTCTCCATTTCCCCTCTATATTTGTCTTCAAAGTTCTAGAGGAGGTTATGCAAATTGTAGAAGAAATACTTAATACAGTTTTCCATTTCCAGTCTTCTGCTGAAGCCACTGTAAATAAATGCATATGAAAAAGTGTATGATACTTCAGATAACAAAATGACTGTATGCGCAGGGATAAATTAGCAAAGGATTTAAAGAAGTATACAGAGAATTGTGTGAATATTTTACAAAAGCTGCGGTAGGCACTGCTTTAGTAAAAGTTAAAAGGCAACTTCCATGGTAACACCCCTCTTTTTTTCAGTGGCTCACATCCTTCTCCATTTTATATTTTTCAGGCTGAATCTTTCCATGTTCCAAATTATCTCCCGGATATAATCTACAGAAGAGTACTCTGGAGGAAGACATCTCAGAGTTTCCGCTCATGAATTTCCCTGTTATTGTTTCTTCAAGGAGAGTGGAGGCAGGGTTTTTCCTAGTGCAGGCCTCACCCTAAACCTGGTGGATTTCCAGGGCTCCTTTGGAAGTTCAGACCATTTGTGTGGTGACCTCATGCCTATGCACCAGCTTGGGCTCCTGGCTGCTTCCCTGGTTCCTGCCATCACAGCATTAAAGGACTGGAAGATGTAAAATGTCCATCCTTCTAGGTCTATTCACTTCTCCCACCAGGATTCTCAGTCTCCATTCGCTCCCATTGTGAATGGGGCACTGTTTGGATCCGGACAATGAGGGGGGTGGTGCTGCAGAGATGGCAGATCACCTTGTTGAAGACAGCAATCAGATGGGGATGAAGAGGGAGAGAGAATCCACACAGATGAACTCTTCTTTGCATGAACTTGCCAATTAGACAAGTGCTTGGTCTCTGCTCAAAGACTTCTTTTTTTTAAGTTTCATCAAAATCCATTCAGATGTTTTTGAATTCTTCATGGGTAAAATAAAATTTACACTTGTCCCATTTGTTCCAGTCAGAAATGTTGTGAATTTACAACTCAACAATGGCTGAATGATTTTGTTCTTACATGGCTTGTTTTGCAGTTCATGGAGATCTGAGAAATTGTTTTAATAGTTTAAGTTATGAGCACAGACAGGGTCCCCCCTTCCCACCCAATATGTGGAACAGAATTTTCTACTGGGTTTCTTTGTTCAATCTACAATTTGCAATGGTATGGACACACATGCAGAGCTGTCTTTGCTCTTTGCATTTTTTAATCAATCTAAAGAGGCTTCAAAACTTGGAGGTGCTGCAAAATACTTCAATTTCATTTAAAAAGCAACAGTTTTACTGTTCCATGAACCTTTAGGAAGTTTGGGACATTGTAAAATCTTCCTTATAGTCACCATATGCTACAAGTCCATTTCAAAGCAGTAGGGAGGGAAAACCAAGACAGGTTTTAGCCCAAAATGTAGGCCAAATTCACTTTTCAACACTTCAAAGTTTACCCTTCTCATGATAAATATAAACTGAATATTTTCTTGCTTTGTTTTGTGAATATCACTCAGTCAACAGAATGAAACTTGCTGTGATTTCAATTAAACACTAACAGCTCTCTCCTGTCTATTTTACAATGTAACATATATTAAAAGAAAAAAAAAAGATGGATACCAAGACTGTCCCTAATTGTGAAAGATAACCAAAATATTTAGCCCAAATTCCTCTCTCCAACATGAACCTGATATCCAGCCATCACTATTGTAAATTATGTACAGCACAGCTGCTGAATCAGCAAACGAAGCTTATAGGAACTGCTACTATATATTGCTCCCTCCCTATTTGTTGTATACCTATTACTTCATATTTCAAGTATAAATAAATATGTCCAATGTGGAAAATATTGTCCACTGCTGTGGGACCTAATGATTTAAAGCGAAGTGTGCTACTGGTTTGAATCAGACATGCAGAAGGGACTGTAATGTACAATGTCATTGTCATATGCTATTTTCCTAAGAAAAACATGATTAAAAGCCCATTTTTGCATGTATAATTTCCCTTGTTTTTTTAAAGACTAATTCATATTAACATTGTAGTGTTTCTTCTTCAGTAATTTGCATTGCTATTTTGATTCACTTCACTTTGACATCATCATGGTGTCCCAATAGACTTTCCAAATATAGCCTTATGAACTTCTTACTAAATACAGAATTATCAGAAATAATATGCAACACATGAGAAAGTAATTACTCATGTTTTGTTAATTATCACATTTAAAAGTCTTTGTTCGGTCATGTTTCACTTCTGATAAATATAATATCCTCTACAAAATAAAAACTTAGTTTTCTCAAACATTTTTGTTTCCAGCAGCACAAACATTAAGAACAGGCAGGTGTCTTCTAATCCCATCTCTTATTCCTTGCCCACTGCTCACCTTCCACTATCTAGTAATAGTTTTCTTCTTGTAAACAATATGTGCTTATGTTTTCTAATTCTACATACATAAAATATTAAATAGGAGACTTTCCAGTGAATTCAACCAGCTTTGGATAAAACAATGTACACATATGTCAAAACGTATGTGTTTATAGTTTAAAAGTAGAAAATTAGACAGGACAGTGAAGAGGTGACGGAAATGTGGGGGAAGGACAGTAAAGTGGGAGGGACATTGGTCTGCGGGGGCTGTTAGTGGACAAGGGGTCTATGGGAAGTCCAGGAAAGTATCACCTCATATATACCTTAAGATGATGTATTGGAAAGGAGTTCTCCCAAAAGTCTTACAAAGTTAACAGGAGAGCAATTCCCTTCCCGCAGATTAGGGAAGTTCAGAAGAGACACACTGAAAGTGGGTCCTTGTGACAGCTCAACCATTGAATTATTCAATCAAGAGACTGGCTGAGCTGTAGGGTAGTCCTTTTGATGAGAGATGTTTTCATTGTCAATTTCCCCACAAGCAACTTATCCTGCAAAAATCCATGCAGAACCCATTCTACAACAAAGAAAATTGATGCCAAAGTGTGTGCAAAAACTAAAAGTTTTGCAGATTTTAGCATGAATGATTATTCTTCCAAAAATTCATATCAGAAATGCATTCTTTGGTATTTCTTGAGTGCACTATGAGTCACTGCTTAAGATAACAGCAGAACAGAGCAGAATGCAGAAGAGGAACTTTTGGGGGCGCACTAGTAATGAAGGATAAGATGAACTGGCTTGGTTGCGCAAAGTAGGATTGGGGGTGAGTTAGCCTAACAGCTGGACCTTAAGAACACTTGAGTCAGAGAGCAACCATCCAGTCACCCCCTAAAATCCAAGCGGGAGGGGGGGTCAGTCAGGCCTAGACACCTCTCCCCCATGCCGAGGAGATCTGCAACCAGATAAAGAGGAGACAGGGCCCGTGGAGGAAACAGAGCTTTGAATTGTAACTATGCAATTTTAAATAACTGTTGATCGGATCACCACTCTGACATGGTAATACTGTACTCACACAGGAGTAGGGAAAGAAAGCAAAAGAAAGTCAATGAGGTTCTTTCCGTCAAGCATGTGGGTGAAACCCAGTAAATCCCAAGGGATGTGGGGGAGGGGGCACTGCAGCATTGTAGAGGTAGCACTGTCTCCCTGCAGCAGCTCTGCCGAGGGTCTTTGGCAATTCAGTCCCATTGGAGCTCCACCGCAAAGAACTCCTCTGACCACAGCTGCTATTGGAACCCTGCATTAGGAGAGTGAGGCCACAAGGACACAGCATAGCCCCTATGCTATTGAAATTCAAAAGTGAAAGTCAATTCAGTCTTAACTGCAGCCCTGGTAATATTGTTTAAGCGCTGCAGAGTTGTGAAATACAGACAGTGCTACTCTTAAGCATAACTTGATGTCCTGCTCCCATCTCAAACCCCAGCACCACCCTGGTGCAGGGACCCTTCACAGTGGGTGTGCAGCAGCTCTTTCTACACAGCCCCAGTGCAGGACTTCACTGGTGTGGAGGGCTTTAATTTCATAATTAAAATGAAATTAAAAGGTTAATTTCAGCCTAGGTTTGGAAATATTTTCTTCCTGTTTTCACATACTGTAATCCTGTTATGTAACAAAATGAGTCTGTTTTCACCCTTTCCCCTCCCCCATGTGAGCCATATGGCCATTTGCTGAGCATCACAAGACAATAAGTGATGACAGCTGAGGGGTTTTTCTTGTTGTGCTATACACAATAAATCACTAAGGGATTTAGAGAACACTCAGGTAACAAATATATAGAAATTCATTCAGCCAGACTTTTTGATCAAATTGTTAACACCATTTAACTTTACAGTTCATTGTAAAATATGTTTTTGCCCTAGTAGCAATATATTTTTAATGGTATTTTTATGACTATTTTTATAAATTCATAAAATTATGCCATTCAACTAAAGACACCAATAAATAAAGTAGCAATTTTTTAGTGAGCAGAATAAGACCTCCATTAACCAAATATTGGAGAGATTGTTATACATGCTTTAAAATGAATAAAAACTTATCCACCACTTAGCTGACAAAATAAAAAACCTACTGTCACAGATCTGGTTGGGCTCCTCCTGCTGGCAGTTTACCACATTGCTGTGAAGGCATTCAGACGCTGAATTCCGGTGTGCTATGTTTCCCTGCATTTCAGTAGGCTACAGCACTGTTTCCTGCTTTGGCCTCTCTGGCACATTTCCTGGGCATCACCTTTCAGTCTGTTACCCCTTCATAGAAATGGGGTCCCAGAAACCCACTTGCCTTAAGCCACAAGGACAAGACGCCCCAATAGCTGAAAAACACCTTCCCCCAGATCGTCACCTGAAGATGTGGACTTTATTTCCCTCTTCAAGAGGCCATGTGGTAGGTATAGCATATACCAACAATGAAATTTTCGGAAATAGTTTGGCAAAAAAAATTGCAATTTCTGTAAACCCAAAACTATCTGAGAATTTGTTTTGGTCAATTATTAATTATTATTATTATTTGAAACTTAGCTGCCGTTCACAAAATGGATAGATGAGGAAGCAGACAACCTTCCTCATAACCTTAAAACCTGTGGTCCAGACACTCGCCTGGGATGTGGGGCTCTCAGTATCAATTCCCTACTCTGTCTGATGTGGAGAAAGGGATTTGAACTTGGGTCATGCACATTGCAGGAGAGTGCCTTGAGCATTGGGTGGTAGGGTATTCTGGGATGGGTGTCTCTCAATCTCTTCGATTGAAGCCACTGTGTGGTATATTAATAATGTATTATGCATTGAGGAACTTGACCTTGGGTCTCCCACATCCTAGGTGAGTGCCCTAACCACTAGGTTATAGGGCCATATTCTCTCTCTCTGGTCCAATGACTATTCATCAACATTCATAGTGGCAGAATAGCAACACACAGACATTTTGCATAGAAGTCTAGCACATTATTGCTCTTTACTTAAATCACATTTGAAACACAAATCTCTACAAAAAGAATAGATGCACTTTCATGCACTTCCTGCAGTTTTCTCACCACTCCAAAGCATTCTCTGGGCTGAGGTAAGGGTCCTTTGTGGGATCCAGGGTCCATCCCCCTGCAGCTGCATTACTTGAGTTTTGAAACACCTCTCTCCTTGGGTCAGCTTGCTTCCCCTGATTTTGTCTAGTTTGTCCCCTTCTTTCCTCCTGCCTCAACTTCCTGAGTGTCTCTATGAGTCTTCTCCTGGAAGTCCTTTTATAATCTTTTGTTTTTGTCACCTGTGTCTTTTTCCTGATTTGGTATCTTTCCACTCCCCCCTTCCCTTCAGACAGGAGGAGGAAATATATTCTCCCAGCTCATGCAAACTCATTGACCTGAGGTACTTTACCTTGGATAGATGGTCAGTGAGTTCTAATGACCCACTTTTGTCTCTGATCATTCATGACACAGCAATTTTCATAGTAACAACTTTGTAACAACAACCAGGATTCATAAGTTGTACAGACAGATTCACAAAATCACCATGTCCACCATATTAGCACAATAGGCCTATGTGTCAGTTAATTATATTCTGTTTATTTTCCTACAGAACGATTGTAACTTGTTCTGATTTGTAGGTTTGACTTTGATATATACAAGTGTATGTTTACTGAGCTGTTCAAAGGTACACATAGGCTATATAATGAACTTCATCATTGGAACATCTGTGTTTTTTATTTTACATTTACATCTGCATACATCTGGAACCTCAGTATTATGTACTGTACTTGCCATGAAAATACTGATATTGACATTTGAAAGTAATAAACTACAGATAAATAAAGCAAACCAATATTATCTTGGTATTATTTAGGACAGGAAATGTGTGTATTGAGGTGATAATACTAATGGCTCTCACACAGTAAATGTCAATGTTATCATGGCAACCACTCTATGTAATTCTGAAATTGAATAGTGTAATGTTAAAATGCTATAGTTTGGGCCTGATCCAGCTTTCAGTCAAGACATGGAACTCTTTCACTGACTTTAATGGGAACTGAATTGCGTACTTTAAGAGCAAGCACTGCAATGGAGCACAACGTACAATATAGAGGAACCTGCAGAAATGACCCCTCACTTATATTTTTCCTTCTTTGTTCCATTTTCTCCAACATTCTAATTGCTTGTTAGACAATTCAAGGATTTCACGGTGACAAGACAGGGACATAAGGCATCTGTCATTTCTTCATAGACCATAACATAGTTCCAAGCTGATTATCCAATGCCAAACTATGCAGGCCAGATTTTTACTGACCTTAGTTCTATCCCAGTGAACTTCTGTTTGTCTAGTTGCTATTCATGCTGTTACTCACTTTAGGTCACAAAGCAGCAATAACTCTACAGAATCCAAATACATTCTCCCTGTTATAAAGAAAGAGAAAAGGACAGTTTTGTTAGGACATCAAAATGTACTACTTATCATAGGAGTTACAGCACGGTGCTCAATAGGCAACATGAACCATTTAAATAAAGACAAAAGAATAAACAAGACATACCCTTTCACATATCCAACATTTTGCATAAATCAACTCTCTGCCCGACTTTTCACCTCTAATATAAGGGTGAAACAAAACAAAAAACACTCTTTTTTTTACTTGAGAAAGGTAACTATGAACATTAATATTCACTGACCTAGGGAGACAATAGGTATTTCATGGAGGTATTTCAGTCTCTCATCAGTGGGCCCTTGACTGGCATACCCGAAAAGAAAGGTGGCTCAGAGCCGAACCCTCAAAGTTCAAGGGTATCTCCTAAATACAACTTTGCTGTTTTGGTTCATCTCCAGTGTTTCTGCTAGGGATGGGAAATAATTTTAGACATTATGCAATAATTAAATTGCTGCTGTCTCTTGGGAAGAATATTTTATATGCTTTAAAAAAAATCAGATAGCCAATTTTGATTTTCTCTTGCACTTTCTGGTTCACACCAACAGTCAAATTGCTCAAAAAAGACATAAAAACATAAGAAAGGAAGTTCACTAATGCCTTATTAAAAGTCCTGGAGAATTGAATAGCTAAGAAACCATTAGAGTCTTACAGAAATTGCTCTAGAATCCTAGGGCTACCTTTGTACTCCCTCATGTCCAAGGGGAGCCAGAGGCCAATTTGTCCCTCCCCCGCTGGTAATTTAATTTTTCTAGGAGCATTCGATCTGCACAGAAGAGCCAGAGCACATTATACTCCGTGCTTATGTCCTCACAACCCTGACACACCATGCACACCATCCAGGGACTCCTTCATGCAATGTGAATCCCTACTTGCTTTCCAGCTCCCTAGTTTTTGATAAAGAAATATATCCTTTCTATAGAAATTTCAACCGATTCTATAAATTTTGAGAGAATAGTATCCCTGCTATGGAATTCTACAGTTTGTTTTAAAGGTCATCATCATTCTCTATTAACTTCCCCAGAACTTAACTGTGGTAAATGAAGAGAGGGGGTAGCTCCCTTTTATGGACACCCAGCCAGCCAGTAGCTATCGAATCCCTCTTAGTAGCTGTTCTCTAATTGCTCTACCTGTAAAGGGTTAAAAAGTCTCACTGCGATGCATAGGTAAAAAGAAGTGAGTGGGCACCTGGCCAAAAGAGCAAATGGGAAGGCTAGAGCTTTTTAAAATTGAACAAAGACTCCCTTTTGTCTGTTTGCTGTTGTTCTTGGGGAGAGGCAGACAGGGAGCAGTTATGCTGTGAGAAGCTTAGGCCAGATACAAAAAATCATTGTACAGACAATCCAGGAAGTTTTTGGAAAGTGTAGGGGACAATTTCCTGGTGCAAGTGCTGGAGGAACCAACTAGGGGTAGAGCTCTTCTTGACCTGCTGCTCACAAACTGGGAAGAATTAGTAAGGGAAGCAAAAGTGGATGGGAACCTGGGAGGCAGTGACCATGAGATGGTCAAGTTAAGGATCCTGACACAGGGAAGAAAGGAAAGCAGCAGAATACGGACCCTGGACTTCAGAAAAGCAGACTTTGACTCCCTCGGGAACTGATAGGCAGGATCCCATGGGAGAATAACATGAGGGGGAAAGGAGTCCAGGAGAGCTGGCTGTATTATAAAGAATCCTTATTGAGGTTACAGGGACAAACCATCCCGATGTGTAGAAAGAATAGTAAATATGGCAGGCGACCAGCTTGGCTTAACAGTGAAATCCTTGCTGATCTTAAACACAAAAAAGAAGCTTACAAGAAGTGGAAGATTGGACAAATGACCAGGGAAGAGTATAAAAATATTGCTTGGGCATGCAGGAGTGAAATCAGGAAGGCCAAATCACACCGGGAGTTGCAGCTAGCAAGAGATGTAAAGAGTAACAAGAAGGGTTTCTTCAGGTATGTTAGCAACAAGAAGAAAGTGAAGGAAAGTGTGGGCCCCTTACTGAATGATGGAGACAACCTAGTGACCGCAGATGTGGAAAAAGCTAATGTACTCAATGCTTTTTTTGCCTCTGTCTTCATGAACAAGGTCAGCTCCCAGACTATTGCACTGGGCAACACAGCACGGGGAGGAGGTGACCAGCCCTCTGTGGAGAAAGAAGTGGTTCGGGACTATTTAGAAAAGCTGGACGAGCACAAGTCCATGGGGCCGGATGCGCTGCATCTGAGAGTGCTAAAGGAGTTGGCGGACGTGATTGCAGATCCATTGGCCATTATGTTTGAAAACTCATGGTGATCGGGGGAAGTCCCGGATGATTGGAAAAAGGCTAATGTAGTGCCCATCTTTAAAAAAGGGAAGAAGGAGGATCCTGGAAACTACAGCCAGTCAGCCTCACCTCAGTCCCTGGAAAAATCATGGAACAGGTCCTCAAGGAATCAATTCTGAAACACGTAGAGGAGAGGAAAGTGATCAGGAACAGTCAGCATGGATTCACCAAGGGCAAGTCATGCCATGACTAATCTAATTGCCTTCTATGACAAGATAACTGGCTCTGTGGATGAGGGGAAAGCAGTGGACTTGTTCCTTGACTTTAGCAAAGCTTTTGACACGGTCTCCCACAGTATTCTTGCCAGTAAGTTAAAGAAGTATGGGCTGGATGAATAGACTATAAGGTGGACAGAAAGTTGGCTAGATTGTCGGGCTCAACGGGTAGTGATTACTGGCTCCATGTCTAGTTGGCAGCCGGTATCAAGTGGAGTGCCCCAAGGGTCAGTCTTCGGGCCGGTTTTGTTCAATATCTTCATAAATGATCTGGAGGATGGTGTGGATTGCACCCTCAGCAAGTTTGCAGATGACACTAAACTGGGAGGAGAGGTAGATACGCTGGAGGGTAGGGATAGGATACAGAGGGACCTAGACAAATTAGAGGATTGGTCCAAAAGAAATCTGATGAGGTTCAACAAGGACAAGTGCAGAGTCCTGCACTTAGGACGGAAGAATCCCATGCACCACTACAGACTAGGGACCGAATGGCTCGGCAGCAGTTCTGCAGAAAAGAGCTAGGGCTTACAGTGGATGAGAAGTTGGATATAAGTCAACAGTGTGCTCTTGTTGCCAAGAAGGCCAATGGCATTTTGGGATGTATAAGTAGGGGCATTGCCAGCAGATCGAGGGACATGATCATTCCCCTCTATTCCACATTGGTGAGGCCTCATCTGGAGTACTGTATCCAGTTTTGGGCCCCACACTACAAGAAGGATGTGGAAAAATTGGAAAACGTTCAGCAGAGGGCAACAGAAATTATTAGGGGACTGGAACATATGACTTATGAGGAGAGGCTGAGAGAACTTGGATTGTTTAGTCTGCAGAAGAGAAGAATGAGGGGGGATTTGATAGCTGCTTTCAACTACCTGAAAGGGGGTTTCAAAGAGGATGGATCTAGACTGTTCTCAGTGGTAGCAGAAGGCAGAACAAGGAGTAATGGTCTCAAGTTGCAGTGGGGGAGGTTTAGGTTGGATATTAGGAAAAACTTTTTCACTAGGAGGGTGGTGAAACACTGGAATGGGTTACCTAGGGAGGTAGTGGAATCTCCTTCCTTAGAAGTTTTTAAGGTCAGGCTTGACAAAGCCCTGGCTGGGATGATTTAGTTGGGGATTGGTCCTGCTTTGAGCATGGGGTTGTACTAGATGACCTCCTGAGGTCCCTTCCAACCCTGATATTCTATGATTCTATGATTAGTATCATACCTAGAAACTACTCATTTAAAACCCCAGATATGTAAGATCAGGAATGTCTAGGATGACGCGATTGGGTTTCTCTCTTTGTATTTCTTTATGGCTTGTGGACTCCTCTTTGCTAACCACAGGTGCTTTTGTTTTGCTTGTAACCTTTAAGCTGGACCTCAAGGAAGCTATTCTTAATGCTTAATCCTTATAATTTTTTTAATTAAAAGCCTGTGTTCCCAGATGTTTTTTTTTCTCTTTTTTTTAATTAATAACATTTACCTTTCAGAATAGAATTGGATTTTTGTGTTTTAAGAGGTTTGTGCACATGGTGTTTAATTAGCTGGTGGGAACAGCTGATTTCCTTTGTTTTTGTTTCTCTGCTCTTCCCCAGAGGGGGGTTGAAAGGGCTTCAAGGTCCCCCACAGGAAGGAATTCCCAAATAACCCTTCCTGGGTTCTCAAATGGGTTTTGCACTTGGGTGGTGGCAGCATCTACCCATCCAAGGTCAGAGAGAAGGTGTAACCTTGGAAGTTTAATACAAGCCTGGAGTGGCCAGTATTAATTTTTAGAATCCTTGTGGGCCCCCACCTTCTGCACTCAAAGTACCAGAGTGGGGAATCAGCCTTGACATTAACTGTTAGGGAACTGTGTGAGAGCTGGTTCTTGCTGGATATCCCCACAAACACCCAATTTTCCAGAGCATCCAAACCAAACAGAACCTCTGAATTTTTTTCCATTCATCTATCACGAATGGCAACCTACTGTAGTTAGTAGCTATACTTAGAGGGGAAGGATGAGTTCCATTTTACATTTGAAAAGCAGTTAATCAGTGCAGAAATAGTGTACCAAGAAGTGATGCTTCGTTTTAGAAGCATGTAGAAGTGGATAATTCTCCATATATGTAGACAGAAAGCAGGCTGATGTCCTAATGAAAGTGTGAAGACCGCAGATCCCTATTTATACCTTAATGAAGAATTTAGTCATTTGGTCACTTGAATGCCACAGTAAAAAAGATCTTTATCAGACACAGCCTCATATCTGAGTTTTAATGAGACTGTTTCCTATTAGAAGTCAATTTAACTTAAATTCCTTTCCCCAACTTTATCCTTTGCTAACTGGGAACAGCCAAGAGTAAACACAGCTTCTAGATCTAATTCAACATTCTGAACTGATTAACTAAAATCTTTCTGAGCAAACATAATATTGTTACATATTTTCACAAGATTACTGAAGGATTACTAAATGCTGTAGGATTTTCTCACTAGAGGAGCAGGATACACTGGGACATGTCCAAGCCTACATTAGTGGGATTTTTCAACATTTACCTTACCAACTAGATTATCAGAATAAGTAAAATAATTTCAAGTGTCAGATCAGTTTAAGAGGTTGCAACAACCACCACAGCAAAGAGCAACTAAAAAAATGTCCCATATTATGGAACGCTTGACAATAATCAGTAGCCTATACTTTCCTTACTGAAACAGTCAGATAATTGTTTTCTAAGTGTAAGAGAAGAAAAAATGTTCTAAAGGAGAAAAACATGCCAGCCAAAGGTGCTTTGGGAAAAGTGTAGTATAAGCAAGATTAAGATTTTGTCATGGGTAGTTTTAGTAAAATATCCATGGACAGGTCACAGTTAATTAACAAAAATTCAGGGAAGCCCAAACCTGTCCCTGACTTTTACTAAAAATAGAGGTGGTCAGGGAAGGGATACCCAGCCCCAGCTGCTGCTCCCAACAGCGGCTCTGGGGTCTGCGTGTGGGAGTGGACAGATTACATTACAGGTTGGCTGTGACATAAAAAGTTTGGGGACCACTACTCTATGCAATTTAGATGCAACATATAACCAACTAAATATAAGGCTGGAGTACATGCAGTTAAGCTGTCTCTTGTGCTGAAATAAAATCTCATTTCCTTAGGGAAACACCAACTTGCCAGGTATTTAAAGAAATACCATTCTTGCTTTAACAAATCCACTAATTATCTGTGAAATTCTCAGTTATTTTCCTGTGGCCTGTAAACCTAAAAATGCAAAGTGTTAATTGGAAAGTGTTAGTTCATTTGTTTTAAATGGATTCTTCCAACAACAAATAATAAATTGTTATTTTATTATTCTTTTAGCATTTGTTGAAAAGACTGGCTCATAGAATAAGGATCTGGTTCTCTCTCTCTCTCTTTCTATGCTTTTACTATTCTGGGCAGAAGTAAAAGAAAAGCCACATCATAACAGTCAGACAGCACAGAGGGCTAGTCAAGATACATTCGAGTGGTTTGTGATCGTCATATTGGCAGATTGCTTAAAAAGAACATCATGTTAATGGCAGCCTGGCATCATAGCAGCACAGGTGGAGGTTCAATGCTGCCTCACTGCAGGTGGGAGGACTAGTGATTGATATTGGAAGTGAAGGTGGAGAATGAACTCAGAAGTGATGTGCAATATGTGGACACTACATGGGAAAATAAATTGTCCTGGCAGAACTGACTGGAGTAACTGGAGCAGCACTGCAGTTCTAGCCTTGCTTCCTGATAACGTGGCCACCCCAGGACTGCCTCTTAACGAAGGAGGATTCCCATTACAGGGAGCCATGGAGAGGCAGTGGAAGAATAATATAAAACAGGATATTAACCAATGGATTTTTCATTGGGTATGGGGATGCCTATGCAGCCTGTTCACTCCTTCCCTAGCCAATCCACTACCCATGCCAGCCCCAGATTCCTAGAACCACTGTGCATCCTCTGTGGCAGGCACAGAGGCAGCCTGCTGCATGAGGAAGGGAGATTCACATGCAGAGGGAACCATTCACGTGTGGGTCACAAATTCTCTGTAGTGGATAGGGTCTCCTGAGGTATATTATAGGTCCACCTCCCAACATGTGTTTATGGCCACTTCATAAACATGACAGGGAGACCACTTGTGTGTTAATATCTTGTCTGTTTATTCAGTGCTTCCCTCAACTCCCTCAGGTCTAGTTTTATGGTACATATTACATTGAATAGTAACTCCTTCTCAAAGGCAATGGCATCTCTTAGTTCTTATTAGGATTGGTTGAAAACCAAAATTCCATTTTCATTAAAAACATTGAAAGGAACAAAAATATATAGTTTTGTCTAAAGCATTTAAGGTGAAATCAAACAAATGAAAAGAAAATGTTTGTTTTGGTTGAAAAGTGATCCTTCATTGTACAATTTTCAGATGCCTCTTGTTCTTATATAAACCATCGAAGACAATGTATAAACCAGCTAAGACAGTGTATTTGCCAAGTAATCCAAAGTTATTTCTGTTGTTGTAGAAGTCTTGTTTTCCAGTGATAACTGCCCCCAGTATGGCTTCTGATAAGGATTTCTATCCAGTCCTGTATCAATTCTGCCACAGCATGGACTGATGCTATAGAAAGGAACAGTGAACTACAGAACCCAACGATAGCTATTTACAATACTTTATTCTGCTGGGCAGACCTTAAACCTTGCCCTTTTGCAAGTTCTTTTTTTCTTTTTTTTTGGCAGGCGCAAGAAAGAAGGCAGCTATGTTTCTGTTGTATGCTTATTCTGAGCTCTTTTTAATACATCTAAAATGTATGCCTGCAAGGTAACCCTCTGCTGATATGAAGACAATTTTTGGTGACCCATAAAATTTAGAATTTAATTCATTTATTTTTGTTAACTTTAATTCCTACTGTGACCATCACTGCTCACTGCAATTTAACACATACTGCACACTTTAATATAGCTGAAGCAATGGGCTCTGGATCCTTTGAACAAATGACCATATTGAACGATCTGTTCAAGTGACTGACTTTTCCTGTTTTTTTCTTCGTCACAGAGGGTACTGTATGTGAAAAGCTGTTTGAAGATTGTCCTTGGAGTCATGAAACTAAGAAGATGCAGCTTTCAAAGCAAT
Organism: Eretmochelys imbricata; assembly: GCF_965152235.1. NCBI lineage: Eukaryota > Metazoa > Chordata > Testudines > Cheloniidae > Eretmochelys > Eretmochelys imbricata. The sequence continues at coordinate 49,157,169 of NC_135582.1, forward strand.
GATACTTAGAATTTCTGTTTTCCTTCCAAAACGATTACAGAGCTACAAGAAGGTAAAGTTGAAACATCTGGTTTATATTGGTCAATCTTTAAAAACATAGGTATTCATATGCACACACATACTAAATTAAATAAGAGAACTATTATGTTCATATAGAAGAGGGATGTCTTTCCGGGTGAAATTCCAGCTCCACTGAAGTGATTGGGAATTTTACCACTGACCTCTGTTATGCACTTTGAAAACTTGTTAAACAAGTATTTGATTTGTTATAATTGTCTGCTTATTTCATTTAGAATACATGTACAGCCATATATCTAAAACTATGAAGGATAAAATTGGAAAAAGTGCAGGGAAGGGCAACAAAAATGATGAGGGGTATGGGACAGCTTCCATCTGATAGGGAATCAAAAAGACTGGGACTGCTCAGCTTAGAAAAGTAACGAGTAAGAGGGGGATATGATAGGAGGTCTATAAAGTCATGAATGGTATGGAAAAAGTGAATAGGGGAGTGTTATTTACCCATTCACATAACACAAGAATCGGGGGTCACTGAATGAAATTAATAGGCAGCAGGTTTAAAACAAACAAAAGGAAATACTTCTTCATACAACACACACTCAACCTGCGAAATTCCTTGCCAGGGGATGTTGTGAAGGCGAAAAGTATAACTGGGTTCATGAAAGAATTAGATAAGTCCATGGATGGTAGGTTCATAAATGGGTATTAGCCAAGATGATCAGGGATGCAACCCCATGCTTTGGGTGCCCCATAACCTCTACTTGCCAGAAGCTGGGACTGGATGACAGGGGATGGATCACTCGATAAGTTGCCCTGTTCTGTTCATTCCTTCTGAAGCATCTGGCATCAGCTACTGTCAGAAGACAGGTTACTGGGCTCGATGGACCATTGGTCTGACCCAGTATGGCCATTCTTATGTTCTTATATTTATACAAGTACAGACACAACTCATATCAGATAATGAAAGGAATGCCAATTTTATTTATAGGAGAACAATGAGTAAAATAAACTAATCCAGCATCTTTATGGCTTAACAATAATTATTTGTGAATGCATACTAAAAAAAGTTTTCACGGTTAGCCCTATTTTTAAATTCCTGCTTCGTAAATTTTAATAAAGTTTATGTTAAAAAGGTCTGAATTTTAAGTTGTTTGCTACAGGTGCATCAAGTATTTCATATTACATTTTAGCACTGGGGAGCAAAACATGTTCTGTCTATATAAGAATTGCCAGTATAACCTGGATTGAGTGATAATGAAAAAAAAGTTAGTATGATTCCCAATGCTGGACTGCTTTTGCTGCCAGTACATTTGAAAACCAGAAACGTATTAGTGACCTTATTGCAAACAATTCTTTTCTGAGTTTTAGGTTCTTTCTGCAGCGTTGAGCACTGGGTAAAACACAGTCCTACCTCAATGGTGTCTGGTCTTCCAGAGCAGATGGGACCAAATAATGTTTTAACAGTGCTCTTGAATTTTGTGTTAGAGTACGTCCACACGGGCAAGTTTCTGCGCCACAAGCTCTACCACTTTTATTAAAACGCTGGAATTAAACCGCTGTTGCGTGTCCACACTGTGCTCCTTGTGACGCTGGAGCACATCCACATTAGCAGCTCTTGCAACACCAAAGACAGCCGGGCACAGTGGTAGCTCTCCCACTGCGCAGCTGGCCACAGGGCGCTTTGGGAAGGGTTTGCAGTGCCTCCTGGGGCAGGCACGGCGTCCAACAAACCCCATTGTTCCATGGGCATCCTACTACATTGCCATTGCTTTTCAACTGAAGGGGGGGGGGGAAGAGAGTGTGTGCGACAGGAAGTGTGTGTGTGGGTGGGGGAGACAGTGTGTTCTGGGGGAAAGAGAGTGTGTCAGCACGCTGTCTTTTAAGTTCAGACAGTGGCAGGAAGCAACCAGTCCTGAGGCAGGGGAGGGGGATACCCCGACATCAGCCCCCACCTCCCTCCCTGCACTCTCTGCACAGCAATCTCTCTCTCTCTCTCTCACACACACACACACCTCTGTGTTCAACAACACAAGAATTCCACATTAATGGTTTGCATTGTGTCCCAGAGCAGATCAGCACAGCACACAACAGCTGTCAGAAATGGTGCTTTGAAAGGGGAGGGGTGCATGACTCCAGGGCAGCCAAGTTCAAAACAATGAGCAGAGCAGTCACTTGAGGCACTATGGGACAGCTCCCGAGGCCAATTACAGCGCAGAAAGCAATCAAGTGTTCACATGGCAACGGAGCGCCAGAGTCTTTGTGCAAATAGCCTTACGACTCTTGTCGACGTGGTTTTTTTTGCAGAGCTGCAACTGAGGAGTTTCTGCGCAGAAAGTGGCTTGGCAGTGTGTACACTTCTGCAGTTTGAGCACAAAAAGGTGCTTTACTTCAGAGAAACTTGCCAGTGTAGACAAACCCTTAACCTTTTAAAGTCCAAGGGTGCATCTTATTTTACTTCAGAAAAGAACCATATGGCTCTCTCTATATATGAAATACTACCACTAAACCTACTGAAACACAAGCATTGCTTTCTTTATTGGTCTAGTTTCCTTGTACAAGCAACTAACCAGACAGAACCCTAGGTGGCTTATGAAATGTCACAAGATCACAGCCAGAGGTAGTATACACCACACAGTGTGCGGTAAATCCAGGTGTAGTATCTAAAAGATTAGCAGTAAAATGTTATTACATCTAAATTTACTTTCATATTGCTTTGTTAGTTTTCATATAATGCTTGTGCATTTAAATGGTATTTAACAAGAGAGCAGGAAACATATTCTGCCATTTGTAAATGGTAGTCACTTTTGAGGACAAGATCTACTCTAACTTACACTGACCTGCCAATGACTCAAAGTCAGTCAAAAGTAGTGAGAGAGTAACCGAGCTCTGGCTACTCCCATTTCTCCCCAGTGCAAGCCCCAGGACACACTGCACATTGAGGATTCTTGAGAGATAGTGAAGAACCCCAGGAATTCTGCTTCTCCAGCAGTATTCCCTGGTGGCCGGAATTGATAGTATTACATCCCCTCTATACTACTGGAACAGCACAAAGGCCCAGAACACAATGGAGAATTTGGCCCTCAGTGTTTGTTTTGTATACAGTGCTCACTGTCTGAAAGAGCTAGTCATGTCTCATGGAAAACTGGGAAAGCATCCCATGTAGGAACAAATACTACTAGTATATCAGGTGTGTGTATTTTTCCACCTTTGAGCCGTATCATTAAAAAATATTTGCATAAATACAGGATACTTTCTGTTGTTCGATTCAATGCCCAGCTCTTTATCCTGGAGTCCATGAACAGACATCGCTTGTGACATTCTCGCATTTCCAAAGAAGTCACGTGGCTGACATCATAACTAGAAAATAATAAGATAGACCAAATTCAGCCTTCGTGTAGGAAAGTGCAACTTCCTTTGAGTTCAAGCTAGTCATGCCTTCTCATGGTGCTCTGATTTGAAATGAAGAATAAGTAGCAGAAGCAAACAAGATTTATTGGGAAACCTTTATTTTTACACAATAGGAGTAAAATAGCAAATTTGTAACAGTACTACAATGTCAAATGGCTAGGGTTTAATCAGGTACTAAGGGCCAAATTCCCTGCTATGTCCAATCTCCACTCAGATCAGAGATATAAAGGAGCTGGCTGTGGCTCCCTGATAATCAGGCCAGCTCTACATCTTGGTCTCTGCCCCACCATTCATTGGAACAGCCTCAGATCTGCACTCAACTACACCCACCGGTAATGGTCCCTGAAGAACTCTCTGTCAGCTGAAAATGGCCAGAGTTCAACAGCACTCCATTCATACTCCTTACCACACCAGTCTGTCCCCAGCAGCAAGGCCAGGAGGGAGTGAGATATGATGGCTGTACTCTGGCTGAGGACTCCTCTATGCTGTGGAGATCTGTCCATCAGTTTCTTAGCCCTTGCAAACTGCAAGAGTACTGAATGCTTTCAACTCACTGAGTGCCATCAACATATTGAACTCACTAGTGGTTGAGTGTAGTTAGGATTGGATCCAAATCGAAAGTGATCAAAAGTCTGTACCAACTATCATGTAGTTGGTGAACTATATGAAGTGAATTTATAGTATCAGTTCAGATATGTCCACATCACAAAAATTAGCATAAAATTCTATCTTCATAGACAGATACTCTTATCCAAAGACACTGGGAGTTTTTCGACTGATCAGCGAACACTGGATCAGGTCCAGATTCAGCAGAGAAGCCAAGTATGGAATGAATTTTCCTCCATTCCTTGACACTGTCCCTAAAGAATAAGATTTAATATGATAATATTTGGGCAGTTTGCATCACTGCCTAAGTTGTATCTGTTTTCATAGGGGATTTCATTCTCTAGCACTTTCAGTCCAACAACTTTTATTAGTTTTAAACTCACTTTTGGAGGTGGAGGGGCAACCATCGTTGAATTAAAATGAAAGCCAGCATTCTACTCAAATATGTAATATAGAGTAATTGAATTTTAACAAGACTGATCTTATTTCAAGATCAAAACCAAAATCACCTTACAGAGATATCACAGATTTTGATCAGTTCTTGACATAATGTAAAATCAATGAAACATTGAAACTAAAGCATCCACAGATGTGTTTTACAAAGCTCCTAATTGGTTAGTCAGGCTTCAAAGTCACACTTTTTGATTTGTTGTGAACTTTTGTGCTCCTATCTAGGATAATTGGGCTACTAACTATGAATTTTGGTAGCCTATAAAGACAGCCTTGATCTGCAATTGTTTAATTTCCTTTTGCTAAAATTTTAAAGCAATGCTTAGATACAGCCTACATTTCATACCAGTGAAATAACATTATGAAGTACCTAAATACCACAACGTTCTCATCAACCCTGACATTTTAAAGTGAATTACAACAGCTGTTCTATGTTAAAGGGACATTTTAATCAAATCCACCTTTGATAAGCAGGAAAGGTAAACATGACCAGGCTGCTAATGTACATGCTGTCCCATTAACTTTAACGCAGTGGGTTACGATGGCAATTTATTTCTGGTCATCAGATACCTTGTGTATGCTCTGCCTTCAAAACAGCATACCCAGCAGTCAGTCTCTTCCTGTCATCCTACTAAGGCATAACCTCAATCAGTCTTACATTTGTTAGGGAAAACACATAGGGCTAATCAACCTCATTTGTACGGGAAAGTGTGTGTGTGTGGGGGGGGGGATCCAGAAGGGACAAAAGGGGGTCAACCATACTTTGCTGAACACAGTGGTATCTTTGCCTTGACTTCAGTGGGAACAGAATCAAACTCTGGGAGGGGAGTGCAACTGACATGCAGCCAGATAATTGTGGCTAGAGTCATTTAGATAATTAGCAAAATTTTTTAATTTTAATTTTAAATAATTTTGTGAATACAGACTAACACGGCTGTTACTCTGAAACCTTAGATAATTAGGAAACCACTAGCTGGTTGGCAATGAAGAGACATTCCTGCCATCCTATTTTAATGAAATCTCGTCTTTCAGTTATAGGCAGTCCTCCTTTAAGGAAAGCTGTGAAGTACCAGGATGTATTTCAATAACTACATCTGACTACAAAGAACAGTTTTCTCAATATTTTTATATTTAATCCTTAATAGATATTAACAGCCAGACCGAAAGTTGCCATCTTGATAGTCTGAGTATGTAGAGTAGAACCCAGAGAATGTAGCCCTAGTGGAATGTACAACAAAGTTGTTTGCAAGTTATATGATATTGCATTGCAAGGTATATTGCATTTTTGTAAAATAATAATCATTATCATTGCACCAAAGTATAGCTACTTCTGGGAAACATTTCAAGGGCAGCTTATACTGATAGACTAATGCAGTTATAAAGCTGGTCTTTACCTATATGTAAAAGACTTTTAATATTGTATATTATAGATTTAAATACAATTACTATTTAAATCATCCACATGCCTGATGCTGCAAACTCATATGGGTGGGCAGATTCCTGTGCTTATATGCAGCCCCTCACCTTACATTAAAGTTTTCAATGAGATTCCACATAAGCTTCAGTTATCATAACTAGGGTCTGATCTTGCATTCCTTGTGCATCCAAACTCCTGTTGAGTTCAGTGATTTGTAAAGAATTCAAGGTCAGGACTTTCATCAATGCAATTTCCCCTTTATCACTGAATTTCTAGGAGCTGGTTCCACACATCTGCCTGGCACTAATGTGCAGTGCTCATGGAATCTAAGAACAGCAGCCATGATAGGAAAAATGGAACAGATTACAAATTTGTTAAGATGAGGCGGTCTTTGACTGCTTAACATTGCTTCATTAGTATATCTTTAACTGGTGTACAAAAGCAGGCTCTAGATAACTGCTTTAATCAGGGTCATAGAAAAACATGTTTCTGTCTGCTCCCTAACATCTGGTTTAAGAGAAATATTTAGTAGGGAGGCCTTAAAGGCATTTCTAAGCTATTAAATTTGTATAGTTGGTTTTGCAAAATGATCTGGGAGTCATACAAAGCACTGCAAGTTTCCAGTTTGTGCACTCAGGCACAAAATCTATTTACCTGTCCTTGTATCATGATAATGATAATAATGAAATAACAAACAATATTTTATTCGCCCACCAAAAAAATATTATTTACCTTGTGAGAGTGAATGAGCAGAGCTTCTCAAATGCTGATGTGTTCTATATTATTCTAAAGGGACCATCAATTTAAAATAATTAAAAAACAAAACAGAAGTAGTTTTAGGCAGTAGTTACAAATTCTCCAGCCAAATTTTGAAGTTTCACAATCACATTTTCTTATTTTCAAACATGCTTCTCTCTCTCTTTTTGCTGTGTGAAAGAGGCATACAAACAGAGGAAACTGACTAAGGCTCTAATCATGCAAGGAAATCTGCCTGAGTTTGAAATGGGCATAGGAGTCTGCCTACATCAAGCTCATTGCCATATCAGGTCTTAAGTGACTATGCAGGGGAAACTAAGTTTGTGTACTAAGTACACAAAATGTAGGATTTCCAAAAGCCCACTATGCTAGCCTAAGTCTACTCCTGTTGAAAACAACGATACATGCCATATTGATAACATTAAAAATCCCACCCAAGTACTGTCAGAGGCACGAAATAAGTCAACAGGAAAAAATAGACCAAAATACATTTTCTCTAATCTTTCACTTATTGTATTTTATGTGTGGGTGTATTATTTTATACAATAACATGTTAAAAATAAATCAGACAGTAGTGAGATATTAAGTTGAAGATGTCTCTTTTACTGAAAATTTATTGGCTATCATCTTCTTATCCACGTTGGAAGCAGAGTGAATGTCCGTGGATATTAGCGATGCATTCCTCATTATGACAGGTTTCAAATGTTGATGGTACCAGAGAAGGGAGTAAAGCCTATCTCAGCACTGCATTCTTTTTAAATTACTCAGATTTCATCCTGACATTTATGTTTCAGATTGCTGTTCACTTCTGCTGGCCAGTATGTGCCAAACTAACCTTGACCTCCCTTTGAAAGAATTGTTAGGCTGTCACTCAGGTGTAAAGAACTCATTAAACTTGACAGAGATGCTATCTGTTTTGTCCAAGTCCCTGCTGTACAAAATTGCCCCTGAAATTTTAAAAAATGACATTTTAACTAATTAAAAGTAACCTATTGAATCACAAGCATGACAACTACCCACCCAAACAGCAGCTTGCTAAGGCTTTTAATATTGTTTCCTATGGATGAGAATCAAGAAGTTGGTCCTCAGATCTCTGAACTCTAGCAAATGAGAGCACACCAAGTGTTGAAGCTCATTGCCAATCCTCCAGTAAGCTCACAATGGCAAAAATGTGGTATACGCCCCACAACGACAGAGACACCCAAAACTTTCTGCCTGATCCAGCCATAGATCTCAGAAGTGCTGAAAACATACGGAAAAGTTCACATGCAGAACAAGGTCACTGACTCACATTTGCATCTTGAATATAATTTTATTTTTGTTGGTTTGAATAACATAAAGCAACAGAAAATGAAGGTGGGAAAAGTATATGGATTTGAACATCAACGAATAATTTAAATTGATTTTTCTCTCTTGTCGATAATAGAAGTGAATGGGGATTAAAATTGGCCACCGTTAACCTATGTGTTCCTAAAAAGCAATAATAACCCCAAGAGATTCTCAGTTACCAATACTATCAGAGGATGAAGAAGAAAAATTCTTTAACACCTGAAATCACCTTCTCAGACTAGAGAACAATGTCCCTTCTGGTCTTAAAGTCTGTGTAAAACCTAAATCTTTAATATCTCATCTAATTAGATGAGATGTATTTTGTGTTATCCTTCTCTGTTAAACAGACTCACAATTTCTTAAATGCCCATGCTTTTACCAACATTTCAACTAACTAAAATTTTATTTTTCAGCTAATTTTATTTTGATACATTTATCATTTGAAGCGTCTGATCAAAGAAAGTACTTAAAGACATGTATTAGTAAACTGAAAAATCTTGAGAGAAGTGTTAAAACATTCAGATAGGATACTTTTTATTTCAGTGTCTTAAAAGTTTTGCCTTTTTAAAAATTCCTATTTAGACTTGAAGCTAAAATGTACTCTTTCAAATACGAGTGGGTGTAGAGATAGTTATATATTTGAATTTGAAGTTTTAGAACAAAATAATTGTGCTTGAAAAAAAGTCAGAAAGAAATGCTAAAAACTAAAAACTTACTGGTCTAAATATATTGGAATAGTGACAAAACCCAGTGGATAGGGCACCAGACTGGGAATAGAGACCTGAATTCTATAGCTGGCTCTGCCACTTATTTCTCAAATAGTCTTATTGATTTCAATGGTACTGCTCAAAGTAAGTAAAAGGCATCAGAATCTGGCTGTTTGTAAAGCACTTTGAGATCTAGTCCCTAATGCAGCAAAGCACTTCAGCACATGAGCAGGGCCACTGAAGTTAATGGGACTACATTTGTGCTTAAAACTAAACATGTTACTCCTGAGGGAATTCTTTGCCAAAAAATTAAAAATTCTGTGCACAATATTTTAAAATTCAGCATATTTTATTTGTCAAAACACTATATAATCACACAAATTTCAATTTTGGTAATTTATTTCAAAATACCTGTCAGCAACGGTCTGTAACAATACAGACACAAAACATTTCTCCCAGGAGTAGAGTGTTAAAGAAACCCCTACAACAATCCAGTTCCTGTTTCTTTGCCTCCCCTCTAGAGCCCAGCCAGGGGGGGTGAGACACCTGCACCTCCTATCACCCCCCTCTCGCCCCCCTGAGACACCCGCATCCCTTACACCCCAGAGCCTAGGGCAGAGGTGGGCAAACTACTGTCCACAGGCCGGATCTGGCCCCTCAGGGCTTTGGATCCAGCTCACGGATTTGCCACCCCCGTGGCGCGCGGGCCCCGCACTGCTCTGGGAAGCATCCGGCACCACGTCCCTGCGGCCCCTGGGGGAAAAGGGGCTGAGGGCTCTGCGCGCTGCTGTTGCCTGTGGATACCTCCCCCGAAGCTCCCATTAGCAAGGAACAGGGAACCACCGCCAATGGGATCTTCTAGGGAGGTACTCACAGACGCATGGGAGCCGCAGGGATGTGGTGCCGGCCACTTCCTGGAGTGGCCTCGGTGTGCATCGCTATCACCCTGGAGCTACTCCAGGAAAGCAGTGCCGGGCCAGAGCCCATACCCCAAACCCCTCCTGCACTCCAACTCCCTGCCCGGAGCCCCCACCACACCCTGCACCCCAACCCCAGCCACACCCCTCCTGCATCCCAACCCCCTGCCCTGAGCCCCCTGCTGCACCCCACACTCCTCCCTGAATCACTGCCCTGAGCCCCCTCCCGCACTGTGCATCCCCTCCTTCACCCCAACCCTCTTCCCAGAGCTGCCTTGTACACCCCGCACCCCTCCTGTGCCCCAACCTCTTTACCTGAGCCCGTTCCTGCACACCGCACCCCTCCCCATACCCCACACTCCCTCCCACACCCCAACCCTCTGCCCCAGCCCTACATTCATGGCCCTGCAAGCAATTTTCCCACCCCGACGTGGCCCTCAGGCCAAAAAGTTTGCACACCCCTGGCCTAGGGTCTACAGGGAGAAACAGGCTGCAAGCTCCCTCCTGCCTTCAGGGTGTGCTGGGAACTGCAGCTCCCTGGAACCTTCCCCAGCTCCCCCTCCCCTTCTCTCTCCCTCCTTCTATTTGTGAGCTGCGTAGCTGGGCTCTGCTGGTTCTAGCTGCCCCTAGTGGCAGCCAGTAGCTCTGCAGCCCATTTCTGGCGGGGGGGGAGAGGAGTGTGTGGAAATTCTGGACACTAATTTTGCACAAATTCTCCGTTGCCCAGTGGTTCAGAATTCCCCCAACAGTAACATGTGCTTAAGTGCTTTGCTGGATTAAGGCATACATTGAGTACATTCAAAAATGTGCCACTTGAGTGCCTAAATGGGAGTCAGACTCTTTTGAAAAATCTGATCTTTAATGTAGTTGATACCTGGAAAAATGTTTTAATCATTTGACTAAACAGAATGCTAGACATGGCAAAAGCTTGATTCAAATCAGAAAGCAGTGACTAAACTGGAACATAATATTAGGGAAAGGAAAATCTTAACATGTTGGCACACAAGGCTCAGATATGAGTCCATATCATTTTAATCTGTTACCAGAGGTATTTCAGTGGAGACAGTGATCCATGCCCCACTATGATATCTGTTCTGGGAACCTGGTGTTATCATATATGGAATCACAGTCTGCTTTAAACAGGGGGCGTTTTAAAAGAAAACATTAGAGCTCCTAAGTGCTACAGTAATGCAAATAATAAATAATAATGATAATAAATTACAGACACAAACAGGCTTCTGCACAGCTTGAATTACAGCTATATCTGTCTTGTTTCTGAGGAACCACACTTTGTCTGGAAGTTTTCACAGCATATTTTGAAATCTAGCAACCAAACAACATTTCATTACACCAGATACCTACTTAAAAAAAGCCTGGGATCTCTTAGATTGGTAGATTCCTATTTCTCCCAGCAATTCCCCAGTGTAAAATACATCCCATAAGATTTCGTGTTCATTGGAAGACCTAGGTTCAGGCTGAAAGCAAAAAGCTGCAGACAGGTGTAGCAGAGACTCAGGATCAGTTGGATCATAACATTAGTTAGGTGCAGGAAGGCAGAAAAAATGAGACTGTATTTTAGGAAGAGCATTGTGCCTTGATAGTGGTAAACAGATGATAAATCAGACTGGGCTCAAGATGTTCCCATGGAATATCATGGAAATACCCATGACAAGGGATTTTTGGAGGAGGAAGCCTCTGTACGGATTCTCTTGCAGAGTTTTGTTAGGGTCATTCAGAAAAAATGATGAATGAGTGTTAATTCTTCTCCAAGCACCTGTGGACCAAAAGGAATTGAAGGAGGCCAGGGACAACCACACAGAGGACCCTTGCCTCTTGCTTAACTTTGCTTCCTACCAAAGACCTTCAACTCATAGACCAGTCCTATGTCTCCATCCAGCAAAAGCAGCAGAATGGGACACACACAACTGAAGATTCCTCAGCAATATGAGGAAATTGTACACCCAGCCACATAGATGGTATTTGCATGCATCTAAGAGCAGACTGTTAGTTAACCAGAATACCATCAGCTGGATGGCTAGCTACCCCTGCCGTAGCAAAACAAGACAGAATAGGTTCCTACATTTACATACAATAAAATAAGAAGTCTCATGATCTGTTATTTTGCAACAGAGTCTCTGATGTGAAGAAGAAAATGCATATTGAGGAGCTGGATGAGAGTAGTTTTAGGGCATGTCATTTTTTTGACTTGACTTTAAACCATATATAAGCAAAATAGTTCCCCATAGAACAGATAATTTCATCTCATTAGAATTAATTATAATAGACTTGTTTTAGATTGTCAGACTGCAAAGGAGTAGGAAAAAATGTGAAGGTATCTTTCTAGAAGAGAAGTACAACTTTTATTTCTGTTTGGCTTTTAACCCTTCATTTTATCAGTGTATTTACAAGTTTCTTTTTAGTCTCAAACAAATAACACAAAACAAAAAAGAACCCACAATTCGAACTGTCAAATAACAGTAAATGTATTGCTATGTCTGTCAAGGTTCCTACCTCACTCTGAACTCTAGGGTACAGATGTGGGGACCTGCATGAAAACCCCCCTAAGCTTATTTTTACCAGCTTAGGTTAAAACTTCCCCAAGGTACAAACTATTTTACCTTTTGCCCTCGGACTTTATTGCTGCCACCACCAAGCGTCTAACAAACATATAACAGGGAAGAGCCCGCTTGGAAACGTCTTTCCCCAAAAAATCCCCCCCAAACCCTACACCCTCTTTCCTGGGGAAGGCTTGATAAAAATCCTCACCAATTTGCATAAGTGAACACAGACCCAAACCGTTGGATCTTAAGAACAATGAAAAAGCAATCAGGATCTTAAAAGAAGAATTTTAATTGAAGAAAAAGTAAAAGAATCACCTCTGTAAAATCAGGATGGTAAATACCTTACAGGGTAATCAGATTCAAAACACAGAGAATCCCTCTAGGCAAAACCTTAAATTACAAAAAGACACAAAAAGCAGGAAAATACATTCCATTCACCACAGCTTATTTTATCAACCATTTAAACAAATCGGAATCTAATGCATATCTAGCTAGATTACTTACTAAATTCTAAGACTCCATTCCTTTTCTGTTCCTGGCAAAAGCATCACACAGACAGACAGACCCTTTGTTCCCTCCCGCCCCCAGCTTTGAAAGTATCTTGTCTCCTCATTGGTCATTTTGGTCAGGTGCCAGCGAGGTTATCCTAGCTTCTTAACCCTTTACAGGTGAAAGGGTTTTTCCTCTGGCCAGGAGGGATTTTAAAGGTGTTTACCCTTCCCTTTATATTTATGACAATGTCTTAAATAGGTTTTATACCCTGAACAAATTTGGGAAGCAGAGCGTTCTTTCTGTGTTGACTGTGAAGGGTGATGAGATGGCAAAAGAGGATCTGTTCAATTTTATTGTTGGGACTAGTAACAGATTAAATGCTGTTCTCCCGTATCCCTCGGAACATGAACCTCTAGTTTCAATTTGGAATGTCACAGTAAAGCCCCCAGGTTCCATAAATAACAAGGTGAGTTTTCTAAACATACTTAAGAATATAGAAAGTGAGCTGATTTTTTTTTTTTTAATATTAGAGTGTACTCAGGAAATTAACTGCCCCTGAGCTAACAGGAATCAGTTATTACTTTACTACCCAGGAAATCTTTGTAATTTCAAGAACTGGAGACCTGTGGCTTTAGCCTGCTTGAGTTATAGGCATCTGCCCTGCACTCTCACAAATCACTTGAACACACAGATTTATTACTATAGTTTAATTAATCCTGTCATACTGTCTCAGAGCCAAATTTTGCTCCCTCCCACTGTAAGTGCCGAAGGTCTAATAGGCAGTGGAACCAGGAAGGTTCAGCTGTGTGTGTGTGTGTGTTAGCAGATGGGAGGACAGGAGAAACCTGCAGTGGAGTGTCAGGACCCCTCTTTTCTGCAGAGCTGTACTCTGCAGGGTGCCACCAGCAGAGGAAATGACTCTGCTGTATAGGGTGGAACCCCTATACCAAGTCTAATTACCCGTATGAAACTTTGAAGCAGGAGAAAGGTATTTGGTCCTATAGATTTTAGCTGGGATTTTGGGATTCTGAAAGAGTTTTGTGCACAAGTCCTGTTGAAATTCCCTACCTTAATTCTGCAGGAAATTCCAATATCTTGACACATGCTTTCACCTTGTAATGGGATGAAATATCAAAAATGCTTTGAAATGAGGCCTTCTAAAAACGTTTTGTTTGGGAATGTCAACATGAAAAATTTCAATCAAAACCTACTTCATTTCTAGGTGTCAGTTCAAATTGAAATATTTTGTTTTGATGTTTCCCATTGAAAATCCAATAATGTACTTGAAATAGGCATTTTCCCATGACAATTTCTGATTTTGATTATACTGCATATTTTATCAGGAAAATTTTTGTTGGTAATATGGCTCCCAGCAGGGTAAAAAAAGACTGGAGTATCTATAGAGGTGGTGATCCTCTGGCTCTGGCCAACCTCTACTCTAGCCAAAAGACCCCCTTCCAGCCCTCTGAACAACCACCCTTGTGCTGGGAGCCGTTGAGCAGGGAGCTGGATCTGACTCTAACTGCAGTCACTTTATAATTACTTTTTAAAAATGTTAACCCCCACCCCTTAAGGTTGTAAAAGTTAGGAAAAGCATAAATTAAGGTTGCATTTGCAACCTTGATTCATCCCCCTTGCACATACGCATTATGATACATTCTTTACTTACATGATCACATACTATTTTTCCAAAGGCCTCCTGCCTCATTAAGTGCTGAGGATATTTCATTTTATCCTCTTTGGTCAACGAGTGGCCTATATATATATTATTTGCTGCCCACCATCCAATTCTGCACTGAATACAGAATTATTAATTTCCTCATGGGTTTTTCTATGGCAATCTCTTTGTAATATCTTGCTTCTTTACAAATACCTCTGTCCAGTATCTTACCGTGTTGTAATCTTACACTGAGAAGTACCATCTTCAGTGGGATGTGTGAATAGTATATGAAACATGTCTAACTCTTATCTTTGGTAACAAGAATATGCCAACTTGCTGCATCTCCAAATGCTTCCATGTGCTATAGAAATAGTAATCATCCTGCCTATTGGGCAAAATCCAGTCAGTCTCACCGCTGAGATACTGCAGCTGACTTTGTGGAAAATTACTTCCGACAAAAACCCTGACAGAGCCTAGTTTTCTGTTGTACAGGACAACTAGTCCTAAAATAGGAACTATACTACTGCATCCCTGGAACAGAACACTTTGGGGAAGGACTATGCTATGCCAGCCAAACAGGAGGCCTGCTAGTGTTATTTAGAGGGAAGAAGTCAGAAATAGCTACAAGAAGCAACTGTGCAACTCTTATATCGTGACAGACAAACACACAGTATTAACCAGGAGTAACTTGACATTAAAGGTGAAAGTGGGGAGGGTACCAAAATCAAATTGGGGTAGCTTTGCACACTTGTACAGGTGTAAATAGCTGCACCATAGCAAGGCATCTTTGCAGGTGCAAGGCAATGGGGAATCAGGCCCTTTGCTTCATTCAGCAAATTGCTGCTTCTTTTTTAAAAGCGTTCTGCATAGTGTTTAAAATAAATCAATCTTCCTTTTTAAAAATTCTGCAATATTGTCACACACACACAGCTAGAACAAAGTAATATACAGGCCAAATAAAAGGCAGCGTATTAAGTTACATAAAATTTGTAAAATGTGCTCCCCCACATATGGGGGAAAAATGAACATCTGATTAAACTAATAGAATTATGCAAAAGAATCTTCTAATGATAGGCCTGTAATTAATCTTTTTTAGTCTTGGGGCTTCCTTATAATCATTCTTTATGTGCATAATTTAATTTGAACAAAGACTAATTCTATTCAATGGACATGCCTTACAACAACCCTCCAATTTGTGGAGACTACTGTTCCTAATCTAGTTATGCTTAGACAGATGCTACAGTCCCTCACTCCTGTTCATTTCTGCTGCTAATCATGTTTCCTTCACTGAAGGAGTAAGAATAAAACCAAACAAGTTTTACTGGGATCATATAAACATAGCTCCTTTTTATGCTCAACTGCAATAGCTCATATATAACTGAAGGCACATCCCTCCAAACACTTATGCCTATGAATGACTTTATATTTACTCATGCATGTTTTTTTGCAGGATCAGTCCCTAAACATGTGAAGGATGCATGTTATCTGTGGGCTAGTGACAACTTCTCCTCTGAACATCTCAGATTCCTGCTGTTATTAAGGAGTGATTTATGTAGAACAAAAGAATATTTCAAAACAAAGAATATCCTGTCATAGGCAATGTTATGAATAGCATGAAATGGACTCTGTAATATCTAAGTTAATTAAAAAAAAATCAAAAATGTGTGGTCAAATATGGAAAAAAGTTTTTATTCAATATTGATCTAACTTAAGACAATCAGGTTTCAACAAATATATTTTAAAAAGTTAAAATGATGAGAATGAAAAAATAAATGGAAAAATATGAAAAATGCAAAAAGGGGGGGGGGAAGCCAAGCATTTTTGCTTCAGAAACTTCAGAACAGAATTTTTTTTTATTTGAAATTTTTCATGACACTTTTACTGATTTATTTTATTTGCTTTTAACATTTTTCCCCTTTTCCTTCCTTTTTTCCTTCCCTCACACCCCTTCGTTTTCTTTTTCAGTTTTGGCCCTGAAAACATAGAGAGGGGAGGCTGGAAAAAGGAGAGAAATGGGGAAAATAACCAAACAAAACCTGACAGAATTTTTTAAAAAATGACTACATTTTCTATTTTTCAGTTTTGTTGGAAAAGCAAACAAAAATTCATGAAAATTTGGGATTTATAAAAAAGGCTATTTTTCAACCAAAAATCATGATTTATTAATTAGAGCTGGTTGTAATTTTTATTCAATGCAATTTACCAAACTCTGGTTAAGCAAAACACTTATGTACCTGGAAATTGGTTATGTTCCTGGCGACTGCATTGAGTGAAGCTCAGTTCCTATGGCTCTCCTAGGCTTTACAATAGCCAAGCTCCTCAGTTCCAGTACTGCGGAGCTGAGGAGTTCCCCAAAAGCTCACCTTCAGAGCTAACAATTGAGCCACAGTTCACAACAATTGAGCTGCACAATTAGCGGGCCTTACATAAACCAGACATATCTCTAAACTGTAACTGGAGACATCTAATTACCTGAACCCAAATTTTAGAAAGAGAGTCTAATGTCTTCAAAGACCTTCATAAAATCAGGTTTGCTCTGTGCTGATAAATGACAACTTTGGCATGTTACACTACAAAATGAGATGTCCTATTACTTTTCATGGAAGTAGACTTAGGTCACTTAGATGGAAGTTATAAGCTAAAATTAGGCAAACTAAATATTAATGTAACCAAATATCTTGATATCTATCTGCTATACTGTCATTTTCCCACCTCTTAATCTATAGTACTGCATCTATCGAGGTGGCAGCTGTGGCCCAAATCTCTGTTTTGTGCTTGAAAAGGAAGTTGTAGCCTATTTGTTTTGGGTGTGAACCACACCACAGTCATGCATGTTTTTGTCACCCCCAGAATTGCCTTCTACAATATGCTGTACTGGGACTTGAACTGAGTTCCACTGAACTGCGAACACGTACACCCGTGTAAATTTATTCACATTTCAGGGAGGGTTAGTAACATGCATAAGTGTTAACAGGGTTGGTCCCTTACTTAGCACTGGTTTCTAATTTACTTCCAGGTTTAATTGAAAGTACTGGTTTTGATTTACAAACCCACTGATTTATGGTTTGGGTCCTGTGCATCTTTGAGACTGCCTCTCCATGCTACAAAACACAGCTAGACCCTGCAGCTGACAGTCTCTACATGCATACATCTGAGGTCACACCATTCTCAGTAGCCTCTCAACTCCCGAATTTACTCCCCCTCTTTGTGCTCTCACGGAGCCTGAGTAGATCCATCGCTATGCAGATTCACTGACCAACCCCTGCTTTTTTGGGAGTACAGATGCTACTACACCCCATGGAGGATTCTAAAAACAAGGACTTTGAAATGAATGAGACAGTAAAATTTTTGGGTGGGAGGGACATAGGGGTGATGTGACCACACTTGTTTGTCCATGCAAGAATGCTGGCATTTTGCATGCTGTGCAGAACTGAGACTGGTAGAGGC
The DNA here is from genome assembly GCF_965152235.1 of Eretmochelys imbricata. Lineage (NCBI taxonomy): Eukaryota > Metazoa > Chordata > Testudines > Cheloniidae > Eretmochelys > Eretmochelys imbricata. The sequence goes on from NC_135582.1 coordinate 49,174,937, forward strand.
CGTAAAGAAGGAAGTTAGTTGTAATAATCAAGGTTAGAGAGCCATTGATTATCTAATCCCCATCACTGGCATATGAAGATGGAGGGCAAAGCTGTGGCATATCCCACACTGGAAGAGATGCAGAGAGGCCTTTTGAAGAAGGATGGAGGAATTCTAGATAAATCAGTTTTACTTAAGTGTTCTAGGAAGCGCACTCTTCCACCTTGAGATAGGGTGCAAAATGGACTCCTGTTCATAACCAGCCTACCAGATGGGGAGGCTCACATCAAAGACAGACCCAGGCATGCACAATGCCTGTGCTCCCTAGCCATATTGTGGCTGTGTCCTGTTCAGAGCCACAGGGCTATTTGTGCTCTTTCCAACCCAGTTACATAGGGGCAGACAATCAACCAGTCCAAGTATTTATACCACACCGATCACCTTCATAATTTGAGCTGGGGTGACATAGTGATATGAGTGACAAAACATGGTTGTGTGTTGCTTTCTGTTATTCCGATACTTACTACAGCTATTTACTTTTCTTTATAGACAGATCACCCTCCTCCCCCATCACCACTGCTTCCCAGGAATTTTCTTTCCCAGTGTGCCACTGCAAAATCATAGACAGAAGTTTGTTTCTGAAGATTTAATAAGACTGCTCATAATGTCTTACAAATTTCAGTGACTCTGGGGATTAGATATATTTATTTAGAAATGCCATGTAATCTTCTATGTTCTGCAAGTAACCGTGGTTTGGGATTAAAATGTATAAAGACTTGTTTTAGCTCTGATATTCCAGAGATTTAACATCTGCTTGGTGACATCTCATTTAGAAAAGGGATTCATTAGCATCAAAATACAATTGTTTATTTTAGTAGCAGTACTAGAGTTAAGGTCAAGTTGGCGTTTCCATTATAAAACCAGATTTTCAGGGTTTACTATCTCAGTGGTTTCAAATCTCAATAGTCTAAAATTTGGCTTTATGAGATATCAGCAGGGATGCATAATATTTAAACAAAAAAAGTTTGAAATCCATTAAGCTCTTTTGAGTACTGGAGCTTCACAAAACATGATTGGGACCTGATTTCAGCAGGGTCCTTGCCATGTGTTAGTTTAGAATAAAAATGACCTAATTAAAAATAAATAAATACCTTTTGTTGGTTGATTGTACTTAAAATGGAGCAAACCTTTAGGTGTTTTAGGGAAAACATTTGAAATGAGCTAGATATTTCTGGGCAAGAGCGAATATTAACTACTGAGCAGGTGCAGTAGTTAATTTTCATAATGTTCTTGGTTATGCAGCAAATATAGCATTGCAAATCTCATTACAAGGTGAAACAGATTCTAACAAATTTTGTTTTGACATTAACTGCCATTCAAATGAATGGAAAAGTACCACCATTTATTTTAATGAAAGCTGACTTTAAAAACAATATTAAAAAGAAAAAATACATTAAAGTTATTATAAAGACAAGAAACTATCATACAGCAGCAAAGACACTGTGTTAATGTTGCCAATGTCACCATAGTGTCCACATATTGTAAAGCATATTTACATGTATGGAAACACCCTCAATGGGTACATGTTTATGTCCATAAATATGTGATGTAAGTGCATTTCCACTGTGCAAGGAAGAGGAGCATGTGCGGGCAGAGGCTGAAGAAGGGAGGCAGTGATGGTGTCAGGAAATCCACCAAGCAGGTCCATCCCCCTCAACATTCCATACGAAGCTGTGTAAGAGACCTCTGTAGGCTACAGCTAGGGACCAGCAGTAGCCTTCATTGAGCAGTTGGAGGAGCTGTGGGATTGCACCCCATTCGTCAGCCCAGCACTTGTCTCTTCTGCCTTAGCTTTCACTTCCAAAGTATACCAGTATGTATAGGCTAAAGTACTGTGTCTAGTTCCCACAATGCCTGGCCTGGGTTTTGGGTACAGTACTTTAAGCAATTCCTAATGCCCAGGCCAGATACTGGCTTTTGATTCATCTGATTAAAAGTACCTTGCTCCTCTTACTATCCCTGGTCTTCATCTCTTCTACCTTTGCACACCTCCATTGTTATTTGTGCAAGCAGTCAACACTTTGGGGACAAAGCTGAGTCACAGACGAAGACCCCAGGTTGAACATGTTATTAGATCACAGAACAGCATTCTTGTCTCATTTTCTACCTATCAATTTTCAAGCACACTAGTTGTGTTATAGACATAATCAAAGGTCACACTTTATACTGTAGCTGTATTGTATAATACAATGTAATTATTCTATGGCAGTGGTTCTCAATCCAGGGTACACATACCCTGGGTGGTGCGTAAAGATCTTCCAAGAGGTACATCAACCCATCTAGATAGTTGCCTAGTTTTACAACTGGCTACATGAAAAGCACTAGTAAAAAGTCAGTACAAACTAAAATTTCATACAGACAATTACTTGTTTATATTGCTCTATATACTATATCAGTGTTTCTCAACCTGAGTGGGTCACGATTTATTTTATAATTATATGGTAAAAATGAGAAAGTAAGCAATTTTTCAGTAGTAGAGTGCTGTGACACTTTTGTATTTTTATGGCTGATTTTGCAAGCAAGTAGGTTTTAAGTGAGGTGTAAACTTGAGGTACCCAAGACAAGTCAGCCTCCTGAAAGGGGTACAGTAGTCTGGAAAAGATGAGAATTGCTGCTCTATGGCTATGCTTTTTTGGTTCTTGCTGTGACAGACTTAAAATATTCTGTAATACCATGGACAAACCTTATGGAATTAAGATAAAATTTATTGAATTAAGTTAAACCTTACTGAATTGGGTTCACTAGCTTTGGCTCCATTTGATTACAAATGCAATTGTTTGTGTGGGTTATTATGGAATTATATGTACCTTCTCTAGTAGAAGGATTCTAATGTTTTTCCTCCATTATCAGCCCTTTGAAGCCACCCCCTGGAGAGGTGTGCATACACTAGCTCAAATTGGATTCTCCAGGGACCAAGAGACAAAGAAAGGATTTTTTGATAAATAGCCTGGTTTTAAACTCACACAGGGCCTTCTTCCTGATCTAGCAAACAGACAGAACTCCTCGTCCATAGAGGGCCCCAACTCTTAGAGAAGGGTAGGGGAACTTGCCCTACTGAGGGCCATAAGGCTGGATGTTAGTTCTGACCTGAGGCTGTTGTGAACTTGGGACCACAGAAAAGAACCCCTTCATGGAATTTTGAAGGGCTGCTCCTGCTAGCGCCAGGTTAGGGTTTGGGTCGTGTCTAGTAATCTTAATAGCATGTCTGTAGATTCTTTTATTGTTTTTAGTATGTTTTCTCTGAAGTGTTTTTACCTTAAATAAACAATAGGCTTGCATCAATTGGATTGCATCTATAAACTGTGGGCCAGTCACACTCTTAACCTTGCTTAAGAGAAAGCAAGCAGGTGTGCTTGGGCAGCCTGTCTGTGCTGGGAGTAACACAGTGAAGACAGGGAATTGTATGGCATGAAAATACCCCAGTCAGATGGCCATGAAACACTGGTCTTCACTCCAAAAGGCAATTGCTGGGGAGCTGGAAGCCTGAGAATGAGTGTCCTAGCTAAACCATAGAGGGGGAATACAGGTGCAGTTGCCCTGAACTGGGTCATCCGTCACCACCACGTTTTCCTGTAACCGGACTGCTAAACACAACTGAATTACCATCATATTTAAACACATTTCACAGGAACAGCCCAGAAATTATGTAGCTAACTAGTAGAACACCTTGTCAGTGAGAAAGTTAACTATCTGGGTTACACTTTAAAAAATGACATTATCATTAGAGATGGTCACCAATGATAAAAAATAAAAAACTCAGAAAAAGGGCTGAATTGTTTTGCCATTTTTCACTGCAATTTCAGTTTGCCAACCAGCTCTGATTATAACTACATTACAACTATACTTGCTGCACTGAAAAGAAATAATAATTTATAAATCTCTCTACTTCTGCTGTGTTGTTCCATGGTTACATGAGAACAGCAAAGTAGAATTTTAATATATCTAAAAATCTGTAAAGTCATACACACAGGCAGAGCCTCATTGATATGAGCATGGCTCTGGATGAACAGAGGCTATATAAACTTGCAGGATTACGTCTTCAGCTATTTAGAATGGTGTTGCTGTGCTCTAAATGCCCGATCTCCATTACACCAGTCTAAATGGAAGAACTTTGACCTAAGTTACATCAGTCTAAATCCTGGGCATCACTACTGACCATAGTGGAGTTACTACAGATTCAAACTGTTGTAACGAAGATCAGAATCTAACCCTTATTTTTAAAAAGGGTGGTTTTATCTTCAGTTGAGATACATCAGCCACTGGCATCTCAAGTCAGGATAAAAGCAGCATTTAATTTCTGCTTCCCCAAAAAGTATAGGCTGGTAGATAGGATACTAGGGGCTGTTGGTTGGCAAAAGAAGAGCCCTGGAAGTATGCAGAGTTAGACGTCTAGGCTGTAATTAATCCTAGATACCAACAGGATAGTCCCACAGTCTTATTCCACTCCTTTCATGGTGTAGCAGCATCAAGAGTCCTTGCAGTTAGAAAGAAAAACAAGAGCTGGGAAAAAGTTATTTTTTTAAATACCAATAAATAATTTAACATAATTAAATATATTTGAAATGAACCCTATAATATAATATGGCCTTTCAAAGTCATTTAATTTGTGGAGTGATGTAGCACTACCATGGACTTTACAGTTCTGGCTCATACATCTACTGGAGTGCTAATGAAAGATTCAGAATGTCCTTTCATTCAACCCACTTTATAAATATAGTCTAATATTACCCCCAAATAGAGACATCCATGCACTGTAACTACTATGAATACGGCAGTGTAACTTGAACATGGTCAAACTGGCTGCAGAACAGTGGGGTACATCAGTTAGCATCTGTGCCTAACATTGATCTAAATCACTCAATTTAGTTATTCATGTAAAAAACTTTCCTATGTTATGCTGATATATGTTTTTATCGACATAACTAGCGATCATGCTGAAGATCACAGTAATATCACTCTGAACTGTCACAACAGTCCAAACTGCACTAATATATTTGTCAGGCATGTGAACAAACAGTATAATTTTGCCCCTTCTACTCATGATCAGAACAAATAATTAAAACCAAGCTATGGACCCATCTGGAAATTCAGGCCAGATCCTCAGTTAGTGTAATCACCATAGCTACATTAACTTCACCAGCTGAGGATCTGAGTCTCACAGTGCTCCAAACACATGACCCAACTGTTCTACTGGAACCTAAGGGAATTTTTAGAATGAAATTAAGTCATGTGATCTTTTTCAGAGTGTCATTGTGTGCATGATTGTATGCCCGAACCTAGATTTTACAATCATGGACAGCAGGAAAGGAAAACAAGTGTGATGTTCTGCAAATAACCACACAGGAGAGAAAAAGATATGATTACATACAAACCGCCCCCCCTTTAATTTGTGTTAAGGATGAAGAGTCAACCATGCAAAAAAATTAGAAAAAGCCAGTGAGAAAGTTGCACAGGCAACCTTAATTCAGCACCCATGTGTTTATGCATTATGATAGTCTTGTTCTAAGGCAGACACAGGAATACAATCCATCTCTCCTGTGTCCTCATTCAGTGTCTATTTAACCACAAGAGAACATCCCTTCTCTTCTTAGAACTCTGTTTCATTAACTGTCCATCCTGTGCACTGAGCGAAGCATGTGTTTTGCTGAACTAGTAATGCACGTATCATGTAATTTAAAACTATATAATAACAGAGGCACCATCTGCAATACAATGCATTAATTTTTGCTGAAATAAATAACACAAATTGTTCTGTATTCTGATTGTATAATGTATGTATCAGTGTCCCTGTTGAGTTTATGGTTTTTAGCATCTAGATGTATTACAAATTTAAGTTCCCAGGCTCACCTTTGAAAGTGTTCAGATTTCTTTTGAAGATGAGGCCTGAGAGATCAGATATGAAGTGATCGTTTTGTGAAAAGTGTTCACCCATGAGTGATATGGTGTATGAATTCATTTGAGAGTATAATGTTTGTCTAGAGCAATGGTTCTCAAACTTTTGTAGTGGTGACCCCTTTCACATAGCTAGCCTCTGAGTGCGACCCCCTCACTTATAAATTAAAAACACTTTTTTACATTTTTAACACCATTATAAATGCTGGAGGCAAAGCGAGGTTTGGGGTGGAGGCTGACAGCTCACGACCCCCCATGTAATAACCTCACAACCCCCTGAGGGGTCCCAAACCCCAGTTTGAGAAATCCTGGTCTAGTGTCGCCCAAATAGCTGTTACTGGGGCATTTGATGCACTACATGAGATACACCATGTTGTGATAGACATGTGTGGGACCCATGAATCTTGAAAGGATGTGGGGAGGGGCGGGGGACATTCTTCAACATAGTAGTGAAGATACGTCTGTAGGTTTTGCATCTGTTGTTCTGGTGGGAGTTGGTGGGTCCTGGTCTGTAGGAAGCTTGCTTCTGATGATGAGCTTGAGGGGTTGTTTGAAGACCAGAAGAGGGGATTCAGGAAAGATTTATTTCAGAATGTGGTGCCCATTGAGTATCGGTTGTAACTGTTTAATAATACCCCATATGGGTTCCTATGTAGAGTGGTAGATGACAACTCGGAATGTATGGTCAATGGGGTTTTTCTTTTCTGCACTGAAGCAGATTCTCCCAGGGTATTTGTAGCCTTTTCCATGATGTGGTCTTCTCTGGTGGAGTATCCTTGTTTAGTGAAGGCAGTTTTAAAGTGTGCTTTGGTGTGTATCTCAGACTTCCCCTTGAGAGCAAATTCTATGGTATCTGGCTGTAGATGACAAATTGCTTTGTGTGTCTGGAGTAGTTGCTGGATCTGTGGAGGCAAGTATACAAAAAGCTCACAGATCACCATATAGTCACTTGTAGGGTTCAATTTTTGAAACTAATCATATTGTTCTGGAAGTTGATGCTGGTATGGGAGTGTTCTATAGAGAGTTTAATGGATGGGTGGAGGTGGGTCAAATTTTGGTGGAAATCTCTGAGGGGGTTTAGGTCTTCTGTCCAGATGACGAAAATATCATCACTTTATCTCAGGTACATTGTTTTCATGGTGCACTTTTCTATAAATTCTTCCTTGAGGTGGCCCAAGAAGAGGCTGGCATGTAGGGGAGCCATCCTAATATCCATGGCTGTTCTTATGGGTTGGACAAAGTATTTGTTGTCAAAAGTGAAGTTGTGTGGGATAGGATGAAATGGATGAGTTTGGCTATGTTTTGGGTGGATTTCTGAGTGTTGTACATTATCTTGTAGGTATTTGAGGCAAGAATTTTGAGGGATGTAAGTTTATAGGAAGGTGACCTCTATGGTGGCAAGGATGGTGTTCTGGGGGAGGTTGCTAATGTTTCAGAGTTTCTGTAGGAAGTTTGTAGTGTCTTGAGGACACTGGCCCTTTGTGTGGTGAATGGTCTGAGGATGATGTCTATATTCCTTCAGTGAGAGAGCTGTGGGCAGATATGGTGGGTCTCCCTGTATTCTCGTGTTTGTGTAATTTGGAAAGCATGTAGAAGGTCCCTGGGGTGGGTTCATGGGGGGGGGGTGAGACTGTAGAGTTTTTCTTTGAGTTTGGAAAAGGATTCAATGGTTTTCTATCTTCAAATTCCTGTGTGAATTGTGGTCGTGGTGGTGGGGTCTTCTTTTAATTCTTCATAGAAGGTAGTGTTAGAGTTGTCTATTGGTCTCATTGTCAACATAGTTGTGATGACTTAGTCATCGACCTGAACTTTCAAATTTATGACTTTGGGAGGTTTTAAATCTCAGTCTTGATGTTGCACATATGATTTTGTTTGTTTGCATTGTTTATTTTCTTTTTCCTTAGGGTCCCATTATATATTAAAAGCCATGGGAAGGCCAAAATTAAACGAAGAACCTTTCAGCACTAAAGCTACAGATTTCCATCATGTAATCCTCTCCTGTGGGGAGAGTTTGGTGGCCCTCCAATCCACCACATGTCCTGAAATCTATGGTGTAATCCCACAGATTTCAGCACATCCATCAAGAAATGGGTCATTTGAACCAGGAGCCAATTACTCCACAATATTACCTTAGTCAGCTCATGCCCCATTGCGGTATGCCTCCATTTGGATCCAAATCAACACATTCTGGATTACGGATTTTCATTCCAGTAGGAGTAACTGGACTCTGTTTAGAGGAATAATCCTGGACTGAGAATGGGAGCAGAGAAGAACTGGCCACTCTCAATGCACCTGCAGGCTGTGGGACTACATCAATTTCACATTTATAATTACACAAGCCACCCAAATTATGTTAATATGGAGAGAACCCATTAAGAAGTTCACAGGAAGGAACAATGATAAATTGCAGAACCTGGGTACTTTCCAGAATCAACCAAATGTGCTACCACATGAGTAAGTGAGAAGTTAATTACCATTTGCTTTAGCACTTTGATGGCCTGTGCTGTAATGAACATTTCTGTTATCTTCCTATTGTTCGATTGTGTAATTATAGTTACTTGTTTCTTCAGGGATGCTCATTTAAAAGCGACATTTTATCTCACGAGTAATTTGCGGGTTGACAAAGTTTAAATAAATACAAATGACGTGATTATTGCTGATGTCAATTAGATCAAACACAGTGAGCATAAACTTGAGGAGTTTGCATGCGGTCGGTATCATCTTCCCATGCAGCTCAGCTTTCTGGGAACTCTCAGTTGGCCTAGCTGCCTGTTTTTAATCTGCTATCCTCAGCTATAAGACAACAATGGCTACTACAGAACAGGGGAGCAAATTACATGGATGCCACATGTGGGTTGTAGCTGCTGTGAGTATAATATCCATTACAAGAGGAGACATTGTCCATAATATACTATTCACCTAAACAAACCCTATACAGGACTTTCATGAGAAAATATGAGGTCAGAAAACAGGCTTCCACTTTAAAATGAAAACACCAACAGGTATCTAGAAGATTTTGTCTTGTCTCATTCACTGGGTACCTTCATTGCATTTTTCCATTGTGCAGGTGTGGTGTTTTTATGCAAAATGCAATTGCATTGATAGAGTGCAATTTTCAGTAGGCCACAGCACAAGTCAAACCAAAATCAGTGTTCACCAGAATTCTCAATGCCAAATTTCTGACTCCTCCAACTGTTTAAGTACTTGAGCTGTTCATAAAAGGTATATTGAGGAACGTATTTTTCCCCATGCCCCATACTACTTAGTGGCTGAACTGATTTTTCTCAGGCTTTATCCAGTTTTGGGCAGCAAAAATCATGAGTGGAAGATTTCACTTCAAAAGGTGCAAATGCTGGAAAACTCTAAGTGACTGAATACAGGGAGTCTGAAATTGTTGCGCAAACTATAATATTGCAATATATGACTCAAATTCTCTCATTTACATCACTTGAAAGGTGATTTTTTCATCTTCCTAAGTATTAAATATCTGTAAATAATCATCTAATTGTAAAATAATCATGAATAGACCCAGGCATTTTCTATAAAGTCTCAAATTATCTTAAGGCACATTTAACCAATAAACAACATATGGTTCATTTAGGCATTTACAAATTTTTCTTCCATTAAGTAATTTTGTGTTTGTGAAATTTTTCATTTCAAGCAGTTCTTTTATTGTTCATTTGAACTATGGTTGTGCCCAAAGTCCACAAACATGATTAAGGATCTCATGGTGTTAAGTACTGCATTACCACAACAACCTATGGTTCCTGCCCCAAGGAATTTATAATTTAGTTTAAGGCAAGATGAACAAGGAGAAGTAGGATGAAGGTTAACCGTTGTAAGTTTATATAGTTACATTGCTCAGATAGGTGTCTACCTTGGCAGTCCTGAATCATTAAAATGATTAGTTTGTTCTTTCTCGCCGCCCTAGCTATTGTTTGTTAGCTATTTCTTGCAGGAGTCTTATCAGACATGGGTTCTGAGAAGAGAGAGAAAAGGATATTGGACTTTCAGCAACTAGTGAAGGAAGGTACACTAACTACACATGCACATGCATGACATGGAAGAAAGCACAAAGAAAAGTGTAAGAGAAATGGACAAATGGGAGGTAGAGGCTGGTGTTGACATAGCAAGGGCGATGAATTTGACATAATTTGAAGTCACAGGGTGGGAGGGAGATATAAAGGGATTGGAAGGTGAGAACAAAAATCTTGAACTTGCTGGGGTAAAATGCTGGGAGCCACTGAAGGATTTCAATGAGGTGAGCAAGAGTGATGGCTAAAGACGACACAATTGCGTTTCATATGGATGGAAGGGGAAATACATGGGTGTCCAGAAAGGCCAAGAAGGAGGAGGTTATAGTAATCAAGACATGAGGGGATGATTGAGAATTTAAGTGTATGGGCACAAAATAGAGGTCAAAATTTAGAAATGTTATGGAAAAGAAAGAGGCAGGATTTGGCCACAGCCTGGATACGTGAGGCAAAGAGTGGGAGAAATTGTGTTTAGAATATGCCAATTTTTAAAACTTTGCTCTGTTTTGCAATTGTAAAATAAGGTACCAATCATGTAAACACTTAGGCCTGCTGAACTTTAAGCACACTAGTTCTACTGACTACAATGGGACAAAACACATGCTTAAATATCAGCATGTAGCCTAGGAAACTAAGCATTACAGTGTGTATTTCCAAACTGAACATTGAAATGTAGTATTTTCAGGTTATTTAGTTACAAGAGGATGTAAGGAAATGGCAGCCATCTTGACTGAGACCAGCTAGTGGGTTCAGTCATACTAAAAACAATGGGAGATGGTGGCTATCATTAATAAGAACAAAAAAAATATGAGACAGTCTTTTCTTTCATCATGAGCAGCTCTAAAAACAACATTTAAAATCACAAGTTCCACAACAAAAGTCACAAGATTTAGTCACTCAGCTATATGAAGAAGATACAATTCACAGGCACAGGAGCCATAGCTTGTGAAAATCAGTCTAGAAGTCAAAAACACTATGGAATTCCCCTTTTCTATGGTTTGCCATTGGCAATCTTACTATAACCTTTCCAAAGCACGAGCACCCAAGGAGCAGACTGCTGGACAGAGCATCACATGATCCACTCCAAACTGTTATTGATAATATGACTTGTGCATCACAAGTCATCATTCAAACGAAACAGATGTCTCAACAAAAAGTGAGTACAAGATGAAGCTACACAAGCACAGCTCTGCAACATCACAGCAGACTACTGTTGTTAATGTAAATAGCAAGTGGTGACTCTTCACTATACTGTATATCAAGCCACACTCACCAGCTTGGTTACAGCAAAATGACATCACCAGGATCAGTTTGGTGAGAATGACCCAGAAATCCAACAGCTACTTGCTAAAAAACATGAGATGCACCATCAAAATATGCAACCTATATGTTTCTCTAGGCACAGGAATAACATACAGGGATCTGTCTCATGACATCAAATCTAAGCTTAAACACATGCTGGATCAATGGTGGAATGCCAAGACAGATGAAATCCAGAGCAAGGCCGACCATCATGAGACCAAAGACTTCTGTGCTGCTTTGAAAGTTGTATATGGTCCTACACATATCACTACAGTGCCTTTGAAGAATGTGGACAGCCTAACCCTGATGACTTCAAAGACACCACCAACATCATCACATAGTAGAGGAAAAGTGAAAAGTCTGACTGGGGCAACCAGCACCATATCTCATTACTCTGCATTGCTGGAAAGGTTGTGTCCAGAGTACCCTTTGATTGTCTGCTACCCAACATTGCTAATCACATGCTATCAGAGTTGCAGTGCAGTTTCAGGCTAACACAAGAAACGGCAAACAAGATATTTGTAGCTGTTCAGAGAAATGCAGAGAACAGCAACAGGACCATTACACTGTCTTCGCTGACCTAGCTAAAGCATTGAGACCATCAGTAGACCTGGATTTTGACAACTATTACTTAAGTTTGGTTGTCCAGAAAAATTCTCCAACATTCTGAATTTCATAATGGAATGTTTGGATGAGTCTGTGTAGATGGTCTTCTGTCTGATCCATTTCCTATTACTAATGGTATTAAGCAGGGCTGCATAATTGGTCCGGTCCTGTTCAATCTCTTCTATGCATCAATGCTCAATGACACTAAAAGAGACCTGGATGCCAACATCAGGATATTTTTCTGATTATCTAGAATACTCAGCCTGAATAGGCTGCAATGTTCTACAAAAGCAAATCTTTGAGGCAATTGTTCATGAACTGCTGTATGCTGATGACTGTGTTCTAGAGCTACATAGTCAATTGATTATAGACAGATTTGCAGAGTTTGCAAAAAGGTGTGAGCAGACAATCAACCTGAAAAGGACAGAAGACATATCAACCTGCGCTAGGGAAATTCTACACAAAACCAAAAGTCACCATTGGCAATAAACAGCTGAATGCTGTTACAGACTTCTGCTATCTTGGCAACACGTTGTCAAATGATGCAACTATAGGCAAGGAGCTGACACGCTGCATCAACAAAAGCCAGTTAATCCTTTGGCAGACTATTTGGTGGAGTCTGGCAGCAACATGGTATTAAGCTTTAAACCAAGTTAAAAGTCTATAAAGCAGTAGTGCTATCCAATTTTTTGTATGGGTGCAAGACCTGGCCCTGCTACAGGTATCACGTCAAGCTTCTAGATAAGTTCCATTTATATCATCTCTATGCCATGCTCCACATCAAATGGCAGGATAAAGTTACCAATAATGAAATTCTGGAAGGCAGCCGTGCCACAGGGATTGAGGCCATGCTCATCACAGTCACACTAGGCTGGTCATGTGTTAAGGATGGATGACACCAGAGCGCCAAAGCAGTTGCTGTATGGGAAACTGAAGGTGGGTAACTGCACATGAGGCTGCCAACAGAAATGCTTCAAGGACACACTGAAGCATAAATTGAAGCCGTGCAATATTGACGTTGACAGCTAGGAGTCATCAGCAACAGATAGATCATGCTGGCAAGCAGCAGTCAGTGATGGGTTTACTCAGTTCAAGATTAATCACCATATGGAACTTGAGGCAAAGAGGCTGCATCGTAAATAATATGAGATTCAGCAGGCACAGACTGTAATCCCTTCCTCAGTATCAAGCTACATATGTATTCAATGAGGAAAGGATTGCCCATTCATGCATACGCCTGTTTAGTCAGTATTGTACTCACAAAACATAATACAGTCATCAGCGTCATCTTTGGTAACAAAGGAAAACAACAAAGCACCGTCTACTGTAAACAGGCAACCTCACAACACATTAACTGCTCTAAATTGCAGGGGACACATCTTCTCTTCTATAGTAAAAACTGTGTTTTCAGGGAAAGGAAATCTCTGAAAGGATCCTACTTCATACTGTCCAGACAGAAGCACTGTTCCACTTGTGCAGGAAAAACTATGAAACCTGCCCCCATATTTGAGGGATCCTAAGTCAGAGCCTCCACACAAGGACCCTGTGCTTCTGCCCCGTGGTTGCCCCCCACCCTTCAAACTCTCTGGCATCACCACTTACTTTGAGCTATAACTCCCAGTGGTCACAGCTGCCCTGGGACCCTGGTGAAAGGTGTGGGGAAGTATTACAGAATCATAGATTGTAGGTCTGGAAAGGACCCCAAAAGGTTATCTAATCCAGCCCCCTGTGCTGAGACAAGATCATATATACTTACGCCATCTCTGACAGGGGTTTGTCTAACTTGTTCTTTAAAACATCCAATGATGGGGATTCCACAACCTTCCTTGGCAACATATTCTAATATTTACCTACCCTTACAATTAGAAAGTTTTTCCTAATATGTAACTTAAATCTCCCTTGCTGCAGATTAAGCCCACTACTTCTTGTTCTATCTTCCGAGGACAATTGTTCACTGTCCTCCAAACAAAAGTGTGACACTCCCCAGGAGCACCCAGAGCTGTGAGGCACTTCACCACAACCTGCCCTTATTGTGAACCAGTCTTGTCTGTGCCTGCTTTGGCTCTGCTCCCTGAAACCAGTAGCCTCTAGCAACACAAGCACTAACTTCCAGGTCTCTACAGACCTCTCCCTCTCTGTGCAGGCCAGTAATAAGCTCACACCAACACCTGAGTCCTCTGAGCGCTCCCTGCAGTATCCAACCCATCACTGAACACACAGAAATTACCAGGTAAACTGCCTATGAAGGAACAGTGTGTACACAGCTTGACTGGCCTTTACGGCCACAGCTCTCCAGCTGGGCTACTACAGTTCAGTTCCCATTCTGGGGTGCCTTGAAGTTCAGCCCGCTTTCCCAGTGGCGGGTGGGGAGGGAGGGGCCACCCTCTACTCCGGGTCCCAGCTCAGGGACCCCATGTATAGCAGCCATCCACCATATCCCTTTAATTAAACTGTGTTGCTGCTACAATTCCCTGGGCCACTTCCCCATGGCTCCAGCACATTCTTCACCCTTATCTCAGGGCCTTATCCTGATGGAGTCCCAGCAGCCAGCCCAGAGCACCATCCGTTCTCCTCCAGCTCTAGCAAGGAACTGATCTCAGTCTGGCCCTGCAGCTCTTCTTAGACTAGCCTGCTGGCTCTGATTGGTTGCTTCCCACACAGCCACTCTAGACAGCTTGAAGGACCTCTCTGCTGCCCTTTTCTGGGGTGGGGTGTGGCAGGATCACAAGGTCTCCAGCAGGGGGACTGGGCTAGGCCACCCCATCACACCTGGATATATTACATCTACTGCTTCCTCCCCTATCCACTGGGCCAGAAATCAGAGGGTGACTCCATGGAAGGGACAGACATGAATCACAGACATGAAGGTCGCTATCTTACAACAAAAAACTTCAAATCCAGACTCCAGCGAGAAACTGCTGAATTGGAATTCATTTGCAAATTGGATACTATTAATTTAGGCTTAAATAGAGACTGGGAGTGGCTAAGTCATTATGCAAGGTAGCCTATTTCCCCTTGTTTTTTTCTATCTCCCCCCCCCCCCCCCCCAGACGTTCTGGTTAAACTTGGATTTATGCTGGAAATGGCCCACCTTGATTATCATGTACATTGTAAGGAGAGTGGTCAGTTTGGAGGAGCTATTGCCAGCAGGAGAGTGAGTTTGTGTGGGGGGGGGTGAGAAAACCTGGATTTGTGCTGGAAATGGCCCACCTTGATTATCATGCACATTGTAGGGAGAGTGGTCGCTTTGGATAAGCTATTACCAGCAGGAGAGTGAGTTTTTGTGTGTGTTTTTTTGAAAAAGGGGGTGGGGGGGTGAGAAAACCTGTATTTGTGCTGGAAATGGCCCACCTTGATTTTCATACACATTGTGAGGAGAGTGGTCACTTTGGATAAGCTATTACCAGCAGGAGAGTGAGTTTGTGTGTATGGTTTTTGGAGGGGGATGAGGGGGTGAGAAAACCTGGATTTGTGCTGGAAATGGCCCACCTTGATTATCATACACATTTTAAAGAGAGTGGTCACTTTCGATGGGCTATTACCAGCAGGAGAGTGAGTTTGTGTGTGGAGTGGCGGAGGGTGAGAAAACCTGGATTTGTGCTGGAAATGGCCCAACTTGATGATCACTTTAGGTAAGCTATTACCAGCAGGAGAGTGGGGTGGGAGGAGGTATTGTTTCATGGTCTCTGTGTATATAATGTCTTCTGCAGTTTCCACAGTATGCATCCGATGAAGTGAGCTGTAGCTCACGAAAGCTCATGCTCAAATAAATTGGTTAGTCTCTAAGGTACCACAAGTACTCCTTTTCTTTCCATGGAAGGGGTAATGAAGCCTGGAAGTGTATTCCCCTTGTGGCCAGAAATGCGGGGTATGGCGGCAGACACAACCATGTGCATTCCCCTAGTCTTGCCCCAACTCTGCCCACTTTGCCCCCCAGCTCACCCAACCACATCATCCAAGATGCAGCAGAGAGTTCTCCATAAGGTCTGACGGAGGGAGAGAATTGTTACAGAGCTGTCCTAACATTCATTCCACATGACAGAGGAAAAATCCCTTAGTCAGTGGACACATTAGCTGTGATGTTGCTTTCATGCATATTTTTTAATCAAGGTATTAATGACAATTATGCATGACCATTTATAGTGATAAGAGAAGTGACCCAAATAACTTACTGTAGTCATTCCTGTTTAACTCTCCATCTTGATTTTAGCCTCAGTTTTCAGCTAGTGTGATAATATGCAAGGGTTTCACAAAAGACTGATAATATAATATATAAATAGGATACACAAAAGACTATGGTCTTCATCAAAATGGAAACAAGTGCAGACAATGTAGATAGAACAGCTCCCACTGTGAATTAGCGGATTAAATACCTACATTACAGGTATTAACTATAATTTCTGACATCATATCAAGCATCCCAAATGTGCAAACTAAAATGTGGGTGCTCCAAGGAGTTAAATTAGGTCCATCAGCCACACTACATTACATGGTGCAATGGTGTTATGCAGGAACAATTAAAATATAGGATATGTTTTTCCTGAGAAATATGCTTTCAAAGATACATTTATAAAAAGCTCCCTATCCATTAAGGAACTCAAGTTATATGGTCAAAACCTAAAAACTAAAATAAATAAATCAATCCAGAGATTTGCACGAGCTGCAAAATTCCATCCTGATTTAGAACATAGATTCAGTCTAAAGTAAAGCTGGAGGCTAGTCATTACCTTCATGTGCAGGGTGAAATCCTGGCTCCATGGGGTCATCTGGCCTGTGACTTTCTCAATCTCTCCTGTTGTAGCTATAAAAGAGAATGACTCTATGGCTTAGTGGGTAGGTCATTCTCCTGCAATTTGGGAGTCTCAAGTTCAAAGCTCTGCTCCACCTCAGGCAGAGGTGTGGGGGGACTCAACCCAAGCTTCCTATGTCTCAGGGGAGTCTTCTATCCATGGGGTTAATGTTTATAAATTGGGCACCATCTTCTCTGGTTTTGTGAATCCCCCCATTCACGTCTTTTGCTTTTCTTGTAAAGAGTATCCCAAGACAAAATAAAACATTTAATCAGAGGTTGAATGAAACATTTTGTTCAATCCTAAACAAATGTTTTGTTTTGTTTTTTGATTTTCTGAACTTTTCTGAATTTTCAATTTTGATTTGAGTCAAACAAATATTTTGTTCAAAATTTTTGAACTGCCAGTGAACAAAAAAAATCAGTTATTCGCCAAGCTCCAGCAGGTACCCTGTCCCTTGGCAGAAATCCAACAGATTTCATTGGGCCATAGGCTAGATTAGAGACATAACAGATTAAAAAAAATCCTTAGATGGAGGTGGTACTGAATAATGACTGATGTGCCAAAACATCCCCAACAGTAACGAGACCCCTTATCCACTCCACAAGCAGTTTAATTTGACCTCTCTCACTATCAAATTCTGCTATTCGAATGACAAATGGTATTAGCTACCAAACTTTCCCCCACAAGGGTCCTGACTCCCTCACAGCTACCAAATCCTCTGGACTCTCCCTGAAAGTTATTCTTTATTTGTTTCAATTAATAAAACATAACAGGCTAAAGTGCAGTCCTGCATATTTTTAATAAATTCAGCAATACATTGACATTTCTGTCATGGCCTCAAAAATGGAAACATTCAGAAAACAAAGTGGGGGGTTGGGTGGTTCTTAAAAGGACTATTGTAATGCATAATAACAATACCATATTGAACACTTTCCCTCCAGTTTCAAGTTACCTCAGAATTTACAGTTTACCAAATAATTTTGTCTGGATACACTTCAGAAATCAGTGAGTTTCTGCAGAAGAAACTAGGTCAAACATGTCAGAACCTTAAGCATAAGCAGCAGGTTAAAGTGTGACAGGTAAAGATTCCTTCAGTTTAGCTTCTTTGCTAACAACAATAACAACAGTTTTCACGGATTTCTCTGCTTCTCAATAGTCAAAATTTCTATTTTCTCTAGCAAATGGCAATATGTATGAATTTTTTCTTCTGCTCTTCATGTAAACTACTGCTCTTCACACAAAGAATTGCTGATTTCTGGCAATTTTCTTTTGTAAGTTGTGGATAGACAGAGCCAGATCCTCAACTTGTATCATAGCTTCATTGAAGTCAATGAAGCTATGACATTTTACACTAACTGAGGATCTGGCCGAGACAACTTAATAGTAATACTGAAAACACACTGTTTACTTGGCAGTCTGTTTTTGAGTAGTTACAGTAGCTGGTATACTCTAATATTAATGGATGCTCCACATTCTGTCTCAGAATTTCACACATGCCACCACAACCACGATAAAAAAAGGGGGTTCAAGAAAGGTATATACAGGGTATTGTTTCAAAGGTACAATACAGAAGGTTGGTATCATACAAGCTGTTCCTTCTTTCCCCCGGTCACTGAACCACAGGGGCAGTATTGACACAGAGGAGATTCACTCCAGCTTGACGGTAGTTAGCAACTTCCTCCCAGGGTTTTGCCAGAGGAGAGCTGCTCTAATTTGTGACTGTAGGCTTTTTGAAACTACTAGCAGAAGATATCCCAGATGTACTGCAGGTGGGATAGAGAATGTCAGGAGACCACAAAGAGCACTTCAATTGTATTAAACCAGTCTGCCCTGATAGCATGGCCTTCACCAGATACAAAATTATGAACTACTATGTCATAAATATAAAGGGAAGGGTTACCACCTTTCTATATACAGAACTATAGAATCCCTCCTGGCCAGAGGCAAAACCCCTTCACCTGTAAAGGGTTAAGAAACTAAGATAACTGCGCTGGCACCTGACCAAAATGACCAATGAGGAGACAAGATACTTTCAAAGCTGGAGGGACGGGAGGGAACAAAGGGTCTGTCTGTCTGTGTGATGCTTTTGCCAGGAACAGAGCAGGAATGCTCTTCAGAACTTCTGTTAAGTTAGTGAGAAATCTAGCTAGAAATGCGTTAGATTTCCTTTTGTTAAATGGCTGGTAAAATAGGTTGTGCTGAATGGAATGTATATTCCTGTTTTTGAGTCTTTTTGTAACTTAAGGTTTTGCCTAGACGGATTCTCTGTGTTTTGAATCTGATTACCCTGTAAGGTATTTACCATCCTGATTTTACAGAGGTGATTCTTTCACTTTTTCTTTAATTAGAATTCTTCTTTCAAGATCCTGATTGCTTTTTCATTGTTCTTAAGATCCAAGGGTTTGGGTCTGTGGTCACCTATGCAAATCGGTGAGGATTTTTAACAAGAAAGGGGGTGTAGGGCTTGGGAGGATATTTTGGGGGGAAGACATCTCCAAGTGAGCTCTTTCCCTGTTCTTTATTTAACACGCTTGGTGGTGGCAGCATAGGGTTCAAGGACAAGGCAAAGTTTGTACCTTGAGGAAGTTTTTAACCTAAGCTGGTAAGAATAAGCTTAGGGGGTCTTTGCTTCAGGTCCCCACTTCTGAACCCTAGAGTTCAGAGTGGGGAAGGAATCTTGACACTACTTCTCTTTTTCTATTGGACCTCAACCCGGTCTGAGAGTCACCACAGTTCCTGCTAAGTAATTTCTTTCCTTCAGCCTGAAAATGGTTAGTTGTTATTGATAAATTGTAATACTTTGCCCTTCTGCAATGAGTCACAGGAAAGGGATTATTCTTTAATATACTTTCAGTAAAAGACTTTGGAAGTTTACTGAGAGATACAGAATATACTCTAAAAAGCCCTAGGAGCATCTGCTTTGGTTTAATTAAGATTTAGTGATGTGCCCCTGAACAAATAAAAGCACTGTCAAAAGCTATACAGTAGATTACTCTTATACAACATAATATACAGTAGAGAAAGGATAGAGCAGACATATTACGTATGGTGCACATATTCTTATATATACTTTTTTGTAAATTAATTCATTTCTTGCCATTTGACATATCACAGCAACTATTTAGAGGACACCTGTTTTCCAGCATGACTCCAGCATTCCTGTATGAAATGTTTGCAATGACATCCCAACTCTTGTGGGTTAGGGTTTCATTGTTAATTCAAAATCAATCCATGTTTGTCTAAAGCAAGGATGGGGAATTTATGGCCTGCAGGCCAGATTCGGCCCGCTGCTTAATTCAATCCAGCCCACAGCAAATCTCCACACCGTGAGCCAGAAGCCCTGAGCCTTGGTGCCGCCCCACTGCCGGGGAAAGGTAGGGTTGCCAGGCTGCTAAAAGTCCAGTCAGCTCCACGCAGCTCCCAGAAGTGACCAGCATGTCACTGCAGCCCCTAGGAGTAGAGGCAATCAGGGAAGTTCCGTGTGTTGCCCCCACTCGCAGTGCCCACTCCGCCATTCCCATTGGCCAAGAACCACGACTAATGGGAGCTGCGGGGGAAGCACCTGCAGGGATGGCACCATGCAGAGCCACCTGGCCACACCTCCACCTAGGGGCTGGACATGCTGGCCACTTCCAAGAGTAGTGCAGAGCCAGGGCAGGCAAGGAACCTGCCCTAGCCCTGCTGCGCCGCCAACCGGGAGCCACTGGAGGTAAGCTGCCCTGCTGCAGCCCGCAACCCCTGCCCCAGATCGGAACCCTCTCCTGCATCCTAATTCCCTCCCAGACCCCTCACCCCAACCTGAAACCCAACTCCTTGCCCCAGTTTGGAACCCCCCCCAAACATACCCTAACTCCCTTCCTGACCCTGCAACCTCTCCCATACTCCAACCCCCTTCCCCAGCCTGGAGCCCCCTCCGGCACTCTGAACCCTTCATTTCTGGCCCCACCCTGGAGCCTAGGGGAAGCCCGGAGCTGCCACACCCCTCTCCGCCATGGGTCTGAGTGTGGACAATAACTGATTTTTTCTGTGGCTCAATGGCCCCTGATAGAAAAAAGGTTCCCAACCCCTGGTCTAAAGATTTGCGAAAATGATTCAGGAAAACTGGAGCCCAGTTTTTGTGAGCCTATGGTCACAGAGTTTAAGTCCAGAGGATCTAGTCTGACCTCCTGCATATCACAGGCCACCACCAGCACCTGCACACTAAATCTAGCAACCAAAATAAGACCTAAGTACATAAGAGACACAGGAGATGAGACTATGTGCCACTGGCAAAGAGTAAGAGGAACCAAGATGCACCAGTGCTTGAGGCCCCCGCAGTGGCTGGAAAATGATTAAATGAGATATACCCAGAGAATTCTGGCAAGTGACCTGCACCAACACACTGAAGAGGAAGGCAAAAAAAAAAAAAGACTATGGTCACTGCCAATCTGGCTTTGGGGGAAATTCCCCACCTATGGCTATCAGTTAGATCCTGAGCATGTGAGCAAGAACCAGCAGGCAACCACCTGAGAGACAGAACGCTTAGTGCCACCTCAGAGCCCTGGGCAATCCCACCCAGTGTTCCATCTTCCACTGTGGCCATCCATGATGCTTCAGAGGAAAGAGATTAAAGGGAACAGGAAGATTTAAAAGGCCTGATTTATAAAAGTACCTCTCAGATTCAGAGGGTGAAAATGGTAGAACTGTATCATCCAGCTATCTGATTGTATATCCAGGTCCTAATACAGTCTGTGGTCTCATCTCAGGATCCACAATAAGGGAATTTAGCTCATCTATTGAACTGAACAGGAGACTCCACCACCACCACCATCTCATTGTACAATGGGCTATGGATTCAGAAGTGTGCCCACAAAAATGGAAGCAGACCCTAAAGAAGGCTCAAAGGTCTGAAAGCAGCTGGAAAGCATATGGAGAAGATCTATATAGGCACTGAAGACACAGTTAAGGATGACATAATATCAGGGGCATGGGAGAATAGATGAATGAGAGATCAGAAGTAGTGAGAGACATATGTAATTTCAAAATCTAGACAGACTGCTTGATATTGGATGGGAAGTAAGTGAAATGAAGGAAAGAGAATGCTTTCTCTGAACATAATTTCTATAATCTTTTAGTATCTCCTGCGTGTCTAAAGAGATTCTAAACACATGTTAGAGTCTAGAATACAAGGTCTTTATTCTCTATTTTTCTAATTCCCTCATGAATCCTGGTACTGATTTAATCAAGCCTTGAAAATGTACCCCCAACAGACAAGAATTCCCTTTCTAATAACAAACATTTTATCATATTGGGGTTTTTGTCATTTTATTGTAATAACATTTATTTTGATTAGTACAGTGAATGTTTGTGTTTCTTCTATTGCTCAGAGGCAGCTGCTGTCCTTGGTATATACTTTAAGATGTAAAAATACCCTAACTCTGTGGTCAGATGGTTTAAGCCAAAAAAAAAAAAACAGCAAAATGTTATGAAAAAATAAATATAAAACTGAAACAGTGGATTGAAAGACTACCATTATCTCTTGTTTGAGTACACAAGTTTGTAGATGGAGCTACTAGAAAGAAAATAATATGTTGTGGGATTGTGCCCACTAGCTAGAGACATAAAGGGTAACAAGAAAACGTTCTACAAATACATTAGAAGCAAGAGGAAGACCAAGGACAGGGTAGGCCTGTTACTCAATAAGAGGGGAGGGAAATAATAGCAGAAAATGTGGAAGTGCTTAAGAGATGCTTAATGACTTCTTTGTTTCGGTTTTCAACAAGTTTGGTGGTGATTGGACATCTAACATAGTTAATGCCAGTGAAAATGAGGTAGGATCAGAAGCTAAAATAGGGAAAGAACAAGTTAAAAATTACTTAGACAAATTAGATGTCTTCAGGTCACCAGACCCTGATTAAATGCATCCTAGAATACTCAAGGAGATGACTGTGGAGACATCTAAGCCATTAGCAATTATCTGAACATAAGGACAACCTCGGGAATTACAGACCAATCAGCTTAACTTCTGTACACAGAAAGATAATGGAGCAAATAATTAGCAATCAATTTGCAAACATCTAGAAGATAATAATGGAATGAGTAACAGTCAGCATGGATTTGTCAAAAACAAATTTTGTCAAAACAACCTAATAGCTTTCTTTGACAGGATAACAAGCCTTGTGGATAGAGGGGAAGTGGTAGACGTGGTATATCTTGATTTTAGTAAAGTTTTTGATACTCTCTTGCGTGACCTTCTCAAAAACAAACTAGGGAAATGCAACGTAGATGGAGCTACGAAAAGGTGGGTGCAAAACTGGTTGGAAAACGATTCCCATAGAGTAATTATAAGTGGTTCACAGTCATGCTGGAAGGGCATAATGAGTGGGGTCCTGCAGGGATCATTTCTGAGTCCGGTTCTGTTCAATATCTTCATCAGTGATTTAGATAATGGCATAGAGAGTACACTTATAAAGTTTGCAGATGACACCAAGCTGGGAGGGGGTTACAAGTGCTTTGGAGGATAGGACTAAAATTCAAAATGATCTGGACAGACTGGAGAAATGGTCTGAAGTAAATAGGATTAAATTCAATAAGGACAAATGCAAAGTACTTCATTTAGGAAGAAACAATCAGTTGCACACATACAAAATGGGAAATGACTACTTAGGAAGGAGTACTGCAGAAGGGGATCTGGGAGTCCTAGTGGACCACAAGCTTAATATGAGTCAACAGTGTAACACTGCTGCAAAAAAAGCAAACATCACTCTGGGATGTATTAACAGGGGTGTTGTAAGCAAGACAAGAAAAGTAATTCTTCTGCTCTACTCCACGCTGATTAAGCTCAACTGGAGTAGTGTGCCAGTTCTGGGCACCACATTTCAAGAAAGATATGGACAAACTGGAGTAAGTCCAGAGAAGAGCCACAAAAATGATTAAAGGTCTAGAAAACATGACCTATGAGGGAAGATTGAAAAAATTGTGTTTGTTTAGTCTGGAAAAGAGATGACAGAGGGGACATGATAACAGTTTTCAAGTACATAAAAGGTTATTACAAGGAGGAGAGAGAGAAAGAGATAGGACAAGAAGCAATGGGCTTAAATTGCAGCAAAGGAGGAATTCCTAACTGTCAGGGTGGTTAAGCACAGCAATAAATTGACTTGGGAGGTTGTGGTATCTCCATCATTGGAGATTTTTAAGAGCAGGTTAAACACCAGTCAGGAATGGTCTAGATAATACTTAGTCCTGCCCTGAGTGCGGCAGCCTGGACTAGATGACCTCTAGAGGTCCCTTTCAGTCCTAGGATTCTGTGTGTATTTTAGACTGAATCCACAAATGTGGTAATGGCTGACAAGCTGAGACAAGTCTAAAAGGCTTCTCATGCAAAATTCTAGTTATTCCATTAAAACAAGCTGCAGGACAGTAATTACTGTTAGAACTGAGTAATAAGCATTCTCAGATGGTTTGTTTTTGGTAATACAAACTTTTTACTGATGAAAACATGCTGCTACTACACTGCTTTGTTACATTTTTTTAAACTACTTCATTTCTTTTAAAAACTCACTGTTTCATCCAGAAACATTACCATAGCTAGAGAGATGAAAACAAAAGGCTTTTCAGACGTTGTATCTAATTTTACAGGAGTACTTTTGTGTTTATGCCGTACATTGCAATTATAGAGTTGAAGGAAAGAAACAAGGACCTGACCCAAGGCCTGCTGAAGTCAATTGGAGTCTTTCTATTGATGTCATTAGGATTCAGATCAGGCCCCATATCTGCAAGATTATGCACAGCAATTCACAATGCTAGACTTTTTTTTTTTTTGTAAATGACAAGAACTACTGTATGTACTTCCTTCTAAGAGCCAAATCCTCTCCCCAACACCCAGCCCAATTAACCTCTCACTGAGAGCTAAATATTTCCCGCACCCCAGAAAGAGCTGTTTCACAGTCAGTCTTCCATCCAAAAGGCTGGAGTAGGTTCCACAGCTGTAGCACTCTCTATTTATGGGAAAGGACCAGTGACAGACCAGGACAGATACCCTGGTCCCACTCTTGGATCACCCTACGCCCACCAGTGCACAGGGAGCTTGGCTCTGTGCCATGCCTCTTGAGAGATGTGCTCTATCAGTACAGTCCCCCCACATCTTATATCACCTGCATGTCAGAATTACACTTGTTCTTCTACCCGTGGGCCCTTTGCACTTGTACAGATGTGAGCAGAATTGTATCTGCTTAGTGAGTGCACCCGGACTTATCAATATACAGAATACATGATGGTGTGTGTTTGCCATTCATAAGTAAGTCTTTATGCCATACCACATCATTACTCATTTTGTATGTATGTGTGACATAGACAGAGAGAGGAGAAGAAGGAAACAATTAAGAAACAAAAAACGAAATGTCATGTCAATGACATTTCTCCCAAAATATTAATTCAACTAAGAAAGTAACCAAGGAAGAGAGGACTTTTGGTTTAAGTCCCAGAGAAGGAGATCATAGGGAATAATGAAAAAAAGGTTTTAGTAATACAAGAGGAAGACAAATTGGTATTTGTATTTAGAGACAAATGACAAAATGATTCCCCTAACAGTGACAGAAACCTTGGTAGGAAGATAGGCACAAAAATGAAGGAAGACCTCTGTGAAAATTGATGACTAGCTTTCTATTGATTTCTTTCCATTTCCTTAGAAATAAAATGATAGTAAGACTTAGTTAAGAGCTTCAAGGTTTTTGCTCAATAATTTTAACTTTGATTCAGTAGCCCTACTGGCACTTCTGTTTCTATTTATTACATGCCTAGTCTAATATGGAATTTATGTTTCCTTCAGGTCCTCATATTGATTTGTTTCTCACTAAGCTAAGGGAAGTGTCACTGGGTTTTTGATGTAGGTTGTCAGAATGCAGACTGTTTTTGTAAGTTAATGTGATGCAAAGTGATATTTAGATGTCAAAAAAAAACCCCACAAAAATATTTGGGTAATATAGACAGTCAAAATATAGTTAAATATTTTTCTAAGAGAAGGAATAAAAATAGTACACATGGAGTGAAACGTTGGCACATTCTGTTAACCACAATAGTCATAGTTGAATGCATAAAAGTTTGTTTGCCAAGACAAGTAGAGGAAAACACAGGCCCTACAGGCAGTAGTGGAATCATCATCTTCTGCCAATATGGTCTCAAAATTTGCACTCACTGTAGGCCCAAATCTGCAATTGGTAAATTGGAGCAGACACAAGCCCATTCCAGTAGAACTGGATCTATAGAACCTTGTCTTAATAAATCAATCTCTAGTTTCTGTTACCACCTTCAAGTCAAATTCTTTGGCTGAACATTGCAGTAATGTTACCACTCAGTCAGAGGACTGTTTAGATTAGTATTTAACTGGCATCTGAGCCTTATCTTTTGTAATGATTGCGGTACAGCAAGTTTTTTAAATGTAGGAGCTTTTGGGTATGCCTACACTGCAATCAGACACCCGCAACTGGTCCATGCCAGCTGACTCGGGCTGTGGGGCTGTTTAATTGCAGTGCAGATGTTCCAGCTCAGGCTGCAGCCCAAGCTCTAGGACCCTCCCATCTTTCAGGGTCGTAAAGCCTTGACCCTGAAAGCTCGAGTCCAGATGTCTACACGGCAATTAAAAAGCCCCACAGTCTGAGGCCTGTGAGCCTGAGTCAGCTGGCACAGGCCAGCTGTGGTTTTTTATTGCAGTGTAGACATAGCTGTAGTCCTACTTTTCTGTCTGAAGTTCAACTACCTAAATCCTGTAGTTTTAGTTGTAAAAGATTTTTTTCTATCTTTAGCTGTCACATAAAAGGGTAAACCTGCTGCTGTGCACATTTAAAGGCAGCCTTCTTCTATGCCACAGCTGACTGCATTTCAGCAAAGGGCAAAGCGATCCCTGAATACACAATTTATAATCACGTTGTAAAATTTGCGAAGCACTTTGGCACCTTTAGATAAAAGGAGTTCTATGAATTCTAGGTGTTATAATTATCATTTTAAGGATGATGATCACTTTGCTCCATGAGAGGAACAATCAGACCATGTTAAGTCACTTCAAGTCTAAAAGCCATATAGTGAAAGAATGTGTGCTCTCTGCACTTGTGTGGTCTCTTTCTCTCTCTCTCTCTGATACACACACCAGAAACCAGCAGCCTCAATTCAAATATGCCGTAAGAATTCTAGTTACCAGGAATGACAGAAACAAAAGAATTAAAAAGGAAATAAGGACAGTGCTACCCATTAATTTATGAATGACAAATTGATAATAAAGAGATTCTGAAATAACTCAATTTGTGCTTGGTATAGACACAATTCTTCTGGCAGTGCAAAGAGGCCACAGAATCAACTTAACCTACTTCATAAGAATTCCCAAATGATGTGGATAGGGCAGAGCAAATGGGGCATTGCCAGTGCACAGGAAAGCTATTTGAGTAAGGTACTGAACTGGGACTCAGGATAGCCAGTTGCTTATAGAGCAGGGTGATTATTATTCAGTGAACAGTAAATTCACTGAAAAATACATTTTCCTGGGCATTGGAACTATTCAGGAATTCAGGTCAAATTCGATGAATACTTTGAGCAGTAAAAAATTGAAAAACTCAAAATGGTTTGTTTCAACTTTTTCATTTTGACTGTTTTATTTCAACCATTTTGAAACAAAACATTATGATTTTTTGTTTCAAAATTGTTAAAAACACCAAAAGGGCCAAGACACCCCAAAACAACCCAAAATGAAATATCAAACTGAAATTCATTTCAAGTTGACCTGAAAAAATGCAGTTTTGGTTAAAAAAAAGCTTTATTTTTTTCTCCCCCCCACCTTTTCCTTTTTTTTTTTCTCCCAGTCAGGCCCCCAAACCAAAATATCAATGATTCACTCAGCTCTAGTTTCTAGTTCTAGATCTCTGGCATTGGGCAAGTCCCTTAATCTCTCTGTTTTTAGTTTCTGATCTGTAAAATGGGGATAATATTTTTCCCTACCAGACAGGAGTATTGTGAGGTGAAATAAACGTGTGAGGAGCCCAACCACTACGGTAAGTACATGTAAATAATACCACATAAATCCACAGCTAGAGACAGAGATATTGGTGTAATGTTCCTGTGAACCCTCAATTCTAAAATGGTCTTTTGGGGCCACAGACAGCTGAGTGCAGTTTAGAGAAGCCATGAAGTTGCTCTAAATTGCACGGGAGGGGACCAAATCATACCCTTCACTGTTCCAAGAATTAAGGAGCTGGAAAAGTGTCCCCTAGTACATCAAGTCTTGGACTAAGTGCATTTTGGCAGTGTTGAGCTGTCTGGAGTAGCTCAAGAGTGTGAATACCAACCTCCCACCTGGTTGGGAGGGCGCCAATCCCTGATACCACAGTGGAGATTACCTTTGCACAGCCTATGTACACAGCCTGTGAAAAAGGATCGGATTTGTCTCTACGAAACCAAGATAATTCTTCTTTTATTATTATGTCATCTTCCACCGTTTACTTTATTTTATTGGGGTGGTGGGAGCACCATTTAGTCTTTGCAGGGAACAGGTATAGTAAAGGCTTTTGAAATCACTTCCAGTAAGGGCAGAGTGGATGATTTACCAAGAAAAGTTTTAAACACCCATTCAGTAAGGTTCTTAAGTGCAAAGCCTAACTTCAAGCACAAGACTACTCATGTGCTTCAAGTTAGCATGTGCTTTAGTACTTTGCTGATTTAGGGCTTCCATTGCCAAAGACTCCACTATTGTCATTTTTTCCTTAGAAATATACATTTTCTTGTTAGGGAGTAGGGGTGATATAAAGCTGCCCTGCCTTACACTAGGGATTAGCGTGGCACTGAACAGCACCCAAGGTTGGAGAGAGGGCACAAAAGAGGCTCTATGTCACCTCTGCACTATCTCTGTTTTCTGAACTTTATCAAGCCATCTTGGATGCACGTCAGGGTCTGGGCTTTTATTTGGCAAAGTAAATATGTTTCTTCATAATGGAATTGACTCAAATCAGCCTATAGAAGGCAGCTCCAACTATCCAAGCTCTCCACCATTCAAAACAAATCCACCGATTGAGACTTTGCAGACACTAGTGGGAGCAAAAAAGACTTCCCTTGGTAGAGGGAGCAAAAAGGCCTCCACTGGTTTTCTGCACACAAGAGCTCAAACCATTGTTGATGCAATTGGTCAAATTCAGCCTGAGATTTCTATCATCCGGGCTCTAGCTATCTTTCCTCCCATTTCATCTATTGCATTCACATATCAACATGAAGATAAAGCCAAAGGAGATAGCAGCTAAGGGCCATCCTATGAATAGTTGAGGCTAAAAGATTATAAAATGATATACTTGATGGAGTTAGACGTATCAGAGAAACAGAAGTTTCCCTTCTTAGCCCTCCGGAAACATGATTCTGTTGACCTTAGATGGTCAACTCTCAGAACAGTTCCTTTTTCCTGGAAGGAGAGAGATGTCCCAACATCACACTGGAGGAGGCTGTAGTTAATAAAGACATGGGCAACATTTCCAATTACTCATTCTTCAGTGAAAAATCATTTGGGGCTTAGGTTTGTTATAAATGCAAGTCATGTTCCCTCTAATATTATGTTAAGGTTTACAGTTCTCACAGCTAACTTGGACAAAGGCTGGATCAACTCCACAGCAATTTATGTTCTTAGTAGGAAACTTGGAGAAATCTGACATTTTCAGATACGTTTCATTTACTAAAAGCAAAACTGAGGAGACATGAAACCAGTATGAACCAAACCTGTCTGAGTCCAAAACTCAATGTAAACAGTAGGAGGTGGAAATCCAGTGCTCACCCAAACTACTACGTTTTACACAGTTGTAGTTTTCCAGCACTCTGTGTGTTCCATTCAGTTCTAAAGAGGTAGTCATATCTCAGATAAACAAGGCATCTCACACCATCCACCCTACACCTGTGCTTCTGGCACTAGAACTGATTA
Organism: Eretmochelys imbricata; assembly: GCF_965152235.1. Taxonomy (NCBI): domain Eukaryota; kingdom Metazoa; phylum Chordata; order Testudines; family Cheloniidae; genus Eretmochelys; species Eretmochelys imbricata. The sequence goes on from NC_135582.1 coordinate 49,204,522, forward strand.
TGGGACACAAGTTATCCTAAATCACACAGAACACACTGAGCTCCATTCCAATCTCTCTTATACTGGTGTAACGCCATTGTCTGCAGGGGAATGACGTCTATCTGGAGCCGGTCATAATTATTTTCCCCCTTACAGAAGATTTCAACAAAAAAATAAATTAAAAAACGTCAATGGAAAAGTTTCCACTGACGCGATAAAGACTCGTACTGGTGTAAGTGATATTAGAAACAAGCCCACTGATCGCTTTCTTTATACAGTTTCTTTGTACAGCTAAAATAAATATTTCATTCCAATTCATACCCTTTATCACAAATGGCTTCATTTATTTTTAATCCCCCTTTAAGCAGCCATTCTAGTGTATTACTACCATACAGATGAGGATGCTCTTCTTTTATACTCAGCACCGGTACCGCCCCATGTGCATACCTACTAGCAAGGGAGGTGTGCTAAGAGGACCTCCAGCATTTAGTCATTGTAAAGTAAACCTTCTGGTTAAATAGATAAATCATTAATTGGAGCCTGATATGTTCTTCAAGCAGTAAATTAGGTGCAAAGGTTAATTTATCTGTGATTTTATATATTATAGTTTTGTGACACTGTTCTATTATTATTGTAATCTCACCAAGGCATATAAATTTCTAGCAGTCTCAAGAATATCTAGGCCTACCAGCTTCATCTGATCATCATAATTCCTGTCTACCACCACAAACACAAGATCACTGAAAATGAAATGTTCCACTTCATTTGACCTTTTCTTGTAGAAATATATTAAACATGTATAAAAATTGTACATGTTCTTTCATTGATTTCAGAATGTATTCAACCTGAAAGCAACAGAACATGGATTTCAAGAGCTGTCAGACACTCAATTTACTGCAGTTCTGGGTACTAAAATGTGCAGGGCTCAAAGTACATCAAAAACAAAGCTACAGTTACATGCTCAGAATACAGAGGACCCACAAGAGAATTGCAGTGTTTGCCAGCAGGTTTCCCAAGTCTGAACTTTTCTTTATTTGTGCATTTGCTATGCATCCTACTGGAGAAGAAAATATTGTTCCTTTCTCTCTCCCCTAAATACTAGAGTATCTATCCATATGTTGAGCTTATTCTATATATTAATATAGCTGTTCCAATAGTTAAACCTGCATTTGTTTTGTTCATCTGTCTTTCTCTGTATATACATACACACACACACACACGCATGCATATATCAATATTTATATTCACAAACAAGCACACAGGCAATCATTATGGTATTGATTTTGCAAACATTTAGCTATAAGGTTAACTTTAAATACACAAGTAGACTTACTGACTTCAATACTCAGATGTTTAAAATTAAGTGTGTGTGATGTGTTTTCCCTTCTTCTCATATCAGTATCTCTTTCTGACAGCAGCATCACCCCTTTTCCAACCAGTAGCAGATGTCTGGGCCTTGCAGATCAGGTTCTCAGTGGAGGTAAAATCAATTATAAGCAGCCTGGCTATATTCTACATGTAACTTGTTTTATTTGTACCTAAACATCAGACCTGGAACAGAGGTGGTCAAACAGCATGCAGACCATCGTTTCTTTCAAGAATCTCAGCCCAACATTAATGCCGAGTTCCCACGAAACAACTCTGCCACCAGAATTTACTCTAATCAGAGACCAAGGCAGAAAGCAAAGTCTCCTGCTGCTTGCTCATCTGCCTCTCCAAAAGCTGCTTCTACACAAATCCTTACATTAGAAAACCAAAAACTTACACCACAGCACATCTCCCTAAGAATGAACATTTTTTGCACTAAAGAAAAAGAACTTGGAAGACTGCATAACAGTGCTACTTGGTAACACCTGCTGTAACATGTGTTTACAGGATTCTGGCCCTAAATAAATGGGCATTCAAAATGCAGTTTGAAAGATACTTTTCCCAATAGGCTTAATGATTTATCATTATAATCATCATTTATTTTATTGCAGTAGCACCTATAATCCCCAATCAGCACTTAGACACACAATTCTTATTGATGTTAATGAATCAGGTAGTTAAACCCTCATATGCTTTTGCAGAGGTTCTGTACCTTTTACTAAAGAATATTGATTAAACTTATATTTTAACCATGCTTTTTGTAAACTGGATTTTTTAAATATCCTGAATCTAACTTGGTGTGCTATCCAGATGAAGTGTCAGATATATTAACAAGCATGCAACTTTAATTTCTTACACTTGAGACATTTCTCTTACATTGTATGACCATGATTCTGCCCTGTTATAAACGCTGAGTCCTATTGACTCCAGTGGAGTGCTCCCTTAGTAAGTTTGCAGACTCTGTCCCTGACTATAGTAGCTTGCAATAAGGCTTTTTTATGCAGAACATGCCAGACTTTCTTGTTGGAGCAGTTTCATTGACTTCTTTACTGATTTATTTAAGGGGATATGGACAATGAATGAAAGAAATATCAAATACTCCAGGTGTTCAGTAATAAATAAAGCTTTCATGAAGAATACATGGTTTTACACTTTAACATTAATAATATACAGAGCTCTTGCTTATATTAAATTAAGTAAACTGTGTGCTTGCTCTGAAACGAGAGAAAAAATAAACGGTCCTAAAGAAAGGGCCTTTGACACCCAAAAAACCCAATGATCACTGCCACTCTCCTTCCCACTCCCATGCCAAATCAGTTTTTGATTAAGCATCTAAATGAATCCCAGCTTTCACTAACAAAGAAAGGAAAAGTGAGCGTGCAATCCCTTTTCATTGTGGAACAGTAGATAGCCTCCATAATGAAAGCTGATTGCTAGCCTTGAAACATATCACATTGATTTTTCTTAAAAGTCTTTACTAAATATAGTTCCCCCTGTAACTGCCCAGAGTCAATCTTTAGGAACCTGAAGGCCAGATTTTACAAAAACCTGTCTGATTCTTCAATCATGGCACCAGGGGAGCTTCCTGCTTCTTTGAGTACTGAAAAAACCTATAAGCTCCTCTTCAGTTTCCCGCATCAGAAACTGATTCTCTTCTAAACCACCAGTGAATCTCCTGACCCCAAATGGGAACTGCTCATCTGCTGATGCCAGCAAACAGTGGGTATAGAAAAGGGGAGGAAAACTAGAGGGCTTGGCATCCCCCCTTTGGTAGCAGCAATGTTCCTCAGAAAGGAGGTGGCTAGAGGAAGGTTTACACTTCAGTGATGAGAAAGACCAAGGAGGAATCATTGTGGGGAGGAACAGGAAATGAGAGAGAATAATGGAATGCAGCAATGGTTTAAGTAGACCGAAACAGGATAGGGACCTTACTGCACACCAGGGATAGGCATTCTGCTCCATCTGTTAGGAGATGCAGATTGGTTCCCCCCAGCAGGATGGCTCTGCTGCCCATTTCAGATTTCAATGACAGAATTTGATCTTAGAAACAGAAAGAACCCAATCATAATAGCCACTGGGATGGCCTCTGAGACCTCTTTCCATCAGCATCCCAAGAACTCAGTTCTATAGGGCATAACACACATCCCTAGTTACACAGCAAACCTCTTTCTTCATATATATGTAGACAATATGTTGCTATCCATTGCATCACATGTTTTGGGATTGGCTTGTTACTTTGTAGAAACCAATCCCTGTACAGGGCACACTGTCCATGCATGACTTACTCTTTACCTCTTAGCTAGTACAGACATTTTGTTTCCATCCCACTGAACCATTTACCTCCCTAATTCTGTCTCCCAAGAAATGATGCCTCACCCACATCCATTTACTCATGTCCAGGGCCCTACCAAATTCATGGCCATGAAAAATGTGTCACGGACCGTGAAATCTGATCTCCTCCTATGACATTTGGTCTGTGGTGTGCTTTTACACCTTATACTTTACAGATTTCACAGAGGGAGACCAGCGTTTCTCAAATTAGGAATTGCAGGGGGGACAAAAGGTTATTTTAGGGGTGGTCACAGTATTGCCACCCTTACTTCTGAGCTGCCTTCAGAGCTGGATAGCTGGAAATCGATGGCTAATGGCCAGGTGCCCAGAGCTGAAGGCAGCACCCCCCCAGCAGCAGCACAGAAGTAAGGGTGGCAATACCATACCATGCCACCCTTGCTTCTACACTGCTGCCTTCAGAGCTGGGCAGCCAGAGAGTGGCGGCTGCTGAGGGCCCAGCTCTGCAGACAGCAGCGCAGCAGTAAGGGAGGCAATGCCACACCATGCCATCCTTACTTCTGCGCTGTTGCTGGCAGCGGGTCTGCCTTCAGAGCTAGGATCCCGGCCAGCAGCCTCTGCTCTCCAGCTGCCCAGCTCTGAAGGCAGGGCCGCTGCCAGCAGCAGTACAGAAGTAAGGGTAGCAGAACCACAACCCCCCCTACAATAATCTTGTGACCACCCCACAACTCCTTTTCAGGTCAGGACCCCTACAATTACAACACTGTGAAATTTCAGATTTAAATAGCTGAAATCGTGACATTTACAATTTTTAAAACCATATGACCATGAAATTGACCAAAATGAACCATGAATTCGGTAGGGCCCTACTCATGTCAAACCAGGATACCAAGACCGCAAAATTTTGGCCTGATCCAAATCATGTTAAAGTTGATGGAAAGACTGCGGTTGACCTCACTGGACTTTGGATCAGTTCCTTTAGGAGTATCAATCTAAAGTATTGGTGAGAGGCCTCAGAAACACTCCTCTTTCTCATCCAAGTGTGTAACTGTGAGTTTTAAAATGCTTTACAATACAACAGCTGAGGGTTGGGATCTGTTGGCGGGGGGGTAACTGTATTCCATGGGGAATACTTGTCACTAAAATGCTTTGTGTTCTATTTTCAAAGCTATTCACCATAATCCATTGATTTCATCTTATTCATAATAAGTGTGTGTGTGTGTGTGTGTTGTGTGTGTGTGCAATAGCATGTGTAAGAGAAAGAGCAATCATTACTGAGTGGTTTGGATAGGGTTCAGAATAATCTGAATAGTTAAAAAGAGTGCCTGGCTATCCAATGTCTAATTTCCATAATTACTCCCAGTATTTTAAATTTTTGATGAAGAAAAAAAGCCATTATCTCATTTAAATCAGTATTTACCATTAAATTTACCAGTAACTTAATTTGTACTGACAGGCCTCAGATGAAATTAGAAATTATGAATTATTCATGACGAGGTCTAGTAGTTACATTATCATTTCTTGTGTGAAGCTTCAGTGTGTCAGACCAAAACTTTTTCTGGCAGGGAGTAAATGCTTCAAACCTCTCTCTAGAGAACAAAATGTAGCTGTCACATTGAAGATAATGCATTTAATCTCTTTGTTACATTACAGCAATTTTAATAAGCTTTATTGTGCAATATCTCTGTATAGCAAACCTGCAAAAAAGCCTATTCAATTACTAGGCAAGTAGCATGATGGTCTGCACATTTTTTGTCCACTTCACAATTTGGGTAGAATATTTGAAATATTCAAAGGCAGCAATAAATTCCTTTCATAAAAGTAGGCATAAACACACCAAGCACGTCAGTCATTTCTCAAAGGGAAGATGACAGCTACTGTCTAATCTTAACTGACTTAAACTTGAATTTTGGAATAAAATGAAATATGGATTTTATCTTCCCATTGTAAATCTTTCTTTACTAAAGAGTTGTCATGGTGGCATCTTGGCTCACCATATTTTGTTGTGCCCACCTTACAGTGTGATGTGATATATTGCAAACACGTAACACTCCAGAAGAGAGCCGCTCTTTTCTGAAAATGTGTTCCTTCCTTTGGGGATGCTAAGTGACCCTTTAAAATATGTACATGTGTTTTGGAGTTCACAACTGAATCGCAACACCGGGTACAGTATTTAAAACATGTATATTTCAACTGAATGAAGAACCTCTCTGACCTCTCCTTTCTCCTCTAACTACCAATTGCAAGTACAAGTCCTACTGGGCTAGATGATACATTTGCTCACACTTATTATTACTTTACACCATGAGTTATCCCATAATGGGACCACTTGATTAGCAAGATGCTACTCAATAGGAGTATGAATATAAGAACCTGGCCCAAAATTAGCAAGTATTCCGATTTATATCAACCAATTATTTTGTAGGTGAAAAAGTTCAAATTGCACCTCCAAAGGGGGAGACCAATGTTCTTCCAAAAAAATATATATAACCCCCAAAGCATGGGACTGAACTGAGAAATCATGCAGCTAGATTCCTGTTTTATTTAACTTCTAAACTTTTTTTTCGGCTACGTGACCAAATATTGGATTAATTGTAACAAGATACTTTAAGGTCTACATGGTACACAGCACTTTTCATGGAATATTCCCTCTATTAGAAGTGCAAATATAGCTGGAGTCACAATGTGTCTGAGACATACTGGAGAGCTTCTGTTTTGTGAAGGAGAGTATGCAAGGTTCAGACATTTCCGTCAATGAACTGCTGCTATTGTCTATTCTTATTTTAGATGGATGGGAAAATGTAATTCTATATCAACTCTAAAAGAACCATATTATAACAACATTCAACCTCTCATCACAAAGTAGATGTTCTAGATCTCAATAAATTGCACTATCTCAAGCATTTTTAGTCTTGGGGGGGGTGGGGGGGTGACACATCTGGGACAAAACACTAGAATTTAATAAGAGCCTGACAAGATGAAATGGGGCACGATATTGTTGAGACCTGAGGTCTGGCCTCAAAATCTCCATGACAAACTGATATCAGCTCCATGTATGTTCTAAAATTACAGCTAATTAATGGAGTACAGGAGTAGAATGATTGTGGGAGCAATCTGAAAAATACCATCCAACAAACAGCACGGAGAATAGCTCTGTTTGCTTAGCTCAAAATAAAGATGGAAAATAGCTAGTCAATAACTATAACAGAATACCTGACTATTTCAAAATCATTTGGCATATTTTGGCGTTTTCCTGTGTTTTCAGTTTTTGATTACAATATTATGCAAGTACTTCACTTCTTCCTTCCTCTAGTTTCAAAATATGCTGAATAGCAGCCTCTGACCACATGGACAAAAAACAACAATTAAAGCTAAAAACAGTTACACAGAGGTTTTGCTAACAGAAGCCTCTCCTCAGTCATCAGCCTCAGGCCCCCATTCAGCATCTACCACCTCCCCTGGAACAGCCTGGGTAGACAGATGAGCCTTGCAGTATTCCCTAATTAGCAGCAAATCTGGGTTCTGGTAAATTAAAGGGGAAAGTAAATTCAGGATATAGGGACCTTGAATATCCTGTTGGCAGCGTCTCTCTCATATAGGACCAGGTAAGGACACCACTTAAGTGTGTGCTTAAATCCATTCCAATTTAGGAAATTCATGATGTGTGCACTCAAATCCTATGTCCTGAATAGGGATGCTTTGCTGAATCAGGGCCTTAAAATAAATAATGAATAATTATTATTAATTATTATTAACACCTAGCTCATGTATAGCACCCGTTATCAGTAAATTCCCAAATCACTTTACAAAGGAAGTCAGTATCATTATTCCTATTTTAAAGATGGAGAAACTGGCACCAAGGGGTGAAGTGACTTGTTGAAGGTCACCCAGCAGTCCCAGTCTAGTGGTCTAGCTACTAGGCAACACTGCCTCCCCAAGGGGACACTAGGTTGAGTGTTCCTGTTGCTCACAGTTATTTTCCTACCTTTATCTCTAACACAAAAATATAACAGCATAAAAATAACCCACTAATACATCCATTGTAGATATCCAAGTGATTGTGAAGGGAGAAAAATATATCAAATAATTGAGAACATAAATCTTCCAATGTTCAGTGACTTACATAAATCTACAGCAAATCTAGTCCAGTCCAATAAAGAATTGATTTGATCATTAATCCTTATATGCTATCTGCAAGATTATTACTAAAAATCATCAATAAAGACCACATGAGGCTAGGGATTGAGGCTTCCCAATTGTATTCATAGTCTCCGAATGGCGAATAAACTGTGCCCAGTTAAAGATAATCCAGTCTCTGTCCTTCAGAAGTAGTTTTCATTGTGAGACTATCCCAAAAATTTGTAAAGCATTTTTGACAGGAACAAGCTGTGGTGCTTCTATTAAAATCTTAGCCCCGAGTAATAAAAAAGCCTGCAGGTTTAATGGGTACAGTGCAGATGCATTAACTAAAACAATACTATCCAACTCCAAACATGCAAACCTACAAATATAATTTTGGGGAGAGCTACACCTGTAATTCAAAGAATAGGGGCCTGATTCTGATCAATATTACACCAATGTGTCCAGGAGTAATATTCAGTTAAATCAGTGGAAAACAAGTGCAAGTGAGATCAGGATCAAGCCTTATGTCTATTTACCTCTGTCTAAACACTGGGATTTTTTTGTACAGCCTTATCCCTTACATTGCAAAGAGATCTAAGAAATCGCTCTCTAAAGGTCTATTGGGGCTTTTAAGCTTCAGTGTGTATGTTTGACATTATGTTTGCTGAGGAGGAAAAGGGCCCAGGAGGCAGCTCCCCGGGCATTGTGCCTGTGTTATGAGAGTGCTAAGGGAGCACACACAGAACAGCAGCCCCGGGTTCTGCTGGAACCTATTGCACCATGCATTGCCACCCCCAATCCAGTGTCTGACCCGCAGCAGGTACAGAAAGTTGAAAGGGCCCTGGCACTTCTCCCGGCCCCCTTACAGATTCTAGCCTTTGTCCACCAGGAGCATTAGGGGCAGGGCTGGGGTCAGCACTCACATTTACACAAGGCGGAAGAACTCTTCATGCCCCTTAGGTGCAAAGCACAATCTGGCCTTAGACTCAGTATACGGACAATTACAAACACCGTTTTTTCCCTGTATTTGCCAAAAGAATCTGGCAATGAATTTACTATTTTATAAGTAGAGTGGAATCTGCTAGCTGGATCAAATTCACCCTTCCCCTTCTCTCATCTCTGCAAAACTAGAATAAAAGGACCCTGTGCAAAGCAGTTGAGAGAGCAGGAATTCAGCCCACACCCATGGGTAGCACAACCTCTCCACAGTCACTGCTCCAATCGCTGTGCTAGATTACAGATTATCCCCACACTGCACTGCGGTCATGGAGGTACCCAGGCACAGGATACACATACAGACAGATCCACCGGAAGGAGAAGGAGCAGCTTCACTCTCCAAAAGTTCAGAGCGCGGCTGATTTGAAATCGTTGCCATTTGTGTGTGTAAATTATCTGCATACTCTGAAATTCTTCTATTACACTTCTGGAAAACTCTGTCTGATACACTTTTGGATAGTGTTCCCCAATATTTTGAAAGCTGAACTCCTCTTCAGGAAAGTGAAAACAATCCCTCCTCTCCCCGTCCCACCCTGCCACACACACACACAAGCTTGTCCCCTCCTTTTTCAGGGTATGTCTACACTTAAAACGCTACAGCTGTGGTGCTTCAGCATAGACACTACATATACCGATGGGAGAGGTTCTCCTGTCAGCATAGGTAATCCACCTCCCTGAGAAGCAGGAGCGAGGTCATGGAAGAATTCTTCCATTGACCTAGCACTGCCTACACTGGGGGTTAGTTGGCTTGACTACACCACTCAATGATGTGGATTTTTCACCCCTCTGAGCAACAGAGTTAAGCCAACTAAATTTTCTAGCATAAATCGCATATGCTTTAATGAGTGCTGAAATAGTTATCAATGCTGATATTGAAAGTATTATCGGTGTCTGCGTTAACACCTATTAAAACGAATTGCGCATTGACGGAGCTATTGTTTCAGATTCTCTGAGAACTCATTGCTACATTGGTTACACTAACCTCAGAAAGTATGCTTCACAACCATAACAGTAGTAACTTACTTATCAGAAATAATGCTGAGATTTGGGAGAGCAATCGAGAGGTTTGTTTGTACCCCAACAGCGAGCCCTTCACACCCTCACGGTCCCCTATCAGTCCCATCAGTGGTAGTAAACTCCCACAGCAAGAAACAGCATTATATTTCCTTATCTTCTGCTTTCTTGCTGTGTTATATGAATAATATTTATAGCAAAGCAATATGCTCACAAACTTCTTTTGCAGTTATCAAAGCATTTAATCAACTGCCAAAATTATTCATTGCTTGTATGCTCTTCCACCACAATTTTTGTCTGTTAATCTAACTTGCCATTGAAAGAGAGATTGTGGCAGGTTTACTCAGTACCAAAAGAACTAGTTAAATAAGGATGGCATTTGATTATTATACTTGTCAATAAAGGGTGGCATGGAGAAGCTTTAGACACTAAAGATGCAAAACAATTTTTAACAGACCCAGCTGATCACTAAACAGAGATTTTTGTATTCTGTATGTGTCTGTTTTAAAGCAAAAAACAGTAATTTTTCAACACCATTTACTATCATCTTGGAAACAGCATGTTAACAAGATTCTGTTAATGATCATGTTTTGAAAATCAGGCCCTTAGTGTTCCATTACTTACTTTACTACTACTGTAACTATTCCCTCAACAAGAGTATTTTTGCTTACTTCTTTAGATTTCATGGTTTATGTACAGGAAGCCTCATTTAACAGATTCTCTCATGGGCTCCCCCAATCTTAATTCAGTAGAAAACTGTATATAACTAATGCGCCATCTGGTAACTTCTGCAGTGTAATTTCCCTGAAAAATGTATGCATGATATTAGACATTTTCTATTATAGAGGTGACTATTCCTGCTGCTCTATTTAGGGGTCTGTCTGCATTTCTATTACAATCCCTATTTTTAAGGCACTTATAACTTGTTCATTTAAATTGTACTAAAACTTGACACAGATTCTTTTTTTTGCAAAATATTATTTAAATTATGAATTGGAGTAGGACGTTCAGAAGGGCCAGCACAGTTATCAAACCTTATGATCTTACTAGTCTTTGAATCATAAACCATACTACTGCATATAGTCTGGGGATACACAAGATGTTACCACTGTCATAGGATCACACTATAAGATCATTCTACTCGGGGCCAGCATCTGCCATTCTTATTCTCAGCCAATAGTAGTCCCATACTGACTTAATAGGTACCACTGAGACGTATGCCACTGGCTTGAATGGGCTCAGGGTCGAACAATATGAGTAAGGATTGCAGAACAACCTTAATGTACAAAAACAGTGCCAGATCTTGAGGGGATTTTGAGGGCAGAGGCGCATGTGGGAGGTGCCCAATCCTGCTTCCATTGGAATCAATTAGTGTCATTTATTTCAAATGGTGTGAGAAAAGATTCTAAATCCTGCAGAATTTCTTGCTTGAATTGTGCATATCAAAATGATACTATGAATAACATGCAAAAATCACATCGCCACCCATCTCTCTGCTCACCTCTCTAACCGCCATCTCATGCACCGTCTCAGTACCTGTACTCTCCAGCCAGTACTCATGTGGGTGCCAATCAACCCAAAGGAGCTGAGAAGAATCAGGACCACATTCTCCTTCCCTGCTCAACACTAGCCAGCCTCAGAGGAGAGCATGGTTGTTATGACCCTCAGGAAGTGGATTGGGGAAATTATAACCAAAGGTGTTTGTAGATGCATGCAAGGAAGGGGTCCCAGAAGGCACAGGAACCTCTGTATTCATATATTTGGCAGATGTCGAGGTCTAGCCCTGGTTATAGGAACAATTCCACAAAATTTTGTATATCTGCACCTGATTTTTCAATCAAGCCTTGTTTCCCCACTAGTACTGCAAATTGTTTAGCATTACATTACTTCCAATTAAATATCCAAATAAGAGTCATACCTACATACACTAGACCACAACCTAAGCAACCAGATATTTTATTAATTTTGGAGATCACCATTTCAAGCCTATCCTCAAGTGAGGAGTGTGTGTCCTGGAATGTTTCCATTTTGAATCTGAGAGGTGCTTTTAACTTTTGTTTTGAGTATACTTGTTTAAAAACAGGGAGTATCAGAATCTCCATTCATAGTTAGCACCAGAAGCAACTGAGTGGTTAAAGTACATAAAATCATTTCTCTCTTCTTTTATTTGCCAACATGTTACATCACATCAGAAACCAGTAAACACAGTAGAAGATCATCCTCCCTGATACTTTTAAGAGAGCGCAAAACACTTGGGGACAGATGCTCAGCTGCTTTATAGCCATTCATCTGTGGCTTTATGGTTATAATATGCCATGGTTACCTATTTCCTTTTCTCTGTAGTCCATATAACCTTCTTTCAACATACTAGGTTCTATATGAATCCCTTTGGTCCCTGAGTGTGCCCCAGGGCTGGCCTTAACAGTTAAAGTTACTATTTCTTCCCATCCCCACTAATTTCTAAGTGATATGCTGAAACATACAAAGTCAAATAAAGGGATTACACCAAGTGTTGCCTAATTGCTACTGGTTTCTGCATTTGCTTCTTGTTAACAGAACTTTTTAGATACACGGTCAGGTTTTCATGTTATACTCATATAAAAAGGTGAAAAACGACAAAAAAGCCACCCTCACAAAAATATCTGGCAGTAAAGACCATTTTATTTGCCCCTTGTGCTTTGCCTGAAATGAAAGCAACATATTTTTTCCCCTCAACACACACACACACAATACTTTGTGGGTTTGTTTTTCTAACATTTGTAATACTGAGCAAAAAGGAATTTCTGAGAAATGCTTCCTGCACTCTTTATAGTTATATAGTGAGTTATTATATTACTTAATTAAAGTTAATACCTTCCCTTAACCTCATCTTTCCAAGAGAGACAAATATTGTAATGCTTGCAGAGCAATCTAATTGGCTTCAAAACTGCCTCAAAGCAGCCACTCAATGCACTTATGAATCATATCTAAGCTCTTAAAATATTTAGGCTTTTTCAAGTCTTTGAAATATAATCACTTATGTAAATAGAATACATCTCAAGATATTTCCCCAATATATTACATTCCATTATACTGAAAAATTACTTTTTGTAAAATAGATAACACAAAATATGTACACAGCCATATATGTGATTCCTATTATAGTGAAATTTAAGGACTGTACAGAGAACTATATCAATATATAATCATCATATTGAAACACTGTTCTCATTCATTCTTGGGCCCACAGCTTCTTTTGCTGGCTTCAGTGCCTCTTCCTCATTACAGTGGCACATAAGGACTTTGGCCAACATTTTCATACTAAGGTGCCTACAGTTAGGTACCTACAGGAAAGTGGTATTCAGTCATTGAGAGAAGAGTGGCCTACCGGTCATTAAATGCTGATTTCTCCCAATGACATCAGTGGAAGGAACGGATGCTCAGAGCCTCTGAAAAAAAGGCCATTTTTATTCAGAGGTCTACATATTGATTTAGGAGCCTAATATTAGGTACTCAGATTTAAAATGCTGGCCCCAGTGCTACTATATAAAGAGATGGATCACCTTGAGGCTGTTCTAATGAATAAACTGAACATCTGCCGGGAGAACACTAGGCTAAAACTTAGAAGATGAGCTTCAATGCAGAAATGCACTAGTGAGTTAATTATCTATGTCTGATTTTTACATTGCACTCCACTAAAGTAGGAGACCTTTAAATTGAACAGTAGGTTAAATTAGACCAATTAACGACCCAAACTTAACACTTTGTATTAAATCAGGTACTCTTATCCTTGTTCAATTCAGGAACTGCTATTGGTGTTTTCCTAGTAAGTGGTGTCAGGCTGGCTCAGCACTAATTAATTCACACCTTATGGTTATAAACCAGGCATAATTAACCTGAACAATGCTGAGTCTTTTGTACTTATTTCCACTACCATTTGCTCACAGGAAAACTGTTCTTCCTTTTTATCTAAAGAGCAAACACATCAAAATAAAAAGGGATCTTACTGCTGAGAAAGCAACAACCCTCCAGTACTCTTAGCTGAACCACACCGATACTGGGATGTAGTCAATTTACAGGTTGCGGCTGTCTGAAAGTAAATGAGCCAGGAGAGGATTCTGAAGGGCCTGAAGAGAACACTAGAGAGTTGACTCCTAGCTGTCTGTTGACTGCCCATGATGTTCAGGAGGCACTGCTGACAATATACAAAGCTAAGGAACAACATTCAGACCATCCATAAGATTGCAAACAATGCAAAAACTGTGGTTCTCCTCTCTTCTGCTGTAGCAAAATCTTATATTGGGGTCTTTATTCAACCTGATAAGTACAATAGGACATAGATTATTTGAATTAATAGTCATATTACATTATATTTAAATTAATTTTATTAAGCAGATTGGATAGAGGAGATACAATTCCATATTTTAAATATTCTCTCTTCTGAAATAGTATTACTTTGAAAAATATTAGTACAGAGAAATACTGGAACATCTTAAGAGGCAAGGTGACTTTCCCTAATATGTCTCTATGCCTACGCACTGCAACCTGTGAGTATTATGTTATGTTCCAAAAACCGTATGTGAAAGTCTCAGCCCTGGAAACAACTATCTAAGTGCTTAACATAAAATCCATGAGCACTCCTACTGATTGCATAAAATTTATGTGCCTAAAAGTTAAATATACATGTAAGATTGAGGCCTAAGATGGCCTACTGTATGATGACATTGACAATATAAAATCAGAGATGAGAAAGTCTGCCAATAGGCCAGGTGGTTGAACAATAGCTATTAGTGAACGCTATGATGTACTCAGGCTTGAAAGTCCCCTGTTCCCTTCAACCCAAACACACTCTCCTTCCCCTCATTTTCATGCAACCACATGAAATAAGAAAAGATTCATAAAGTCTTGGTGTGAGCTTACTGTATACTACAGACAGCAGATGGGGGTAAAACTAGAATCTTAAGGTGGGATTTTCAAAAATGTTTACTTAAGTTAGGCACCTTACTCTCATTGACTTTTGAAAACCCCACCATTGAAAAGAAGTGTTTTTGAGATCTGAATCCTTTCAAATTTGGGGGTTGAGTATGGGGGAACTCCAATCCCATGCTACAAACACAGTGCTACAGTTTAGGTTCTGGGTCAGTCCAAAATCAAAAAGGTTTATTTTCCAGTTTGGAAATGGTTTCAAACTGGCAAGAATAGTTTTCAACTTAAAGAACAGTATTTAGAGTAAACCTTAACCCAGCAAATATGAGCAAAACATGAAACCATCACTAACATATGTCTGGTGGAGTCTGATACACCATTATTACTTCAGTACTGATATTCAGATATACACATAGTTCAAGCTCCACAATGTTTATTAGTGAAAAGATAGCTTAGCTTTTAAGGAAAACTAAACAAAAGCAAAGCAAAATGGGAATTTCCAACAGCAGAAAATCATAGTTCTCAGATACCACCATGATGGATGAGTTATAAAGACTTAGGTAGATAAATCATAGCACTCCACAGAAAAATAGGGGTTTTGTACATGCTTTTAGAAACATGAAGAGATATCCTAGGCATTCTTTCCCCTGGACTACACATAGCTAATTTGATTAATCTTTTAGGGTGTATGTGGCACTTACTCACTTTTATCTTTCAGATTATTTCTGTGTCTAATTAACAAAATTACATACATGTCAAACAATACATGGAACCCTTCACACAATAATTTATCACTTACAGAGTTATTAATAACTGTTTTATTTCAGAAAGGATGAAGTGTATACAACAGAAGGGAGGCTTTGGTAATATCTACAGAGATATTCCCATGGGGCATTTGTTCGGCATGGGAAGCAAAAGCGGGCCCAGACGTGGATCCAAAGAGAACCAAATGTTGTTTTATGTTCATTTAAGTGTGTGCTTTTCTGAACCACAAGAGCTGTTATATTTTGGTCAGAGCTCCTGAATGGAATGAAACAATAACTAGCAGAATTAGATGGTAAGAAGAACAGCATCTAAACCTTAATGAGGATCATGCTGACAGAATACAGACCATGAAGTTTGCGGGGGAGGAGAAAACCTTTTGTAGTGATAATCAAGGTGCGCCATTTCCAGCAGTTAACAGGAATGTCCAAGGAGCAGTGGGGGGTGCGGGACAGCCTCTTCTGGGCTCAGTGTTTACTTCAAATCAGTCTTCAGTATTCTCAGTTTTTTGGGGGGACCAGAAATGTGCGGGGCATTCTGGGATAGTTCAAATGCAGAGAAGCTCCAGAACATACAAGATTTGAAACCCTCATCTGATTACCTGCTAAAGCTGTACAGTATAATCAATGAAGGTGGGATTCCTTTGTAGGTTTGGAAGAGGGATGTTGGAGGCAGATGCCTATTGTGTGGCAGCAGGGAGGCACAGTGTGTGGGAATCCATGCAATACTGGAAGTGAAGGGGTTTGATTTGGTTTTTGGTAAAGTGCTTTGAGACAGCTAGATCATTCTTTTGTAATAAAGAGCTATACTAATTTATTATTTAAGTGGTTTGGTCTACCACGGTTTCAGTTGGGGGTGCTTATAAATTGGTATAGTTCATTTTACTTCCCGTTCAGAAATAAGATCTAGTGGTATAAGGCACTATAGAAGTGTAACTGTACCAACTCCTCCTAGTGTGGCACTGCTTTAACTATACAGTAGATCACATCACATCACACATGAAAAACCAACATCTATATGGAAATAGGGAAGTGTTTGGAATATATGGAAAGCATAGTGTTAGCAAGAAGCAACCAACAGATGGGGACTATAGTGAACTTCTCAATGATTTGTGCACTGGGAATTGTACACTTTCCTCATTAGATTAATTGATTAGCAGCCTAGGTAGGAATTGTGCATATGTCACTACGAATGCTGCACAGACATGCACAGCTGTCAGCATCAGGTATGATGCCATCATGTTGAACGCCTTTACAGTATCTGCATATGATACCTTCAATAATGATATGTTAGTTAGGGATGGAAAAGTAATACTGAAATAGATCTAAATAAATTAGATTGATTCCAGATTACTGAGAAGCAGCAGCCAGAAAATGGTCTGGGTTATGCAACATAAGATTTCCAGAGCAACATGGATAGATAACGTGCTGGAGTTCAGAAAAACAGTTGAGTAATGCCACAGGGATCTGAGCTAGATGTAGTGAATGGTCCAGTGGGATGTAGGAAGGACTTTAGAAAAATGCACTATAGTTTGTGAAAAGTAATTTCAGTAAAATATTATTAATAGTGAGAAACCAATATTGATTTGGCCTTTCCCGTGACTTTTTAGAAATGTGATAGGAGAAATTGGCATCTTCCTTTTGGAAGACCAGAAGTAGCCTGGAGGATGGTTTGGGTTAAGAAATAAGAAGAAATTAAGTTAACTTAGACTCCAAACCTAAGTGTAGAGGAATATGGGAAATTGAAGTTGACAGTGTGAGAAAAGTCAAAGATAAATCGGAGACAGTGTCTTATGGGAAAGTAAGAGCTAGCAAGCATGTGATCCAGGGTTAGGTTACGGTTAGGTTTTGGTTATAAATGGCTTAAGCAAGGTTTATAATAAGTGTTTTTGAGATATGTGAATGTTCTATTCAAATGCTATCTATATTGATAATTATGGGAAGGACATGGAGACAAATGTTAATTTAAATAGTGTGTAATGTAAAGAGCCAATAAGAAGGTGGTGGAAAGATAATTATGGTAGAGGAAAGTTTAATATTATAATGGATTATAAAAGGAGTAGTTTTGCTAAATTGCAGGAGAACTCCAATTAACATCCAAAGGTAGGTTCCAGGGTTATAAGGCTGTACTTCACTCTCATCAGTAGACTGATCACCCATTGATGCATTATTTCATCTTTGAGTGTAAGTATAATTGTGTATGTGGAAATTGCAAGCCTGTTTGCTAAATTAATCCTTTTTCTTTTTAATAAAATTTGGTTCTATTATTCAAAATGTCACCTAGTGGTCCTCTACTAAATAAGTTTTCTGTATCCAACCTAAAGGCACAAACCTGAAAACTTAGTTGGGTTTTATTACACCCTTATCTTTAAAACTTTAATATCAATTGGGAACATTTCAACATAAAGGTTACAAGAAGTTAAACAGATGACCACCTTTAAAAGTCTAGTTTCCAGTTAGATAGTGTGATGAATCAATTGTCCAGACATAACAGTGTACTGGAATTGTACACCTCCCCCATTACGCTGTAGAAGTGGTGAATTGTAGACACAATCATTTGTCATACCACGTGTCACTATTCTTGAATTATTTTATGAATTGGTAATAATTTCCATCACACATATTTTATGCGACAGAGAAAAGTTTCCACTTTTTGTGGCACAAAGCAAACTGTATCTGTTTAAAACCAGTCTCCACCTGCCAAACTGTGTAGAATCATAGAACTACAGGAATGACTGACCTAGCATTATAGTTTCATCTTCAACAAGTCACTTTACTAAATACTCAAAAAACATCTCTTCATTTCATTTCACTTCACTTCACTTCACAGCAGAACTCAGACATGGGAGTCAAAGAGAGAGAGAGACAAAGAATAAGAATGTGTGCAACTGAACAGGGCAAGAAGGAGACTGTGCAGTGCTTGCCTCTTTTAAATCAACCTTTACTCTCAGTGGCATCTAAGATGATGCCATTATTTCTTATTCTACAAATAGGTAAATAACTATGGTACATCGGACCCCAATGTGTGATTACCCACATCTGTTTTTCAGTCTCATTAGGTGACAGACAGACATGAGCTTAGAGGAAAGCAGGACATTCATAGAAACGTTTGGGGGTGATAAGCAAATCAATACACCTGGATGCAAAAGGGGAGTGTGTGAAAAATAATGCAACATTTATCACCACTGTAGCAAACCACAAATGAAGCAGCAGTCCTTGCTCATGTATGGTATCTCCATAAGAATCATGGTCTTCACAAATTTCTGTACCACATAAAGTACATGAATGGATACCACTGGTGGGTGAGGGAAGCAACATGCCACATTTCCATACTCAAATGCATTCTTTCATCCATCCCATATGTTCACATGTATTGTTTCCCCAGATATAATTATTGTATTCCCCTGTAACTTTCTTAAATACTTTGTTGAATTTTGTCATTACTGTTCAAATGAGTCAAATAAAACAGTTTATTCATTCAGGATCCACAATAGCTTCCACTCAAGAGTTTCTAAAATAAAACTCCTAGGTGGCATGGGGACTTATAACCACACATGGATCCTGCCTCAGACTTCTCCTACATCATGCATATGCAAATAGCTTTGCAAGTACTAAATCCTTGCTATCCCCATTAGAGTTATAATCCTAGCATCATTTTAGCGACCAGAGCCAGGACATCCTAGAATTCTGGAAAAGCCACTGTATAACTCTTTGCTAAACAGCTCTCCTAAGATAGTTTAAGTTATTACATAATTTAGCCCCCCTCCTTCTTTTTTAAAGAAAAAACCCATGCTTTAATATGGAGTTTCTGAGGGGAAAGCTGAACTTGGTGAACACATTTCCCTATTTAGTTAAGTAAACAAGTATAAGAGAATGGTTTATGGCTTTATGATGACTAAAAGAGGAAGTGGCAGGAAAAATTGAGGGAAGCAGAATAAAGTTATAGCAGCATAAATCATATACTATCCATAACTTGATGCTTGTTTCTATTCTACAAAGAGTTCTTAACTTGGCAAGTAAAATGACAAGTTAGCTCCAATTCCCTTGTTCTTGCAGACAGCCGCAGGGAAGATTAGAAAGCGGGAACACCACTTTGTTCTGTTCTCAAGCAGTCAATTCAACCTGCTGCACAGAATATTTTCAGGTTTGAGAGTAAGGCTAGAGGAGAAAAAGGGATCCTAGAGCAGTGGTTCTCAACCAAGGGTACGCCTATCCCTTGGGGCATGCAGTGGTCTTCTAGGGGGTAGAAGATCAACTCATCTAGATGTTTGCCTAGTTTTACAACAGGCTATATAAAAGCAGTGCAAACTATAATTTCATACGGACAATGACTTGTTTATACTGCTCTATATACTATACACCAAAATGTAAGTACAGTATTTATATTCCAATTGATTTATTTTATAATGATACATAAAAACGAGAAAGTAAGCAATTTGTCAGTAATAGTGTGCTGTGACACTTTTGTATTTTTATGTCTGATTTTGCTAGCAAATAGTTTTTAAGTGAGGTGAAACTTGGGGTATGCAAGACAAATCAGACTCTGAAAGGGGTACAGTAGTCTGGAAAGGTTGAGAGCCACTGTCCTAGAGTCTCCCCAGAGGGAACTAGAAGGGAAGAAGTTGTGGAAAGAATATCTGACAGTGATGATGTAAATGTTATCTTAACTATTACACTTCTATAACATATAATCAAGCCATACATTTTTAATGAGTGGGGTAAATAAAACCCACTGATGATGGTGTTATTGCAGTTATACTCTGAATGCTTTTTGTTGCAATACACCTGGTTCTGCTCTCCCTTATACCAGTGTAATTCCATTGAGACCAGGGTAGGACTTGTGCAAGATCAAAATTAGGCCAAATTGTGATCACGCTAATCTATGCAGGTGGATCTTTATGCCCACATGGAGCCCCAATGAAATATTTAGTCTACAGAGAATGCAGAGGAAAGGTAAAACAAAGGCCCTGATACTCCTGACTTCCACCTTATATGGCCATTTATTGAATCAGAATGGTATTACTCTGCACCAAATTTGCACAGCAGTAAAGGACTATACAGTGCATAAGACAATGCAGAATCAGGCCTAGTCTTTGGAACACTTGTTGAATACATAGGAGTGATAAACAGCCAGCTAAAATATTTTAACTTAACTCTTTTGAGATAGCATTGACTAGTGTTATAAAGGAAAATAGTTTGAGCCAGATCTGCCTCCCTGAAGATTGCTCCAATGTAGGAGAACCCCTGAGTGTGGGAGCACTGCGGTCATGCCAATACTATTCCCATTCTTGTCCCCCTCAGTATCCAGTGATTCCCAGTGATTTCCCCAGTGGGAAACTAAATTGAAGTTAGAACAGCCCAAAGGCTGCTTTTATTTAAATTGGTGACTGGATCGGGGAGCAAAAACATGCCTTACCCCTACCTTGTCCATGTACCACTCCTCCAAATCCTGCAAGAAGCATAGCTCAGTTGGAATGAAGGATCTAGATCTAGATTTCATGTAAAGATCCTGTTTCCGGAAATGAGCTTCTAAATCAATGATATTCTTAGAATCTCTATAAACAATCCATTAGGTGAGTTAGATTTTTATAAGTTTATAAAAATGCTTCTTGATTGCTGAATCAAAAACTTGGTGATTTGGGCCAACATTCAGGAAAGCATTTAAGCATGTGCTTAAATTTAATCATGTTTAAAATCCATTGATTTCACTAGGACTGGAAAATGTGCTTAAACACTTTCCTGAATAAAGAATGGCCTCCGGAATCAGGGCCTTAATTTGACTTACAAATATCTTCGAAATATAGAATCCTGATTTTTTTTAATTTGATACAATGTATTATTTGTTTATCATTTCATTTTTATTTAATGTAAAACCAAACAATTGACATTCTATAGGCTCATAAAACCTCCAGCAGCTGTCAGCATAATAGCCCCTTTAACCTCCTGCTGTGATTACCCTGCAAGCAAGCACTTTAAAACTCACCAGGCTTGGGTGGAAGTCATTTTTCATAACAAAGCTGACAGCTGAGGTGGTGGCTGGGGGTGGGGGTAGGATGTTTCATCCTAATTAGATTGTATCCCACCATATGGAATTTTTCCTATCAACCACAACAAAATTTTAAACTCTCCCCTAAACTTAACACTGTTCAGCTTTTCATGGAAATCAATTAAGTTTCTCCTCTGAGCCCTAGTGCCAATTCTGTCCTTTCCCTTCTTTTCCACTTTGAGTACTTCTCACCTCCAAACTCTAAGTACGAATCCAGATTCACCAGCTGATTTTCTTTCCCTAATGGCTGATTTCTTCTCACTTTCTCTCTCATGAAGGCAATACTCTACTTGCCAGTCTTAAATCACGCTGCTTATTTTTGATTACTTTTTTATTGGCAACCATTATGGCTTCACACCTGATTCTCGACTGTTCATTTGTTGGTTATTTCGTTATCAGCAAAAGAACAAATGCCAGGAAGAGTTACAGTTAGCAAGTTCTATTATTATGCCAATTACTTAATTTTATTTTACATAATTTAAACAATGACAATATGTTGACAACACTGTTTTATTTTAGCAATAGGACTAGTTGTATCTTGATTTATGTCAATGTTAACATTGCTTCCAATGGTAACTTTGCATTATTAAAAACTCAGTAATAAAATGATTCTATTTGAGTACTAATATATACACATAGACTTAGATTAATTGAGTTGCAGCAATGGAAAAAAATAACCCTGGGAAGCAAATACATTTCCTTTAATCAATTCAGATAAAATACTCCAATTTGTGTGCTGGCTCAGTGAATTTGCTTAAATAATTCTCTTAAATTTTATTGACAGTATACCACTGGTTATATGTTATTCTCTCCTTCAGTTTATTAACAAAGCTCATAAAGGACTATAAAATATTAAGGAAGGTTGGCATTTTTTATTGTTAAAAAGAAAACTGGGTGCACTGAATTCCAATGAAGTCGTCACTAACTCTTCCACTGCCAGCATGATCCACTTATGTGTTCATGATCTACATACGTAAATGGATTACATTCTGTACATGCATGACTCAATACAGATAGGTTTAATAATTGTAATAGATGTATTGCAAAATGAAATCTATTACATAATTATCCCTACTCACTTCTTTTTAAATCAAATGGTATTTAAACATATGTAGTCACTTTCCTGTGACAATTCACCCTTTGGACCAGACCCTTAATTGATGTAAATTAGCACAGCTCCAAGACGTTAGCTGACGGTTTGGATTTAATAATCAGTACGGTTTATTTAATATACACTTTATGAAAACCAAAAATGATGGTTTATGGGAAGTTCGCACAATGCTTAGAAATGATTCTGCCTATTGTTACATGCAAAACTACTGTGAAAATACAGGTTCAGATGGAAAAGCTGTTTTGACCCATTTGTTTACTGGAACAGAAAAAAAAATGTTAGAGTAAGCAGAGTGGTGACAGGGTTCTGTGAAAATATTCACCATGTCATTTCATTTTAACACCCTAAAATGTTGCTTTCCTGTGAACTTTCAGGGTAATGTCGCTTTTTTCCTTTCAAATGTGCAAATATGCATGAAAACGCTTGACATGTTGTGCTTGTGAAATCCCAAGCAGAGGTGGCATAGCAGCAACCACCTTTGATATTTTCAGTGCATTCTACTGATAGGCAAAGAGGGACAAGAAGCAAATTTATTTTCCCAGTTTACTGACCGCCTTCTCCCTAAGTTTGCTCAAAGCTAACCAAATAGGCACGCAAACACAAAGCCAGTGACCTCACCACGGGTTTCCTTGTGAGCAGTGGTGCGGGAACAATTTTTATAACAGGGGTGCTGAAGGCAGAAACCATGGTTTTGGGTTATTGCTGCACCCCCAGCATCTGTGCTTATGAGAAGAACTCTAACCATGAGAACATGGAAATTGCAATACCATATGATACCAGTGGGTTATCCAGTCCAGTATTCTACTAACAAGAGTGGCCAAAATCAGATGTTGTGGAGAGTAAAACCTCCATACAGGAAACTTACACAATCACATGCTCACAGGAGCAATGAATTCCTAACTGTAGGCAGTCAGCTTATACTCTGAAGGTTTATAGCCTCTATTTTTATTTTACCTGATGTGGATGCTATGATCCATATCATACTCTGTTTCTGAATCTGCTAGTCATAAGAACATAAGAATGGCACTACTGGGTCAGACCAAAGGTCCATCTAGCCCAGTATCCTGTCTTCCAACAGTGGCCAGTGCCAGGTGCCCCAGAGGGAATAAACAAGAACAGGTAATAATCAAGTAATCCATCGTCTGTCCTCATTCCCAGCTTCCAGCAAACAAAGGCTAGGGACACCATCCCTGCCCATCCTGGCTAATAGTCATTGAGGGACCGATCCTCCATGAGTTTATCTAGCTCTTTTTTGAACCCTGTTGTAGTCTTGGCCTTCACAAAATCCTCTGGAAAGGAGTTCCACAGGTTGACTGTGCGTTGTGTGAAGAAATGCTTCCTCTGTTTGTTTTAAACCTGTGTTTATTAATTTCATTTGGTGACCCCTAGTTCTTGTATTATGAGAAGTAGTAAACAAAACTTCCTTATCTACTTTCTCTACAGCAGTCATGAATTTATAGACCTCAATCATATCTCCCCTTAGCCATCTCTTTTCCAAACTGAAAAGTCCCAGTCTTATTAGTCTCTCCTCATTCGGAAGCCGTTCCATACCCCTAATCATTTTTCTTGCCCTTTTCTGAACCTTTTCCAATTCCAATATATGTATTTTTGAGATGCACACAATATTCAAGATGCGGGCGGACTATGGATTTATATAGAGGCAGCATGATATTTTCTGTCATATTATCTATCGCTTTCTTAATTATTCCCAGCATTCTGTTTGCTTTTTTGACTGCCGCTGCACATTGAGTGGATGTTTTCAGAGAACTATCCACAATCATAGAATCATAGAATATCAGGGTTGGAAGGGACCCCTGAAGGTCATCTAGTCCAACCCCCTGCTCGAAGCAGGACCAATTCCCAGTTAAATCATCCCAGCCAGGGCTTTGTCAAGCCTGACCTTAAAAACTTCCAAGGAAGGAGATTCCACCACCTCCCTAGGCAATGCATTCCAGTGTTTCACCACCCTCTTAGTGAAAAAGTTTTTCCTAATATCCAATCTAAACCTCCCCCACTGCAACTTGAGGCCATTACTCCTCGTTCTGTCATCTGCTACCATTGAGAACAGTCTAGAGCCATCCTCTTTGGAACCCCCTTTCAGGTAGTTGAAAGCAGCTATCAAATCCCCCCTCATTCTTCTCTTCTGCAGGCTAAACAATCCCAGCTCCCTCAGCCTCTCCTCATAAGTCATGTGTTCTAGACCCCTAATCATTTTTGTTGCCCTTCGCTGGACTCTCTCCAATTTATCCACATCCTTCTTGTAGTGTGGGGCCCAAAACTGGACACAGTACTCCAGATGAGGCCTCACCAATGTCGAATAGAGGGGGACGATCACGTCCCTCGATCTGCTCGCTATGCCCCTACTTATACATCCCAAAATGCCATTGGCCTTCTTGGCAACAAGGGCACACTGCTGACTCATATCCAGCTTCTCGTCCACTGTCACCCCTAGGTCCTTTTCCGCAGAACTGCTGCCTAGTCATTCGGTCCCTAGTCTGTAGCGGTGCATTGGATTCTTCCGTCCTAAGTGCAGGACCCTGCACTTATCCTTATTGAACCTCATCAGATTTCTTTTGGCCCAATCCTCCAATTTGTCTAGGTCCTTCTGTATCCTATCCCTCCCCTCCAGCGTATCTACCACTCCTCCCAGTTTAGTATCGTCCGCAAATTTGCTGAGAGTGCAATCCACACCATCCTCCAGATCATTGACACCAAGATCTCTTTCTTGCATGGTAACAGCTAATTTAGACCCCATCATTTTATATTTATAGTTGGGATTATGCCTTCCAATGTGCATTACTTTGCATTTATCAACATTAAATTTCATCTGCCATTTTGTTGCCCAGCCTGTCAGTTTTGAGAGATCCTTTTGTAGCTCTTTGCAGTCTGCCTGGATCTTTACTATCTTTAGTCACTTGGTTTTACTGACAAATTGGGGTAGTGAGTTCCACAAGCTATGACACATTGTGTAAAAGAAAAACAATATTTTATCAAGTAGATATCTGCTTTTTTTTGTTTGTCTGTCTGTTTGCATTGTGGAACTCAGTAAATAGGAGCACCCTACTGATAATTTGTGAAGTAAAAAAATGAGAGACGCAATCAATTGAGCCCCAGCGTTTTTGTCAGATTTGAATTAAGCAAAAGGGCCACAGGACACGTGCAATGGAATTTAAGCCAGGCAGGCAGGACAAAGATCAACAGCACTCAGCAACAGCCAACAGCAAGAGCAAAGAACAGGCACTGTTCAGCCAAGAAAGAACATGCACAATTTCACAAACAACTGCAATTTCAGCAGCCACAAAACTATCCTCTTCCTCTCATTGTACCTTGAGCATTACTTACTCTTATGATGTCCACACTACACACAAAGATCAATATTAATGAGCCAGAAAAAACACAGCAACAAACTCAGGTTGGTACAGAAGAAGCAGTACAGTTCCAACAGAACTCCAGCCGGAATCTCTTCCTGCTAGGGAACATAATACCCCATTGAAGTCAATGGGTCTTTTACCATTGACTTCAATGGAGCCAGGATTTTAACCTTCATTTTTCATGCTGTGCTGAGTATACATATAGTCATGATAAGAAGATGAGCAAGTATGTACAATAGCACCTATGCTACAACAGAATTGTCTCAGGCACTCAGAAAGCAAGGATACCATAGTTACTGAAAAAGAAAAGGAGGACTTGTGGCACCTTAGAGACTAACCAATTTATTTGAGCATAAGCTTTCGTGAGCTACAGCTCACTTCATCGGATGCATTCCACACAGCAACCATACACTGACCTCAGGCCAGGTCTGCACTGGGAACTTTTGCAGTTAATGGTTTATTTTTTTCTATATTTTTTGAATAAACAACAATCTTTCTTGACAAGAAAATTAGACCAGTTTAGGCCAGATCCTCAGCTGGTGTAAATCAACACAGCAGTACTACTGCAATCACTGGAGCTACACTGATTTACACCAGCTGAGGATCTGGCCCCATATTTGTAATTACAAAGAGTAAGTAAATGGCAACCAAATTAACCAAAATTACTTCCCGCAATTACGTAGTTGTATATATCTAAAGAAAGATGCAGGGCCCAACTCTGTACCACTTATGGTGTCAATGGCAAAACTAACATTAATATCAATGAGTGCAGTGTGAGAATTACTCTCTGTAATCCTGTCCTGGTTTCTTGTCGTTAAAGGAAAGTGGGAAGAACACAGAAGGAATTTGGATTTTGAGACGCCTTCACACTGTTATTTAGGTTTAGAAAACAGCTTGAGTTTGTAAACTAGTTTCCCCTGCAATTTAAGACAATAGATGCTTTCTTTGTTTTCCCCCAAGGGTGATTCAGTGTTTCAAAAATAAAGGAAGCTTGTGCTGTTTATTACTTATAGAAGAAAAGCTAGACAGTCACACATGGGCAGTATATTGACAGAATATAGATTGGGTAAAATTTTTGAACCACACAGGTGACTTAGGACCTAAGCCTCACTGACTTTCAATGAGAGTAGGGTTCTTGAAGTGATTAAATCATTTTGAAAATGGGACTTAGGTGCTTTTGAACATTTTACCCCAGGTCTGTTTGAAAGTCAATGGGGCAGATCCTCAGCTGGTGGAAATTGTCATAGCTGAAGATCTGTCCCAATGGGGCTTAGTAGCTTAAGTGCATACTTTAGTCCTATTACGTGTGTATATTTTTTGCACATTCTTAGAGTTAAGAGGCAGAAGAGGCAGGATTTGTGTGCAATATATCTAAAAGGAATTTTCTATTCAGATCACTGTACACAGACAGACCTTGTCATTCTCTTTAAAGCTCTTGCTTCAAGATAACCAACATTATTAGGCTGTCCTGCCTTACTTCAGTGGGTCTAGAACTCTACTGCCTCATATCTTGTGAAGTCATTTGCATCAGAGCAAAATGAGTACAAAGTGGTTCATAATGTTACTAAATCAGAAAGGTAGCATTTATACTCACCTTGCACTGGCAAAAACAACTAGATGAGGTGGAAAACAATGGAGAACGAGACCCAAGTCTCTCAAAGCCAATGCGATAACTAAGGCAATCCTGAATGGTACCGCTGGCTAATCTATATTGTTCAAGCAGGTGTCAAATAATTAATCAAAACGAGTTAGCCAACACTTCTTTGAAGCTATGTAGTATTCAGTTAGATGTTGTTGGTTCATTTACATTGATTTCTGTAAATACAGTATTGATCTCCATAACACAGTATCATGTAGCTGCACAATGCAAAGTAACAACATTCAGGAAAGTGCACCTCTTTTGGGGCTATTTGGTGCCTTTCACAAACTAAACCAAGCTCCTTCTCTTTGTACTGAGTTTCACCATAAAAAAAAACACATTAGTAGTAGTAATGGGGCATGATATCCCAAGTCTAGCATGAAAATGAACAAATGAGAACCGAGTACAGCTTTGTGCTTAGATTTTGATGTGTTCTCTTTCTTTAGTTTGTAAGCAATATTTTAAAAGTTGTGTCTTTTCCACCTATTTCTGTATAAATTATAGTCCAAATAACAAACAACAAAAAAGGCAGCAGCATCTTAGAGTTATTCATGTGCCAGTTAAAGGACACTCACCAAACAAAAGTTTGTATTTTTGTGTAAAATCATTCTGTTAATGGAACTTTAGTTATTTCTTCTGTTATCAAGCCACAAAAACTCAAGTAACATTGGCCAATGCTTTTAAACCCCCCTCTACATCCCATTCCTCTCACCTATAGGTAGGTACTATTCTTTCAAATCCAGCAGTCTGGATTTGAACAACCTGTCTGACTTCCCTCTGATCTTTTCCTGAGAGCAAAACTATTGATTTTTCTAGAAGTATTCAACCAATGTGTATCAGTGAGGAGCGAGATGGGGCTCCATCTTGATGCTCAGAAATAACCATTAAGGTTCCTCTAATAATGTAAAGATTTGCACATTTGATTGAACTGCAAAGCAGTGTGCAAGCAGTCCCATTGATTTTAATGGGAGTATTCACATACAAGGTTAAACATATGCAAAAAATCATTGCCAGCGCCATAGAGTGGAAGCCTTTGACAGTGAAACTTCGCTAGGGCACAAATTCAGCCCTCTCCTCTGCTGTCTTGGAGGGACCCTTGGCAGCAGAACTGGCATGGTTCTGGAACTAGGGGATGTTGTGGGTATTGTCAAAGTTTGACTTAGACTCACAATTTATTAGACCACTCTGTTTTATTAGCAAAGCTGCTCTGCTAATACATTTAGAAGTGAGCCCCCCGAGTGGGGCTTGTGTCTCTTAATTTATACAGCTTGCTGGAGAACAAGTTACAGAGAAGTTACAGACAAAAGAAGAAAAAGATTTTAGTCACCACCCTTCGAGATCCCTGAGACCAGTCACGTATCTTCAATTACTTGCCACCCTTAACAATCTCCTTCAACAGCTTCCAGTTAACTTAACTAATTGCCCTTCACACCTTCCATTCTGATGCCTGCTTCTTAGACGTGCTGGCTCTATCTTAATTGCTTCTTCATTCAAAAGCTAACTGTCCCTACGTGTGCTCCCTCAGATACTTTGTAACATGTTTTGGCATGCCCTCTCATATACAATGTATCCAGCATGTCCCCTTATACAATGTTATACTTCCACAGTATGTCTGAGGAAGAGACAAGAATGGGGTATTGTATGGAACCCTGCTCCAAATTAGCTCCCTTCCCAGCAGGGCACCTGGGAAGAGGTGGCTGGGACATGGGTTGCCCAATAATCAGGAGAAATCTTATGTAAGCTTAATTTATCTTTTTATAGTGGTGTTTCATTTAGAAAATGAAGATCTTTTCAAGAAAAGTCAACTAAATATATGGCCTTAACATATACTTTAGTATCTTTAGCATGCCATGTGCAATTTACATCTTTATTTCAGTTATCTACATATATTTTCATTTGTATATATTTCCTCCCTGTGCCTAGATATCTTGAACATCATCTTAGTGGATTCAGTTATCAGTACGTAACAATGTATTTTTGACTGTTGGGAAAAATCTGGATGAATCATGAACATGATTATACAGAATGCCCTTACCTTGATGCCTGATGGTAACTGTTCTGTTCCTAATACGAACAAAACATTTTTCATCTTACTGGGGAAAAAAAAGCAGCTTCTATCAGTGGGCACTGAACCCAGACAAGTCACTTGCTTTCATAACATAATACAGGCTTTCTTCTCTGCTTTTATTTTTTTTCCGTACTCTTTCTGCCAAGTTATTTCGTATTGTCCTGTCTCCTTCTCAGGCCTGATCCGAAGCCCTCTGCAATCAAAGGGTTTCTTTCCAATTACTTCCAAGGACCTTGGATCAGGCCCTCTTGTACCACAGAACTCTTGTGTTTCAAAGGAGAATACAATGGGATCATAAACAGGAAAGAGATGTCAACGATTGTTAATGCACACTAGCACGTGCGCCCAGTCACCGATAGTTACTTTATTGAACTGGATCTTTGAAGGAAGGATCCAAACTGAGTTAATTCTGCCAAATAAGTAGCAGCTGCATAAAGTTAAACCTGTCATTAGGTCTAGTTATTTTCAGAAATTTCTGAGTTACTTTGGCATGAATGAAATATTTTGGAAAACTACTAACCTTAAAAAATGTTATTCCAATTAAAGTCTCTGGTGTTTGCAACTATGGAGTGTTGAGAAGTCTGAGTAATAACTTGTATTCATTAATTTATGCTGTAATAACAATTTTGGCATGAGGTTACCACTGCAGGCTCATAAAGCAGATGAGCGGGCAAAAATGTCTCTGGCTAAAATAACAATAGGCCTCAGTGGGCTTCATAGCAAAGTCCATAACTAATAAGTATTTACACAGAGTGACTTTGATTGGAAGTTCTTCACCCGACCTTTCGGGAGATGTGTACGTGTGAGGCAAGATTCCAGGAACAGGATGAGAAAAATCTACATGTTACACACACATCTCTTTCGCTTGGACTGCATTTAAAGCGATGCAGATTAGCTGAAAGGAAATCAAAACTACTGTTCATGCAAACAAGATAATCAAGGATTTTCATTCTGTAGATCCTTAATCTGAGACTATTCAATTATTTGGCTACCACATTTCAGTTTTACTGAAATAAAAAGTTTAATAAAAAAATCACAAAAACACTAAGCCTGCAAATAATTCAGTGTAATATATTCTCTCTCTCTCTCTCTCTCTCGATGTCACAAGTCAACAGTACTTCTTTAAAATTGTGAACAAAGTTTAAATATGAAATCTTCTAGAAACTATTCTATTTGATACAGAAGTTATAAAGGGTGAATAAAAGGAAAGGAATAAAGGGTGTTAAGGTGCAGAAATGCATAGTCCTCCCCAAAGATCCAAACAAATTCTAATTTAATCTGCCAGGAGACAAAGGACATGTCACCATTGCATTTAAAGGATGTATAATCTTTATTTTATTGCCATATAAACTCTGCAGAATAAAGACCTCCAAAATCATAACCTTCCACTGGTCATCTCTACAGTGTCACCCACCAGTGCAGTTCCCCTATTTTTTATAATCACAGAAGAAGTATGCAAACACATTTTAATTAGTAAAAAAATCCCAAATATTTTGCAATATACAGCAGGTCTACAAGCCACAGTGAACAAAATGATTTCAGAATAATTGCTATAAAAGTCATTCATATTTCCTTATAAATCAAGAATCTGTTTACTGTACAGTATTTAATTGCAGTGGCTTTAAGTATTATTTCCTGGGTTTGTGGTGTTTATGTTTTTTGACATTTACAATTAGTCTCTCTTTAGCAACACGAGATCTTGTTTAATCCTTGTTTAAGGGAGCCTGATCCTCTTTAAGGGAGAAAGGCTATACTTGCTATTGAGCTTAATTTCTGAGTCAATAAGTATTTATTTTGTCTTAATTTCAAAAGAATATAAGGTACCCACTCAACTTTGTTTTAACATATGGCCTAAACCCATGGCATTTAAGCTGTAAATCCAATCCTGCAGCCCTGTCTGAATGAATTTAATAGACATTCTTGGGTAGTAAAGGCCACTTGCATGAGTAAAGATTTCCAGATCAGTCATCTATGAAAAGAGGAGGAGAATGCATGTGTTTAATGTTCTGTTTTCATCCTCGCTTTGTTCTACACATCAATTTTCTGTAAGATGTCTTTTTGTTTAATTCATTACCACTATTTCTTTTAAAGATATTCTAGTTTCTTAGCAATTTCTGCCATGGCTTCTCTCTCTCCTTTTATTTAATATATGTGGGGAGAAAAAGTACCTCTCTCTCTCTCTCTCTGGTGCCATACAATGGACAAAATTGCCATCATGGCCAAGGTAGAGTGCCCCCAGCACAGGCACCCTGTAGTCCCACTGTAAGTATCCTGATACTAGCCCATATGCAAACCCCGGTGCAGGGATGTTAGAGAGTCTCCACATTGCTCACCACTATGGAGATTCTTGACTGCTCCAGACTATGGCACAGCTATAGCGACCCTTGGATGGCTGCTCCAGATTTATCCTAAGGGCCACTTCAGCTCTCAGAGCAGCCCAGAATCTGAAAAGTGCAAAGGGCCCAAATGCCCACTCTTTGCCTCCCAGCTCCACCTCCTGGAGGTTTGCAGCACAGAACATCAGCTAAAATGATGATAATGTCTGCCTTTTGGACCACTGACTCAAAGTAACATGCAGCATGATTAATGCAATTACCTGTACCATTCACTTAACAAAAGATCCCTAATTAAACACGGGCAGAAAGAAAAATACACATCTCTGCTTTTATGTTGTATGCAGAACTGCCACTGCCATCAATAGAAGTTTCTCATGTACAACATGCAGGTAACAGTACTCTGCAACATGGACTGACGTGATTAATTTTGCTTAACATCCTGACCGCCGCTGTCTCTCTTCCTGCCCATCCAGCCAGCATGCTTTTCATCTTCCATCGTCATCCAGCAGCATTGGTATGGGGTATGTGTAGTACTAGGATTTTGTGTTTTATGTATTTTGTATAATTTAGAATGAAGGATAAAGAATAATAATGTAGCATGTATTAAATGTATTGATGTATGATACAATTTGACCATATTCTGGCAGCCACCCTTTCTTAAAGCAGAAAGGAACGGCCTAGTGTGCCATTGATAAAGATGCATCAGCCAGAATCTTGTGTCTGAAGTTGATTTCAAGGCAGTAATAGACCTTTAGGGTCACCACTTTGTTGTAGGTTTAAAATTAGTGTTTTGAAATAAATAAAAGAATGCAATGATTGCTTTCTCCTGCATTTCAATTTGATGTTCCTATTCAAATCTTCTGTGTAAATCAATCCTATTTTGTGTATGAATGAGGAATGTGTGTGTTAGAAGATAAGTGTGAAGGCCATCACCAGACCAGATGTTCTAGGGAGGAAACAAGGACAGACATAAAGGCACCAGGTGATTGCAATACCCCTCTGCCCCCCATTGAGATGTTAGAGGAGGGCAGATTATTGACTCTAAAAGATGGGACAGGCACCTATCAATGGGGACAAGATAGCTGTGATCAAAACCAGCATGGAATAACTCCCTGACAGACTGATGACAGAAGAAGATAAAGAATTAGAAGAACAATTTACGAAAACAAGCATTCGTTGAACAGTGATTGATTACAACATGATGGTACAAAGCTTACCGACCTGTAATTGCCATGATCACCTCTGGAGTCTTTTTTGAAAATTGGTGTCATGT
Organism: Eretmochelys imbricata; assembly: GCF_965152235.1. NCBI lineage: Eukaryota > Metazoa > Chordata > Testudines > Cheloniidae > Eretmochelys > Eretmochelys imbricata. The sequence continues at coordinate 49,237,800 of NC_135582.1, forward strand.
TAGCTATCACTAGTCACCTGGTATGGAAGTTGATTTAAGCAATAGGATACATACCACAGTTAGTAGTTCTGTGATTTCACATTTGAGTTTCTTCTGAACTTTTGGGTGAATACCATCTGGTTCTGGTGACTTATTACTATCAATTTGTTCCTTTCTGTTTCCTCGGTAGTATTTGACTTCCAAATTTTAAAGAATGCCTTTTTGCTTCTAACTGCTTCTTTTAGTTTGTTGTTTAGCCAGGGTGGCACATTTTTGTTGTTATATTTTTAATGTGGGGTAATACATTTAATTTGAGCCTCTATTACAGTGTTTTTAAAAGTTTCCATGCAGCTTGCAGGCATTTCACTTTTGTGACTGTATCTTTTAATTTCTGTTTAACTAGTTTCCTCATTTTTGTGCAGTTCCCCTTTCTGAAGGAAAGCGGTGGGTTTCTTTGATATCTCCCCCCCCAAAGGATGTTAAATTTCATTATATTATGGTGGCTATTACTGAGTGCCAAGAATTAGCACAGTGATATCAGAGAGATCACATTTCTCTCCTAGCCTATCCTTAAAATAGGGAAGTTGTGCTTATCTGAGAAGCAATAACTGTCAGCAAATGCTGGCTATTTTAAAACATGCTTTTATTTAATAGGTGGCAGATACAAACTAAGCACCTTTCCATGGTGACCATTGCTATACTTGAAACAACAGTTTTCATGCCTCACCATACAGAATGCGCAGAGTGGAGGAGCCCAAGCAAGTGGGGCTGATACTGTGGTATGTGTAACCCACAGAGACTAGCAATTGCTTTTTCCCAACTGACCTAGCAATGATGAGAAGAAATATTCAAGTCAATGGGAGTTTTATCATTTACTTCATTGGAGGAGCTAAGCCAGTGTAGAGGGCTTTTGAAAATCCCACCGTATATTTCTTGATTTGGATAAATACAGTTGATCAATAGACAGGTTGAGTATGATGTTTGTGATGCTCAGTGGGTGACTGTTAGGGTAACACACGATGCAACCTCCTTTCAACCATTCCCTGGTTCAGACCTTCTATATGTCAATTATTTAGATCCACATCATCTTTTTTATAACTTTTCTAAAAAAAAAAAAAAGTGTCCGGTCCCATTCTGCAGCGTCTGTCATAGCAAGGTGTTTCTTTTTACCTTCAGCACCATTGCCAGATGTTTTTCTCAGGGTTAATTAGTCAAAGGTACTTGTTAATTAGGTAGCTTCATAGTGTATAGATAACCATATGAAGTTGGCATTGTCCCCTCAATCTTGACAGGGCTTATAATTGCTTTAAAATGATAAAACCTGGGCAATGCAGCCAAAATGTGTGACGGAGACAGCGGGAGTCTACTCTGATGCTACCTCATCCATCTGTCACACCAAACACTTCAGCATGCATTCTGAAGTCAGATTTCCCATTACAAAGTGAGTTTGCTTCACCTCCTCAAGTATTTTCCACAGTTTGTCAACTTTTGTCAGGCATAGCTAGAGTTCAAACCCCAACTTCAAATTAGACTGAAGTTCTCTTTAAAAAAAAGTATACATTCTTTTAACTGACATTGTTGTGGCTTCTCTTTTCCAAGCCATTGATCCTACTGCTGGGCCCAGAAGCAGTCTGTGTGATGCTGCTGTGCATGGATGGATAAAGTAGCAGGTTATGGCTGATTAAGAGGAACAAGAAGTTGAGTGCAGAGAAACTCTGGGTTCCAGCCATAAAGCTTTTCATAAAAGTTTAGATTTTGTCTGTGCTTAAATATTACGTTGTTCCTCCCAAAACTGAACAAAAGACTAGAAAAGAACATTTGATTAGATGGTTGTGCAATCTGACAGAAAATCACTGTATATGAATAGAAAATGAATGGTAAATTTCTAAAAATATATACTGTACAAAACCAATCAGCATTCATATTATTTAGGCATGATTTTGGAAAGCAGACCAGATAACCTCTTTAAGAACAGAAGAAAAGGTCATCCTGCCCATCATCTATGACTTTTTCGAAAAATCTTAATCTTACTTGCCTTGTTTTACCATTCCTCTTAATCCTCCTTCTTCCCATAAACTAATGTAGGTATCCATTGAAGGTATATATAATATTGTTTGCTTCAATAGCCTTATGAAGTAACATATGTCATATATTTATCGTTTTTGGCATGAAATGGTTTCACTTCTGTTCCTTATTTACTTCAAGTTTCCTAATTATTTTCATCATGTCACCTGGCTTTTGACCCACTCACTCAACTATTTTTTTCTGTTGCTTTTATCAATAACATTTTTCTTTAAATATGGTAGTTGCCGATAGAGTACATAACATATGTAGCACTCTAGGTGGAGTCTAACAATTGAGTTAGATCATTTTCTTATTGTGTATCTCTCACTTTGCTGCACAACCTAGTACCTTTTTGTTTGTTTTTGTTTAAATGCAGATTTGCACTAGATTGATGTTTCTGATACTTTTTGACACACAGCCCTCAGTGACCAATGCTGGTTTCTATCCTGGGAGAGAAATATGTTTTTCATCTTTGACAGAAGTACCATCAAAAATAACGTTCAGCAGAGGTCTCAGTCAACTGCATGTCGAAGTAATTAAACTCAGCATCCTACACTACATCTTAATAAACTATAACCTTAAAGCTTGTACTCCAGGGGCTTTTCAGAAGCTTACTGATTTTATATATATATTATATTATATTATATATATAAGGGCTGTCTAGAAGAGATGGGAAAAGGCAAGAAAAAAAGAATACAACCTTGTAAATGAAATTTGATCCGTGACACTGATTCTTTTTCCACCCTGGGCTGGGTTTTGCTGTAGGAAGCTTTTTTATCACGTGAGAAAATCATTACAGTTATTTATCTATGGTATTTGTAGTACCTAAGCACTGAAATACAGTAAAACAACAATGGCAAGATTCCAAACTAAGTGGGCTTGTGTCTCATGTCCCTAGGGCTTGATTCCTTTTATTTTATTTAAAAGTATACATATACCAAGGTGTGTCTAATGTAAAGGTTTAAGGCTAATTCAAAATAAAGGTTTATTTATGCACAAACTACAGTATAATACAGAGACTACCTTATTTTTATTGGGAATATAGAGATGGACATGCATGATATCCCATGATTTCATATTAATAATGGACAAACTTCAGATTATTCAGAGTTCTGAATTGGTTTAACTAAATTTGCAAAAATGTGAATATTTATTAAGGATAGATTGAAACACTAGATATAAAGCCACCCATGTATACCCAACCCCAGAACTTGGATATGAATTCTCTTCCTTGGGCCCTACTCAAATGCTTATCGAACCAACCTGACTGGAAGTTTAAACTAGAATCCTCATCTGCAGTAGCATAGCAAGTGAAGAGAGTCAGACTCAGACAGACAGGTCCTAAGACAGTTAGGGCTTTATAAGTCAAAGCAAACACTTTAAATTTGACTCAGAAATCAATAGACAATCATTACAGATATCATGGAGCTCTGGAGTCATGTGTTCAGAGCAGGATAACCCTATTCAAAAGCAAGCAATCACCTTCTTCAGTGGCTTCAGTTTCTTTAAGGATTTAAGGGGTAGCCCATATATAAAGCACATTACCGTCACCTAATTTTGAGATGACAAAGCATGAATCTCAGTGGTGAGGTCTGTTACCAAGAGGAAGATTCAGAAATTTCCTAGCTAAATGAAGAGGGTAAAAAGCTGTTTTGATCACAGCCCCTGTTTGATCATTTAATAGCAGACTGCTACAACATGAACTCTGGTTATGAAGGGCTGATGTACACCCTTCCGCAAAGGGGCTGATAAACTCTTTACCATACCTGGAAATTGCTTTCCCCAATCTGCCAGCATTACTTTCATCTTGTTCAGACTAAGCCTCATATAGTGGTCCCCCAGCTATGTGCCCCAATCACTATCAGACAGAAAGTAAAGTGCTCAACTACCTCAGCTAGTTCCAAAGAAGCATATTCAGAGAGCTTCGTGTCATAAGCATACTGGTAGCACCTTAACCTATGTCTCCTTACTACTCTGCACAGATGATACAACTGACCTCTGGTCTGTGGGACCTACAGACTAGTATTCCAAGACATGGGTGAGAAAAGAGAGGACTAGAAGATTCTTTCCAGGTTCTAGGCCAGGGGAGAGAGCATCACTGGATCCCCTTCTATTGAACTACTGAGTTGAAAATGATTGTATTCATCTTGAATTACAGCTGTTTAAAGTCACGGTGCTTAGAATATTTGTAGATTTTACTTTCTTCCACCTGGAGTTAAGAATCCTTTTTACTTCATTTCTAAACAATGTTTCTCTTCTCCCCTATGACTTCCCTTCATTCTGAGGCACGTAGTGTGTTCTTGAGCTTCCCAGAATGTGTAACATAGCAGCCAGCACAGCAGAGAATATCAAACCTCTGACCCATTGTAAAGGATATTATGAAGCATATTAGGAAAGGTAGGCAGAATGCATTAAAGTGGAGTAGACAAAGGTAGAAGTCAGGTGTACTGTTCTGAACAAATAAAGAAAAAATGTTTGGGGTTCAGTGTGTTTGCTTTGAGGTTTTAGATTATACGTTACCTCTAGAGATTTTTCTGCGATATATACTATCAGAGTGGGAAAAATCTTAAAAATATGCCCCAATTTAGATATTCAATAATATTCCTAATAAATGCCTAGGACTCCCATACTTTCGATTGTTATGTCACTTTACTTTTAATCCGAACATATACTGAGCTGTATTACGGTTTCACACATATTCTACACTTGAAAGATTGTGCTCTTTTTCTTAGGATCAAAGCATATTTCTCCCTTTCTAATTCTCATAAATATAATTCGTGTTTCCCAGCTTCTAATATGTACCTTTGGAGGGCCATGTCCAAAAGCATGCAGCATAAAGGGACTTGCCATCACTTTATTAATGTTAAAATTCACAATTGTGGGGGGGGGGGACCTATATAGAAAACTCAAGCAAAAGCATATGTGTCCTTTGATTAGTATTCACTTTAGTACATAAACTGGAGCTGCTGTAATGGCCTACAGCTCTTAATAACATTTTCTAATTCTTTTTACAATCTTGAAAATAATTAACAGTAAAAGCAAGGCATTTTATTTTCCATAACAAAATACAAATATATGCAATTTCTGTTTCTCATATTCAAATACATTTTTAAACATTATAGGAAATCTGAAAAAAAAATTAAGCAGATTTCATACACAAGTTCTGGCTGGTTTCAGAGTGGTAGCCGTGTTAGTCTGTGTCAGCAGAAAGAACGAGGAGGACTTGTGCCACCTTAGAGACTAACAAATTCATTTCAGCATAAGCTTTCGTGGGCTAAAGCCCACTTCATCGGATGCATGTAGTGGAAAATACAGTAGAATATGGCTGTATATTTGTCTATTTGAACCCTGACTCCTTTAGCAGAAATATATTTATGCTCCAACCATTCTCTTAGTTTAACTAGTTTAAGTTTAATAAAGTCAGATCAAATCTATTAACTTGATTATAAATGCTCTGAAGAGCTTCTACGAATATGCTTAATTCTATAAATTATTCAGATGTGAGAGACAGATGGATTAGTTGGAGCACCTTGTTTAATTCTGCCACCACATTAAAGGAAGTAATTTCTAGGACTGGTCACAAATTTTCAGTCTGAACTGTTTTTTCTGTGGAAAACTAGATTTTCAACTAACCTATTTTTGTAAGTAAAAACCGTCTGCTTTCTAGTGAAAATTTTGGTATTTGGTTAAAATAGTCAATGCCTGAAATCCTAAAAGGTTTCTGTTTTCAGTTAAATATGGAAATGTTTTTGGCCAAAAACTGAAGTATTTCAGTTCTTAAAGCCACTGCAGTTCAGGTGCCTTATACTCCCATTCTCCTTTGTGAGCCAGATTGTTTGGCTGACCTACATCTCCTATGATGCTTCATGGCCAGTGACACCTATGACACACACTCTCCCCATGCTGAGAGAAGGAGAAAGTGGGGCATCATGGGAGACGTAGTCTGGCCAGAAAGCCTGATCCATAGAAAATGGGAGCACCTGAACTACAACTTCCATGAGGCACTGCAGTGCAATTTTGAATCTAAGTATTTCATATTTCATGTGGCAAAATCTTGCCATTTTGCCACATGAAAAATAACACTTATTTTATAAATAAGTCAATAGCCTTAGATGCAGACACACTAGAATAGTGATAAGAAACCAGAAATTAATCTTGTGTATTTTTTTCCTTGCCAGCCAGTTCTTTCTATTCCATTCAGGAAAATCTCTTTTCATATTCTGTTCTAGTCTCTGACTAAACCTCTATTACATTATTTCCCATTAGGATATGTGATTTATCTCAATGAACTACTTGCTATTTCTGGTTTTTTAAAAATGTACATCATTACCCCAAAAATCAACAGTTATATTAAGTAAAGATTGCATCTTTATTATTTTCTTCCAGTAATTTCACTCCATACTCTCCCTTATTTAAACTCTTTCCCCATTCTTGGTCTCTCATTCTCTGTCTCTCTAGCAAATGTGAAGGTCTTTAATCAAACAAAACTCCAACTGAATTCAATAGGAGTTATGCTCTATTAAGGACAAAGCATCTCATACACTTGAAGTGCTATACAAAATAGTAATATATAATAAAACGCAAAAGAGTTAACATGAAAATCTCTTCAAAACTGACTTTAAGAGGCTGGTTGATCAATTCAACATAACTAAGCTTCTGTCTATTTTTCTAAAGTCTCTTCTGATTGTTAGTCAATTAGTCTGACTGGAACATAGTTTGACTCGTTGATTTAGGAAAAATAAGAGAACTCCTTAAATCATTGAAACAAATATTGATGGAAGCTTTGCAGCCTGATCCTGCAATCTAAAACTACACTGACACTCCAGCCCCACTGAAGTCAATGGCAAACTCTTCTGGAGTCAAGACAGGCTTTCACTTAGTCAGAATATGAGATTTAATTCACCATTAGCTGAAAGACAGTTTATTGCGGGGAGGGGGGTTCCCCCCTCAGATAATTTGTTGTCTTTTTAAAAAGAAACACTGTAAATAGCTATTGTTCTGCATATGAAATCATTTTCATTTGAGGTAACTTTCACTAGATTCAAAGGACGAATTTCAGTGATAATTTGGCTTTTGCCCCACTTATGAATAAAACCTTCTCCCTTCTGTATCACTCCTTAACCTGATACTTGTGTCCATATTTATGATGGAATTGGCAGGCAGAGACCCAGCAATGTAACTTCAATACATGTTTTTCCTGCAACATTTATATTTATAACTGTCTACACAGTTGATGGCTGGCACCCCCATTGAGTTTGACAGCTATAGTGCTACAGTTACTCTGGAGTCAGTCTTCTCATTTTTTTTCCTGCAAACATATCACTTTGCACTAAATTTACTCTTATTATGAATAATATGTTGTTTGTTAACACGTGAGACTAAAGGGCTGCTTTTACAGAAAATAACCTTTGCATTTTGCTACTTTTTTCAGAATAAACTCAGCATTCTGTGCAGCCACAGGCATGTTTCAATCTTTAAGAACACTTTGGGGAGCGGGTGGGAGAGGGGTGTTAGGTTCACAAAGAACAATCGTGGCCACTTACCAAACATTTACATGACTTCTCTTATCTAAAAACTACTACCCAGCAGTTTTTACTCCCAGACACAATGGCAAAGCTCAACAATGGTTCAAGATTGCTTTACAAGCCAATATAAAAATCAATCTGGTGCTGTTACACAAATATTTTTATATTTGGATAAACTAAAGATCAACATCTAGGTCCATATATTAGTGACCTGATTTTCATATTTATGTATCCACAACTCTCCCAAATTCAACTTTAGGCACCCAAATATAACAGTTGTTGCCCTAGGATACTAAACCTTATAACTTCATTATATTGTAATCAGACCAATTGTGTTTTTTTCACAAAACTAATCTTACATGTTTCGTTCGGGGTTTTTTATCACTGCCCAACACTGTAATAGCTGAATACCTCCCAGTAAAATGTGTTTGGTTTATTCATATGCATGTATGCACACACACATTTCTGTTCCCCTCCCCCCCCCCCGTGTGTGTGGGGGGGTATATTTTGCTAGAACTAATGGAGTAAGAGGAGAATGCATAGCTATCCCTTGTTTAGAGATAATTTATCCATTTCTCTCACAGGACAGCAAGAGAATTCACGTAGTCACTTTGTAATTACTACTTCTGCAAAGGAGCATTTTTCTTACAATTTAAACATGACACATGGGTAATGGTTCACTAGCTCAGACAATGCTACAGAAGTTTCATATGACTGCAGACAGTGACATCACAATGACATAATTTGATATCTCTGGAGCAGACTGCCCATCATTATGCTTTGCCTGCAACTACTGTTCGCTGGGAAAGCCTCACTTAGTGCAACCTGTGTATTTCTGCCTTCAGGGCAGATTCTCCCAGCCTGTAAGGGTAGGTCTACCCAGCAATTAAATGCCGGCCAGGCCAGCAGACTCGGACGTGGGCCATGGGGCTGCAAAATTGCTGCACAGACATTGAGGCTCAGACTGGTGCCCAGGATCTGGGACCCTGTGAAGGGAGAGGGTCCCTGAGCCTGAACGTCTACACAGCAATTTTTCGCCCCACAGCCGGAGCCCAAATCAGCTGATCTGGGCCAGCCTCAGGTCTTTCATTCCAGTGTAGATGTACTCTAACAGCTGCTTCCTCAAACTTTACCCTGACTGTACAAATTAATAACAATCATGATTTATTGTATTTGTTCAACTTAATAAAAGTTATACACACCAGAATCTCTGCCGCAGCAGCATAATTTAACAAATATTTAAAGTAAGTATATTTCCCGATTGTTCATTCAGCATATTCTAGCTGAAAGTTGTTTAAATATGGTGAAGTCTTCTGCCTTTGTATAAAGGGGTGCAACTCCAATAGAATCCAATGGAAGTTGCATCTGCTTATGCCAGTGTTCAGATTGACCACTTCACCACTGGTAGGGCATGTAATCTTACAGCAACAGATTATTTTGCCTTAGAGTATAATATTTATTACTACTGCAATGACATATTAATCTATTTAGAACATAATACAGTAATACATGATCTCTCTTTATCATGCATAGTTTTGCATCCAGAGTACAGCACGTAGTTTACATTTTCCCTGTAAAGCAGGAGATATAGTGAAGGAGCCTTTTCACTGCAATGATAAGACACATGAGCATTGCCAGCCTTCAGACTACCAGCTGCCTTCAGAATATCTATAACACTTAATGTATACAGTATTGGCTTCATTTTCAATGTTTTATTAGATAAATGTAAGGGAATTACAAAATCAGCATGTAAATACATATGTATATCCATGAATCATAGAACATCAGGGTTGGAAGGGACCTCAGGAAGTCATCTACTCCAACCCCCAACCCAAAGCAGGACCAATCCCCAATTTTTTTTTGCCCCAGATCCCTAAATGGCCTCCTCAAGAATTGAACTCACAACCCTGGGTTTAAGCAGGCCAATGCTCAAACCACTGAGCTATCCCTTCCCTGAGAGACTGTTGCGTTCCACAGGCAGCCATAAAAACTCCTTTTTACACAGCATGAAAATATTGGCACTGTTATTCAGGAGGGTGACTCTAGTCCTCAAATTAGTCATTCACTTGCAATTGTTAATGGAAAATTATGTGAGCATTATGCCTGACCAAATAGTGATGTATAAAATGGCTGACAGGATCATTACTAATAATACTAATGCTACTATGTATTTATATACTCCTTTCCAAAGAATCTCAAAGCTGGTTAAAAACTTGAATTTAGCATCACAACACAATAAGTAATAGTATGCCCATTTTACAGGAGAGTAAACAGAGGTTACTTTGGACCAGATTTTAAAAAGAATTCACCACCCACAATCAGGGCCAGATTTTCAGGAGACTTCAGCTCCTATTTAGGTCCCAAAATACATGGCAAGATTTTCAAAAGGGCTCAGCATGTCAGATGTTAAACTCTTTTGAAAATGTGGTCATGGGTGTCACTGTGGGAGATGCTAGGTACTAAGCTCTTCTGAGAATCTGGCCCATAGAGATGAAATGGCATGGCTAAAGGCCACCAGAAAGGTCAGTGGCAGAGCCAGGAGTAGACCCCAGAAGATGACATGTAGACACATACATTAAAGATAGGGGAAAAACCAGTCTTGCATTTCCGGGCTGTGAGAATGTTTTCATTTACTTGGATTAGGAACACTGAGGGGGAAAACTGAATCAGAAGTCAGTGTCACGTGTTGCAAAAATAGCAGTATAGGGATTTTCTTTTAGACCAGACAGAGGAACTAATTTCCAGTGCTACATGGTTGATTTGATAAATACATCACCTTGCAAGTCCATGAAGAATTTAAAGAGGATTTTGAAAGGAAAGACCATAGTATAATGGTACTTTAATAGAGAAACCTATGTGATATTAGCCATTAAGATCACTTCAAATAACACTATTTCAGATATGCTGTTCTAAGACCTAAATTAAAAATTAGGCTTATGTGCATAAATAAAAATCTTATTTCAGAGAGAGATTCTGCTCAAACCCAATGAAAAGGATTCCCAAGAGTCATGTGGTAAGCTGGAGCCCCTCACAGGAATTCTGGGAAAGCCAGAAAGGTTCTAGAGACTCCCAGGAGGCGTGCATTACCCCTCTGACTCAGTCACTCTTGCAGAGGTCTCTGTTATCTACCTTGCATACCAGTGCAGGTGCTGGGGGATTAGGACCATTTCTCCCTACTCACTGTACGCTTCTTGCCTCAGGCTACTAGGAGGGAGATTCTCACTTGTCTCTAACCAGGGATGCAAGAGGGGTTTGCTTATTGTGCCCAGACCCCCATCTCACCCACACAGGAGCTCAGCAGCATCTGACCCATACTATTCTATCTATGTTGACATAAATTGGACAGACTAAAACATCTCATCATTTACTAGCTAATTGAAAAGACCCATTGTTTTGTCAAAGTCAGACATTTCTGATCATGTTTTCATGTTCTCCAAGGAAATTAGAGACGGTGCAGGCCACCACCATTTTTCCTGTTACCTCATCATTTACTGGCTTACTCACATTGAAGTCAACGGAAAAAGGCCATTGAATTCAATGGGGAAAAGATTGGATCCCTAAGTAATGATTAAGATGCCATTTTTTTCCCGGCCCCACATTAGCGGTATATCTTACAATTTGACATACTTACAACAATTTTCGCAGCACTCGGGGGTGGGGGGAAGGGAGGCTTGAAAGGGAAGATGAAGAACCAAAAACAAGCAGACACGCTGTTTTAGGGGAAGAGTAGTGGAAACAGAGGGGAAAAAAAAGCGTGAGCAAAGACGGAAAAGGCAATAGAGAAAGAAAAAGAAAGACAAAAACACGGAGAAAGACTCAGAAAGAGAAGTTTCTAGAAAGCAAGGAAGCAATCAAATAGAGGTGGAGGAGGCCAAGATTTTTAGGGACATAAACTCTGTCCTAGAATAAGAGTCAAATCTTTTGAGGGTTGATAACCCAGAGACAATACATACATATTGACATATGTATGGTTTACTTGATGTCAGCCACCCCAAAGGATATAAAAATAATAGCGGGCATCCATGCTATAACCTCAGCAAACCTTTCCTTGGCTCAGACATCCCTCATGCAGCCAGAGACAGCATCTATGGACAACAGCTTTTCTTTTAGATATACAGCTGCAAAAGCAAGTCATGCATTAATTTTATGACCTTGCTAATTTTCCATCTGTTCTGGGAGCTATTGATTTTATCCATATACAGCTGATGTCTCTGCTCACCTTAAAAAGAACAATTATGAGACTGTACATAACCTGCAAATAACCTGTTTCATTTTATTTTCTTTTTGGCTACATGGGTTTATTTGGTTTCAGAGTTTCACAGAAATACTTTGTAGATGTGCTTACTGAATATATGAAGGGGGTATTCAGCCTATGAGCATGAATCATGCCTCTTGATGATCTCTCAAATACCTAAAATTTTCTTTTCCTTATTGTATTTTAAACTAGCAGCACAAGTAATGATCTTCTGAGGGTTGATCATTGATTTCTAGGTCCAGCAGTCCATTCTTTGATTTAAGGATTCACTACTGTAGTCTCAAAAATTTTCTGTCAATCAGCTACACAAAAGTTGCACATTGTTTTTACCCATCCATCAACGATCTCTCTTCTGCAACTGCCAAGGGGGTATGAAACCTCAGGTTCATGTTTGGATGCATTTTTTCTCTTAGTTCCCAGACAACAGCAATGACCAAAAAGAAGTGCCTTCTCCACCTATGTTTGGTTAGGAAACTGCATTCTTTTGCATCAGACAGCGACCTAGCCATGGTGATCCACACATTCGTACCTTTCAGACTAAATTAAAGGAATGCACGCACTGTACCATGGACTGATCATGAAAGCTACCTGAAAATTAAACCGGTACATCACCTAATAGCCCACGTAAAAAAAGGCAGACACCATCAAGGACATTTCAAACCAGTGCTCTGCTCTATCTAGTTCCAAATCCAATTCACAGTCCTTGCCTTCATTTGCAGAGCCCTAAATGGACTCAACCCATGCTCGCTTGGTGACAGTCTTTTCTCCTGAACTCTGGAATGACAACTTCATTTAGCTGAGATATATCAGATGACAGAACCCAGATTATGCCCATTAGCAGCCACGGCTTTCTCCAAGGAGGGTTTACAGCCATGGAACCAACTTCTACCAGAAATTAGGCTGAGTTTAAATCTTATCGCCTTCAGGGCACATTTCAAGACTCTGCTCTTCTCATTAACAAGCTCAGAGACTAACCCTTGCAAATAAGAGGTCACAAGGCAGAGATGGGATAGGATGACTATGTAGCCTTTAGAAGATATGTCTTGTAAATGAAACAATGTATGTGCAAGTGGCCAGAATGGGTGCTTTAGAAAACTGAGTAATAATGAAATAAGGAAGCTTCACTGCAGGGCACTACCAGTTAAATGGGAAGAAGTGAGAGCAAATTGCTTTGAATCAAGCAACATGATTATTTTACAAAACACCTCCAGACACAACATTCCACTTGCAAGGCCTAATTAAAGAAAAGGGTCTTACTAGAGAGAACGACAGATGAAAAGTAAGATTAGGATCAGAAATGAGAATATAGGGCATCCCTGGACAACCTTCTGAGCCCTCCCAAGCACATACTCCTTTTAATGTCGTTAGCTGATTTTTTGGACCTGCACTTTTCTGTAATTTAATCTACCTAGATGCAGCCAGGTGGTAGTCAACTAGAAAAGCTACAGGGGATTTATCTTCATCTACTTTCTTGCAGAAATCTCCAACTGTGTAATAAAATATTGAGAATAGTGCTACTAAGATCAAACAAGCATGACTTTTTTGAGGGATAATCATAGCTATTCTGAGCATGTGAACAGGCCACTTCCTTGATGACAAGCTAAGAAGAGGATTTCAAACACTTTCCAGGACACAGTATGCCAGATGATGTGGATTCTGAGCCTAAAATTACTTTGTTCCTACTCAGTTTCTTTTTTCCTGCCTTTGCCTAGATACATTTTGGTTTTGGCAGGGCCGGGTGGGCGGGGGCGGGAGGGGAAGGGAGACTATCCGAAAAGGCATCTGCTTTACAGTGTAATACAATAGACTGTATGTTCATATAGTTTTCTTGGTATATTTTACTACAAAAAAGGTTGATGAATAAAAGACAAGCACAGGTTAAAGAAAAGAGGCAAAATGTTTAAGATGAATGATTGAGCAGCACAGCTAATAGAAATCCCCAAACATGGAGTCTCATGTAAAGGGAATAGAAGGGAAATCGAGATTGGAGGAGTATGTAGAATGCAGTGGTGTTGGACAGTAATACCAAAAGGTGAGATGGGGCAAATCCATACATAATTTCAAAAAAACAGAGAGAATTTGAGGAAGCATAATCTGGCTGTAGCATTCAAGATTTGCTGAGATTTAAAGAGTTGGGACATAGAGGACCAGATTTTCAAAAGGAAATGGCCACTCAACAATGTGAGAGCAGTAGAGTGCTCTCACATTAGATCTATATGTAGTGATCCCCAAGTGGGAAAAAGTTATGGGGTTTTTCTTGATTGAGAAATGATTTTCATTCTGTTGACAGCAGTAGGCTTTGGGAGAAACTTGTGAGAGGTGGGATAGATCTTCAGTTACATTATCTTTCAAGAGCTGTCCATGGCCATATGGCAGCCTGGGTCAGGATAGGGGATTCAGGTGAATTAACTGATCTTATTACATTGTAAAGGGCATGTGTCAGAGTTGCTTATTGGCTCCCTCTCTTTTTAAATTTTCATATTAAATGAGGTAGTGGTGGTATTAGAAGGAAAGTAGTATTTTGCTCCTAAAATTCTGCACAAGCAGTGTCTATTCTTCCATATGCAAATTATTTGGTTTTGTTGACTCAATCCCCTTTGGGTCTAAGCATTTAAGAGACTTTAGGTTTTTTTGTCAGAAGTAATGTATGGCCATAAATTATCAGAAAACGAAAAGTAATTACCTTCAGCCATAGACCAAAATTGCATAAATGGATAAACAACTATCAGTGTACTAAACAGGTTAAATCCTTTTGTTTATCAGGGCTTTTGTTTTGCACACAGTGGTAATGGGATAAACTTACACAGGAGGTTAAATGGTGTGCCTTAAGGTCTATGCAAGCAGCTCTTCATTTTTCTCATGTACATGGGGATACTTTAATTGCTTCTGCCCTCAGAGCGTTCAAGGCTGAAGTTTTTACTCTAATGTGATATGGTGCAGAAATTTGGGGCCGGAAAGATCTAAAATCATTAGAGGTGGCACAAAATATATTTCTGAAGAGTATACTTAATCTTAATTATAATCCAGCTGCTTTACTTAAGACAGTGTGAGTGAATACTCTTTCAATCACAGCACAACTCCTCTTTATCAACTACTGGGTCCACATTAAGAATATGAACAGACATCAGCTACCAAGGTCACATCTGGAAAAACAGCTTAATAAAGCTAATAAGAATTTTCATCTGCTCCCAAGATCACGTTTCGAGAAACAGCTTAATAAGTCATAAACTTTAAAATTTTCCTGGCTTTTGAAAATCTGCCTCTCTCTGCATTTCTAGGGGTTTTCAGAATTTAGCCTGGTCAGAACTCTAAGTGAGAGTTCAAAAATTCTAATTAACCTTAGATCTGAACAGGGCCAGCTCCAGACACCAGCGAAGGAAGCAGGTGCCTGGGGTGACCAATAGAAAGGGGTGGCATTCCCTGTGTTATTGGGGCAGTACGTTCGGGTCTTTGGTGGCAATTCCTCCATTCCCTCTCTTCCTCTTTGGTGGCAATTCGGCAGCAGCTCGTTCGGGGTTTTGGGTTTTTTTCTTCGCCGCTTGGCGCGGCAAAAAAGCTGGAGCCAGCCCTGGAAGATATTTGTAAACAACTTGACATGGCAGATGTTATGGCTCCCTTATTAAAGGGACCACTTGTGGACTGGATGCATTTTGAAATCTGGACTAATAAACTAATTAGGTCCTTAATCTTCATTTTTAAAGAATGTAATCTCATTATTTAAAAGAGAGATACACAGGTTTTGAGAGGCAAATGGTTTATACTCAGGTTTAAGATTTGCCTGTTACTTATTTTGTAACTTTTGACATCTCCAATTTTGGCTCAGTATTCTTCCACTTCAATAGCTCAACAATTAGAATATTGGTTATGCAGAGATAATGTTTTCATTATTTGGATAGTTGCCATATTTGCTTGGTCAATGGCAAAAGTAAGAAAATAATTGTGACATTCTTTATGCCCTAAATGGATCAATTTATTTTTCATGTTAATGCAATTTTATCCTTGTATGTTGTTTTACTGGATGCTTTGAAAGTTTAAATTGAAGAAGGGCTTAAATTCTGTTTTCTGTTCTTTGTATCATAATGAACTTTTGAATTTGCACCTCTTTTGTTGAGCATTATGGCTAATGGCTAAGATGCTATATTAATACAATTTGAGTTTGCATTCTGAATATGAATTTGACTACATGTTTGAACTCTGAGTGAATTTTGTTTTTTGATTAAGCAAATCTTAGTTCCTCTTTACACAGCTATTCATACAAACAAAACTGATGGAGGGCATGTTGGTGCAAAATGAATAAAAAAGGGATGTGAACATAGCCAAAGTGAAAATTGTATTTAGAGGTCATCAAAACATTTACAAATACATTTTCTCACTATCTATCCAGTTCTAGGTCAGACCAAGGAAAAGACAAATTCTGGCAGTATTCCACAAGTGAAACAGACTTACAGTCCAGGGGATTGTAAAAGCAAACAAAATGAAAAATAGCTGATCTTGGTAATTAAAATTAATGTACGACTTAAAAGGGTGTTAGACATCTCAGATATGGAACAAAGTACAATTTTTGAATGACATTTTAAAACAAAGGAGATGCTTTATACTATTCTGTTTGGTTCCTTTTCCTTATACCTCCTCATATTTTGCAACATTGTATGGAAACACCTTTTGTGATTAATGTACACATGAGAATTGTTAATTGTTGGTTCATTGAGTTGTCTGTAGCCATTACAAATTGCACATATTGCACCTTATCTGCAGGATATAATTACTCATCACTCTGTGCCTGCTTCATGGCATCTGGGAAATGTGGTCTTTAGTGAACCTCTGGGATAATGGGTGTGGAGGACCCATCATGACTAAATCCCCAGGAGACAACATTCTGTCAGACTTACCAATAATTTTTCTTTCATACCAGTGTAATTGGGTTGTTCATCTGTTCTTGAAGGACTACAGATTGGGGAAAAGGATATTTATTCTGTTTAGTTTTTCTAGCTAGCTTGTTTAACATGTTCTGAAATTTCTCACAGTAACCACAACAATGAATCAACAGCAAAGACCTATATAGCTGTTGTCATTCCTTCCCTTGAAGCGGTTTTCTCATTGTCTTAAACAATTTCCTGATACAATAGGTAAACATATGTCTTTACCAGTAACTTGGTTTTTCCTTTATGCTTCTTCTAGAAACAGTGAGAATTCCCCAAGACTGGAAAAACAGTGTGTTTAAATGAAAATTGGATGCCAAACCTGGATGGATCTTTTGACACCTCAAAATTTTGGGATGTTTAGTTTCTTGTTTCAAATAATTGGTATTGAATGTATCTCTGCTTTGCATGTGGAAATGGACATTTAGACACACAAACATACAGAACTAACTCTTCACCTTTGGGTATGCAGGAAAGATAAATATGGTAGTCCCTTAATATCATGTAACCCAGACTGGAATTGATCTAAGTCTTAAGATGGTTAGGCTGATGTGGAAGGAGGCATTAAAAGAATCAAACTTGTTCCACTGGAGCAGCATAAAGAGATATTTTAGAAATTCATGTAAATTAGACCCTTGCCCATTGTGAAGGGGCCCTATAAAAACAAAACCTACTGCAAGAAAAAAATACCATCTTTCTTCAGCTACCCCACCCCTACAATTAAAAATGTCAGCTCCACTCAATAGTTTTAGATTGTGTTATAGATCAAATGGATTATTGTGAAACCTACAGCTCAAAAGTTAATATATAGTTTTAACAAGAATAGATTGATCAAACTTATTATTTTGGATGTGATAACAAAATTACTAAGATCAATCATCCTTGAGTAAGTCTTTTGTCATAGAATTTCTTATTATGAGTGATATGAAGACTTATAACTCAAAAACAGTGTTTAAGAAAATGCAGTCTAAATTCTTCCAATATATCCAACTCCTAAATTACTTTTTTACATTCTATTTTAAAAAGATGTTATGTTCTGATGGGGCTGGATGACTCTGAGCATTAGCAATCAGCCACGAAACATTTCACCTTTTGGTGGTAAGTCTGAATCTAAACCCAGGGGTTAAATTCTTGCCTTTGATGGGATATATCCAGTCACTGGAAGAGTTTCTTTGTGTGGGTGTATTCTCAGGTGCCAGCATGATTCTAGAGCACCCCTTCTCCTCTCAACTGATGCAGGAGGTATGGGGAAAAGATTGTAGTCAGGGAATTCCTGCATTATGGTTATTCTCAATTCCTGGAACAGCTCTTGGGAGCCATGGGCAACTGACTCAGGCATAAATTGTGTCAAGAGCTGCTCTTGTATAGAGTTGCCCCAGGGGAGGAAAAGGTGGCAAAAAGCTACTTTTATGTCCCTCTGCTTAGCTGCAGCTGAAAACTGGGGCCAAGGTTGATGACAACCAAAAGATGTTACCTATCCAATGGCTGTTCAGGGGCCTCTGTGTAGTAGATTGGTGATCTCCGTCTACTTCCTAATAAAATGTGTCCTCATAAAAACAATAACCCACAATATCCTTTTCACTGAGGCCAACAAATGAATGGGCAAGGAGAATAAACTACTCTCTCTCACTCCTATAAAGGTGATACTTTCTGGGAAAGTGCTTTGAGGAATCTTACACAGCCATTGCCTGTCCCGTATCCGTTTTATGGGACGGGGGAAAAAAACTTCAGCACTATCAATGCATTAATCCACTAATTTTAGAAACAGTCAATTATCTGATAAACTGCATGAATCAAAACAACCATACACATCAAAGCACTATAAAAAAAGAAGAGTAGCTCTGCAGATGGTCAAAATATTTATCACGTAAATAACGCATTAATGTTATCAGTCAGTGAGTAATAGGCCAGATTCTATGGAGTTACACTAATCTATGCCAGATAAATGTCTGGCCCAGTATATTCATTAATATCTTCTTACTATAACACTGATATGAAAGAACAGTGTTCAGAAAAAATTGTTTCCATATATTATGATGTAAATCTGAGAACATGTATAAGTCAAAACGAGAGCTGCATTTTGGGGACAATCACAAGAGAAAATGAGTGATTAAGAGGAATGCAATAGAAGGCATCCATGAACTATATTAGAGGCAGAGCTGGCAGACAAAATATTTCCATAATTCAAGACCCTATTTTTAATTGCTTATAACTTTGCCAAAATTGCCCTTTACACTGAAAAATTCCTTACTTGGCTTCTGCCTTGTGCTGATTTAAAAAAAAAATTGACAAAAAGTGGTTCAGCCATTTCTGAGAATGAGGTTAGGGAAAAATACTTAAAGAAATTTTTATAATAATTTCTTTGAAAAGCTCGAGCATCTTCATGGTTTTGAGCAGGGACATTTAGTGCCCCCCCCACCCCACACACAAAAAAACCTGAAAAATTTCCTTGCATAATACTGTCTACATATATACCTACATACTAAATATAGTGCAATGCATGCTGCAAAATGAATTTTTTAAAAAATTAACTATTCTGTAGGGGTGGAGATGTGTTTGAAGAGACCTCATTCACCATAATAAAACTGTGCACTTCTCTGGTACCTTCACCCAGGTAGGGATCGCCGAGTACTTTACATAAACTGGAGCAAAGCCACTCAAAACTCAAAGTGAGCTGTAGCTCACGAAAGCTTATGCTCAAATAAATTGGTTAGTCTCTAAGGTGCCACAAGTCCTCCTTTTCTTTTTGCCTATGGGGAAGGTAACTGTGGAGAAGCTGGGGCAAAGAGAAGTGACATCACTTGTGCATGATTACACAGGATGCAGAACCAGAAAGAGTACCCTGACCTCCTCAATCCCTCTCCTCTGCTTTAACCAATATAGAAGTCATGTCAACATCTCTAAAGATAGGTCTACCCTTATAGCAGTGTGTAGGATACAGAGACTGCAAACCCAGCTAACACAAATACAAATTGCAATTTAGATAGGGAGGCACTGCTTAGGTGAATAGAGTGCCCTGTACACCTGAACCCTAGGGTATATACCTACACAGCTCTCTAATTCCCCAAGCAGCGCCTTCCACATCTACACTATTTTTAACAGTATAGTCTCCTGCTGCTGGAGCCTTTCCCCACCCCAGAGAAAGGTTCCAGCAGCAGGGAAAGGATCTGGCCGGATCCAGCAGTGGGGAGTTCCCAGAACCTTTCCCCACTGCCTCCCACCCTGCTGGAGCCTTTCACTGCTGCATTTAGCTACACACCTCAGTGACAAGTGTGGGTGCAGCCTGCTTTCACTGCGGCATGTAGCTACGTGTGTGGTGCCTGTACGCTACCCGCTGCCCTTAGTGTAGACAAAGAATAACTGTGACAAAATGACAAGTGTTAATGCTAACAATTTTGCTTTGTGAAGCTCCAGGAGTGGGCGAGATGCATAGTTGCCATTTAAAAAAATTACTCTAGTGCTTTGGGGGATTTTTAATGGTGCATTTTGTAGATAAGTAAATATATTTTTGCCTACATTATACCTTCAATGACATGGTTTTCACTTTTGAAGCATAATTGCTTTTTGATTTTTTTTTGCAGGGAGCTTCCCAGAGGATGATACTTCCCTGGTCCTACACTGATCTCTCAGCACATCAACACATGCTGCTCACTGACCTCTGCAAGGACCCAATCTAAGTGACCCTACCTTAGAGGAGCTGCTCCCATTTATCCAATTACAAAAACACAGCTATTAAAAACACAACAAAATATCCCAACACCATGGTTCAAAATTACTAACAAACCTCTTTCTAAAACAGTATTCCAGGGCCTTCACACAGCACAAATGTATTTTATCACTTTAAATTCATTTATAATTGCATGCAATTTAAAATTAATCATCTTGGCTTTCGTACGGCTCTTGCCTTTTGTGTCCCTAGGACTCTCTTGAAAAAAAAGAGATGCGAAATATCAGGGCCCTTTCTTGGTAAAAACAAATGATAAATACGATAAGTAGAATCAAGGGGGGAATAAGGACAACTGCTTTTGTCGTGGGATTCTCCCAGAAGTGCTAGTTTGGAGTTTTACTGAATTGAAAGAGCAAAGTTGCTCGACCAATAAAAACATAACTAATTAGCAAATGTTTTACCATGAATCCATGTAGAATATACAGAGGATGGTAAGGTTGGGGGGCAGGGAGGGAATGGTTTAATTGTTAGTATTACTTGTCTGATTGTTGTTGGCTCATTTCCAGCAGTGATAGTCTGAGACATAATTTCTCTCTCATGCATTTAGGAACTGAAGTTTTTGATTTCAATTCCCACTCATCAGGCAGCATCTTATAATTGTGAAATAGAGTACTTTACCCTTTAGGTACTTAAATCATTCCAATTATGAAAATTCTTCCCAGGGAGCAGGTTCTATATGTTAGACTTAGTAGGACATAGGGGATCATCTGCAAGAGGGAGATGGTCTGCTGGGAGTCCGGAGTCCTTACTTCGAGCAGCTATTATCACTGTAATTGGGGGGGTGGGGAATCAACCCTCAAGACTGAGATTCATCATTATTACAGTGGTGTTGTTTCTGCCTTGAAAGTTAAACCTAATGATCCTGCTAGACATATGATGTAGAAATTCTCAAGTTGGCTATTGTCAGCACCGGTATTTTAGCTTAACAATCAGATGTCTGTGGTCACGGTGCCATTTCTGACGACACTATATCCAGATTTTGAAGGGAACCAGGCAACAGGAGATCTGGATTCTATCCCTTGTTCAGCTTAAGAATTGTTGTGTGACACTGAGCAACTCACTAGCCCTCTTTGTATTTCAATTCCTCGTTCCTCAAAATGGGGATATAAACACGTAGCACCTACTTGTGGGAAAGGTAGGAGGTCCAAATAAACACAATTCTGAAGTGCTCACACTCCTTAAAAGGAAGGTGCTACAGAATTGCAAAATTTGTGCATAAAACCAGGTCAGAAATCTCAGCTGCCTTCAACCACAATTCACATTATAGGAAACTGTGCCCAAACTGGCTGGTTCATCTCAGGTTACCCCCACCCACCAGGCCCTTTTCTGAGTTTATGAAAAACAAAACAAAACAAAACACACTGAATTAGCTTCTAGCTTTAGAATAATTTATCTCAATCATAATCAATTTTAATTTAGTTAGGGTGGGGGAAAGTGATCTCTTACTATACTGTCTTTATATAACACCTAAGGATTTAAATTTGCCATGTCAAAAGTACTCCACTTTTCTGAAAAGTGGCTGTGAAAGTGATATTGAGAGGTTCTCAATATGTTCCAGATCAATTGTACAAGAAAATTGTGTATTTTTTCCTCACTCCCAGCCCTGCAAACTCAAACTGGGATCTGAAATTAAGTAATATCTATGTAATGCTTAAGTACACATTTATAAATTGTATAAAAATACCATAATTTAACCTCTCTGCTGTCTACAGTAACATCAATTTTTCAGGAAAAGAACATAAACGTAACATAGAAATAAAAATCTACACAAAAGATAAACCAAACAAAATGTGTTTGCTTTTTGCCCTCCACCTTACTGAATTCAGGCTATGAAAATGCAGGATAGAGTCAGTCTTAGAGGTGAAGGCCCTCACTGAACTGAGAAAGTTCTTTGTCAACTTCCCAAGAGAACTGGCCTCTCCCCGAGTTTCTTCCCCAGTATTTCAATGACATATTTCAGTTTCAGAGTGATAGCCGTGTTAGTTGGTATCAGCAAAAACAACGAGGAGTACTTGTGGCACCTTAGAGACTAAAATGTATTTGGGCATAAGCTTTTGTGGGCTAAAACCCACTTCATCAAATGCAGGGAGTAGAAAATACAGTTGGAAGATATATATAAAAGTACATGGAAAGATATATATATCTTCCTACTGTATTTTTCACTCCATGCATCTGATGAAGTGGGTTTTAGTCCATGAAAGCTTATGCCCAAATAAATTTGTTAGTCTCTAAGGTGCCACAAGTACCCCTCGATATTTCAGAGTATTTCAATTGGTCTGGATTTCACAACCAAGGATTAAAAAAAGCTCTCTATTTTGGCCACGTGCAAACATTGTTTCTAACACAATAAACTTGTAATTAGTTTTCTGAAGCCTTTCTCCCCTTTCACTTCACCTCTCACTGGTGATCTGTGTAATATACCAAGCTGCAAAGATGGTATGGGATGAAAGAGGCAACCAGGTGCCATTTTGTCACTGTTCAATCACAACATATGGTTCTGTTTCACTAGATCATCACCAAAGTGGCCCATTAAACAACATTTACATCTCTTTCATGGGAGCTGTGTAAATGAAGTAGTTTTTACTGCTCTAACTACGGCAAATCCAATATATCACAATGGAGGTTACAGTCCCGTGTACTGTTGCCCACAGCACACCAACTCTGGTGCAGCCTTTGTAGTAAATGAGTTAACATTCCTCCATGTACACAGTTGCACATTTTATCTCTATTGATCTGGCAAAATAATATGCCATCAGTTTTGTACAGATTATAGCCCTAAGCTTCCAGCAGCCAGACCTGCAGATTTTGTCTTCATTTTTTATTTTCTTGAAGCTTGCCAGTGAATGCAAAGGTTGACATACACTTTGAATTACCCAGTTGGTCTGTCATCTCATCTCTATTGGTTAAGTTCATCACAAGGGCCAATCCATATTTAACAGCATTTTAGTAAAGTCTTACAGATATCCTGTGTACGCTCATTTAGAGGAGGTCACAGAGATTTGAAGCCAGAGCAGTATCTACTATATGTGCACGGCTGCATGATCGTATTGTTTTAAACAGATTTCCTTAGAATTACACAGGCTGGCAGACTAAGGATATACAGTATAATATATACAAAGCAATATCGATTTTCTTACACAGCAAGCTTCACCAGGACTCTGATTTCAAAGTTTCAGGATTTGGAACTCCTAATTATGCTGCTGTGTCCTAACTGAATACTCAGTATCTTAGGAACCCAAATTTCCTGAGCATCTCGCCAGTCTAAAATATTTTATCTTCACTATGTTTTCAATACAGACCAGTTCATTCTTCTAATTCACCCTCTTAAATTATTTATGGCAGCAGCATATTTTAGCAGTAGTCTCTTAAACTGAAATCTTCCCGTCTATGTAAACGACATGCTGATAGCCTTGTATTTTTTAACTACCAAGGAAATTCTCTCCTGCAGGGAGTCCAGCCATTAAAATCATCTTTGCTGCTGTCTGGAACACGTCTGAAGTTTTCTGCCATCCCAAATCATTAGCGAGCCTAGCAAGTGAGTTAGTCCCAACATCGCTGAAAGTCTTTGTGTTTGAAATTGTTTGAATGGATAATAAGTTTACCTGGGAGTTCTTCCTTCTAGGGTGCTTTTTTCTTTTTAAATCAAAGTTGCAACTCAACTGTAGAAAGTCAATGGCTGCAGCAAGCTGAGACTAAGTCCCTGATTCTGCAAGCTGAGGTATGCAGGCAGACCTCCTCAGAGCCACATTCACGTCAGTGGGACTGAACGCAGGGATGAGAATCTGCCCACATGACTCAGGCTATGTTTACACTCGCACTTTTGTCAGGCGGGTGTGTGTTTTACGCCTGGCGAACATAAATTTCACTGACATAAGCACCAGCGTGGACAGTGCTATGTCGGCAGGAGACATTCTCCCGCGGACAGCTACCGGCACTCATTGGGGGATGGTTCAATTAGGTCGGCGGGAGAGCTCTCTCTCTCCTTGGTATAGAGTGGCTACATGGGAAACCTTACAGCGGCACAGCTGCAGTGGTACAGGTATGCTACTGTAAGGTCTGCAGTGTAGACAAAACCTCAGACTGCAGGATTGGGGTTAAATTAGACCAAAAAGGACTAAGAATGGTAAAAGTAAACTTAGTTTTTTAAGTTTCCTCTTAAACTGTGTAGCCTATTAAGAGCCACTCAGCCTCAGCCCCAGCCCCAACCTAGCCCAGCCCAGCCCAGCCATGGACCTGCTGTAGCCAGGGGAGATGCGCCCCTCCTCTGGCCCCACCCAGCCCAGCCCAGACCTCCTGTGGCTGGGAGAGAGGCACCTCTCCCCGCTGGCCCCAGCCTGGACCTGGCATGGCTGGGGGAGAGATGCCTGTCCCACGGCCCCCACCCCGGAGCTGCCATGGCAGGGAGAGGTGCCCCTCCTCCCCAGCCCAGGTGCTGCTGACAGGAGAGAGAGCTGGGGGGAGTCCTCTCTCCCCGCCATAGCCTAGGGGCAGCCTGCACCCCAAACCCCTCATCCCCAGCCCCACCCCAGAGCTTACACCCCCATCTGGAGCCCTCACCCACTCCCAACCCTCTGCCCCACCCCAGAGCCCCTCATCCCCGGCCCCACCCCAGAGCCAGGACCCCCCCACCCCCGCATACCCCAACACTCTGACCCAGTGCTGCGCCCTCTCCCACACTCCGAACCTCTCAACCCCACCCCCACCACATGAATTTTGTTATGTGCACCAATATGGAGATGATGTGTCACACATCACCTCCACATTGGTGCACATAACAAAATTCATTCTGCATGTGTGGGGAAATTAGAGGGTTATCCATTTCTAGATACAGCTCAGGTGACCCCAATTTTTATATTCTAACTAGAATCCTCAAATCTATTGATGCTGCATTTAATATGTATGCATTTCTCTGGTTTCATTGCTGTATTAAAATAGTTCACATAGGTCAGGTGGTAATGTGGTTAAATAAATTAGGAAACAGAGTTCATGTTTTCACTTGTTTTGCATGGAGTTCACTTATTGAGTTTTTGGTATAAAATCTACAAAGGATAACATCATTTATATATACAGACAGATTCCAGTCCTACTGTGATTTCTTACTATGTATTTGTTATTCAGTCTAATTTCTTTAATCAGTAATGATGGACACCTTTCGTACTAATACTATAATGAAGCTAAGTACCTGTGGAAGAAAAATACACCATTAAAATAATGCTGCATACACATATTAAAACCATTAAGATTATCCACATCTGATGTGACACTTAAGACTAAGTAGAGGCCAGTTAAAAGCACATGAAAGACATTAAATTATTCTTTGATCAAGTACACTACATATCTAATTAATTACAAAAATTACGACTGATTCTGAAAGAATCAATCCAGCTTCCTAACAAAAGGCTACTCTCAGGAGTTAAGGGACCAACTTGACTAGCTCCAGTGACTGGAGTTTCTGTTATGTAGCACCAGGCTACTTTTGTCTACCCATAGCAACTTATTCAAATGGCATCTTCTGTTAAATAAGAAGCTGCAATATCTGCAAAATGAGCTAAGATTCGACCAACAGCACAATACTTTGCTATCTTTCAGATGACTCATTCCAGCATGGCCACAGGTATCCATTCTTCTAGACTGTATTTTCTTGTGGCATCTGAACTTGATAGGCCAAATTCATCGTTGGTGTAATTGCACTGGCTTCAAAGAGAGCTTCATGATTAGAGAACTTCAGACCAGCTGGTCTGCAAATGACACCACATAGCTAGTGGAAACTGTCTAGATGAGGGCTTTAAAAAGCACCTTGGATGTGACCCAACAGTCAAAAGGACCCTTCCTCGCCCATTTGTGCTTGAAAAAGAAACAAACACTCTTTCACGAGGGGAATCCAATGGAGACATTGTTTCCTGACTTAATGGGCTGATTCAACAGGCCAATGAATCCGTCAATACACATTTTTGACATTGATTCCATGTACCAAACATGTAGTGGAAAAAAAGACTTTCAATAGCATTGACTGATATATTGAGCTCTACAAACATCTTCTCAGATACAGCCATGTAAAATGACATGAGCGCAATTCATAGCATACTGGGTTAGAAAATGGAAATGAGTGATTCAATAAGTTTTATATACAGAGAATTGAAACCTTATTTAATTTCCTCTGAATGTTACACTTCATCTGCTGTGTCTGCATATGTACTGTATACTATTAACATTTAAAAAAAACAGATTTACTTAAGTGACAGAAATGAAGTCACACAGGCTGTAACAAACCATGAAACTTCTCTCTCAAAGGACACGTTTGTGTCCTGTATTGGACAATTAATGTCATTACAGATTGTAGAATTAATAACCCTCATTAAAAGCATCTGGAGAATTTCACTGCCACAACTGTGACCAACCTGTAATGCCCAAGTGGAAATCAAGGTTATATACTTAATTTCTGCCTTTAAATTTTACTAAATTAGCTTTTATTTATCAAAGTATGAAGTACTTGTGCCACACAATTATACAAAGCCCTGAACTCTGCTGCTGGTCAAGGATAATTGGAAACACTAGATTACATTTGAGTATATGATTAGCAGAACTGCTTTAAGGTGATACTAATTAGCAAAGAAAAAAACTGAGTTTCTTACTTTGACATAATATATTATTATAACCTTCACAGTTTAATATTTAGAAAAAATGCTCTTGCTAACACATATATTGCACTTATGGAATCGGAAGTCAGATTTCCATCTGTATTAGCTCTGAATTATTATTATTATTGCTTATCTATACTATTGTAGCATATAGAGGCTGCTAATAAAGGGCCCTGCTGCATTAAGCAGTGTATACATTCCTAACTAGATGTTCCCTGCCCCCAAAGAGTCTGCAATCTAAGTAGTGTATCCTCACAAGTAGCCTCATTGATTTCAATGGGACTGCTCACAGGGTAAAGTATTACCATGAATAACAGTGTCAGAATCTGGCTCTAGCTCATCTTAGGAATTTTTCCAACCAGCTCTAACCAGGATCTCATTGTTCTAAACATTATGCAACCAGTGGGTCCCTGCCCAAAAGGCTTATAATGTTTAGAGGCTGGTCAAAAGAATCAAGAATGCTTGTAAATTTCAGAGATAGGAAGACCAAATTGTCTACTTGCAAAGTTGTAACGAGCTGCTATAGCTGGTCAAAATAGATGAAAACTGGTTGATTTTTTTTTCATCAAAAGATTTCCTCAAATTTTGAAAAAAGTTGAAAAATCTCAACTAGTGCTAACTGCATCTTCAATTACATGCATTCATGATTTTGCTTAGATCTATATTTGCACCTGTAAAGGTGTCCATGCTTGTCTATGGAAATGTTCATGGGAAAAGGAAACCTAGTAATTACAAGCATCTGCAGAATTCTCTAGGGACAAACTGTGTGGAAGAAAGATGGGCAAGATAGCTGCTGACTCTGAGAAGTGAGAACAAAAATGTACAAATTTCTTGCTTTCTATTACAGAAGAGGAAGTGGAAATCAATTGTAAGGTGTATTAAAATATTTGTTTCAGAAAAATGAAGATGTTCTCTCATGGATCATATAAAAAGGTTGTCATAAGCAAAATCTACTAAGAGAAAGAAGAGTGACCCATAATGCAATCAGAATAAAAGTGAAAGAAAACAAGAATGGAGAGAATAAAATAAACTCAGAATACAGAAAACAGCAAAAAAACAACAACAATGCAACAAAGATTAAGAAGTAAGGTTTTTTTATCAGACTGGAAGAGCTCTGGAGAGGATATTTTCTTTGTCTATGTCTACATTGGCAGAGTTTTTTTGTTGAGAGTTTGGTCGCTGATAAAAAAAGCACTTAAAGAAAATTGCTGTTGTGTGTTCACATTGTCTTCCACTGGTGGCATAGTGCGTTCACACTTGCATCACTTGCACAGGCAACGAGAGCAGTGTACGGCGAGTAGCTATCCCACAGTGCATCTCTCCCTCTTCTGCCAGTAGGTGTTGAGAGAAGGTGCAGGGGATTGTGGCACATCATGGGTCTGGGCTCAATGTCCCATGCTGCTTTCTGCCCCAGCATTCCATGTTCAGTTCATGGCATTTTTCAATGTCTCTTGTTCTCTGCTTGCCCCGCCACACCTATCTGCAGGAATGGATCCCATGCTGATCTCCACTGCTCTGACAGCTGTCACAAGCACGTCGCGAATAGCAGTGGAGTTATTCTGGAAGTTACGAAGGCAACGCTAGCCTTCGTTGCCTGATGCGGTGTCCGCCATGGAAAGCAGCAACATTAGATTGCTTTCGGCATTAACGGAAGAGCCGAACACAGTGAAGTGTCATTTCTAGGCTCGGGAAACTAGCACAGCGGGGTGGGATCGCATCGTTATGCGGGTCTGGGATGACAAGCAGCGGCTGCAGAACTTTTGGATGCAGAAAGCCACCTTCCTGGGACTGTGTGCTGAGCTCGCCCCAACCCTGCGGCGCAAGGTTACCCAAATGAGAGCTGCCCTCTCGGTGGAAAAGCGAACGGTGATCTCTGTGTGGAAGCTGACGACTCCAGACTGCTACCGGTCTGTCGCAGACCAGTTTGGAGTGGGAAAGTAAACTGTTTGGGCTGTGTTAATGCACGTGTGCAAGGTATTTAATCACATTCTGCTGTGAAGGACAATGACTCTTGGCAATGGGTGTGAAATTGTGGATGTCATTGCAGAAATGGGTTTCCCTAACTGCAGAGGGGCGATACATGGCACACATATTCCAGTTCTGGCACCGGACCACCTTGCAAGAAGTGCAACAATTGGAAGGGGTACTTCTCCATGGTTTTGCAGGCACTTGTGGATCACCGTGGGCATTTCACTGACATCAGTGCGGAGTGGTCCGGAAAGGTGCATGATGCCCGTATGTTTAGGAACACTGGCCTGTTCAGGAAGCTGCAAGCAGGGACTTTCTTTCCAGAGCAGAAGATCACTGTAAGGGAAGTAGAAATGCCCATAGTGATCCTGTGAAACCAGCATACCCCTTAATGCCATGGCTCATGAAGCCGTACACGGGAAACCTTGATAGCAGTAAGGAGCAACAGGCAGAGTAGGTACAGAATGACAGCTGAATGTGCATTTGGTCGATTAAAGGCATGCTGGCAATGCCTATATGGCAGGTTAAACCTTAATGAGGAAAAATTCCTATGGTCATAGCCGTGTGTTGCACACTGCATAATATTTGTGAAGGGAAGGGCGAAAAGTTTACTCAGGGGTGGACTGCCAAAGTGGAACACCTGGCTGCTGATTTTGAGCAGCCAGATACCAGGCTATTAGAGGGGTGCAACGTGGGGCAATAAGAATCAGAGATGCCTTGAGGCAACACCTCGAAGAAACCAGTAATGTTTGTTGCTATGCTTGGGACTGCAATGGTTAATTAAATTTGGTATGCTAGGCAGCAGTTGTGATTGTTAAGGCCTAGGATTTAATTTAAAGAACTGATAAAGTGCCTGTTGATTTGCAGGTGCCATCTGCTATCATAACTTACGTGGAAACAAATAAAGAGTTCTTGTAATTCAAATAACTTTGTTTTTATTGCCAAATAAACCACAACACAACACCATACGCACACACACACAGATTCTTGGTGGGGGAGAAGGTACCGGGAAGGCTGACTTTCAGAGCTGAGCATAAGTCCAGTTTTAATTTAAAAAGCTCTCTGTGGGGGTGGAATGTAGAGAAAAGTGCAAAGTGCCAGTAAGTGGAAAGGGATGCACAGGGGGAGTTTGTGAAGTGCATGGGAAAGAGTTCTGAATGTGCTGAAAGGGACAGTGGACATGCATCTGCTCAGCGTAGACCATTATTAGAGACTGGATCATGCCGGTTTGACACTCCAAAACTTTTATCAGCCTCTCCATGGCGTCCCTATTGTACGCATCCTTTTCTTTTCTTTCCTGCTTGTCGCTTTCCCTCCACTTCTTGCATTCAGTCTTGTCTGTCTTTGACTGCAGTAACACCTCCTGGAACATATCTTCCTTGCTCCATCTTAGGCATTTTCTTATCTGGCGCAGATGCTCTGCTGCTGTTGGGTGGTGGGTTCTCAAGGTCACGTCTGGAAAGGTGTAATTAACAACAAACAGAAGTACTATTGGCAGCCACACACAGAGCATTGAAACGCTACATTAAAACACACAGCTGGTAACATACCTATCACTTTCTCAGTGACCCTAGGCAAGCACACATGCAGGAGAACACCCCAAGCATGGTAAGTGAACCCAGGGGCATTGTTCATTAAAAAAAGCAATGTGAAAGGGTCACGGGACACTTATGGGGCGCAACACTCTAAACTTTCCCACCGTTTTCCACATGCAGGTGTCAGTATGGAATATATCTCACTTCTGAGGGTAAGCAAGGAAAGAATGGTGCATCTGTTAC
This sequence comes from Eretmochelys imbricata, assembly GCF_965152235.1. Lineage (NCBI taxonomy): Eukaryota > Metazoa > Chordata > Testudines > Cheloniidae > Eretmochelys > Eretmochelys imbricata. The sequence goes on from NC_135582.1 coordinate 49,268,653, forward strand.
ACACTTACAGCTTCCATCCCGGTCCCTGTGCTGCTCTCCTGTCTGCAGCTTTGGTCCCTGCCCAAGTAATTGCAGAGTGGCGCAGGAAAGTCCCTGTCAATGGGGGAAGGAACAGAGCTGCTCTGCCAAGGAACCTCCAGCAGAGGATTGCTGAGTACCTCCAGGAAAGTTTCCGAGATATCTCTCTGGGGGATTCTCGTGAAATCTCGGAGTGCATCAACTCCCTGTTCTGCCGTACCGCCTAGCTGTGCAAGGAAATGCCCAGCCCACCAAAACACAGCCATCCTTGTACATTTCTCTGCCCTCAACCCGCTTCAACTTCAAAGCAAAACCACTTACCAGGGATCCGCTCTCCTTCTTCTAGCTCACCAGAGAGCGACTGACGAGACTGGCTAGACACCTCTGGAGTGCAGAACAGCTCCTGACTGGACACACCACTCGGCAACACCACCTTGGGCTCCACATCTTCTTCAGTCTTTCAAAATTTCAAAATTCCCAGGGCTTTAAAGAGGGAGGAGTGGAGGGTTGTTTAGCTGGCGGCAGGCAGCAGAGTTGAAACTGCTGACCAGAGTGGTCAGGAGAGACATTGTGGGACACCTTCTGGAGGCCAACAGCAGCACTAAAATCAAGCACGGTGTCTACACTGGCACTACTGTGATAAAACCTTGATGCAAAAAGCCTTGTGACTCTCGTCGAGGTGGTTTTTTTTACAGTGCTGGAAATGAGGAGTTAGGTCGCAAAAAGTGGCTTTGCAGTGGTTACATCTCGGCTGTTTCATTGCCAAAAGCTGCCTTGTGGCGGAAAAAACCTGGCCAGCCCTTAGTAAGAGCTGTAAAAACAAATTGCAGACAGAGGTTAAAGTGCTGCTTAAGAAGAGACAATGATCTGCTGATAGCATCAATCATTTCAGCACTATGTTGCCTTTGTGGGGATAAGTCTCCTTGAAGCGCTTTAAAAAATATACCAGACTACAGTATGGAATTGGCAGAAGTCTGTTAGAGCTAAGGTGATAAATTGTTAAAAGGTACTGAAAAGTCTTTTAGGTATTGTAAGAAAACACTTGAGTATGGGGGGAACAGAGACCAAAGGAGACCTGTAATCCTCAGGTTAAAAGCAGAAGGAACTAAAGTAGTAGGAAGGAAAGCAGAGATTAAACAGGAGATAATTCCAAGTAGAAATCAACTGAAAAATAAAACGGATTTGTAAAAGAAGCAAATATGAACAGCTCATAAATTAGACAGAGAGAATAAATGACTACTGTTTTTCCCCCCTAATCCCAATTCTATTCCATTCCATTATAGCCACAACTGCATTGTGTTTTCCGTAGGCTTAGTTTGGCACTGCAAAGGTAAAGTCATATTATCCAAGATACATATTTCAGAGTAACAGCCGTGTTAGTCTGTATCTTGGAAAAAGAAAAGGAGTACTTGTGGCACCTTAGAGACTAACCAATTTATTTGAGCATAAGCTTTCGAGAGCTACAGCATCCGATGAAGTGAGCTGTAGCTCACGAAAGCTTATGCTCAAATACATTGGTTAGTCTCTAAGGTGCCACAAGTACTCCTTTTCTTTTTCCAAGATACATAGTTTATCATTAATATTTATTTCTAATCTCTTAACCTATATATCAAAAAAAAAAACACAACAAAAAAAACCCACTACAACCACAAAAGGGCAGATTTTCCATGATTTTGCCCTACCAAAATTCACGGAATGTTCATTTTAGTGACAATATGCATTATGCTGAGATGTGTAATTTTGCCTCTACTTTTGTGAATAATCTGCTGCTGTGAAGCTGATGTTTCTCCGTAAGTATGTGTTCTGAAAGAGAATAGGTTTAAGAGGGTTCATAGAGTTTCAGGCCATACGGACCACCAGATCATCTAATCTGCCTACCTGTATGTTACAGGACACCCCCACCACCCAGCACCTGCACCCTAAACCCAACCACCAAAATTAGAGCAAGTATTACAACCCATAAGAGACTAGCCTATAGTACTGCACAGGTAGAGAATGGGGGAACCAGGTGCACCAATGCCTAAGGCCCCTGCAATGGCAGGAAAATAATTAATTGAGATATACACAGATAATCCAGGCAAGTGACCTGTATGCTTCAGAGAAAAGTGTAAAATCCCCAATTGCACGGTCAATCAGACCTGGGGGGAAATTCCTTCCCAACCCCACATATGGTGATGAGTCAGACCCTGACCATGTGAGCAAGAACCAGACAGTCAAGCACCTGAGAGAGAGAATGCTCAATGCCACTCAGAGCCCTGGCCCTCCCTGTAAAATGTTTCATCTCCAGCCATGGCCATTCCTGATGCTTTAGAGGAAGGAGATTAGGGGGAAAACCTGCCGTCTCCACTGTGTGTTTTGTGTGGAATCTCTTTCTCACCCTGCCAGTGGCTGGCTGAAATCCTGAAGCTGTTAGCAACAAAAGACAAACTAGAAGTTGAGCCCTTCCACCTACCATCACAAGCAAACACATCATACAATTGCAATCAAATTTTCCCACCTCTGTGTTAAAACTAATTAAGTTGTTTGCCCCCACAACTTCTATGGGAAGGCTGCTCCAGAACATCACCTCACTGAGAGTTAGAAACCCTTTAAACAGATAAATATACATACATAAAACCTCATTTGTAAAACAAAATGATGCAATCAAAATGGGTCCAACATCCATCTCCAACCTGTCAGGGCATTCAGATCCAGACCAGAAACTTGTGGCTTGGACTCACTTTTAGTGTTTCATTTAGGCTGTGGTTAGTGAGATCACAGACTGGATGGGATATGTTTTGTCATATAATTAACTCAATGACTCAGGCATTACCTTTAGCAGTAGATGTCCTGTAATTCAAAGTAATTATCCATAAATGGTTTAGCAGTTCCTAAGTGTAAGGGTGGCAGCTGAAGCGTTGCTTCTGTGTAAGCCCCTCAGTGACGGAGATAATGTACTACTAGGTCAACACCGCAGAGCCAGTTTAAATCTGGAGAGTCTGATAGCTCCAAATAATACAGTGCAGCTTTATCAAGATGATAGTTGTGAGCAACTGTAACTTTTAGCTTGGAGTTACACAGGTTTCAGTTAAAATGTGATCATTCTGAGCCATACTGAAAGATGTACTTTCTTGCGGCTTCTCTGTATTATCTGTATGCTAATTTATGCATATAGTCACTTTTTGTTAAGCTTTTAAAACACACATTTTAAGTTACTGAGGTTCAGCCAGTTGCTCTCCGGGTTTCGAACCTGTTTCCTGTTCTGCCAATAAACTCAACAGGAACTTGCATAAATTTCAATCAGGGTGATGCAGAAAGAAAGCTGTAGTTTGCTCCTGTGTGTGTGTTTACATGCACTATTATAGTTTAATCTACCCCCTAATCTCTAGAACAATGAAATATTTTTCCTTTTTCATTCATTTTGAAAGCATCATGTTCACAGTTGCTGATTACTTTCCGGCTAGGGATTTTAGCCATCTGTGCAACCATAGTTTCTGAGAGAGTCACATACAACAGGAAAAAAAAAAAAAGACAATAATCATTAACATGAAACAACAATAAAAGATCTAAATTTGTAAGCTTTGATTTTGCCTACATTTTATGATTAATGAAGGCTAGTGCTTACTGAAAGCTGATTATGTGTTTCATTCTATGTGAAGCCTCAGGGCTGCATCTTAAAACTGACTGTACTGGAATCCCTCAAATTCCACATACAAGTGCAATTTGCTGTCCCAGTTTGAATTGACTCTGGGGCCCAGATCACTGAGTCAGCACAAACAATTATGCACATCAGTGCAGCTGAAGCAGTCTGGTTATATTCCCATGGGCCAACCCAAAAACTGATACCTGAAGGTCTGAGATGCTGATCAATACAAAATAATGCAAACCTTTCAGCAGCTACATAAATCAAGTCTCTGGTCCATGGAGCTGCTTCTGCCATGGTGGTGTCAATATCATCTCCTTTGAGAAGTAACAAATTGTTAACTCTTATTTTCCAGATGCTACTTTACACACAATTTAAAAATCCCTGGGTCAACTCTGTCTCTGCACAACTGCTTCAGACCTCTGGCATAAATTCAATCCTGATCAAATCTGGACACCAAAAATATAGGTGGAATGAACACAGGAAGACTGAACCAAAATACAAAGTGACAGGGAAAAATTGAAACAAGCAACATGGAGAGATTCAGTACAAAGTCCAGAAGGAGGAAATAACATGCACTGGTATGTTTCAGAGTAGCAGCCGTGTTAGTCTGTATTCTCAAAAAGAAAAGGAGTACTAGTGGCACCTTAGAGACTAACCAAACTGGACAGTCTCTACGTAAAAGAATAAATGGACACAAATCAGATGTCAAGAATTATAACATTCATAAACTAGTCGGAGAACATTTCAATCTCTCTGGTCACTCGACCTCAGACCTAAAGGTCACAATATTAAAACAAAAAGACTTCAAAAACAGACTCCAATGAGAGACTGCTGAATTGGAATTAATTTGCAAACTGGATACAATTAACTTAGGCTTGAATAGAGACTGGGAATGGATGTGTCATTACACAAAGCAAAACTATTTCCCCATGTTTATTTCCCCCCCCCCCCGCCCCCCCACTGCTCCTCGGACTGCTGGAAATGGTCCACCTTGATTATCACTACAAAAGGTTTTCTCCCCACCCCGCTGGTAATAGCTCATCTTAAGTGATCACTCTCCTTACAGCGTGTATGATAACACCCATTTTTTCCATGTTGTGTGTGTATATAAATCTCCTCACTGTATTTTCCACTGAATGCATCTGATGAAGTGAGCTGTAGCTCACGAAAGCTTATGCTCAAATAAATTGGTTAGTCTCTAAGGTGCCACTAGTACTCCTTTTCTTTATGCACTGGTATGTAACTAAGCAGACACACCTTTCACATTCAATAACATATTTTAACTTTATCACGTAACTCTAGACTAAAACAGGAATGGTGTTAAATTAGGTTTGAGGCGAATGGTCCATAGAAAGATCACTATTTTAAGCATTAGGACTCAATATGATAAAGATGGAGAACTAAAGCATTCAATTACCTGACAGAAATTACTCTTAGCCCTTAAATTATTTTTTCAGTCGGGACCATAATTCACCAAATAGAAGATGCTTTCAAAAGAAATTCCTTTGGGGGGATCATCATGGGCCAAAGTGGTCTTCAGCATCTCTCCACTACATTACTGTTGAGAGTATTTTTTCAGGAGCAATGTATAAACATTTCCAGATAAGTACACTGAATATAAGTTTGTTTTCTCTAGAGTGTTGCTCTTTCTTGATGCTAATAATGAGAAAGTTGTAGGAGGGAGGTTAATAGCTGGACAAAGTTTCAATAAAAAAATGCCTTTTCATCAAAATGAAAATTTTTATGGAAAAATCATTGTTCATTAAGTCTTCTATTTGTCAAAAAATAAAAAAAACAAAAATATTTTGGAAAAAGTTTGATTTTCAAAACCTGAATATTTTAAATGATTTTTAAACTAAACATGGTTTTTAAAAAATGGTTTGCTTTTTGTTGTTGAAGAAAAAAGTAATCTGTGGGAAATGTTAATAAAAAATGAGAAAAGATAATTGTTAAACCATTTAAAAAAAAAAAACAAAAACACCCAGAACTGGTTAACAAATAAGTAGATTCTCCAATTTCTCCTTCCCTTCTCCTCTGATCCAATCCTCTCTGACACTTCTTCCCACATCACACAGGTTGAGGGAAATATTTTTGAGGAGACTTTGTTGAAATATTGGCAGAATGTCACTGGAAGTGGGATGTGCATATCCTGAATTTGAAGATACTGGTATTGACCCCTTTGCAGCTAGTCAATTTAATACCCATTAATGTGCTGACATATGCTTTTGTTCCCATGATTTCAGAGTTCTCTATTTTAGCGGTTTTCCCCAGGGTCTCCCATTTCTTCTGTTATTCCAGAAAAAGGGCCTGATTCTCCTTTCTCTCACACTAGTTTTGCATCAATGTGACTAACTTGACTTCCATGGAATTCCTCCTGATTTATACCTCTGTGAAAGGAGGAGCTTCAGTTGGTGTAAATTGGCATAGTTTCCTTTGCTTCAATCGCACTATGCCAACTTACATCAGCTAAGGTGGTGGCACAGTATCTTATGACAGCAAGTCTTTATTACACATTTTCCCAAAAATATGACAGTGTAAATTGTTCCACATTATAAAACATGGGAGTGAGGCAATTTCATTTTTATCTGACACCAACAGGGGCACAGGAGTTTAAGCTCTTCCTGTATTGCCAAGACCTTGTGCCTATCCTCTAGAAATCTTTCTACAGGCAGCTGTTGCCCTGGCAACTAGAGGCAAAAAATTAAAATTTATGCTACTGAAAAAGCATGTTATTCCATTGTGTTAGCAATGTGCATTATCCAGTCTGGATCTCCACACAAGTGTCAGGAGCAGGGTCTGAATTTAACAGAAAAGCAAATGTCACAGCACAGCAGTGATTACAAAACACTAAATGTGGTGTCCTGTTCTTATTTCCAGATATCAGGTACAATTTTCTGTTGGAATTAATTCATTAAAGAAAAAAATATATATTTTGAAAGTGGGTGTGTGAAACACTGTTGTTTGTGTTCAAAGTTCTGTAGTTTTGGGGTGTTTGAATGGATTAGGCACCTCCCTTTGTCTATTAGTCCACCTCCCTTTGCCTAATCTCTCTGGGTGTACTGATCACAGATTTCATTTTACTACCACAGTAAACTGCCATCGTAGCCAAGCTAAAGTTGAGCTTCAAAACAAGCTACCAATATCACCTTGCAATTTCAGTTTTTTTATCTGTCAAGGCCACAGTTGTGGAAAAAGAGCTCTGCCTCAAAAGTGTCAAACATAATGAAAAACAGGGGGAAAAAATTGATCATATTTGTATGAGTTCCATGTGTTTAGGTGCCGCAGATTCTTCTGGGTCATCAACCAAACCCAAATTAGAGGAACTGGCCGCATTCTTCACAGCCTTACATTTTGTGTAGCCATTTGCACCAATGCAAAATCAGCGTGTAAAATGCTACCAAAACAAAATGTACCATATTTACATTAATGGCAACATTTTACACCCATTTTGCCCAGATGCAAATGATGGTAAAAGGTGTAAAGCAATGGGGGAATTAGGCCCACTGCTACTTTGTTTCTCAATACAATGTTACAGGATTACCATCCGTTTACTTACATTTCTGAAGAAAAACAGAGTGAATCATGACAGGGTGCTTGGCAACCTGAGAAAAGCTCCCTTTGCTGTATACTGTATCTTCTAAACAATATTTCACTAAACACAGGAAGGCTACTTCAAGAACATTCCTATCCTGGAGGAGAAAAATACCAATCCTAAAAATATTCCAAAGGTAACTTTTCTGATTTAAACAAAAAACAAAACAAAATCTTGGGCATATTCATAGAATAAAGGACTGTTTGAACAAGGAACTAAGTTCTTCAGAAACCATTTAATAAGATTTTTTTCATTTGAAAGGAGATCAGTTAAACAATCCTCAGAACAATCAACAGTGTGAATATGAAACACTATAATAATTCAATAATTAATTAATGTTTTTGGAGGTGAAAACAGAAGAGTAAGGTTACATTTCCAATTACTCGGCTTTCTTTGTTTTGGAATTTTTTTTTTTTTTTTTTTTTTACTTTTTTTCTTTTTTACTTATATACCACATTAGTCTGTTGCGTCACATTCTGCTTCATGAACAAAACAGGATTAATGCACTATATAAAAACATTTGTATTTTATTTGTACGATGCTGTGCTTTGTTGTATAAAGTTGCGGGATTTATAAATCATTCTACCATGAAAAACCATTTTCCATCCCTCCCTACTATGTGCATGAAGCTAGTTAGCAAGGTTTCTTTCAATGCCTCAGTCATTTATATGGACTAAAAATATCAACAGAGCGAGCTTACTATAATAATGGACGTGGGTCTCTGTCACATGGCAAACCAAAAGCATCAGCTCCAACCACCTTCAATTTAAATGGGGACAAAATTAAAAAATAAAGAGTCAAATTATCCCTGTGAATAAACATCTCAAATGTGAAGTCAGCATGTATCCTTCCAGACATTATTTCGAATTGCATTTCTTTTGCCTCTCTATTCTGAAAATTTTGAGAACAATCCTACATTGTATACTCTTCATACAGAATAGTAGGGTAATAGGTATTAGCCAACATGGATTTATCAACAACAAATCATGCCAAACTACCCGAATTTCCTTCTTTGACAAGGTTACTGGCCTAGTGGATAGGGGAGAAACAATAGGATGTATTTTAGTAAAGCTTTGACACAGTGCCACAGGACGTAGAATCATAGAAGTGTAGGACTGGAAGGGACCTCAGTAGGTCATCGAGTCCAATATCCTGCACCCAAGGCAGGAGAAAGTAGTAACTAAACCATTCCAGACAGCCGTTTGTCTAACCTGTTCTTAAAAACCTCTAATGACAGAGATTCCACAAGCTCCCTAAGCAATTTGTTCCAGTGCTTTTTACCCTGACAGGAAGTTTTTTCTAATATCCAACCTAAACTTCCCTTGCTGCAATTTAACCCCATTGCTTCTTGTCCTATCCTCAGTGGTGAAGGGGAACGATTTATAAAAAGGATGGTGATAACAACCCTTTACGTACTTGAAGATTCTGTCCCCCCTCAGTCTTCTCCTCTGCAGACTAAACATCCCCAGTTTTTTCAATCTTCCCTCATAGGTTATGTTTTCTAGACTTTAAATCATTTTTGTTGCTCTCCTCTGGACTTCCTCCAATTGTCCACATCTTTTTTGAAGTGTGGCACCGAGAACTGGACACAGTACTCCAGCTGAGGCCTTATCAGTGCTGAGTAGAGCAGAATTACTTCTTCTGTTTTGCTTACAACACTCCTGCAAATACATCCCAGAATGCGGTTTGCTTTTTTGAAACTGTGTTACACTGTTGACACATATTTAGCTTGTGATCCATTAAAACCCCCAGATCCCTTTTTGCCGTACTCCTTCCTACGCAGTCATTTCCCATTTTGTATTTGTGACACACTCATAAACAAGCTAAGGAAATGTGATCTACATGAAATTACTATAAGGTGAGTGCATAACTAGTTGAAAAACTGTACTCATAGAGTAGTTAATGGTTCACTGTCAAACTGAGCAGACATAGCTAGTGGGATCCTGCAGGGATCTGTCCTGAGTCTGGTACTATTCATTTTCATTAGTGAGTTGAACAACAGTGTGGAAAATATGTTCAGAAAATTTATGGATGACAGCAAGATGGGAAGGGTGGAAGTACTTTGGAGGACAGGACTAAAATTCAAATGAGATTCTGAAATTAAACCCCAAACTTTAAATGGCACATGACAGAAAAAAAGCTCTCCCTCTCTGCAATATAGCTTTTCAAATAATCCAGTAAGGATTTTAAATATCTAATAAGGTTTTGACTCCCTGAATTAGTCTCACTCTCAGTCTAGCTGCTGGATCTCTGGTGATACTGGGAGCTAGACTGATTGCTGGTTTTAGGGTCTGGAAGGGATTTTTTCCATGATTTTCCCCCCACCTTTTACATGAAATCCAGGTGGTCTGATTCTGGGATTTAAATTAAAACTTCAGCAGGTTCCAATGCAGTCGGTATGTTAGAAAATGTCCAGCTGAGGTCCCCATAAGTCAGTGGATTGCGTGGGCATGGGTTCTGGGCAAAGCAATACATGGTGAGGAGGTGTGCCTCTGTTTCACATAGCTTGTGACTCCCCTCATTTTATCCCTCATACATCTGGCAGAGAAGAGGGAAGGAGGCAGATTCTCTGGCTTCCACTCAAGGTCCCTTGGCAGGCCTGAGGGTGCAGAGGGAATAGCCCTCACATTCCTCTTCAGGTCTACAGTACAACAGGGACCGTTGGTGCCATTTGCAATCAGTTTCAGTAGAACAACCTCACCAGATAGTATGAGCTTTGCTCTGTTTAGTATTAGTTCAAATTAAGTTGGGTCTTCTGCATTTAATCATATTATAGTGTCTGTGTCGCAGTGTTATGCCCACATTGAAACCCCATTAGTTAAACCGGTGTTAATTTGCAAGGTTTAAATGTACAACTTAAAGTTATGAATGTTCAGAGTTAAGAAATAAATTTCAGTGGGCACCTCGACAAAAGGAGATCTGTAAGACTTGTCTCAACAATTAACCACAAGGTTAAGACTCAGTTTTAAAAATCGTGTTCATTTACTGAGTGCCCAACTTAAGACACTTCGGGATCGATTGTTCATAGGTGCAGATAAACTGCAAACAGAACATTGTGTCTCAAAAATAAACTTGTTTAATTAATCTGAAATTTTCAAAAAACATACAAAACCCATACTTTTCTGGCAGGAGACCACATCTGCAACATTTCAGATTTTGTTTTTTGGGGGGAGGGGGGAGGCAAGGGAGAGAATAGGGGTAGGAGGGAGATAGGGAAGTTAGAATTGTGTAAAAAATTAGCTTGTTCTGGAAAGGAGTTAACAACTTTAACTACACAGATGTATGTCTTGACCTTAATTATTCCTGGATAGCTGGACAGGTCAGGTAATTTAATTCCTCTGTGAAAGATTTTAATGCCACACAAATTGCTTCACAATCCCTGTATGTATATCTACTAATTTAGAAACGATCAGTCCTGAATTGTGCAACATATAATTTGAAGAAAGTCTTAATTTTTGGTCAATTTGTTGTTACAAAGCATTTGTAGCTAGAATTGTTGACAAATTGAATATATATCATATAGTATCTAAATCACATAACTCATATAGTATCTAAATCATATAGTGTCTAAATGACTTTCTCTACTACCACAATTTTGTTATTCTATCCATGCTATGGAATCATCTATCCCACTCTAGATCAAAATCCTTGCACTCAAACAGATGCAATTGTAAGACTTTAATAGTCACACCGGACATTTGTCATTTTTATATTTCAGTAACAATATTAGGGCATTATTTTGTGTTGCTTTTGATAGTTTTTATTCTGCTCACAAGTGTACTCCCATTTCAGCTTAACTACATTCATTATAACTAATTTTCTTCATAAATATTTCTACAACACAGTATTTATGTTTTAATCAACTGTTTATAAGAAAGTGCTAGGATCCTGTGAATACACAGTAATACATTAGTATTTCCATTACTTTTAGTAGTCATACTTAACATACGTAGATGAGCTTTTAGGACTACTTGTAACTTGCTCCTCCAGTCTCAGTGTATTTCTCACTTTAGCCTTCTGCAACACATCTCCCTGGGAGAAGATCATCTATTCTTCTCTCCTCTCCTTGTTCATATGGCTATCATCTACCTTCCACCCTCTCCCCGTCCACTCAAGGTTTCCTTTCTACTTTCAGCTCCTGATTTTCTCTCCTCTTCTCCCTTCAATCTCCCACACTCATCTTTGGTGACTTCAGCTTCCATGTTGATGATCCACCCTTCCCATCAGCTGCACGTTTCCACACCCTCACCTCTTCATTTGAAACTGCAGCTCTCGTTCAACTTTCCCTACACCAAAAGGGTCATTCACTCAACTTGGTCCACACCAAGTACTCCTCTTTTTCTCCTGTTGCGGAGTTCTCTCTCTCCAGCCATCATCTGGTCTTTTTCAGCATTGCCCATCAGCCTGCCCCCCAGGCCCTACCATTTGGATTTTCCATGACTTCCAGTCTATCACCATTGATAAACTCTTGTTGGCACTCAGCCCTCTCCTCCTGGCCCTCTCTTCCATCAGTATGGTTGTTGACTTTCTCCATGCTTCATTCTCCTCCACCCTTGACTCTTTTGCCACTCTCTCCCAAATGCAAAGTCTATCCTACACAGGCTCACATCCAACAGCTGCTTCTTCCATTCCTACTCTTGCGCTACAGAGCATCTCTGGAAGAAATCCCATGACCAGGGGGACATCCACTACTACAAATTCATTCTCTCCTCCTCTTCAGTTCTGCCATCTCCCTAGCTAAGTAACTCTACACTTCCAAATTAACTCATCTGCACACCCACAATTCCAGCTGCTATTTCATCACCTTTGACTCTCTGGTCAAACCCTTTCTCTGATGATCAAACTAGCACTGTTTGGACCACCCCACCCCCTGCACACACTGCACCCCATACCCCTTCCTTGAAAATTTCCACTTTTCAGAAAAAATAAAAAACTGAAAAGATTCAAACTTCTCTGAATTCAGAGATGCTTCCCCAGGGCTTCATGGGAGTTATGATCTGGGACCTTCATGCCCTCATTTTTTTCTGTAGGCTAGGTTCCCTGACTGAACTGCCTCTCTCATGACACACTACAACCTCCCCATTTTCTGAACTGCTGTGATATGCTATAGAAGTGCCTGGTCATCATATGTCATGGAGACAGATCAGCTGGGGATCCCAGCCCCTATCCACAAAGTCCTCGAATACAATTTTTGAAATGAATAGAAATCCTGGTTTGTCACCCTGTGTGTATACACAGAGAGAGACAGAAAAAGAGAGAGATGGATCTGACAAGGATTAATTTATATTTTTGAGGTATAAAAATATAAGGGTGAATGGTTCATTGACAATATGGGTATCCAGATGTTTCAGAGCATCTTTGCAATACAAAACAGGTTGCCACAAGAGGTTCTCTCATGAGCTTTGTGGGTTCCGTGCTATTGGCACAAATTGCCAAGATAATTTTCTTTCAGTAACTTGGTACTTCAGATCTCAGCCAAAAGAAGTTAACAGCAGCTTTTCAAACCTCAATATGTATACACATTATTTATTTTAAAAGGTCCAAATTTGAGTTGGGGGTGAAAGGTCAGTCAAGTCTTATCTTAGAAGATCCTGATCCTGCTGCTATTGAAATCAATGGCAAAACATTCATTACTTCAATGGAAATAAAATGTGGCCCACTATGTTTGAACTTCCCACAATATTAACCAGTCAATCATTCTGAGTACAGCATACTTCTCAAATAATTTTGTTCTCACAATGACTAAGATTGGGCCCTAGATTTTTTTCTCCACTTTTGTTCACAGGACGGAAGAGGCAGAATTTGGTTTGTTTGTTTTCTAGAACTTTTCAAACTCATATACTTGCAGGCAGTGCTAGGACAAAATAAGCAGAAATGGGCATATTTAACAGAAACTTAGCAAACATTTATCGTGGGGGTCACTGAATATGTAACAGGAATTATGTACTTACATTTCTATTTAAATTGAGGTCAGAGAAATGTGCAGAAAGATAAAATAGTTAAATGTGCAAATTTTGAAAAGCCAGAGTAATGGAAAATTTAGGGATCTTTTAGAAATGAAGATAAATGTTATACCTGGGGAAATGGTATCTTCATAGATTATGTCAAAGATTAAGACATGCATAAGTGATTTAGCTTGCTAAAGACAAATGAGACACAGAGAGAGCCAAGAAGGTAACAGTTTTAAGGCAAAGCTATTAAGTTTAGCTAAGCAAAACAGTTCAGAACATGCAGAGTAACTTCTACAAATTAAACTTAGTCATTTTATATTTTCATTTAAAATATGTATCCTTAAACTTAGTGAGAAAGGGAAAGATGCAGTTTTTAAACTATTCTACAGATGAAACATACAAGGCCAGATCAATTCACCATTATGAGCTCAGGGACTTGTTCAGGGTACTCTAACAAAACAATATTGTTGATAAATGTAAATCTGATTTGGTGCTGTAAAGCACAGAACTGTACAATATACCTGAAGGAGATGAGGATTTATAAGCATATAAAACTCTGCTTAGCTACAGACTCACATTTTGCACAGTGCAGTTTATCATTTTATTTTTGATATTTTGGGAAGCATGCCAGATTGGTTTTAAACTTGGGGACCACATAATTTGGGGGGGAGGGGAACACAACTGAATCATTATTACGCTTTCTAAATAAAGGAGATGAATGTTTATCTACTTAGGAAGTTTGTGATAAGGTGTCCATAATATTCTAGTTAAAAGAAAAATGCACAATAAAGAAGGTATTAGTTGTGGGGAAACAGTTCCATCACCTTTTAAATGATCTACCATTTTGTGCACTCCAATGCAGTGTATTCTCTCCCTTATATAAACCTTATTTTTAATCCTTCTTGTTTTGTTGTTCTCTTCTAAAGATTGTCTTTCTATGGAGGCTATAGAAAGTTGCAAGTGTTCTGTTACTTTATCGTTCTGGCATATTAATGTACATACTATATTATTTCCCTGATCCTTTATTGCTGAGATAATTCAACAAAAATCTAAAAATGAATAATAAATTCTAAATAAATAATTCAACATCTTATGGAACATCAAGTTGATTCCATTATTAGTTAAAACTTTTGCATGTAAGTTTTCATGCATATTTAGCTCTTTGGGGTGAATGGGTTGAATTGGTTACTGACAGGGATTAGAAAACACCACATAAGGTAAAAAATATGACCAGGGTAGAAAGTGTGTTGATGAGAGAATTCTCTCTAATACCAAGAAGAAGAAATTCCACAGTGATTAAAATTCAGAATCTAAGTGTCTCAGAGCTTGGCCCTGGAAAGGCAGGATGTGAAGGGCATAGTGCTAGTGTTCCCAGCTGAGATTTGGGACTAGAAATTTGATCTACTGACTAAAGAAAGCTTTCAGATCAGTTCACATTTTGGGAGATTAGATTTTCAATGAGCCTTCAGTCCCTGAGCTGGGACTGAAACTTAATCATAACTTTGTTTTGGCACTGACAGAGGGAGTATCGATCAGAGAGGATATACATTATCACAATGGAATCAACCTTTTCCCTTTGGCTTCTCCCATACCCATCCATATTCCCCAATGAAATCTTTTATTACTATTAAAAATACATCAGCCAGCGATCCTCAGACTATGGTCCAAAGAGTACCTGGTGGGGGCGTGAAGACAGCCGATCTATCCCATGTTGGTGGCCCATCTCTTTATTTCCTGCTGATAAATTGCCTTAAAATACAAGCGACATTATATATTAATTTTCACCTTGAACACCAACTACATAGATGGCCAATAACAAGCTGGATGAAAGTGAACCATACAATTGCGATTGACAAGAGAGGTGGCATGCAAGACAATTTTGCTAATAAGATATGGTCCACCCTACGAAGACTTAAGAACCCCCAGACACAGATTGTTTTGCTAGAGTAATGAGTAAAGAATCAGGCCCACTGTGATCTTTATGACGATTATGGATTGATCCACACTATACATGAGAAGATGAGTATGCATTACTAGATGTTCTCCTTACAATTCGTTTTGTATGAAAAAATATTTTCAGCTATTTCAGTTCAGGTTATAGGATTGTCAGAAATGACTGCATTGTGTAAAAAATAAAATATTTTCTCTTCAATATTTTCCCACACATAAGAACAAGAGTCAAAAGCCTTTTGTACAAGCAAATATCGTCAGATACCAAAAATATAATCATTTTGTGATTTAGATATGGAAATATAGAAATAACATAGATTTGTCCAAAACCACAGGTGTCTTGGGTCTTTTCAAAGGTTGCAGGAGATATACTTTAAGATTAATCCCTTTGGAAATCAAACTCCCCCCCCTCCTCCCCCATCAAATCTTTTTATCTACATAATATTTAAAAACAAAACAACACAGTGGGCCAAATTCACCCTGGTTTGGTTGTAACTCTTCAGAAGCCAATGTTTTAAGACATTTCAAGGAGACACCATAGAACACATTTCCTTTGATGGCCATAGTCACATTATATTTTGTGTGATTAATGTACTTTGCTATTCCATGGAAGAAAAAGCATAAAATAGAAAGGCACTTACATAACAGACACACTCTGACTCTATGCACCACTCAAAAAGTTAGGAAATCCCTCCCAGCCCCCATGATTGTTCTGAAACAAGCAACTACAAAAACATGCTCTTTATGAAAACAAGATTAAAATATTTTGTGCACAGGCCATAAAACAGTGAGCAAGATGGGAAATGTCAGTTGTATTAAACTTCTGTAGTGACAGAGGAAAGTGGGTAAAAAAGAAGTCAGAGAAAAAAGGTGTAGCTAGCTGGATGAATTCTCCCTGCCTATATGTCATTGCAGAGGCAGCAGGATTTTCTAAAGTGTTGCTCAAAATATGCCACCAGTGAAGTGTCATTGCCACTAGCTTATCTTGACTATGCTTCCTAATTACTCCCAAAAGAATCAGATTTCCCCTGCTTTCTCTCATCTACTCCTTCCCTTCGGTCAAAACATAGCACTGGTCTACCTCACAGTAGCATACATTGCAACCTATTGACAAGTGTCTCTCCATCTATTCAAGCTCAACTTCTTCCTTCTCCATTACTGGTGGTTGTTCCACCATCCTCCTTGTCCCTCCCAGGCTCACGTTGGAACAATTTTTCATTTCTCTCTCTCATTCAATCCCCAAATTGACTCCAGTTGGAACTCCTAAGGGAAATGCACCCTAACTCCTTTAGGTCCCTTTGAAAATGTCAGCCTCCATTACTAAAACCCATTGATTTTTGCTCTACATCTCAAAAAAAAAAAATCCTTCCTGTCAGCTCCATTTCCATCATACATGTGTGAACCTGTTAAGCCCAATATGCATTTATTATATAATTATTGTCCTCTCTCAATATCCTTTCATATTATTCTGAAGCACGCCAGTGCTTTAAGAGGGACTGGTGCATACTGACCAGGTCCCTGGCAATAGTCATTTCAAGAAAGGCAGGGTATAAAACTCTTTTATGGTCCCAGATGAAAACATTAGCTAACCACCTCTGTGTTGATATATTGTAGATTCAGAATAGGCACGTTAAGTACAATTTGTCAGCTACAAATATGAGGATAGTAATAATATGACATGCCAAGTGCACTGCCCAAATATATTCCCAAGAGTTAGTGAGTGACAGGTACAATCTCCTCTGCTGGACAGAAAATGGCAGCACAGTAGGGAAGAGCAGCTGCAACCTCAAGGGTGGGCATTGCCAACAGTTTCTTCCTGTCGACTCTACCTATTGAAATTAGCAGAAGGAATCTTGGATTGACCAGAGTAAATTTGTGCACTCTAGAGTCCAAGAAATACATTTCTAACTACTTCTGTTCTCCTTCCCTAAATAGGGAAAGGAGTAAAATGAGTTTGTTCCGACTGTAACAGAAATCAGTGGACCGAGTCAGAGAATCTGAATGGACTTTGACTTTAAAAAAAAGCTGATGCTCTGATTAGGGTACAAGTGTCAAATTAATGCATTAAACACAACTATAATTCCATATATACTTCTCTAATAACCTTTTTCAGTTAGTACTTGCTGTAGTTGCCATAGGAATGGTATTTCCAAAGGGATTGGGGGATGGGGGTGGAGATCTAACAAGATAAACATCATCTTCACAGACTACCCTACAAAAAAGTTTGCAAACTCCTCATCTATATCACTAGCAATTGTAGTTTTCTGTAAGTGTAGATGTGTGGTATGCTGGTATGAACAAATTCTTTTTTTCAGGCCATGCCATCTCTCCAACCTCAGGCTTGAAGTCATCAGTGCTACTTAGGTGGCCACTACACCGCTTGGGGACAGAGGGCGAGAATGGTCAGTGGATCTATACAACAATCCCAAATCTGGTTCTGCTGGAAGACAATCCTCCATGTTTACAAAGAGGAAGGCAGGATTTGCACCAAATACAATCTTTTCTATTGCAATATATTAATATTTTTTCCCCCTGAAGAATAAGTATGTAAGCAGAGTCAGGATGAGGTCTACCCTGACATCTGGTGGTGAGTTGTGGCGGGTTGTGGAAAAAAACTTCAGGGGCTGATCTCATTTGCATAGGCACACCCAACCCACCTAGATGGTCACTTTGGCTGCTGTGGGATCCCCAGTTTCTCCGTTATTGGGGTAGGGAGAATAAAGTGTTATTATCCTGATTACATGAATTAAGGACAGTGGAACTGTACTTGGCTTTTTGTTATGATGGAGGGACTTGCCATCAACTAAGTAGCACTCGCTAGGCAAGGTACATGGGTTCCAAAACTCAGTGAATGGAGAGGGGCTGGGGACAGGCATTTGTACCTTGTGGGATGGTTCCCTTCTGAGGGCACTAAATGCCAGCTGCATTGCCTCCTCTCGCCACTGTGTAATAGCAGAACTAATTTTGATTCTATTAGGAGTCTGGTTACAGATTGCAGAGCTGACTTCACTTTGGGCCAATGGTGCACCAGCACTGGGGCTCCCCTACTATGAGGTGAAATTACTGATTGCTGTGTTAAGTAGTAGAGAGTCTGAAGAAATATTGGTGAGCGGCTTGCAGGATGGCTACCAGGGAGGAGCAGCTGGTGGAGTGGCTTGTAGGACGGTTACTAGAGAGGAGCAGCAGGTGGAGAGGAGCAGCTGGCGGTGAAGGTTGCAGCAGAAACCCATGGAGAGGCGGGGCAGTCAGCCGTTGGAGCATGTAAGGTGCCCCTCTACTCCCCCCCCCCCGCCCCGCCCATTTCCACATAGGCTGGGGGAGTTAAAACTCTGTAGATGAACTTTTGAACTCTGGACTCACCAAGGAGAGAGACAGAGACTTTGGAGTTGTTGGACTTTTGGGACTTTTGGGTTGCTGGACTCAAGAACCAAAGAGAAAGGACACGGCCCAATTTGCTTGGGGTGGGCTTTTGCTCATGGTTTGTGTTATGAATTCTGTTGGTGGTGTTTCCCCAACATAATGCCACATTGTTTCTCTCTGTTATTAAAAGGCTTTTGCTACACCCAGACTCTGTGCTTTTGAGAGGGGAAGTATTACCTCTTAGAGGTGCCCAGTGGGGTGGTATGTATTTGTCCCAGGTCACTGGGTGGGGGCTCGAGCCAGTTTTGCATTGTGTTATTGGAATGGAACCCCTAGATACTGAACCCAGCCCTTGTTCCTGCCAACTGTCATGAGCAGAAGGATTACAAGTACAATCATCATCAGAACAACCACAAACCTGACCCCAAAATGTTTGTTTGCACAATTAATCTCCCTTAGGTTTGATGGTCCACGCACAGCTGATTGAGTACTTGTTAACTTGACAAAGCAAATACTATATGTGTGTGAGAGGAAGTGGTAGGGAAGCAAACTACTAAAACCACATCTAGTGAATCAGTTCCAATGTATGACATTTACTATTCTGTCATTACTATCACTAAGATGAAAATTAAGCATGATCACAAGCTATTTTATATTCATCCAATTCAGAAACATGTTATTCTGATAAAATAAGCACTGCTCAAGAATTTTATGATTTTAAGATTGCTGGGTTTTTGTTTCTTTCCTTTTAAGGAAGGGGTGGTTCATTTAATAAATCACGCAATATGCATTGCTTCTTCCCCGTTACTACAGTTTTGTGTCATGCTGGTCAGGGATACATACGTAAAACAAGTAGTACTTTGTGTATGGAAATTTTCAGTTCTGTAATTCAGTGTCAGCTAATGAGCCAGTCCTCACATCAATTTGACTGATGATCACCAGCACAGAGCAGCCAGGGTAGTTCATCAAAGCCATTTTAGTAGCAACATCTACAGTGTAGACTATTTAGACTTCTTTGTTACCTTAAAGTAAGTTCCAGCAGATCAAGGTAGCTTTCTGTTACATTGTAAACTTTGTCTAAGCAAATATCTTCCTGTATATTGCAACATGACAAAAAAAATTGAATGGGTTCCAATTAGCATTTATAATTAGTCATGCCACTGTATAACTGCTGTATTTTAAGATATATTGTACAGCAAGGTTTCGTCTTGCCCATGTTATTCTTTTCAATTTTTTAAAAATGGTCTTACATTTAGATGTATTTTGTTTTAAATTGACAGCAAAGTTTGTTACTAAAAAAAATTATGAGATTCAAAATCATTAGTACAAGAACAATACGGGGTGTACCTAGGCTTTGTCACAATTCGTCAGGGTACTTTAGAATGTGCCTAACTCTAAGTACATAAGTAGTTCTGATGAAGTCATTGGGTTACACAATGAAGGCAATGAGACAATGCCATAGATTAACATTAAGCATGTCCTGAATACCTTGCTGAATAACATAACACTTAAAAACAAGATGATATTGCAGAGGGAGGAAAGTTTTGCTTTCATTTACCCACCAAGACTTAAGCCTTACTGTCTGTATTTCCCAGCCAAAAATCAGAAGCAGGTGAACTAGAGCACTCTGCCGAAATGCCTGTGGGTGCTTGAGATATTAAATTCTTCCAAGGAAAACACAAGGTCTTGAACTGAGGTATTGGCAGATAAAAATCTGAAAGTCACTCCTTCCTCTTAAAACTGTAACTCCAGGCGTTATTTACAGGCTCCATTTTGAGTTTTGAAAAATGGCCAGGGCTGCTTCCCCAAATATCACACATTCTTTCCGACAGCAGACTTATAGTCCTGGAGAGCCCCCACAAGACTCCTGCAGACATGTTTCCTGATTAAAACTTGAGGATTTCTGCCAAGATGATGATACCTTGTATTAGACAAGTAGGTAGAATCCCCATGAGAGAAACAATGCAAATACAAAACTCAGGTTGCTCAAAAAATGTCCTTTTTCCCCCACCAAAAGAAAACAGGGGGCTTTGACAAAATTAAAATTTTCATTGAAAGTGTCTGTTTTCCTTGTAATTTTTTGATTTTTCACTGGAAAACCAGAATTCCAGTTTTTGATAAAATTTCATCAACGTTTTAGCATAAAAAATTGATACAAATAAAATTATTTATTTTAGTTGATATTTTTCAAGGAGGGGGAGCTATTTTTCATCCAGTTTCATACAAAAGCTAATGTAAATATAAACAACATGATTAAAGTTAACATTAATTATTATATTCTTGGTACAAGTCTCACAGTACAGGATGGTGTAGCACAGAAATGAAGTAATCTCTCTCGCTTTTAAAGGCCAACAACATAACTTTTGGGCAAATTGTCCAAATTGTAAAAAAGCTTTAGTTGCATTTAAATGTGAAGAGTTAGAAAATACACAAGAGCTTGCTTCCTCTTAAAACTATCTGTCCTGACAAGAATACGAAAGCTAACTGAATAATTTATTGAGTGATTTTTACCTCTCTTCTTACAGAATTTCCTCAAATTTTCTTTTTATTCAAACCAGTCATATTTTAGGATGTTTGTTTCTTAAACATATGTTCTATTTATGAATAGTCTGTTGAGAGTATTCAGTTGTTACTCTTTTATAATTTTAGTTTTGGTTAATTATAATTGGCTATATAATCTTGTTTCTGTTCTCTGATTTGATGAGCATAACTCAGAATCTTTTATGAAGTCCCTGGTTCTTTGATTAGCTTTTGGTAGATGGCTAAGTAGAATTTTAGATTTTAAACCTTCTCCTTTGTAGGCCATTCACAAGACATCTCTAGATGTTCATTCCTAGAAAGTTAGTCTATTATAAGATTTCTGGGCTGGGTGCAGAGTTCAAATTTAAATTTTCCCTATTCACATTCCACCAGAGTAACAATGTGGGATGTTCAGCCTGCTATGAGAACCTTATTTAAAT
Organism: Eretmochelys imbricata; assembly: GCF_965152235.1. NCBI lineage: Eukaryota > Metazoa > Chordata > Testudines > Cheloniidae > Eretmochelys > Eretmochelys imbricata. The sequence goes on from NC_135582.1 coordinate 49,290,109, forward strand.
GCCTGTGCACCACTGAAAGAGGAGCTTTATTCTCTAGGATGTCAAAGCTATCAAATATAAAGCAAGTTGCCAATACAATGTATAAATTGCACAATCTGGTACTATTTGGTAGAGACTAGAATATTCTATCCCAAGCAGTTTAGGAAGGCTGCAGGAGAGAATCCCTTTCCTGTGGGCATTAGGGCCTGTGGACCCTCTCTGATTGTGGGGCTTCTTAACGTGCAGCAGAAAGGATTTCCTCTTGTAAGCCTTACAAAACATGCAGAATATCTAATGATTTTAGATCTTCTAAGTTAGCCACACGAGTGCACAATCTTCCTTAGAAATTAAAGGCATGCAAAATTTGCTGTACATCCATAGCATCCAATAACTCAGACAATTCCAAACAGAAGCTCAATAGAACATATAAAGGTTCTTCTCAATGAAGAATATTTCCATAACTAATTCCCATTTCCCAGTGTCTACTATACAGTTGGTGGTGGGGTTTGTTTTTTTTTAAAAATCATATTTAAATATACTAAAGTGGGGAGAAATATATTTTCTTCAACTCTTTGTACTGAAAATCAGCAAAATAATCCCCCCAAAACTTTCCAGAAAATATTCACCTTCACACAGAGACCACTGGCCAGATCCTCATCTGGTATAAATTAGCATAGATTCGTTCACGTCCATGTGGCAATGCTAATTTACACCAACTGAGGGTGTGGCCCAGTTGCAGCCTAGTGGATGAAAGTATCATCCAAACAATAGGAGCAGCTAAAATGTTTAGAATTAACTCCACTATGTGGCATTAAGTATAGCAGTTGCTGAAACTCCTGTTCCAAATGAAGAGTCAAGAAATACTAGCCATGCTAAAATGAGAATGACGAAAATGGCATATACCAATGTGTATGTGTTATATTTTAGTGTAGAGAAAGGATACAAAATGCTGACAATTTCATGAAAAATGTAAATTTCCCACACGTTCCAGCAATAGCATGCTTTTGGTAGATGGCCCTGTAACACAGATTATTGTGTTGATATCATCATTCACATCAAGAACACTATGGCCTGGTCTACACTTGGGGGGAGGGAGGGGGGAAACGATCTAAGTTACGCAACTACAGCTATGTGAATAATGTAGCTGAAGTTGACGTACTTAGATCTACTTACCGTGGTTTCTTCACTGTGGAAGATCGACTGCTGATGCTTCCACGTCGACTCCGCCTACGCGTCTCGCTCCGGTGGAGTACCAGAGTCGACGGGAAAGTGCTCGGCGGTCAATTTATCACATCTTCGCTAGACACGATAAAATCGACCCCCGCAGGATCGATCGCTCCGGAGGTAAATATAGACATGTTTAAAGTAAATAATGTAAGTGTAAATAAATAAATGTAATAGTGGAAATAATATGTACATTTAAGGTAAAATATGTAAGAAACTATTGATACCTGCATAAATGTGTTTAAAAGAGAATGATTAAACATACTTAAAGTAGTAAGAAAGATTAGTAGCTAATAGATAATTTCAAGGATAAACCATTTTCATTTAAATATACTTGTACATTCCATTAAAGTGACCTTTAATATACGTGTGAAAAATAATACAAAAGTGGATCCTCTACACTTCAGTTAAACCATTCATATTCTTCACTTCATCTTCAAATCTAATCATAATATTAAGGCCAGCCAAGCAAGTAAAGTAATAATTTAGCTTATCCCTATGACCAACAGGAAATGTACTTTTGTAACCATGTGTGTCTGGATAATGTATTTTATACAGGACAACTTCTCATGTGCCTAGCAGATCAATAGATCTGGACAGTTTATCTGTGAAAGTTTTAAATTGATTTCCCAGGGACTAAATTACAAGCAACATTACAGGCTAAAGTCATATAAAATCCTTACTCATACATCATTTCAAGAATCTTTGTTCATACTATACAAAGCACAACTGGGAACACAATTTTAGCTTTATAGTTCTTGGTTCTCTCTCTTGGACTTAACCAATACATTTCACACATTGCTCTAATCATTTGATCAGATGATTTTTCTTCTTCTCTCTCTCCCATGATGTTTTTCTTTTCTATCAAGTGCAGACAATTAAAAGATCATTAGGCTTTACTAGTGCTTGTTAATACAAATTCCTTTCAATTTCCTTTTTAATCCCTCTTTCACAGCTCAGGTATTTGGGAATCTCAGTCCATATTGCATAGAAGTAAGGAGGGGCTATTGAAAAGTAAACATTACCATGCTACAGTTCCATGCACTGTCACAGCCCCATACATATTGTAAGAGACAGTCCCTACCCAAAGAGCTAATAATCTAATAGAAAGACAGAGGATGTGTAGAACAGAGAGATGAAGTGACTTGCCCAGGCTCACCCAGTAGGCCAGTGGCAGATATAAGAACAGACCCGAGGTCTCTCGACTCCCACTACAGTGCTCTAGGCACTGGAAGGCTCTAAATAACTTCCTGCCATATGCATACCTGTAATAGGAAATACTTAATACTTAACCTTAACTAAGAATGTACGACAATCGGTGGTGGCAAAGATACTACTAGGGTACTTGATTTATTTTATGTTGCTCACTGCTAACTGGTAAAGTTTCCTTGTTCATCTGCTCAGTGTGTTTTAGCACAATATTTTAGATTTCCCTTTCTGAGATTGAGCTGGAAAGTTTTGTTCCAAACTATATTAGAAATATTTATGAGTTTTAGTCTGATAGGATAATTGGTGACAGAAATGTAGTGCTGAAAACCAGGGGGAGAAAAAGTATGAGAACTTGATGAATAGTACTAAGAGGTCTTTGCTTTATTAAATGTCGCACCATATTGACACCTTCAGCTGATACACTGAACAGCTACAGCGCAGGCAGCAGCAGGCGAACATTCCCTGTGCTCCTAAGCCTTTCTACTGTGACCACCAGCAAAACTACATATTAGTAACATGTGAGCAACATCCACCACGTCCTGTGCTAAGACCCGTTTAATACTGGCCATCAAAGAGCAGTAAGTAACTAAGCACTCTCACTGCTCTCGATTCAATCCTGTGTGACTTAAAGGTGACTCATAGGGCTATTCCAACTTTTTTTCAGTAGAAAACTGGGTTTTCAATCAAAGAAGAATTTTCTAGGAAAGAGTCTGCTTTTTAGGGGAAAAAATATGAACGTGTCAGAAAACTGAAACCTAAGAACTGAAAAATCAAAACTGCCTAGTTTCTAGGGCCATCCCTTCCCCCTCCAACCTACTACCATAAAATGAAACTTTGGGGGCAATAAAAACAAAAATTGCATTTGGGATTGGATTGTGGGGGTGGGGGGGTTGGATAAAAAGTCAAATTTTCTAGTTACAATCTTGATAACAACTTATCCTTTTTCATTAAAATTTCCTGCAGAAAAAAACATTTTCCAAATGGTTCTAGTGACCCATTACTAATCCACTTTTGCCATCCAGCTTCTCACCCTCAGTATATGTTTATTTCAAAGACACCCTCCATTCACAAACTACTCTTCATTATCATGACGGCAGTGCCTAGAGGTTGGGGGCCATTTCACTAGACACAGTAGACACACACAAAATGACAGTTCCTGCCCCACAGAAGTTACATTCTGAATAGACAAGGAGAAAACAGGCATTTACATATAGATCAAGGTTTGCAGAATCTGATCCAAACAACCCAATTCCACAAAGCCTAGGGTTTTAGTAGTGGATGCTTATCCCATGGGTTTTCCCACTGGTAACCTAATACTGGAATTATTTAAATTCAGATTTAGCTATTCATGCATGCAAGTGCTATTTGTTGATAAGAATATGCTGAATTTCTGAGTCATACAGTTAAATCCTTTAATATAGCATTCATAATCTGTCACCCATATAGTCAGCTTGTTCTTTGTTTAGGAGTGTTGTAGCAATTCAGAGTATATTATAAATTGTGCCCTAGGTTAGATAATCTGTTCACTACACAACATGATTTCATGAAAATTGCAAGTTAGTTGCAAATCTATTTAACTATCTTATGTATGATTCCTGGCATAAATACATTTGGACAGTAAAAGAAAAAGGATGAATGTCTTAATAGTTATCTTATTTAAAATTTTCAAAGGATATTATATAAAACATGTCTTCAATTTATTACACAACATAAAATGCTGGATGACAAAGTACAATAATTTAAAGTAAATATAACATGTTTATGAATATACCAAACATTCTGGTACATACAGAGCTCATTGATTAAAAAGCAACATTTACAATACATAGTTACCATAGTGTAAGCTAAAATACAACATCTATTTCCTAGTCTAAAAATACGGAGGTCTATTTCATACTTCTGTATTATTAACAGTGGGTATATGTTGTCTCTTTAATGATAAGCACCATATGCTCCAGCATCCATAGGCAGGATTATAATTTATCCATTTTAGCTCTGAGTGATCTATATGTATTTTATGAATACATGGTCTAGAATATGGTCTAACTCAGTAATATGCCTCGGAGTGCAGATCTGGGGGATGTAAAGATGAAAGAGAACCATTCACCCAGCCATAATTTTAAAATATGTAGCAGGTAGCTATATACCATCCCTTCAAATTTGAAGTGCTTCTGCTCTAGTTGAAAGCAGACACAGCACCATAACACGGCTGCTACTCTGAAACCTACCATATGTTTGAAGCTGGTCTTCAAAGATAACAGGACATTTAAAGATTAGAAGAAACAAGACATTTAAAGAGAAATATATGAGAAAAGACAGACTTTTTCCTGACCAAGCAACAGAAGGAAATAAAGGGCCTGATCTTGCAAACGCTTATGCATGTGCTTAAGCACATAAATAGCTCCACTGAAGACAAAGAGACTACTCAGGTGTTAAAAGTTATACATAAGTGTTTGCCTAAGTTTGTATTTAAAAAAGAAAGGAGTATTTTAGTGGAACTTCTCCCTATATCAAATGCTATTTTTATTTAATTTAGAATTTTCTCTCTTCTTCCTCAATCTCTGCTGCACAGTCTCCTAAAGTGGTGAATAAATACTCTTTATAGCAATGGCAGACACAAACACATAAAAGTAGAACTGAAACTTCCTTTAGGTGGCTAGGAGTCTGGCTGTAGTATGCTTGCCAAAAGCTTGCCAAGGAGATGCATCACCAGTCCTTGGTCTAGTAGAGTTCATTTGTGATTTACCTCACTCAAAGATTTCTGAAAAGGACTTCTAGTGAGCTGAAGAATATGCTCCTCAGATTTCACACATTACTTAGAAGCATATTGTACTATTCTGACCACAGTGCTCAGAGACAAAAAGTGCATGTGTTCGTACAACTGGCATGTATTGATGTCTCTCCTTTAGATCAAGTGGCAGATTTATAATTTTGAGATCCAGAAGTTCCTGGTTCATGTCTCAAAAGGCATGGATTTATCACACTGAAAAAAACATTCATTAGATTAGATTTGCTGCTCCAAATGGATTATAATGCCACAAAGGAACCTTCAGAAATAATCTCCAGGATTTGGTCAGTGGGAGTTGAGGGTACTCAGAAGCTTCCAGGAAATGCTGAGCAGCTCACAGCAGCAGACATTAGGCAGGAAATTAAGACCTGCCATACAATAGCCCTATGATCCATCTTGCATAGTATTCTATTTCTAGCAGCAGTCAGCAACAAATGCTTCACAGGAAGCTGAGACACCACTTTCCCCAGCTTCCATCGTGCATCTAGAGCTTGATCCAAAGTTCACTGAAGTTTAATCTTAAAGTCTGGCACAGGAACAAATGGATATAAACTGGCCATGAACAAATTTAGGCTTGAAATTAGAAGATGGTTTCTAACCATGAGAAGGGCGGGGTTCTGGAAAAGCATCCCAATAGGAGTTGTGGGGAGCAAACAACTTTGTTAACTTTGAGAGAGATGGACAATTTTATGAGTGTTATGGTATGAGACAGTTGCTTGTGATGGTGGGGGCAAAGACCTTTGAGGCTTACTTCCAATTTATATCTTATGTTCCTTAAAGCTCATGCTTCAGGTTTCAGCCAGCCACTGGCAGGGAGCCAAGAAGAGACTCACACTCTCCCCCCCATCTCCACTGTATTCTGTTTTTATTTTTCAATCTCTTTCCTCTAAAGAATCAGGGATGGCCAGGGCTGGAGATGGAATGTTGGAAAGCGAGGACCAGGGCTCTGAGGTGGTACTGAGCATCCTCTCTCTCAGTTGTTTGGCTGGCGGGTTCTTGCTCATAGGCTCAGGGTCTAACTGATCACCATATGTGGGGCTAGGAAGGAATTTTTCCCCCAAATCAGATTGGCAGTGACCTTGGGGTTTTCCACCTTCCTCTGTAGTGTGTGGGTCGCTTGCCAGGATTATCTGGTATCTCTCACTTAATTATTCCCTGTTATTGTGAGGGCCCCTAGCAGTGGGTGCACTTTAGTCCCTCCTATTCTGTGCCTGGGGCACGTAATAGTCTAGTCTCCTGTGGGCTGTATTTGATCTAATTTTGGTTGTTGGGTTTAGGACACAGGTGCTGGTTGGTGTTGGTGGCCTGTAGTATACAGGAAGTCAGATGAGATGACCTGGTGGTCCCTTCTGGCCTTAAACTCCATGACCAACCGTGATCTTTGGATTAGGTCCCTACATACTTACACAACAACCCCCATGAAAGGAAACTTGTCTTTGCTCAGCCTCTGAATCAGCTTATTTCCTGACACATGAGATTTGATGGTCCTAATGTTATCTTACCTCGTGTGGTTGCAGATATTATATTGATAATTAGCAGTGACTAATACTTTAAAAATATTAAGCTCTTTGCCTCAGTAAATTATCCATTTCTAGTAATATAGTATCTTAGGCCACGTCTACACTACCCATTGTACTGGCGGGTAGTGATCGATCTATCAGGGACCTATTTATCGCATCTAGCGTAGACGCGATAAATTGATCCCCGATTAGTCTGCTGTTGACTCCGGAACTCCACCAGGACAAGAGGCAGAAGTGGAGTCGATGGGGGAGCAGCAGCTGTCGATCTCGCGCCGCGAGGATGCAAAGTAAGTGATTCTAAGTCGATCTAAGATACATTGACTTCAGCTACGCTATTCTCGTAGCTGAAGTTGCATATCTTAGATTGATTTCCCCCCCCTAGTGTAGACCTATACTTAGATTCAGGAAGAGTTGAACCTAATACTCCTGACAACATTAGGACTAAACAAAGGAATGAATCTGGCTCATTGTGGTGCTAAATAAGGTAAACCATCTTTAGAAAAACCTAAGTTTTTATTTCTTTTACTTAGCAATAATTCAGTTTGCCTGTAATGATTCCTTAGTGAGGTCCAACAGGGTTTTGGCCCCCCACTATAGACTTCTCTCCATGAGTTGTGAACAGCAGGAAAATACAGTGACAGAACTGGTTGCTTAAAACAAAATAGCATGTATTTATCCATAGGAAAATAGAGAGGGGAAAAAGCTAAAACCACAGAAGGCTGGCGCATATACCACTTAAACCTTAGCATTTCCTTGCAAACTTGGCTAGTCCTACTTGTTCTAGCCATCACCCAGCGCTGTGCTGGGCAAGACAGTTTGCTCCCTGGCATCTGCAGCCTCTCTCTCAGGCTGACCCTCAGTTTCTGTCTCATCCTAAATTCACTTGCAGTCTTGTCTCTTTTAAATTCCTTTACTTGTCCTGGGACACCTAGACTAGTCAATTTGCATCTTACCAGGTGGGCTGGATGTAGACTTCCAGCAATGGATTGATAGTATTTGCTATGGTGAGCTCCAGCAGAAAATTAACCCTTAGTGTTCCACAGAGCCACTCCAAGATACTCAAACTGATACAATATTCATAAAAATCCAGATCTCCCTCAAATTCTCCACAGACACTCTTAGGTGTTGAGATTAGCTGTAAAACTGATTTTCTTAAATGTATGCCACCTTAAGTTTATTGGTGAAAATGAAAGCCTTTTTCTCCCCTCCCCCCACATATTTGATACAGCCTATTAGTAGAGAGAAATTGTTGTCTGTTCTGTCCTGGATACTTCACTTTTGTTCTCTGTTTTGTTTCCTTTAACCTGAAAGGAATGACTGACAAATGCATATGGTTGCTCTTTGTGTATGAAAGACATAAAAGAAACTTAACTTAAAATGTGACAGGGTCGGGCCAGATGGCTATAAGAGAGTAATAGAAGGCAAATATATTAGTCCCAGGCTAAGTAGGTCCCTTTTCCCTGGGTAAGGTAACAGGGAAGGTTCCAGAACAATCAGGAACCTTCAGGAGACAATTAAGACAGGCTGATTAGAACACCTGCAGCCAATCAAGAAGCTGCTAAAATCAATTAAGGAAGGCTAATCAGGGCACCTGGGTTTAAATAGGAGCTCACTTCAGTTTGTGGTGTGCGTGTGAGGAGCTGGGAGCAAGAGGCACTAGGAGCTGAAAGTGAGAACGCGGACAGTTAGAGGACTGAGGTGTACAAGCATTATCAGATACCAGGAGGAAGGTCCTATGGTGAGGATAAAGAAGGTGTTGGGAGGAGGCCATGTAGAAGTAGCCCAAGGAGTTGTAGCTGTCGCATAGCTGTTCCAGGAGGCACTCTAGACAACCGCATTCCACAGGGTCCTGGGCTGGAACCCAGAGTAGAGGGCGGGCCCGGTTTCCCCCCAAATCCTCCCAACTCCTGGTCAGACACAGGAGTCATTGACCTGGACTGTGGGTTCAGAAAAACGGCCAAGCTGCGGGCTGCTGTGAAGCTCCAAGGTGAGCAAATCTGCCAATAAGCGCAAGACCCACCAAGGTATAGCAGGAACTTTGTCACAATGTAATAAAGCCCCAAAGTTACTAGTTTAGCTTTTGCCTTACCCTGAATCTCTCCTCTTCTTTTAACATTCAATGCAAAATAATTTGAGTCCAAACTGCTGTAGGCTATTATTTAAATGAAAGATTTAACAGCTTGTGGCAGCAGAAGGTTCTCATCATCAGAGGACAGTAAAGATTACAAAGAAGTTTTACTGCTGCCTGATTAAGTTGCTTGCATTGGCAATGGTGCAGTTATCCTTCCTCTTTTAAACAAAGTTGCTGGTATCTTTTACATACACAAAGAGCAATCGTATACTTTCTCAATGATGTATTTTAGGTTAAAGGAAACAAAACAAAGACGTTTTCAGGAGAACAAACAAAATAAGTTGTCTTCCACTAAAAGGAGGAGGCAACAATCCTGCCTAACAAATCAGTAGCTGCCTTTGAAGACAGCAGACTAAGGAACAGCTTTCCAGCTGGTGTAAATCCACATAGCTCTACTGAAGTCAACAGAATGACAATCTGACTTATATTCAGCAGCTGAGGATTGGGCACCTAAAATCACAGTTGGCTTTTCTAAAGCACACATTGTTGGCCTAACTCTGTTCTCATTAAAAGTCAATGGTAAAAATGCCCACAGAGAGAAAATGAAAACAAAGTTAGATCAATGGTTCGCTTTTATGAAAATCCTACCCTTAGAAATGCACCACACAAAATCCACAAGGGCTTCTAATTATAACCCTGTTCACAGATCAAGCGTTTAATTCATGGTTAATGGGGATAATATTCTAGCTTTTTGGTCCATTTGATATTTGGCCATGGAATAAGGACGCCGACCATCAGAAATCCAAACTTGGGTGGGTTCCAGCCAGGAGGTGGAATTTCTGTGGGCTTACTGGTAATAGTTATTTGAGTGAGGTTGGTAGGGTTCTTTCCCTTGTTCAGAAGATTCTTTATGACAAATTTAAGGTTAGTGGGATTTCTATTTGGGGGTGGGGGTAAGTGTAATTTCTGTTCAAGAGTGATTGTTATTTAAAAATTATGCAGAGACTGGAATCCCCAACTCACCAAGGAAAGTATCTCCCTTGCTATTGGTGAGGGGACTTAGCAAGATCAAGTATAGTTTAAGAGTTTTTGTTTTATTCTTCAGAAAGAAAGAAATTGGGAGAATCGAGTGAGCTGCCTGCTTGCCTGCCTGCCTGAAGTCAGAAGTTGCCTGATGGAAAGTATGACAAGAATGGGGGAGTATCTTAGATTTTAACCACACCCCTTAATAGTGACATCCTATACAGTCTGTATATTTTTAAATACTCTGGGATTTCAAACATGGACTCCAATTCTGAGGGGGCTATCAGCTCCTTACTCTCCTAAAGGGAAATCTGCACTGGCCTGGCTATTCTCCATGGCTCATGATAATCTCTCCCACCCAATCAGAGGTCATGGAAGCTATTGCTGAGGGGAATGACCTTCAAAAGGGACACAGACATTGGAAGAGAGGGGGAAATGGGAGAACTGGGAAATATCTATTATTTTTATGAATGTTGTGCATGCCTCTGTGCGTTTATGATAGAGTTAGATCAAAAGTGGGCTATTAAGGGAACTAAACAGGAAAGGCAACACAATGACTTTGTTAAGGAACATACCAGCAGAGACACAAATAATATATCCAAATTAACAGCTGTGAAGAGACAACTCCTCAGCCCCAAGCCTGGTGACATAGCTGTTTTACCAGAGTTGAGAATCTGGAGCTCACCAGGCACTAATGCTCCACCCTGCAGAAAGGGAGGGTGAAGTTGTCAGCTCTTGACAGAGGCTGACAGACAGCCAGGATCTGCAGCAAGCAGTCTGTACCTGGGTTTCCAGAAGAAAAGGACGAACAAAATGAAGCCATGTCTACATGGGGGTTAAGGGAAATGCCAAGAATAGTAGTCCAATAGATTTTGTGTTGTAAATCCATTTATCTGAGTGTTCTGCACCTTTTGGCAAATAAACAATAGTTTGTTTTGAAGAAATTCTGCCTGCATCGCTGCACACTACAGCTTAGTGAATAAGGATTTTTTTCAAATCACTGGCAATTAAAAACATTGTTTCAGGTGAAACAAAATGTTTTGTTTAGATTGAATATTTAAAAAAAATAGAAGGAAATTTCAAAATGGAAAGTAGTCAAATCAAAAATCGAAATGCTTCCTTTCAAAAGTATCCAAATGAAATGTTTAGATTTTTTTCAGAATTTTGCTTTAGGGTTCTTTGTATTGAAACAATTCTGTAAAATCAACATGAATATGCAAAATTTTGATTAACCTGAATCTGCATTTTTTGGGTAAAAAAGTATGTTTTAACCAAAAAATTTCACCCAGCTCTTTTGCACACTATTCCTGTCCACAGGTTCCTGAATGGAAACAATAGGTTACAAGCCTATTGGGCCTGGTAGATATCACAATTAGCTACCAAGGTGTGAAACCCAGAGCCGTAGTTAGAGACTATCACATTCTGGGGCATAGTCCAGACCAGCGAGAGGTTGTGTCCTGCAATCTTAGATGCCTCGCTATGCTTTGCTGCTGTAGCTCCCAATCTGGACTACTCACAAACAGCATGCAGATCACACTCTGGTGTCTGTGTATAGCTGCAGCCAGCCAACATCACTCCACCCTGTGGCTTCCACCAGCCTTGGTTACCACTTGGAAGGTGGGTGACCCCAACATACTTCCAGTCCTGAATTTTCCTTAAAGCGGTGTTCTGCGCTGCCCAGCCCTCTCCTGGAGAGTTCAGATATTACAGGTCGTTTGCCCCTATAAGGGGTCAATATGCAACAGTTTGCTCCTTGAACTGGAGTTATCTGAACAATTCAGTTTAAACACAACACTGGATTAGTTTTGATTAAAAAATAAAAAGTTCATTTAACCACAAATAGATTTTAAGTGACTACAAGTATAAGGCATTAAAGTCAGAAATAGTTACGAGAGAAAAAATAAAGTTCTTAGTAGAAAAAATTTAAACTTGTCTTTGTTCAAGGTAAAATCCTTTCCACATGTTCCCAGCAACAGAGCTGACCAAATTATCCAGCCAGGATACCCTCCATACACAAAGGGTTGGTTCCGTTGCCTTCTTACGTAAAAAAGAGAGAGAGAAAAAAGAAGAGATCTTGGTGTGGTTTTGGCCTTCACTTTTATAGTCCAGTCACTATAAAGTTCCCTTATATTTGTCGGACTGCACAAATAACGTCACAGCGTGGCTTTTATATTGGCTATGGCATCACAGACATAATTGTTGCAGCACGACAAATACCAGAGAAGACTCATGAACAGAACAGTGGCCTGTATAAGGTGTTTGTTGACCTGACCCAGGCCTTTGACACAGGGGCTTATGGAAACTCCTTCGTAAATTGCCAGCAGAAGAGGATTACTGTCATCCATTCATTTCATCATGACATCATGGCCAGAGTGATGGAGTGTGGTGGCTCATCAGAAGCCTTTCCCATCACCAAGAGCATTAAATACGGATCCATAATGGCTCCAGCCCTCTTTGCCATTGTCTTTTCAGCCATAGTCTTGTTTGTATTCCAGGTCTTTGATAGAGGTGTACACATCCAGTTCAGATTGTATCGGTGTCTTTTCAATCTACAGCCTGTATATTATAGATACATTTGTATGTGTGCAGTGTAAATATATAAAAAATAAACTTATGTAGGAGATATTTTCGCCCATTTTCCATGAGACAAAACCTGAGTCACCATGTCTCTCGGCAGAGATGCAGGCTAGAGCACCATTCCTCTGCTTGCTTCTGTGCTACCAGAGCTGTACCGAGATCCAGATGTGGGAAGGGGGGGGAGTAGCCACAAAGTTGCTCAGCCCCATCAAATACAAAAACTGTGAGACTGGTTCCCACTGGCATAGAATATAACTGAAGTGAGAGTGTGGTTGTAGGGCCGGAGCGGGGAGGTTGTCTCCACTGATGGCCTTGCATGGATGTAAGTTTTCCCTGCTCTAGTGACAGAAGAGGACAATCTGAGGGACCGAGACCACTTAAAGATAAGCCTATTGAGGACAACCCATGCAAGGCTCTTCCCTGCTCCAGACAGCAGTAAGATTCCATAGTGGTTGCTCTCACTAGATATACTTCCCTTCCTTTTGCATAGTTGGACTATGAAAGCATCCTTTTATTCCGGGGCATGGCACCCCATTCCCATATAGTTTTACACACATTTTACATGCACACATTTCAAGATCACATTTTTTAGATATAAAGCATCCATTCTTAAAATGAAGATTATGCAGTAATTGAGCTTATGGATTTCAAAAATGCAAAGAGATTGTTTGTGAAAGACTCACAGATATGCCCTCTCTAATAACAGATTCACATTCCCACTCAAACACTACATTCAAAGAATGTTAGAGATGTGCCAGAGGGTTGATATCAAAGAAATTCACAAATAGAAAACACAACATAAGGAACGTAAAAGCTTCCTTGAACTTGCTCATCAGCTTTGTGAGAGGCACATCACTGAGATCCTGGAAGAAATTACTGCAGCTCTCTGTTTGAAGCTGAGAGTTATTGACCAAATACATTTGGAGATCTTCCAAGTTGTTAAAGGTGCCAATGATTCATGTATGCAATTTTGGAAGAAAGAAATGAGCTTCAATAGCTTGTTTGATTTTTCTGTCAGAAAGTCAAGTTGCCACTTGAAGTTGTTCAGTACTACTGTCTTTCTGAACATGCTGAGAGGCTTAGGTGAGAGATGATGAAACTATGCCTCCAAACAACCCATCTTCAAAAAATCTCTCATGATAATAACACTGTTCCCCATGGCAAATCTAACTTTAAGAAGAAATCCAAGAAATTCTGCATGCTTTTTCTGGCATCAATGTGCTAAAATTGTCCAAACCCACATTTTGTTTTAAACAATTTAGCCAAGGTTTATAGGAAAGGTCCTTAAATTTCATTCTAAAGTTTGCACCTCCTCAAAAGGTTTGCTGAACGATGTACAGGACACAAAGGTTGTAACGCGTGACAAAGGATGATGTGTGTTTGCAATTAGAAAACAAGACAGACAAGGTACACAGAAAGCTTTTTCAGGGCAGTTTGGAAAGCACATCTCTTGTTAAAGTCAAAGTTCCGCAGTTTGTAACAACTTTTTCATAATATATAGGGACAGGGTGATTAAAGTGATCTGATGCAGAAATAGTGTATCAGCCAAGCAACCCTAACATAAACCAACCAAACAGTTTCCTCCCCCCCGCCCCAAATTCAGGTGTGACATGTAACAACATAGCTTCTATTATTGTCTCTTATTTCATCCATGTTCATTCCAGAGGCTTCACACACACACAAAAACTTTATCAAACTTTTAATCCCCGTACTTTGTAGACATCAGAAATAGATGGGAATAGAATCATAGAAATATAGGACTGGAAGGTACATTGATAAGTCAGCTAGTCTAGTCACCTGCACTGAGGTAGGGCTAAGTATTATCTAGACCATCCTTGATAGGTGTTTGTCTAACCTGTTCTTAAAAACCTCCAATGATGGAGATTCCACAACCTCCCTAGGTAATTATTTCCAGCACTTAACCACCCTTACAGTTATGAACTTTTTCCCTAATGTCTAAACTAAATCCTAACAATTTTTTAAATCTTTCCTCACTGGTCAAATTTTGTAGACATTTAATAGTCTTTGTTGCTCTCCTCTGGACTTTCTCCAATAGCTCCTCTCAATTGTCTACTGGTACAGAAAAGTGTTCTCAGAAAGGAATGGTTGCATATTATTCTATAAAAGTGGTTATATGGATTATTAGCTCATGCACAGTGGAAAAAATGAAATACATTGACTCGGAATGCAAGATCTGAGAGATCCTATGGGAAATCTTCATTATAATTAAGCATAGACGAATTTGTTTACCAAACAACCACCATCCTGAATTTCAGCCCAAAAAGATAACTGGTACACATCTCATATTCTCTAGGGTGTAGCCTTTGAGATTTGAAGGCATTCTTGAACAAATAGATGTTAGTGTTGGGGATAATATCAGTAAAGATGGTAGCAAGGATAAGGAAGGCTGTTGAAAGTCAAGGGAGGAAAGTGAACAGTGTAATGGATCAGTCGTGTAGTACAAGAAGGAGAAATGAATGTAAGCAAAGTGTTAGCATCAGATGCTAAACAAAACATGGTTATGCTGTTGAAATACCCCTGCCTGATGATCTACTTAGCTAAAGTACTCTACTCGTTGATGGGGAGGAAAAAGAGGTGCTCCTTCCATGCCCCTGTTCAACATTGTGGTATCTGGAACACCTCACGTTGCCTACTTATATTACGAATCATGTTTCTGGTTAGCCTGTTCTTCTTGCTTTACATCCATCCAACATGTTCAGAGTATAGAGTGGCACACTGATCAGCAGGAGATGCTCTTGGAGCAGACCCAGCAGTGCTGGAAACATATAGGGGATTTTTACCACTAGGATAGAGGAGAAAAGGAAAAAGAAGTGGGGTACTGAGGTATAATATATCTAGGTAGGGTTAGAAGGAGAAAAAGGACCATAATAGTGACAGAGGAAGGGGGCAATAATAATGGAGGGGAGATACCAGAGAGGTATGTAGGAGGATTGGAACAGGTGTGTTGCAGAGGGGAAGGGACGCTGAGTATCAGATAAGCAAAGGGAGTGTAAGTACCATCTCTCTTTCTATGATCTTCACTTCCCAGAGAATGCATTCCTTGTTCCAGAAGATAAGAACATGCTTCTTATGGGTTGTAAATACTAAGAAACCACCTGCATTCACTCTCTAAAGGGAGAGTGAAGAAATGGACAAAACATCATCCACCCTAGCAAGACGACCAGGAAAGTAAACAACCAACTGGAGGAAATGATTGCAGAATGATGGAGTCGTTCAACAATGACTTCTAAGGGCTCAGTTCTGCTGCTACCCTCAACCATTTTATGTATTACCTTATTCTGCAAGGAGTCCCAGTTCAACATGTGGGATTCCTTGCAGAGTAAAACCCCACAGAATATGAGTAACATGGGGGCAGAATCTAGCTCAATAGAAATAAAATTTCCTCCAATAAATTATAAGTAACAAAGTTCTAGTCATCATCAGAATGGGGAAACATATGCATTAATATCTGATCAACTGAAACCAAATTTGAGAGTGACACACAGATGGGTAGCAGGGGCACTAATCTCAGAAATGTATAAAGAAGACATCATAAGGTTTTGATAAATGGTGGATTGCCACAACAGAACACACAGTGAATTAATCCTCTTTGCAGATCACAGCAGTAAAGTACAAGAAACATAAAATTACTCAAAGAAGGATTTTCTAAATGAACAGCTGACAATAAGCTAAACTATAAATAGGCAAAAATAAGCAAGTATGAGATTTGCTGCATTTCCTTTCAGTTTTTGTTTTATATTGGTTTGTTTAAATGTTCTGTTGCTTTCAAGATGGCAATGATTAAACATGTCATATAGCAAGAAAAGAAGAATAGTGATTACGTTGCTTTTGGAAAGATCAGTCAGTTATGCTGTTACATATAACTGCATCCAGGGACTCAGGAGATGGATTCAAAGCATAGGACTGACTTTGGGGAGTAAAATGATGCAGTCACAGGAAGTTTTGGTGCTTGAAGAAAGCTTTGAACAAGAGGCAGTGACCAGTCAAACTGACCTTTCGTGAAGGCTGGCAGGTTGAAAAAATATTAATCTAATCAAATAGCACTAGTCAGAGAAAGTGAGATGTCCTGGGATTCTTCTAAACATTGTAAGATACTGTGATAATGGGGGAAGTATCTATCATCTAATAAATGGTGTGTCTACTTGTCTTTCTAGGGAAATGTTAGAAACCCATCATATGAATCAGTGAAGCCGAGACTGGCTGAAGCACTCAAAAATATACCATAGAAAAATCCTTCACTGACTTTGGTATTAGGTAATCTCTAATTTTTTTAGTACTATGATTCTATTTATTTTCTTTTTTCCTGAACAGGCCTGAAATCATTTAACATGCATCTATCCCCAAACAAGCCGGTTTTACAAACAAGGGGCTACATTTGGAGCTGGTGGTGCAGGGAGCAACAGAAGCTAGAGTGGCAGTAGGAGGATGAAAAATGATAGAGTAGCTGGAAAGGTGCATAACCACGGTTACCAACTTTCACTCGGTAAATAAGCACCCCAACTTCCACAATAAGTCAAAAATCAAGTTAATCTCATTTCAAAACAAGTCAATCCCTAAGAACCCCAACACTCTATGTGGCTAGATCCCCCCGGCATGCAGTCTGGGACTCTGGTGGGCTCACTGCACTCCTGACTCTCTTCCCCCCTTTGCCCCTGCTTGCCAGGAGCGGATGAAAAAAAAAAAACAGCAGCAACAACAAGCTGCAACAAGCTACAAGCCAACAAGCAACTCACAAGCCAATTAAGCCAAAAACAAGCCCAATTTCTGCATTTTTTTCATAGCTTTGGCATGTATGTGTATAATATGATGGTAGCATCTGCAAAAGAATTAGAGCTATTTAACATTTTTCAAACCAAAAGTTTTAGTGGAAACATACGGCTTATTTTCTAAAATGGGGGGCTTGGCAAGAACTCATTGGCTTTTTCAATTTTGGGGGTGGTTTGCATCATCATCAAAATTGTATTGGTAAATGCATGTTTCCCTTAGTATTTTGAGAGTGGCTTTGACAGCATTTTTAATTTTTTAAAAAATTGATATAAAAACATTGGGGGCGGGGGGACTAAAAAATTGGGTCCGTTTTCACCCTGGAAATTAACCGAAAACTGAACCAAAACGGAAATAATTTCCATATTTCATGCTGCTGTTTTAAAAATGGTTGGGCTCAGTTCGGAAAGGGACTAGGCCTACTCCAAGGTCAGGGTCAGGAGACCCGCAGAGGTGCTGCTTCAAAGAATCCTCACATGACTCAGTCATTTTACTGTAATCAAATCATAAACCCGTGAGCAAGCATTGCTGGGCTGGCATATCAACGTATATGAATATAGAAAAGGTGTTATCTACACAGAACACAGCACCCGTGCAAGTCTTAGTTACAGTATAACAGCAGCTGGAGGTTGGCAACCCATCCACACACTAACACATACCCTTAGAAATGCCATTGGATCTGGGGTGTACAGTGAAAACTACAACATAATTCATTACTGAGCAGCAGTAAAAATTTATATATCCTAAATTTAGTCACCTGACACTATTTGGAAACTGCTCTTTTTCCTGTCTCTGCACTCCCTCTGACCATGTTAATGAGAGCAGCCATCCTGCTAAGGGAACTGACAACACTGCAGTGGGCAGTGACATTACTGGCATGAAGCAGTAGCTGTGGAATGAAAAGCCTGTTGTTTCCACAGTAGTTTTGTGTGATTTGCATTTTAACTCATTCCTATGTAACTGAATGCAGAAGTTACCCTCCAGCTAGCATATTTGAGTGCAAAGTGGCCTGCAAAGAGTCCTATTTTTCTGCAAGAAAGATACAGGAAGATGTGGATTTAGGTGCTCAGTATGATCTTGCCCCACTCTAACAAAATACACGATTAGGAGGAAGATGAACTATCATACTACACACCTTCAACACGATCTTATTTCTCAGAACATGGCCTTGCTGTTCCAAATGCATTTTATGTAATGTCTTTCTTCTCTAACCACCCTCTATTCAGCCCAAAAGACTAACCATTTCCATAAACAAAACCAAGGCCAATCTTGATCTTGGCAACTACAGATCTGAGGTGGGGACCTTGGCAGAAAACCACCCAAGTCTTCCTCATGTGAGTAGCTGAAATCGAGGTTCAGAATATGTGGATATTTATCAACGTTCACCATTTAGAATTGCCATTGCACATGACCTCACATTGGTATTTTGGGGATGCAGAACCAATACACCATTTAGACAGCTGGTTACAGTTCAAAGGATTTCTTCCAGAGCAGCATGGCATCTGTGCTAATTTAAATTTCTGCTGAAATCGTTCGCCTCCTTATGCCACTCAACTGATGTTAATTAAATTTACACCTCCTTACACTACTGCATCCTAATCTAGTCTAGGGCCTTGAAGTCTAGAGATCTTGGAATAAATCCATTGCTGGTGTAATTCACTGAGACTTCAGAAGAGTTGAAGCCCCGTACTCCAGCTAAGAATCTGACCCCAAATTTCTAGACTTTTAAAACATAATTTTCTCACTAACTGTGTATGACTTTTTATTTATATTTTCCAGTTGCCTTTGTCAAGTTCTGTGGATGTATTAAAATTTAAAAACATAGGACCCAATACTAACCATATACAAGCTAAACTTTAAATATTGAAGTATTCCCTTAAAGGTAAGCATGTGTGAGAGTATTTACAAAACTGAGCCATAGATATGAAACAGACCATATCAAAAAACAGAGCTTGGAACAAAACCAGACCAACTGAGAACACCCCTAACTCCAAATGAGCTTTATCACATTATCATCTCAATCCCAATCAATCACCTCACCCCCATGAAATGCCAGAAGGACAGGGAGTCTTTTAGGCTGTACTGAACATCACAGAATCCATGTTCTGAGAAGGAAATTCTCTAGCAAAGGATCTCTTACAGAAATTATGCTGCCACCACCCCACTTCCATTTAAACCAGGCAGCTGTTTGCTCATTTAATAGATTTAGCAGGTAGTTTAATAATCTGAGCAGGTGCCCTACTCACAGTAGCAGCTCTTCTTCCCACCAAGAGGCACATTTTGTTCTTCTGGGACTCTGTTAAGCTTCCACGTGGCTGCCACTGACAATTTTGTGATAGGAGATAAAGAGATTAGAGAACTCTCAGAATCCTTCCTTCCTAGTTTTGTTTCCCCTTTAGTCTCCCTCTTCCTTTTTAGATAGTAATCATTTACAAAAAGTCTGAAGTCTATATTTTAGCAAGTGATGCCGGTTGTGCTGGAGACAGCAGCCTGTGGGAAACATGAGTGCTAGTAAGACAATCTTGAACAGATGTGTCCAGCATTTTGTGCCAGCTTCTGAGCCACTGTAAATCACCATAGTGCCACTGAAATCTATAGAGCTATGCTGATTTACACCAGCTGAGCCATTAGTTTCACATCCAAATGCTCTCAGTTTACACAACAGTGCTAACACATTGAAACAAAGAAAGGGATTCTGCTTTGGGTTGTGTGTTTCCTTTTTTTTATTTTTAGGTTACAATCCTCCTCTCTGGGGGAGGTGAATAAATATCCAGCTACAGAAAGTCAGAAATTCTTACTACAAGTGTTATAAACTTGTGAAATGACTCAGCAAGAAACAAACACCCCCAGTCAGCAAGAAGTAAAGTGATAACATAAAAAGCAAGGGTTTCCAGTTTGTCATCTATCCCCTCACCCCTAATCTAGTACCTACCTCTCCACAAACACTCTCATCTCCTTGTCCAATCAGCCACTCTTTTAGCCTTCCTCCTGAACACCTGTGAAACAGCCAGGGGAGCTACATTGAGTTAACCCTTTATTTACCATGGACCAGGAAATTCCCTATACTCATTCCGAAAGTGTTTTCTCCAGAAAGGCAACAAGATCAGGTGAGTGTCTTGCCCTCTTCCAGATCTTTTAGTTCTTTCAGTTTATAAAGATTTCTACCACCGCCCCCAGCTGCATTTCAAATGAGAATATAAATTTACCTAGCTTTTTGTGCTGAAGGATTATAAGGAATACTCTTTTTTTCCCCCACAGATACGTTTTTATTTTAAGGGAAGGTATCTGGTTCTAAGTTCACAAGGTTTCACTTCATTGCTGCAAGTGGCTCATGATCATTACATGATTTAACATATGCAAATCAGACATGGAGGGCAATCTATATACATTTTACTTTAGATGAGCATGGAGAGTCTTACAATTGAGAAGAGATGTTTGTGTGTGTTGGGCATAGAATCATAGAATATCAGGGTTGGAAGGGACCTCAGGAGGTCATCTAGTCCAACCCCCTGCTCAAAGCAGGACCAATCCCCAATTAAATCAAAAGTGATTTAATATCCCAGAGTAAATAAAATGGATTATTTGAGCAAATAATGATGTTTCTTTTAAAATAAAAGGGGTGAAAGTAAGTTAGAGGACTTACCGGTATGCTGGAGTCCTGAGCAGGGGGCGTGGCCTCAACCGGAAGAGGAAGGGCCTTAAATCTTGATTTAAAAGGCCAGGGCTCCAGCCGCGGTAGTGGCGGCTGGGAGCCCGGGGCCCTTAAAATCACCCCCGAACTAGCAGCTGCAGGGGCGGCTGGGATCCCAGGACTCGGGGGTGATTTAAAGGGCCCAGGGCTCCAGCTGCCGCTACCGCAGCGAAGCCCCGGGCCCTTTAAATCACTGAGGAGCCCCGGGGCTCTGGCAGAGCTTTAAAGGGCCTGGGGCTCCGCTGTGGTAGCAGCTGCCGGAGCCCCAAGCCCTTTAAATGTCTGCCGGAGCCCCGCCGCCGCTACCCCAGGGCTTCAGCAGCAGGGCTCAGGCGGGGATTTAAAGGGCCCCGGGAGAGTAGTGAGGCCTGGAGTTCCAGGGCCCTTTAAGTCCCCACCACAGCCGCTACCCCAGGGCTCGGGCATCAGGACTCAGGTGGGGATTTAAAGGGCCCCAGGGGGGTAGCAGCAGCTGGAGCTCCGGGGCCCTTTAAATCCTCGCCACAGCCCCACCACCACTACCCCAGGGCTTTAAATTGCCCTCTGGGAAAGTCGGTCCTGGTACTGCGCACAAGCTCTTACTGGTACGCCGTACCGGGGCGTTCCGGCTTACTTTCACCTCCGGTGTTGGGGAATATTTCATGCTATGGATCAGCTTTAGGGCCTTGCTTAAAGCATCTAGACCACAGTGACAAGGAACCAATGGTGAAAGAGAAGATTCAGTCTTCCTTAAGTATTCAACTCCAACTCCAAGTGGATTGTGGCCCTAGCTTTTAAAGCCCCTTTATTAAACTCCAGTGCTTTCCCTGGGGGCTGAAATAGTGGTGAAGAGCTCATCCCATATGTATCCATATACAGATAAACACAGAAAGGTTAATCAGAGGCAACGGGGAACTAAAATCACACTAATGTAATTAAAGGACTAAAAATATTTTAATAAATCTTTTAAATAAATATGTCACTGATGGCCCAAGACCATTTGCCATTGCTCTCCAATCAAATTGTTGAATAATGCACACATTCCTGGCATCATCTGTCAAAAACTTTACAAAGCATCACCAAAAAAGAGTCACATTATTCTAGTGCTAAACAGAAGGATGAGAGAAGACAGCCTGGATTGCAGCATATCATGACAGAACTCAGCAGGGATCTCTACAGGAAATGTTACAAAGCATATTTCATTTGAAGCAATGAACTTTAATAGGAATTTCATTTTACACATGAATGTACACTGTGAGATAATCTTCAGTCTGTTTATTCATCAGCTAGAAATCAGGATTAGAATGTGAAGGTGACATGAACAGTGAAATTTATGTTCCTGGAGTGTAAGAAAAATTGGTATTAACCTTTTAAATGATGTTTCATTCAAACCTGATTTTATTTTAAAAGAAACATCATTATTTGCTCAAATAATCCATTTTATTTACTCTGGGATATTAAGCTGGAGAAGAAATACAAGGGCAAAAATAGAGTATCAGTGATTTTGCGCTCGATACCTACCCTGTGTGTTCTGAGGCAATACTAAATGACACGAACAGCAAGTTCATCATCCCAGCAAAGCAAAACCTAATCCAGCTTTTGTACATTTACCCCAAAGGTCTATCTGTTGCTCTTGATCCACACACACAGCTTCCATTGCCCCATTTTTCCAAAGCATCTAAAATAGCCTCAGTAAATATACTGTGAATCTTTTAAATATCGCTTAGCAGAGGGAGGGAAAGGGGCAGTTGGCTGACTCAGGGGATTGATAATGGAAGTACAGAGTAGAGCTGTCTGAACTATCTGAAACCAGGGGCAAGGTAGGGAATATTCCAACTCAAACTCAGGGTGCGTGAGGCACAGGAGTTGAAACCAGAAAAAAATTCAAATGAACCCATATAAACCAAAACCATTGCATTCTAACAAACATTCCTCTGTCATTAGATCACCATTATGAATAGGTCAATAGTAACTGAAAATTATTTCCATGCGATAGTTCTTTGGTGGTTTATATGAAGTTATTATGCAGTGTCACTCAGTCCATTTACTAGGTCTTCACATCACAAAAACCATCCTATCTAGCATGTGAGCAGCCCCCCCACTCTAAACACAATACAAAAGCTTTAGCAAATCAGAACTTACCCCTTTCCTGGGATTTGGTTTTATTCAAAGAGGGAGCTCAAAATAAAACAAAATCCTTCCCACTCTATTTCCCAAAGCTCCCTGGGCTGTTCTCTAATGTCTACACTACAAAATTAGGTCGATTTTATAGAAGTCAATCTTTAGAAAGTGATTTTATACAGTCGATTGTGTATGTCCCTACTAAGCACATTAAGTTGATGGAGTGCGTCCTCAATACTGTGGCTAGCATTGACTCACAGAGTGGTGCATTCTGGGTAGCTATCTCACAGTCCCCGCAGTCTCCACTGTCCAGTGGAATTCTGGGTTAAGTGCCTGATGGGGCAAAAACATTGTCGCGGGTGGTTTTGGGTACATGTCATCAGTCTCCCCTCCCTCCGTGAAAGCAATGGCAGACAATTGTTTCATGCCTTTTTTCCTGGGTTACCCATGCAGACACCATATCATGGTAAGCATGGAGCCCACTCAGCCCAGCGCTGCTGTTGTGAGCGTTGTAAACACCTTACACATTATCCTGCAGTATGTGCAGAACCTGGCTAGGAGATGCCAGCATGAGAAGGATTGTGAGGAGGACATGGACACAGATGTTCCCGAAAGCAATTGTGGGATGAGGCAATTGGGACATCATGGCGGCAGTGGGGCACTGCTTCTGGGCCCGGCAAACAAGCATAGACTAGTGGGATCACATTGTGTTGCGGGTATGGGACGATTCCCAGCGGCTGGGAAACTGCCGCATGCATAAGGCCACTTTCCTGGAACTTTTTGAGTTGCTTTCCCCTGCCCTGAAGCACAGGAATACCAAGATGAGAGCTCCCCTGACAGTTGAGAAGCGAGTGGCGATAGCCCTGTGGAAGCTTGCAACGCCAGACAGCTACCAGTCAGTCGGGAATCAATTTGGAGTGGGCAAATCAACTGTGTGATATGCTGTGATCCAAGTAGCCAGTGCAATCACTGACCTTCCGCTAGCAAGGGTAGTGACTCTGGGAAATGTGCAGGTCATAGCGGATGACTTTGCTGCAATGGGGTTCCTTAACTGTGGTGGGGCGATAGACAGAACGCATATCCCTATCTTGGCACCGGTACATAAACTGCAAGGAGTACTTCTTAATGGTGCTGAAAGCACTGGTGGATCACAAAGGACATTTCACTGACATAAACGTGAGATGGCTGGGAAAGGTGCATGACGCTCACATCTTTAGGAACTCTGGGCTGTTCGAACAGCTGCAAGAAGGGACTTACTTCCCAGACCAGAAAATTACCACTGGGGATGTTAAAATGCCAATAATTATCCTTGGGGACCCAGCCTACCCCTTGCTCCCATGGTTCATGAAGCCGTACGCAGGCAGCCTGGACAATAGTAAGGAGCAGTTCAACTATAGGGTGAGCAAGTGCAGAATGGCAGTAGAACATGCCTTTGGACGTTTAAAAGCTTGCTGGCACTGTTTCCTGATTAGGTTAGACCTCAGCACAACCAATATTCCCATTGTTATTGCTGCTTGCAGTGTGCTCCATAATATCTGTGAGAGCAAGGGGGAGACGTTTATGGCGGATGGGAGGTTGAGGCATATCGCCTGGCAGCCAGTTTTGAGCAGCCAGACACCAGCGTGATTACAAGAGCACATCTAGGTGCTCTGTGCATCAGAGAGGCTTTGAAAATCAGTTTCATGACTGGCCAAGCTTTGGTGTAACAGTTGTGTGTGTTTCTCCTTGATGCAAAACCACCCCCTTTGTTGAATTTACTTCCCTGTAAGCCAATCCCCCTCCTCCCTTCGACCACAACTGGCAAAGGAAATAAAGTCCCTATCGGTTTGAATCCATGCATTCTTTCTTTATTAAAAAAAGGGAGATCACTGTCAAGGTAGCCTGGGTGGGGTGGGGGAAGGAGGGAAAGACAAGGCCACTTTGTTTATTGTAGCCACGCTACAAATCAAAGCTGTTTGAATGACAGCCTTCTGTTGCTTGGGCCATCCTCTGGAGTGGAGTGGCTGGGTGCCCGGAGCCTCCCCTGGATTCTTGGGCATCTTGGGGAGGAGGATATGGAACTTGAGGAGGAGGGCAGGCTGTTATACAGTGGATGCAGCAGTGGTCTGTGCTCTTTTTGCCTTTCCTGCAGCTCTACCAGATGCCTCATCATGTCCGTTTGCTCCCCCGTTAGCCTCAGCATCACCTCCTACATCTTCTGATCATGCTCACTGAATGCTTTCCTTGCCTCTGTCACTGAGTGCCTCCATGCATTCAGCTGTGCCCTATCAGTGCAGGAGGACTGCATGAGCTCGGAAAACATGTTATCGCGAGTGCGTTTTTTTCGCCTTCTAATCTGCGGTAACCTCAGGGACGGAGATGATAAGGGGAGCATAGAAACATTTGCATCTGCAGGGGGGATAAAAAGGGAGAGTAAATTTTAAGATGATACATTTCTGAGAACAAAAGGAAGACTCTTTCACAGTGAATCAAGCAATTCACAGAAGACAGCACATGTGCTTTAGGTACAAGGTCACATTTTGCCTTTTATATTGAGCGCCTGCCAGTATGGTGACACATCACACACGGCTGGGCAACAGAATTCGGTTTCCAGGCAGCCATGGTAAGCCAAAGGGTACGCAGAGTTGGCTTCTTCCATCTTCATATCATGTGGGAATGGTTTCAAACTGCAGTACCTTCCTTTCCCATAACAAGCAATGCCAGCTGGGTTTGCCATTTAAAAGGAGGGGCTGCGGTTTTGGGGTGGATGTGCAGCACACCCCACCCGCGTGGCTATTCTCTGGGATGATCCCTTTTAGCTAAGCGCAAACAGACCAGCATGAACAGGGTCTTTTACTTTTCCCTTACAAAAATTCCCCTATTTCAACCAGGTGACCATGAATGATATCACACTCCTCAGGCTAACACAGAAAGATAAAGACCGAATGTTGCATGAATGCGACCAAAACCCAGGACCATTTGCTGTCATGCTTTGTGCTGCAATGATTCCAGACTACTTGCTACTGGCTTGGCGTGGTAAAGGGTCCTACTCTGGAGGACGAAATAAGGCAGCCCTCCCCAGAAACCTTCTGCAAAGGCTTTCAGAGTACCTCCAGGAGAGCTTCATGGAGATGTCCCTGGAGGATTCCCGCTCCATCCCCAGACACATTAACACACTTTTCCAGTAGCTGTACTGGCCACGAATGCATCCCAATTCTTCAGGGCAAATCAAACATTAAAAGCAATTGCTTTTAACCCCTGTAGTGTAGTTACAAATGTGTACTCACCAGAGGTGCCTTCTCTGGCTTCAGGGTCCGGGAACTGGCCTTGGGAGGGTATTGGCTCCAGGGTGATGAAAAGGTCCTGGCTGCCGGGGAGAATGAATTTTCCACTTACCTGCTGTGCATTCTCCTCCTCCTCTTCTTCATCCACAAAATCCTCCTCCATGTTGCGTAAGACTCACCCCTTGCAGGTGTCCATGGACAGTAGTGGGGTAGTGGTAGAGTCCCCCCTCGCATACAGCTGATCATAGAAGCAGCATGTCTGGGGCTCTGACCCAGAGTGACCATTTGCCTCCTTTGTCTTTTGGTAGGCTTGCCTGAGCTCCTTAACTTTCACATGGCAGTGCTGTGTGACCCTGTTGTAGCCTCTCTCGTGTGATTTTTGGCATACATATTTGCATTTTTTCTTTTTCATCGGATTTCTGCCTGCACCAGATTCTTCTCCCTGTACAGCAATCAGATCCAGTGTCTCCTGTTCAGTTCATGCTGGAGCTTGTTTGCGATTCTGGGACTGCTTGATCACCTGTGCTCCTGAGCTCACCATGCTGACCAAACAGGAAATCAAATTCAAAAGTTCCCGGGGCTTTTCCTGTATACCTGGCTAGTTTATCAGAGTTGAAAGTGCTGTCCAGAACGGTCACATTGGAGCACTTTGGGATAGCTCCCGGAGGCCAATTATGTCGAATTGCACAATGCTGCGTCTGCACTACCCCAAATTCGACCCAGCAAGGTCAATTTTAGTACTACTCCCCTCGCCAGGGAGGAGTACAGCAGTCGATTTTAAGAGCCCTTTAGGTCGACAGAACGGGGTTAGTTGTGTATGGCTTATAAAATCGACCTAATGTGGCTAAATTCAACCTAACCTCATAGCGTAGACCATGGCTAAGGGTTCCTTAGCACACACCCTGGGTGCTGTCCCTCTGCAGAGCCATTACCACCTTTCTCATATCCAGGTGGCATAACAGAACATCTAGATGAGTGAGTACACTCTATTTTCT
The DNA here is from genome assembly GCF_965152235.1 of Eretmochelys imbricata. Lineage (NCBI taxonomy): Eukaryota > Metazoa > Chordata > Testudines > Cheloniidae > Eretmochelys > Eretmochelys imbricata. The sequence continues at coordinate 49,317,334 of NC_135582.1, forward strand.
AGCAAGACCAACACCTACCACAGTATGTGGCTTTCAGGCAGGTACTGCCATCCTGTTAAGGCACTAGTTAGTAATCTTCTTGGAAGTAGCAGGAAATGTGCTCAAACTTCTCTCATATACTTAAAAATGTTCTGCACGCTCATGTTTGCATCCACCCTTCTTCCCCCCAGTCCCCAGAAGGCAAAAAGAGAATCCTATAGAGGTAAAATTATCTATAAAAATAGGAAGAATATGAAGACAGACACCTGGCACTGTCCTATGGAGGAAAAAAGCACCACCACCACCACCACGAATTAGCCTTCTTATAAAGCCACTGGCCAAAAAAAAAAAAAAAATGATCTCACCTTGCCAGACTGGAAGATATAGAATATATCTGCATTATCACACACAGTCTGGGAACTGTATCCATTCAATTCATGACCAAATAGTGGCCCCATTGAACAAGAAACAATACAGTCAATCAAACTACCACCTTACCCACCTGCCTAAAACAAAAATTACCTGCAGTAGCTAAACCTAGCCCAGTTCTAACAGTATCCTTGCAGAACTGGCATCAAGTTGGAGAATCTGTATTGTAGGGATAGAAAATTGTCTAACTCTTCTAATTGTAGGTCTTACACAATTGGAACCAGTCAGAAAATAAATTCTTTAAAGATTGAGGAACTTAAGAGTTTACTGAGATCCAAGCCTGTCTGCAAAACAAATTAATTTCTACTCTGAATGCATTCATCGTAGCAAAGCATTTTTTAAATCTACTATTCTAAGACTTTGCACTTAAGAGCTTTCTCCATTGTCCTTCTGCCACCTCACCCAGTAGCTAAAAGCCAGTTGTCTCCAATAACTAGTCTCAGTTACTTCAGATTCTACCCTTGACTGCAAATGTTCAAGCAATAACTTGTCTAGAATGGAGAAGAAACTTCAGCACTAAACTAGAAGAAACCAACTGGTTAGCTGCTGAGAAATTGAGGCATTGCTGAGAATGGTTAGGGCTGGTTGTTTGTCATGTTGTCACAGAATGTGTGATTTTGCCTTTTTTTTTTTTTTAAGTCACAGATATTTGAGATGAGCTTCCGCAGTATTAGCTAGTACAGGATCACAAGCAGGGCTGAGAAACAGTGTGCAGGTGCAGTGTGGATCCAGTGCAGATTCAGAAGTGAGATGGAGAGCAGCAGTGTGTGGAATTGTACCTTTGAGAGGCACTGGCAAGAGCTGCTTGGAATGGGTTGTTATGCTATGCGGAGGTTCATGTTATGTATGCAGTGCTCTGACACCACAAGCAGAATCAGCAGAGGACTGAGGGACAGGAGAAATATGTGAGTGCAGACTCAATGCAGTGCAGCAGAAAGCCAATGTATACACAAAGCCTGAGAATGGCCTTTTAAGACAAATGTGCAGTTCCCAGTTCCCATACTTGGCATTGCAATCCTGAGATGGAGCATACTTAGTGTAGCTGGAATCTTTAGAGAATTTGGCTGCCAAACTCTAACAAGTCTCTATAGAGCATGTGAGAGCTGAGATTTTTCCAGAGGCTTATAACTTGGCCAATTTTGGGCACCTTTACTCAGGGATAGCAAAAGGTATATTCCTGACACTAAGCTGACCCCCAACACACATACATTACCAAATTCCAAGCCTCTTCTTCAAAGCATAGAAGCATCAGAACTTTTCAATGGAACAGCTGTAAGATTTTTTCCAACCTGGGTAAAACAAAATATTCCCCCTTCCCTCTTATTGTCAGAAATAACCATTTTAGTTTAAACTTCCAAAAAAACGCAGACTGAGGCCGACATCTGGCATTAAAAAAACCTCATCTGAATGATTAGTTTTGCAAACTTATGAGCAACTGAAAAAATGGTCTTATAATGGGAAGTGTTGGAAAACAAACACCTTAACTATAAGTGGGGATACCTGCATCACCTAAAATATGTCTGTGTGCGCAAGCATTACACTTGCCGGCAAAATAAACTGTCATAGTCTGAGAGCTATGAGCCTGATCCAAAGCCTATTGAAATCAATGAGTTTTCATTGACTTCAAAGGATCATATCCTATACCTCTAATGTGCAGGACCGCTTATCCCCAGGATGCACATATACTTCTCAAGCATCCTAAAAAATCATTTACAACCAATTGTGTGAGTGCAATATTATATGAGTCATACATTATTCTGTTCTCCAACAATTACCATCAAACTACGGACATATGCTTTCTGGACTTAAATCCAGAACTTTTATATTAAACTGATTGGAGGAGATCCGCAGCCTTTGTTACGAATGCTAGTAGGCATTGATTGTACGACTGAATTGCATGAAAGAGATTTGGAGGCAGCTAATTGATTCTTCTTAATTGCCAAGGAAACAAATTTGGAATCTTTCAATATCCAGTGCCAGGCCACACTCAGTCATTGGAAATTAACACACAAGAACTGTTTTAAATTGGCAAATCTCATGCATCCTTTGAGTAAATCCTATGTTACGTGATTATGGGTCATATTTAAATGGGGAATAATCTTCAGTGCTTCAACAAGTGACTTAACTAAGCCGCATATATAAATAGGACTCTTTGTAGACATTGGGCCCCTGAAAATCTACATCTCATCAAAAGGAAAATCAGCTCGCTCTCTCTCTGAACCATAGAACCAATTAAGTATACTAGCTAATTCACTTTAAAGTTTTATAAAGTAATGGGCATATCTTAGGCTGCCTCGCATTATAAACGTCCAGAATTACATTCCAAAAACTACATAATCTTTATCACAACTACTTGTAAAATATTATACTTTCTATGTTTCTGCTTTCATCAAATATTGCAGTATAAATGGGACGAAAGGGGGACAATTCAAACCCAAGACATTACCCCAAACTGAACCCGCTGTAGTGAACTCATTTCTTCTTTTCTAATCATTTCATTTTCATGGTACAGCTAGAACAAAAAGGTGATTCACTGCAGAAGGACTTGAGAAGTGTGACAAGGCTGTTAAGGATTTTTTTTTGCTCCAGCAGAAGCAGAAAGTACTGGAAATCTAGTGAAGAAGCTTGTTCTCATGAGATTTCCAGTTCAAATCACAGATTCTCACAGGTCTGGTTAGGGAGGATAAATATCCAAACCTTTTGTGTGTATCTGAAATCAATTTATGAGTGTTGCCTATCACAAACATGTAATATGTTTTGAAGCACTGAAAATGTGCCATCTGCTGCTGATAATCTTGGGCACTAAAGCAGCTTTGGATTTCATGATTTGCTGTGACTTAAGAAAAAAATATTTTGTGAGCATTTTACTACTTTTAGCCGCAGGATAAAAAGAGTGTGCATTTCATTGTGTACAAGTGATCTTCCATATCAGCCATTATTCTAGCTATGATCCAGCTTCTCTCTTAATGCAACATCTGGAAGTCTTGGATGACATTCATTACATTTGGATTTTTAAAGGGAAGACTTGTCAAGCTCTTGACATAATAAGCAGTGATGGCAGATGCCAATCATTTGATCTCTGACAGCCTACATACATATTTTGGCTTGGATTTTGTGGCACCCAAGAAATAGCAAGCAGTATCAATAGAGTATAAAGATGATTAAAGTACATAAGCTAAATGCCAATGACAGCAATAAACGTCAATAATATAAAATTACTGTTACATGAGAAAAGCAGCATTTGGGAGCAGCAAAGCGAGAGCACTGCTATACAACAAGAGAAATGATGATCAACACTGGAAAAACATGTATAGCAGTTAAAATGGAGGACAAGATTCTACAGCCGGCAACCCTGAACCTGAGAACAGGGAACCGCTCTGTCTTTGACCCTATCAATTCAATACTCCACTAAAAGTCAAAACTTGTAGACGTCATAACCCATCCACACACCAGGACAAATTGCAGGGCTTAGCCCTTGCCCTTAGGAAAGGCAATGAATTTAAACCTGTCTTAGGGATGTAAGAAATGATCTCTGGAAATGGAATAGATATTTGAAGGGTTGTTGACTATTTCTCTGTTCTGCCATGTGACAGATGCTTTTGCGGATGATCATTTTTAGTGTTAGATAAGCATAGCATGAAACAAATTAAAGATAATATTTAGATGTTATTTGTATTGGGAATATGTTGTCAGTAGCACACTAACAATAGACAGTGGACCAGCTAGATTCTGCTCTCACGCTGGAGGAAATCCAGAGTAACCCTACTGAGCTATAGCACAAGCTAAAACTATGCAGGGCAAGTCTAAGTTATACTGTCCCCTGAGAAGTTACAGTATGTAGTACGGGCATTGAGGGTATCTCCTAAGTCATGAACTGCTTTTTGTTGTAATCCTCATATTTTGCCCTTTCACATTCATCCCAAGGTCTAGTATGGAGAAAAGGAACAAGGACATGTGAGATAGGGTAGAAGAATTCCCTTTTAGAAGGGAAGACTGGAGAGACAAGAGGGACAGAAAGTAGAGGTGAAGGAGGGTGGAATAAAGAGGGAAAATATTGAATTAACCTGATGTTTGACAAACTGTCTCAGACATTTTGCTTGTTTGTTATATTCCTTTCACCTCTCCAGTTGTGTCTACTTAGGATCAAAATTCTGATTCTTTTACTCATATTGAGAAGTACTGTACCCTGTGAGCTGACCTGTTGATTTCAGTGGGACCACTCCAGTAGTTAGGTGCTACTCGGTATGAGTAAAGGTGTCAGAATGTGCTCTTAAACTCTAAGAGGCAGAAATCTGTATTCTGGGTGATGCCCAACATACTTTGGAGCGTTTGATAAATAATAAAAATATAAGCAGAAGTATATGTAACTACTCGGTTGGAGCACTATAAAACATTGCTTATCTTGTTTCCATATCCAGGACTTTCAGTAAAGTTACTACTAACTTATAAGGAGTCCGGTGGCACCTTAAAGACTAACATTTATTTGGGCATAAGCTTTTGCGGCTAAAAAAACCACTTCTTCACAAGCTTCAGTTGCATCTGAAGAAGTGTTTTTTTTATCCATGAAACCTTATGCCCAAATAAATCTGTTAGTCTTTAAGATGCCACTGGACTCCTTGTTGTTTTTGTTGATACAGACTAACTCAGCTACCCCCTGATACTAATTTATATTGGTGTCATTTAATAATCACCTACTACGGAAAATAGTCTCTCATTTACTTTTTTGCAGAAGGATGATTCAGAAGAACATCTTCATAAAAGATGATGGAGAGAGTGGTGTGCTGAAGAAGAGATTTCTCTGCCATAAAGCTGGTGATGCTGCCCCTCTTAGGTGTTCTTAGTCTATCCTGCGATTCTGAGAAACTGACATACAAGAAACATGTTTATAGTGTAGAATGTATGTTTTCCATCTTAATATGCCACTGCAGCACAAAAATCAATGGAGTTATTCTAAATTTGTTAAGTGTAACTGAGATCAGAATATGGCCCAGTCTGCCACTTTAACAATAAACATTCTCCTATCTGCCACTTTCTCCATTATCCTCTTTTCCAAATGTTCAGTTCTCTGACAAAGGTGCAAACCTATCTTGGTATTTTTAAATGCTATGTAAATGTTAAGTCAGTGAAGTATTGTACATTAGTACATGATTATTAGTTAGCAATTTGCCTGTGGAAACAAGAACAACCTTTATCCTCAATTACTAAAGCTATATGTCCCCTCCCCCAAGCTCCCTCCCAAAAGTTTTTACACATTATTCATCCATAGCTCCAAAACAAATGCTTGTATGCATTATTTTAAACATACACAGTGTATCATAACTGATCCCCACAAAGGTTTAGCTTATATAGTCATTTCCTAGATTCTTTTAATATGCATATTTTGGCCCTTAGAACAGGACAAGCTGGAGGGGAGGGGTTGGATGTCTTGACCATCTGTTTTATGAGTCCTTGAATTTATAATAGAAAGGTCACCATTGTAGCATATGGGGAATGGATTTTCACTAATAGAACAAGAGTTGGCAAGAACTAATGGAATATGCATTAGGTTTCTGTCATTGTTGTTTATTAAAATGTTCTGGACCATTTATTTCACCTGCTTTGAAGTGGGAATTGCAAGCATTTTGATAATTGATTGAAGGTTTGTCCAGATTCACTGTAGCTTCTATGAGGATATTAGTTTTTCCTCAAGTACTCTTTTGTAACCCCGTACAGCAGTACTCCTACATGAATCGCAATGGATATCCCTATATTTCATACAGCAATAGTACAGTAGGGGTGGACTATTTTTCCTTTCTCCATCTGTGAGCACTACTGTATTAAAAGCTATGCTAAATTGGAGCATTCCGTTTTTCTACAGAGATTCTAAGATGCCCTGAACTAAAATGCGGACCAAAAAAGTATAGCATTTGTTCACCTTTAAATCCTTTGTGAAACTGATCTTTTTCTCTGCACATCAGGCTATCCTGAGTTTGATAAAGGTAATAGTTTCAGTACAACACTGCTTCTAAATGTCCACATGAAATCCTCCAACTGGGGCAGAAGGCAGTTGTTATGAAGCATCTCATATCTGAATATTTGTTAGGGTCACTGTATGGCTATGCAAGTTCTTTGTAAACTTCTTTGGTGCTAAAATAAGCATGACACTTCACTGTAAAGGGTAAATGATAGTCGCGAGATGAAACCAGTAGCCTATTCCTGTAGCAGACCATATTCTTAATTAATCACATTAACTGAGATTTGATGTTTCTGGTTCTTCGTAGTCTACAATCTGAAATAACCACAGTATTAGACGTTTGACGTTTCTCATTGTTTTGAATGCAATTTATGACAAGTACTAGTGCTTTGCAGTGCCCTAATGATTTTGTCAGAGTTTTTTGTTTAATTCCCAATGGATAATTGATTTCTGTATAACATTTTTAGACTGAACATTGTTAACTGCATACAAATATTTTTCTGTTTGTATCTTTGATGAATTCTCCAGAGTGAGAAATCATCTTTAGGCCAATTTTGACAAGCTTTTAAGAGAGTTTAAGAGTGAAGAAAAAGAAGTGGTGTTATCATATCTGAAACACTAAATCCTCCAAGTTTTTTTCCTTAACATTATCCTCTAATGTCCTATAGTTCTACTAAAAAAGAAAAACCTTCTCACTACTGTTTCAACTATTTATTCTACGAGAAATGTAATGAGTGAAGTAGACTCGTCATAATATTCATACAATTCTCGGCTCCAGCGCTTATCAGACATACGAAGTGTTGAGTGACAAGAGAGGAAAAAAATGGGAAACAAAAGAGTGGTAACTTGCATGAACTCAGATGATTTCCATTTCCAATAATGTGAAGCAGCAGGATGTCAAAATTGCTGGTAAAGGATAGCAAAACATTTAAGAAATGGACACTGAAACACAAAAAGAAATGCTTTTTAACATTCAGCAGTGGATTTTTTTTTCTTGACAGGAGCAAATACATTTGAGAAGTGGCCAAGGAACTACAGTAACAATCTTTCAACTGTTATGATATTCCACTAGAGATTTTCGGCTTCAGCGTTTAGAACTTTTTTTGTCTGTTCCTTCAGTGGTGAATGCTAAGTATACATTTGTCTTTCCTAACACAAGCTGTAACAATGAATTTAGGAGCAAGCCAAAGAGGAGAAAAAAATTACATGCTATATCACCTTCAAAAATGGACTTTATCAAATATTTTTAAACATGATTATTTTAGGAGGGGAAAAGCAAAGATTTCACTGCTATATTACTGACTAATATTTCTTGGAAGAAATAAATGATCTTTACATAGCTAATTGGAAAAAAAAGCAGGACAATGTTTAAAATGCAAACTGCATTTTTACTGTGGAGTCCAAACCTCTATATTGTTATCTGAATAATAATTTCAAAGCTTTTCATTTTCCCGGCTCTTCAGACTATATTCATATCAAGCTACATTAAACCAAAGTCTCATTTTATCGTCAGCTATCATGACACATTGTAACAGTCGGAAATCAATGTGTGTCTCATGTGTTTGCATTAATCTAGTTACTTTAAAATCGTTATCCAAAGTAAAAGACTCTCCGTATAGTTTGAGACAGAACTTTCTTATGATAACCTACCATATAGTCCTCTTGGTTGAAGTACAATAAAACTACAGACAAGAAACCAAATGAGAAAAAGAACAAGGTGCTCAATTAGTTAAGATTAAAGACTGATTAGGTCCAATGCATTTCTGGGCAAGGTGAACTTTCCTACCCTAAACTATTTTCTATTTGCAGGTCAGACAAGCTTAATGTACCTCTACAGTAGTTGCTCACAACCCGCATTAAGACAAGGACTGCTGCAGTACTGCTGCTGCCCGCCATATTGAAGTGACTGGATAAAATCTTGCCTCGCTTGGCAGTGATGAGTTAGCAGCAGTGTGCCGCTACTCGCCAAGTCTACCTCCCCACTGATTTTCACCACTACGCTAGAAAATCCACCGTCGTTGCTGATGGCATCAATCAGAGGCTGTCTGTGAAACTTGTTGCCACTGACCCTCAAATGCTGAGCCAGTACCTCCAGCCTGCTGTTCAGCAGAGTACCAAGGTCATGGATACAATATGAACGATGAAGATTCACTGCGTTTCCACTATCACTTCTCAAAAACCGTCAGATCTCTTTAGGAGCCTTTGCCCTTTTTTGTTTTTCAGTATTCCAGAAATTGTTTCAAGATTACAAAATTGTTCACCCAAGTTAATATGATAGAATGACCACAAAACGGTGCCAATTTGGTTTTTTGGTAATATTTGGGGTATTGAAATAAATTCCTTTCAGGTGGTGAACCTTGATTTCAATTGGGAGATTCTGAATTATGAACTATTATCTATCAGTTAGGTCAGCCACTGTCTTTGATTCAAGTGACATCAATGGGAGACCTACTGTGAACAAAGGAGAGTATTTAACTCTTTTAGTAATGCTTCACAGAAAGGAACATTTAAATGCAATGATGGTGTGCTACCTACTCAGTCATTTGCATTAAGGTGGAGTACGTTCACCACAATTCTTCTACGAGATTTTTTTTAAAATAATCTTTTATGATTATTTAGCCAATAATTACACAGATATGTGGGGTCCGTTCCTCCGCTGTTCTAAATAAGTATTGTTCCATTTACTTCACTGGTGTTACACACTGATTTACACTAGCCAAAGATCTGGCCCACGGTATTTTAAATGTCAATTGTGTGATCATATATGATGATTGATCAGTCATTTGCTTTAAAATTGTCAAAATTAGGACTCTGGCTCTGCACCGGAATGAGCATCCAGAGGGGTTGTTCATGTGAATAAGGGCTGTGACAAATATTGCAACCATGTGCATTTTCTTTGGAGAGTACTGCATTACATTTATGAAAGTTATATGGAGAAGGGATTATTCTACTCTGTGAGGGGAGGGTTAACACAGTTCCTCCCGGAAATAAAAAAAAGTGAGGGGGTAATTACTGCAGTCCCAGGGACTGGAAACAGGTCCAGAGAGGTATCACCATAGGGGGTGATTTGCATATACTGGTTCAGATTGGTATGAGAGGACTAAGGAGACAAAGAAAGGTCGTTTGGTATTAAAAACAGAGATTAACCTAAGAGAGAAGCCTTCTTTTTGATTCAACAAATGGATATGGGTCTTTTATTAAATCCTCCTGAATGGTTGGAAGGACTTGGACCTGTCAGGCTCCCCTATGAGGATGATGGGTGACTTTTGTTACATGTAGTGTGCATTTAGACCTTTTACTGCATTGTGTGTGTTCTCTGTATGCTTTAGTCCTTAAATAAATGGACTCTGCTTTGGACGAGCTGTGTTGTCATGTGTCACTGCTAGCATTCCGTCGTTATGGCCCTGAGACAGAAAGCAAAGCTCAGGGGCTGGACTTTTTCTCAGACCTGCTTCAGGTAATCACAGTGCAATGGCAGGCAGCTGCCGTCTCAGATCCCATCAGAAAGGGGAGGACTGTGGGCCCTTGCCCAGAGAGAGGAGACAGTCTGACACATGAGAGGACATCCATTGAGCAGACCACAGAAGGGAGTAAGCTGAAATTGTGACAAGAACTACAGGATCTCGTCTTTACATTGATGCTTTCTGTATACCACTGCAGTGGCTGTCTAACTCCACATCAATACTAGAATATAACTGCTATTTAGTTCCTCCGCAGATATACACCAACCCTTCACTGAGCACCATCTGGGTGCAGTTTTCAGTGCAGGATTCTTAGAATGCAAACGGGAATTTCTGAACATAACCATTTATCCAAAAGGAGAGCTGTCAAGGTTACTTCCCCACTCTGAACTCTAGGGTACAGATGTGGGGACCTGCATGAAAGACCCCCTAAGCTTATTCTTACCAGCTTAGATTAAAACTTTCCCAAGGCACAGATTTCTTTCTTGCCTTGGGAAACCAGTTTAGGTTAAAAACCTGATATGCTGCCACCACCAAGCGATTTAAACAAAGTACAGGGAAAGAGACCACTTGGAGACGTCTTCCCCCAAAATATCCCCCCAAGCCCTACACCCCCTTTCCTGGGGAAGGCTTGATAATAATATCCTCACCAATTGGTACAGGTGAACACAGACCCAAACCTTTGGATCTTAAGAACAATGAAATCAGGTTCTTAAAAGAAGAATTTTATTTAAAGAAAAGGTAAAAGAATCACCTCTGTAAAATCAGGATGTAAATACCTTACAGGGTAATCAGATTCAAAACATAGAGAATCCCTCTAGGCAAAACCTTAAGTTACAAAAAGACACAAAAACAGGAATACACATTCCCTCCAGCACAGCGAATTTTACAAGCCAAAAAAACAAATGAATATCTAACGCATTTTCTAGCTAGATTACTTACTAACCTTACAGGAGTTGGAAGGCTTGCATCCTTGATCTGTTCCCAGCAAAGGTATCACACAGACAGACAGATAAAAGCCTTTTTCCCACCACCCTCCAGATTTCAAAAAATCTTGTCCCCTCATTGACCCTTTTGGGTCAGGTGCCAGTGAGGTTACCTTAGCTTCTTAACCCTTTACAGGTGAAAGGATTTTGCCTATAGCCAGGAGGGATTTTATAGCACTGTATACAGAAAGGTGGTTACCCTTCCCTTTATGTTTATGACAAGAGCCATTAAAGCGTGGACCATATATTTGTACAGCACCTAGCCAATAGGTCTCTATTCCTTCCCCTCCATGTTATCACGTACAGTAACTCCTCACTTAACGTCATCCCGATTAATGTTTTTTTCTTTGTTACCTCACTGATCTATTAGAGAACATACTCATTTAAAGTTGCACAATGTTTGCTTAGAACATTGTTTGGCCGTGGGGGCTTGGAACCAGAGTGGGCTGGCAGCCCCCCACCCCCCATCACCTCCCCTCCACCCCCACCAACGGCCTCGCAGATCAGCAACTTCCCCCTGCACTCCCCACACCTCCAGCCTGTAAGCAATCACCTATTTTGTGGCGTTCAGGAGGCTTGGGGGCGGGGAAGCAAGGACGCAGCATGGTCCGGGGAAAGAGTGGAGTGGGGACAGGTTCGGGGCACAGCCAGGGGTTGAGCACCCCCCAGCACTTTGGAAAGAACAGCAAGAGGAGAAGCTGGAAGAGCCAACCTCTTTCACCCTCTGACTCCACCATATCAACCAAGCATCACAATCATCATTGCTGAGTACATTATTAAATTGTTTGTTTAAAACTGTATATGTATATAATGTCTTGTCTGGCGAAAAACATATTCCTGGAACCTAACCACCACCCCCCCCCCTTACATTAATTCTTATGGGGAAATTGGATTCACTTAACATCATTTTGCTTAAAGTCGCATTTTTCAAGAACATAACTACGTTAAGCGAGGAGTTACTGTATATGTATGACAGACATGTCTAAATTGATCATACATTTAGACACATCTGTCTAAATGTGGTTCCAGGCCAATGGGAGCTGCAGGTGTGAGAGCAGCGTACAGTTGCCCCTATGCATATGAGCCTGAGTGAGGACGTGCCACTGCTTCTGGGAGCTGTGCAGAGTGGGGCAAGACCCTTACCCCACTACTTGCCTGGAGTGCCGGAGTGGCCCCCGGGCCGTAGTTTGCCCACCTCTGCTTTACAGACACCACACAAACTCACATTTACTTCAATTAAAGGTTATTTGTTGTAGCAGAACAAAGACAAAACAATATCAATTGCTCCATATAAGGATATTCCCAATTTTATCCATTTCTTGCGCTGTTGCTTTCCTTGCTGTCTCAAGAATGCAGTTTGGAGCCAGAGCCTCAAAATAAATCTGATCTTCATTCATTTTAACCACCAGGAGAGATTTCAGTGTTTTCCCCATTTACAGACTGGTAGAGATCAGCCCTTTATATCTCACATTACAGGGAATGCTCTCTTGGTTTCAGCATTTTGGTGAACCAAACAAAATAGCAACATGAGCCTCACAAACGTGAGCCTCACTGTCCCTTTCACAACATTATCAGTGTCTGTGAGAGCTGGTAAACCCATGAGGGAACTCATCCATGAGGTTGTCAAAGTCTTCTCCTATGCTGCATGGTTTAAGACACTATGCTAATCCATCCCACATTTGGCTAGTCAATTGGAATTTTAAGGCTGGGTTAAGCAGGATGCAATGTTTTACAGAAAGCAGGACTTTACGGAAAATGGCTTTAGCATTGCAGATAAATAAAATAGTCAGAAGTATTACTATAGTTTCTAAAGACCCAAAATGAGGTCAGAGCCCCACCGTGCTATGTGCTGTACAAACACACAGAGACAGAATCTGTTTTAAATAATCTAAATAAATCTAGACAGACAAAAGGTGGGAGAAAAATTATTTTTGTTCCCCATTTTATGGCTGGAAAACAGATTCACCAAGAAATAAACTGACTTGCCCAAGATCACACAGGAAGTTTGTTTTAGAATCAAACGCAAGTCTCTACTGACTTAACCATAAAACCATCCATCCTCCCTTCTCCAGTGTTATTCTTTGTAAATGGTAGCCCCTAGAGAAATCTTAGGAACAATGGAAAGGATTCTCCCCTCTGCTACAGCCTTTCTATGATGTTATCAGGGTGACCAGATGTCCTGATTTTATAGGGACAGTCCCGATATTTGGGGCTTTTTCTTATATAGGTTTCTATTATCCCCCACCCCCATCCCAATTTTTCACACTTGCTATCAGAGTTGGGCAAACTACAGCCCGCAGGCCACATCCGGCCTGCGGGACCGTCCTGCCCAGCCCTTGAGCTCTAGGCTGGGGAGGCTAGCCCCAGTCCCTACCCCCCCTACGACAACACCATGCCACCAGCGCTCTGGCCCCCCGCTCCTGCTGGGCAGCGTGGGTGATGTGGCCGGCTTCAGCAGGGTTGCATGCTCCTGGTGCTCTGAGCGGCATGGTAAGCAGGGTTGAGGGTTGGATAAGGGGCAGGGGGTCCCAGGGGTAGTCAGGGGACAGGGGACAGTTGGATGGGGGTGGGGGTGTGGATAGGGGTTGAGACACTCAGGGGACTGGGGGGGTTGGATAGGGAGTGGGGTCCTGGAGGGGCGGTTAGAGCGGGGGACCCCAGGATGGGGGACAAGGAGAAGGGGTAGTTGGATGGTTTGGGGGTTTTGAGGGGGGCAGTCAGGGGGCAGAAAGTAGGAGGGGGCAGATAGGGGTCAGGGGACAGGCTGTTTGGGAGGCATAGCCTTCCCTACCCGGCCCTCCATACAGTTTTGCAACCCAGCCTAGATGTTTTGACAACATTAAAGGGCCAATAGGGTCCTGGATCTGCCAGAGAGAATTCCACAAGGCTTTCCAGGTTTTCCACAAGGCAGCTTATGCTGATTTACAAGAGCCTCACCATAAGCCCCAGCAGAGGCCATATCAGGATAGAAGGAGCTTGTTGTGGGTGGGGCAACTACTCTGCAGGTATTCCAGGCAGTGCTGTCAACTGTAACTGGGGGCAGTCTGTCATAACTTAGGCTTTCTAAATTATGCTGGGACTCTCACCAGCACCTCAGGATCAGGAGAATGCAAAGGTTGTTTAAAGTGATGTCAGCTCCTATCTCCTTGGACTGCAAGTTTTGTAGTGCATGTTTAAGAGGCCCAACACAAAAATCACACCTCATAACAAACAGCGTTGTGCCAGTGTTTAAAAAGGGTAAATGGGTTGACCCAATAATTAGAGGCCTGTCAGCCTGACATAGATCCCAGGCAAAATAATAAAATCGCGGATACAGGACTCGATTAATACAGAATTAATGCCAGTCAACATGGGATTATGGAAAAACAGGTTGTGCCAAACCAACTTGGTATCTTTTCATCAATGAGATTACAAATTTGGTTGATAAATATAGTAGTGCTGATGTAATATACTTAGATGTCCATAAGTCATTTGACTTAGTACCACATGACATTTTCATTAACAAATTAGAATGATGCAAAATTAATGATATCTCAAATGGATTAAAAACTGGTTAACTGAGAGGTCTCAAAATCTCATTGTAAACAGTGAATCATCATGCTGATGTGTTTCTAGTGGATTACCAAAGGGATCAGTTCTTGGCCCCACACAATTTTACATTTTTATCAATGACCTGGAAGAAAATATAAAATAATTACTGATGAAGGCTGCAGATGACACAAAGAATAGGGGACTGGTAAATAATAAAGATGACAGGTCACTGATACAGAACAATCTGGGTTGCCTGATAGGTGGAGTGCAACCAAACACTGTGTGTTTCAATACAGTTAAATATAGTCATTTATCTAGGAATAAAGAATGCAGTCCATATTTACAGGCTCTAGCCTGGGAAACTCCGTCTCTGAAAGAGAGTTGAGGGCCATGCTGGATAATCAGCTGTACACAGCTCCCACTGCAACACTGTAAACAAAAATGGTTAATGCAATCCTTGCATGTATAAACAGGAGACTATTGATAGGAATAGAGAAGTTATATTATCTGTATTTGACACTGGTATAACTGATGGAACACTGTGTCCAGTTGTGGTATCCACAATTCAAGAAACATGTTGATACATTAGAAAGGGTTCAGAGAGGAGGCACAAGAATGATTAAAGAATTGGAAAACATGTCTTATAGGGAAAGAAAGACTCAAGGAGCTCCATCTATTAAGCTTATCAAAGAGACAGTTGGGGGGGGGGGAGGAGGACTTGAGCACAGTCTAGACATACCTACATGAAAAACAGAAATTTCATAATAGAGACCTGTTCAAACTTGGCAGACAAAGCAAAGGTAAACAAGATCCAATAGCTGGAAGTTGAAGCTAGACAAATTTAAACTAGAAATAAGGTTAATTTTTTTTTTTTAAACAGTGAAAGTAATTAACTACTGCAACAACTTACCAGAGGATGCAATATCTTCTCCATCACTGGCAATTTTAAAAAATCAAGCCTGGATTTTTTCTAAAAGAACTTTGCATATGAACTAGTTCATATGCAAAGTTAGGAGCTGGCCACTTGCTGATTTAAATTTCCAGTTAAATCGTTACAGAGATTCTGTGACAGATTTGGAATATAACAGCTGCTTGAAAGGGCAATACATGTCTACTCTCATCTCCTTGAGTGATGCTGATATAATGCCTTTATTCTAAACCTGCTGCAAAGTTCTCCCAAGTGACACAAAGCAGCAAGCACAGACAATCAGAGGGTTCATTGCCTTTAGCCTTCTGATTACAGAATTATCTCTCTGCCTGATAAACTATTTCAGCATTGTCCAAGCTGAAAGCTAAACATTTGCTCAAAGGTATATCATTTTTTGCTATATTTTTTCCAGCATCAAATGTCATATTGCTGTTCCAGCGAAACACTTCTTCTGACTGGTTTCAGAGTAGCAGCCGTGTTAGTCTGTATTCGCAAAAAGAAAAGGAGTACTTGTGGCACCTTAGAGACTAACCAATTTATTTGAGCATAAGCTTTCGTGAGCTACAGCTCACTTCATCAGATGCACACTGTGGAAAATACAGTGGGGAGATTTATATACATAGAGAACATGAAACAATGGGTGTTACCATACATACTGTAATGAGAGTGATCACTTAAGGTGAGCTATTACCAGCAGGAGAGCCGGGGGAGGGGGGAACCTTTTGTAGTGATAATCAAGGTGGGCCATTTCCAGCAGTTGACAAGAACCTCTGAGGAACAGTGGGAGGTGCGGGCAGGAATAAACATGTGGAAATAGTTTTACTTTGTGTAATGACCCATCCACTCCCAGTCTTTATGCAAGCCAAAATTAATTGTATCCAGTTTGCAAATTAATTCCAATTCAGCAGTCTCTCGTTGGAGTCTGTTTTTGAAGTTTTTTGTTGAAGAATTGCATCTTTTAGGTCTGTAATCTAGTGACCAGAGAGATTGAAGTGTTCTCTGACTGGTTTTTGAATGTTATAATTCTTGACATCTGATTTGTGTCCATTTATTCTTTTACATAGAGACTGTCCAGTTTGACCAATGTACATGGCAGAGGGGCATTGCTGGCACATGATAGCATATATCACATTGGTAGATGTGCAGGTGAACGAGCCTCTGATAGTGTGGCTGATGTGATTAGGCCCTATGATGGTGTCCCCTGAATAGATATGTGGACACAGTTGGCAACGGGCTTTGTTGCAAGGATAGGTTCCTGGGTTAGTGGTTCTGTTGTGTGGTGTGTGGTTGCTGGTGAGTATTTGCTTCAGGTTGGAGGGCTGTCTGTAAGCAAGGACTGGCCTGTCTCCCAAGATCTATGAGAGTGATGGGTTGTCCTTCAGGATAGGTAGTAGATCCTTGATGATGTGTTGGAGAGATTTTAGTTGGGGGCTGAAGGTGATGGCTAATGGCATTCTGTTATTTTCTTTGTTGGGTCTGTCCTGTCGTAGGTGACTTCTGGGTACTCTTCTGGCTCTGTCGATCGGTTTCTTCACTGCAGCAGGTGGGTATTGCAGTTGTAAGAACGCTTGATAGAGATCTTGTAGGTGTTTGTCTCTGTCTGAGAGGTTGGAGCAAATGCGGTTGTATTGTAGAGCTTGGCTGTAGACAATGGATCGTGTGGTGTGGTCTCTATGAAAGCTGGAGGCATGTAGGCAGGAATAGCGGTTGGTAGGTTTCTAGTATAGGGTGGTGTTTATGTGACCATCGCTTATTAGCTCCGTACGTAAAAGAATAAATGGACGCAAATCAGACGTCAAGAATTATAACATTCAAAAACTAGTCGGAGAACACTTCAATCTCTTACAGACCTAAAAGTGGCAATTCTTCAACAAAAAAACTTCAAAAACAGACTCCAACGAGAAACTGCCGAATTCGAATTAATTTGCAAACTGGATACAATTAACTTAGGCTTGAATAAAGACTGGGAGTGGATGGGTCATTACGCGAAGTAAAACTATTTCCCTATGTTTAACCCCCTCCCCCCGCACGCCCCACTGTTCCCCAGACATTCTTGTCAACTGCTGGAAACGGCCCACCTTGATTATCACTACAAAAGGTTCCCCTCCTCCCCCCGCTCTCCTGCTGGTAATAGCTCACCTTAAGTGATCACTCTGGTTACAGTGTGTACGGTAACACCCATTGTTTCACGTTCTCTATGTATATAAATCTCCCACTGTATTTTCTACTGAATGCACCCGATGAAGTGAGCTGTAGCTCACGAAAGCTTATGTTCAAATAAATTTGTTCATCTCTAAGGTGCCAGAAGTACTCCTTTTATTTTTGTTCTGACTGTGACTATTGACTTGGCCTATTTTTAAGTCATGTATTCTCTGCATGTATATGCAGCTATTCTCCTTGTTTCACTCTCTGAACAAAACAAGAATGTCTTTGCTTAGAATGCAGCAGCAAACACTTTTTGAAAGTTTTGACCAAGCACATCAAAAGCAAGTTATATGATTTTAACCAGTCTAGAGCTCATACTGCTGACAGTTTAGAGATCACATAATGAAATGTAAGAAGTGCTGATCTGATCCATGCAGACCTATTGATGTTAGAAGACTTGTCAGAGCAGCATTCTGACCAACACCATCTCCCCATTCAACAACCTGTAAATCAGCAACCTGCTCTTTTCTTCTTGTTTTGTCTGCTATTACGCTTTGTTAGAGGCCTTGCCTTTCACAAGAGCTGAAAGTGGAATTACTTTCTGGTATGGTGCAAAAACATTAGCTGGTTCCTTTCCAGACTGTAAAATAGGAATTGCCAGCTTGAATCAGATTAGCGACCCATCTAGCCATCATGTAATTAGCTAGTACCAGATATTTCAGACAAAAGGCGCACTTTCCCCATTATGGAAGAAGCTGTTCGGATGGGAAATCTCATCACTGAGGCTGTTTCTAGAGCTGATGGGATTGGATTGTCCATCACTGGAACTTCTTAAAAATACAGAGAATTTTTCAGTATTTCCAGATTATGCCTGTCTTTTTCAGATCACAGGGGAAAAAGTTTATTTCCTACAGACCTCCAGAGCACAAAGACAACATTTATTACTAAGAGACCAACTATCACAGCCTCATCATTCTGTGAACATGAACTCTATGTGACATCAATGGAGGGGCTTTGGGGGTAGGAGGGTTGGGTCATGAAGGAAGAATGGGATAGCCTAGAAAATGATCTCCTTCTATCACTCACATGAAGCAGAGTATATAGGGTTCAACGGGAGTTTGTTTGAATAAGGACTCAGAAAAACTGAGTAAGGACCTGAGGATTTGGCCTGTGACGTTATTGAAACCCTTGCTCTCAATACAGTCTCTGTCAGTGAAATGCAGACAGAGTGGAGAAACAAATGAATTATGAATCAGAGATAAAAACCACATTATAATTAGTCCTAATTATACACAATGAATTAAATAGGTCAGACTGCAATGAGCTGGGAGAAAGAGTCTATTAAAATCATTTCCTCCACTAAATCAGTGCAGCATGGAACTATGAAATAAAGCTTTTTAAAAACACCAGTTTTCAAGCAGTTGTTGCCAAAGAAAACACCAAGATTGCTCATTTCTCATACCCTCAGCAGTGCTCATATTTTGCAATTATATTTCATGCTTCCCTTATCTTTTTTGTTACTTTAATAAGGTGTCACTCCCACCTGAATAAAGACAATCCACTTTTAAAGTGCTGGTAACTTAGTTGTAGTAAACATCCTGCCCAGGATAACTTCCCTCCCCCTGCCTTTTAATTGCATTAATTGAATAATTTTCGACTGAATTTGACATTTCCTGGATCCTATCTCCATTCCCTGGTGGAAGACAGGTTCAGGGCATTGCTCCTATAACTTCTGTATCAAGAGTCAAGAAACCACCATGTGAGCATCTAGCAGGTGGATATTTGGCCTATGGACTCTGTGGGCCAGAACTATGTGTATCACTACACCTACAAAGCAGTTTGGTCTCAGAGAAATGGAACTAGATACCCCCTTTTCCCCCAAGAATACGGATTACTAGGGAGGAAGGTGAAAACATCTGAAATAAGGGATGAGGGTGCACAACCGTGACGTAGAACTGCATGGGGCTGCAGGGTTGCTTCCAAAAAGCAGCTCCAGGACTAGGGATAGTATTTTCCCCTCCTGGACGGCTGTCAATTTAGCATTAAGACTGTAACTCTTCGTCCTTCAGACATTAAGACTATAACTCCTCCTCTCAAAGAGATACCACTGGCTATCACTTTTTAAATATCCTCCTCATAATCTATTTACTTGTGTGAAGTAGAGCTTGTCGGGACATAAAATGCTACAGCAGCTTAGCTGTGCCACCGCAGCTGCACAGTACAGACATTATCTATGCGAACGGGAGGGATTCTCCTGTCAGCATAGGTAATCCAACTCCCCAACAGATAACAGCTAGGTCGACAGAATTCCTCCGTTGACCTAGCGCTCTCTACCCAGGAATTTCGGTGCGGATTTTCACACCCTTGAGCGATGCAGTTAAACCAACTTAATTTTCTAACATAAACCAGGCTTTGGATTAATGCACAGAAATATATTCCACTGTGGTAGGCTTGTGGTGTATTTGTTTCTATTTTAAGAGCTATGCACTGTAGGATGATTACACTGTTGTGAATGTGTAGGGATTCACTTTGAAAAAGTATTATTGATTAAACTTAATGTAGCATACAGTCAGAGCTGCATGTATTCGTGACTTTGCAGCTGCTGACTTTGTCACAGAACCCACCCTCCTTTTGAACTCTTTGATTTAATATTTCATTTTAAAATTATTGCTGCTATTATCTCTCTCATGGTTGTGAAGGAAAGTTAATCCACTATTCCGCCTTCTGCAGACAAATGCTCGGAGAGATGAGAACATTTCAGTGCATGACAGTTTTTAGTCTGGTACCTAAATGTGACAGTTTAAATGTCAACATTGTTAACTGTTTCACTGTGATCATGTTCTCATTACATATTATTTTATTACTATAATGCCTAAAGGTGTTGCGTGTCTGTGTTGAGGATGTCTCAAGATTGTCACCCAACAGGCTCAACTGGAATTATTTAATCAAAGATTATCAATCAGAGATTAGTTCAGCACTATACAGAATAAAGAAAGAAGAGGTACATTACCTCCTTTATGTGATATGCTAAGGAGCTGGCTCTGGCTCTCTTCTCCACTGTAACTGCAAGGACACAGCAGATTCATTCTCCAACTCAGTTCTAGTGTCAGTGTAATTATATAGGGTTTTCAAACAAAGAAACCCTCATTACCAAAAGAAACACATTCTGATGTTATTTTTATACATTCTCAATTTACCTGATTTATGTGTGAAGTCATGATTATTTACAGCTGAGAGAACACACAAGATAATATATTTTAGTGGGTCTTTCTTCCCCCATAATTCTTCTTTCCTGGTGATTCCCCAACAGAAAACATCCGCTATAACAATCATCTCTTATCAGTTTCTCAGGTTTATATATGCTTAAACGAAAGCATTATATTATATATTTATTTTAAGGGAATGGTTTCCCAAACTATCTGCAGTTCTATGGAGATGGCACTGAGGATTATTAAATATAGCCTAACACGAAGAATTCCTGAATAGTGTTACTTATCGGTCAATGATCAGTAGTCTGGGTATTAGAATTCAACACACTAATTAATATCGCAAAGATTCTAAAGAATAGTTAATATACAAATGAATCAAATATACAGAAAGTAAAGGACTAAAAAAAGTGTTAAATATTTGCTAAAAAATACTAACAGAGGCCCCAACTGAAAGCAGAGCCCCAACTGTTTTAGGCAACATAACGGCCATATTGGGTCAGACCAAAGGTCCATCTAGCCCAGTATCCTGTCTTCCGACAGTAGCCAATACCAGATGCCCCAGAGGGAATGAACAGAACAGGTAATCAAATGATCCACCCCTGTCGCCCATTCCTAGCTTCTGACAAACAGAGGCTAGGGACACCATCCCTGCCCATTCTGGCTAATAGCCATTAATGGACCTATCCTCCATGAAGTTGTCTAGGTTTTTTTTAAGTGTAGTCTTGGCATTCACAACATCCTCTAGCAAGGAGTTCCGCAGGTTGACTGTGCATTGAGTGAAAAAAAAATACTTCCTTCTGTTTGTTTTAAACCTGCTGCCTATTAATTTCATTTGGTGGCCCCTAGTTCTGGTGTTATGAGAAGGAGTAAATAATGCTTCCTTATTTACTTTCTCCACACCAGTCATGATTTTATAGACCTCTATCATATCTCCCCTCAGTTGTCTCTTTTCCAAGCAGAAAAGTCCCAGTCTTATTAAGGTTTCAGAGTAACAGCCGTGTTAGTCTGTATTCGCAAAAAGAAAAGGAGTACTTGTGGCACCTTAGAGACTAACCAATTTATTTGAGCATGAGCTTTCGTGAGCTACAGC
Organism: Eretmochelys imbricata; assembly: GCF_965152235.1. Classification (NCBI taxonomy): domain Eukaryota; kingdom Metazoa; phylum Chordata; order Testudines; family Cheloniidae; genus Eretmochelys; species Eretmochelys imbricata. The sequence continues at coordinate 49,339,045 of NC_135582.1, forward strand.
TCACTTCATCAGATGCATACCGTGGAAACTGCAGCAGACTTTATATATACACAGAGAATATGAAACAATACCTCCTCCCACCCCACTGTCCTGCTGGTAATAGCTTATCTAAAGTAATCTTCAGGTTAGGCCATTTCCAGCACAAATCCAGGTTTTCTCACCCTCCACCCCCCCACACAAATTCACTCTCCTGCTGGTGATAGCCCATCCAAAGTGACAACTCTTTACACAATGTGCATGATAATGAAGTTAGGCCATTTCCTGCACAAATCCAGGTTCTCTCACTCCCTCACGCCCCTCCAAAAACCCACCCCCATACACACACAAACTCACTCTCCTGCTGGTAATAGCTCATCCAAAACTGACCACTCTCCAAGTTTAAATCCAAGTTAAACCAGAACATCTGGGGGGGGGGAGTAGGAAAAAACAAGAGGAAATAGGCTACCTTGCATAATGACTTAGCCACTCCCAGTCTTATTAAGGTCTTATTAAGCTCTCCTCATAGGCAGCCATTCCGTACCCCTAATCATTTTTGTTGCCCTTTTCTGAACCTTTTCCAATTCCAGCGTATCTTTTTTGAGAAGGGGCGACATCTGCATGCAGTATTTAAGATGTAGGCATACCACGGATTTATATAGAGGCAATATAATATTTTCTGCCTTATCATCTAAGCCTTTCTTAATGATTCCCAACATTCTGTTTGCTTTTTTGACTGCCATTGCACATTGACTGGATGTTTTCAGAGAATTATCCACAATGACGCCAAGATCTCTTTCTTGAGTGATAACCGCTAATTAGACCCCATCATTTTATATGTATAGCTGGGATTATGTTTTCCAATGTGCATTACTTTGCATTTATCAACACTGAATTTCATCTGCCATTTTGTTGCCCAGGCACCCAGTTTTATGAGATCCTTTTATAGCTCTTCACAGGCTGCCTGGGACTTAACTATCTTGAGTAGTTTTGTATCATCTGCAAATTTTGCCACCGCATTATTTACCTCCTTGGCCAGATCATTTATGAATATGTTAAAGAAAATTTATGAATACTGTGGTGGGGCAGTGCCCCACCCCCAGGCAAGATTGGGCTGAACCAGACCATGCAGATCCGCAGCCAATCAGAGAAGGCCTGTGGAGAGGCTATCAGAGCAGGGAAAGAGTCCGTCAATCAGGGCCAGGCTAGGCCCGATAAAAAGGCTGCCCAGGCGAGAAGCTGTGAGTCTCTCCCAGACCTTCAGAGAGGAAGGTCTGTCTCCTGAGCTAAGGACACCAGCACCCCGGACAGCGCAGTGCTGGGCAGGCTCTGGGAAGCACTGGAGAGCTCCAGCCCAATACCTGTCAGACTGCAGGCCCTGACCAGAAGGGCCTAGAGGGTGCAAGGGGTCAGAGGGGAAGTGACCCAGGGAGGATGGACAGAGGAGGGGAAAGAAGGAGAGTGGAGAGGCTGCTGCTAGAGGGTCCCTGGGTCAGGACCCAGAGCATTGGGTGGGTCTGGGTCCCCCCTTCTCCCTTGTACTGCACCTGGCTGTGGAGGAGTGGCCATGACAGGCTGCAACCGGCCCTTGAGCAGAGGGACTAGACTTTGGGGGTTATGGTTGGCCACTGTGGCGGGGCGAGTTGGAGACTGCTGTTAACCCCCGCTCTGGAAGGGGGTGAGGATGAACTAAAGGGCACTGTCGGAGGGCAGTGACCAGAAGCAGACATCGCTGAGCACAGAGCGACATGGGTCTAGATACCAATGGGGAAGCAGACGATGAACCGGACATCACCGGCAGAGGGCACCCTGCAGAGGACAGAGCTAATTCCCAGATGTGCCAGCAGGAGGTGATGCGGTGGGGAGTCCCAACCCCGTCACAAATACTAATGAGGGGAACACCAGAAAGGTTCATGATGCCAAGATGTTGAGATCAGGATCGTACTTGGAGAGGGAAGAAGGGACATTATTCCACAGAAATGAGTCTTATATATGGTGTATCTGAGCCATCTGTTATTTTTGGGGACCCTGCTCCTGCCTTGGCTCACCAAACTATACCCCAAATGTCAGTGGCCATGGAAAAAGGCAATTCAGTTTCAATGTACGTAACTGCAGAATAGTCACGAAATGCACATTTGGTAGGCTGAAAGCTCACTGATGCTGCCTATGCACCTGTCTGGATGCCAATGTGGTAAATGCTGTTCCTATGATGGTCACCTTCCAGTGTCCTGCACAACAACTATCCCAACAGAAAAGAAAATTAGGGACACCATATGTGCACAGATTTGGGTACATCAATGAGGCAGAGCATGGCCTCTATCTTGTGCTTATGTCAAAGGACACCGTCACATCCTTTCTGTGCAACAGCTTTAAAGGTACACAAGGGAACATACTGTGACACAATGTACCTATATTTGCATATTATTGTAATAATCTTTGTACAAAGTACTTGTAAGGTATCAATTGAAAACTCAATTTTCTGATCAGTATCATCCTTATAAAATATATATGTCAAGTTAAAGACTACCCCGTATAATGTTATTAACGTATTCCAAGCCACAGCCTTATACAAGCAGAAGCTGGCAAACAGGTCTGACTACAAAACAAAGGACTATAGAAGAATTTATTCAAAGAAAGATTTGCCAGCTGTAAGACATGTTGGGCCAAATTGTGCCCTTAACAGTATTTTAAATATTAAGTGATCAAAACCAAGAACCCCTCTCACACTGGTTTTTGCACTAGTCTCCTTCCCCTCCTCTTCAGAAGAAATAAACATGGGGAGAATGGCTTTTGGTAAATAAGTCATTGTCTGTGATGGATTTCAGGGCCCAGTATATGCTGGTGTTCCAGGATTCCTGAAGGCTCATAATTGTCCTCCTGACCAATTGGATGGGTACTTGGATGAGGCTCTCCAGATGAAACAGTACCTTGGGTGGCAGCCAAAAGAGGAGCTAGTGATGATGTGGTGGTCCTAGGACCTCCACAGCTGGTGGACAATGCAATCTGTCAGTCATCAGTCCAATTAGCCTTTTCATTAGGGAATGTTCACTTTCCCTATGCCAGGTCTCTGAACCAGTCCAGAAGACTCTCCTCTGGCTGAAGAGACCACTCCCCTTCACCCTGAGAAACTCAAATTGCTCCAGATTTCTTCATCCCTATAACCAGGTCCTTAGGGCCCTTCTTTGCTACCTGTGGCCACTCTGGGGTACTGCTCCTACCTTCTTGGCAGCATGGTTTCCCCCTCAGCATCCAAAGGTCCTTCCAATGCAAAGGGAAAGACAGCATTTTTTTTTTGCCTTTGAAAAAAGCTGAGAAATCTCTCCACAGGACAGTTTTCTATGGAAGGCCACAGTTTTGATGCTTCTGAGCATTCTAAGAATGTAACTCTCAACATCCTTGGTTCTCAGAACCATTTGGACCCTATGAGGAAGGAGCAGGGGCACATAAAGATTTGTTGTGTTTTTAAGAATTTAAAATGTTCATGGTGTCTCATGTTGTTGGAGGTGTGGGGAGAAATTCCTTTCCAGGACTAGTTACAAGTTTACAATTTCTTTGAGGCAAACCAATGGTTTGAGAATATAGTGGCTTTCAAAGTACCAAATGGAAAAGAAGTGACTTTCCAAAGAGACGTTTATGCTAATGGTCACCCCACTACATATTGTTGAATGGATGGGTTTGGTTAGCTATGAAGGTGAACCAATCAGAATTGCACAGCTAGTGAACCTCAAAAACCAGCAGGAGTTCCTGCTGCATTAGAAATCTGCTGAAATGCTTGCAAGATTGTGAGGAAATTTGAATGGAAATCAACTGCATTCTGAGTAAGGATACAGAGATTTTATGAATAAGGAGATCAGAACTGTGAACATCATGTCGCCTCCCCACCCCCACGCTATACAAGAAAATCCTGCTCCTGTGCCTGCCTAACAATAGTGAAATGGTCCAGGAAAGAAACAGACACATCACAAATTAATTTAGGTTTCCTGGTGATACAGCTCAGCACCATAAGCTTTCCCTCAAGGGGAAAGGAACCAAACTGCACAGCTTTTTCTCTGACCTCACTACCAGACCTTTTCCCCCTGCCCCACCAGCTTATGATGCATGGTTCTCTGTGGGGAGAGGTCAGAGACAGGTTAAACACCAGAAACGTTCAACTCAGGAAAAATTGAAAGGAACACTGAACTGCTGTTTCTACAACTTCAATGCTAAACCTGTCCCCAGCTCCCTTTGGCTCATACAGCATGGCTGACTTTAAGGAGAAGGCAGAGATCAGGGACTAGCACTCTAAGCTTGCAAACTTCCAAGGGAGGAAAGAATGTTCTAACTTTTCCTTAGACAACAAACTAATTTTTCTGCAACTGTGCACCCTTCCCCAAATGGAACCTGCTCTGTGTGGCCCTGGGACTCTCACTGCCTGACAGGGTACTAAAAATGCACAGACACAGGGGCACACTGATTTTTGCTTTCAAAAATGTTTGGAAAATTAGCTTTAGAAGCCAAGGCAGACACTAATTGCAGTTGATCGTTAATTTCTAACACTCTCTCTCCCTGACAATTTCAAGATGGAATAGACCAGTGGCTGAACAGAGGAGGAAGGTTGGAGGAGCTGGGTAAGGGGATGGGGCGTGACAATGGGGGGGCTTCAGCACTGCAGTTTGTGCATACAGACACAAAGCAATGCATGGCATATTATCCAGGGAGGAAAAAGTACTTCAAATGAGCCCTTGATCTTAAAAATCAGGAATTTACCACCAAAAGAAGAGATATTGGTGGGAGGCATGTCACTTACCAGCCTCAGATTCTGGTTCCTGCCATGGTGCATGATCCTCCTCAGGTTTATCATCAGGGTCTTGAGTTCCAGTTATTTATTATTTGGCGTATGCAATCCGGTCAAGCCAAGCCATAGTGTTTTTATCAACAATGGTCAAGGCATGAAGACCTCCAGGAATGAGAGTCATTTTGCAGTCCTCAGTGTGTCATGGTTTGACATTGACATAGTGGACTCTAAAACACCACTGAAATTCTGCTGCAGCACAAATTCCATGTCTGGTATGAAACTAGTTGAGAAGGCTCTATTGCCTTCATGGTAAATCAAACCTGGGTTGATGTTGAGTGAGGTCCAAGACAAGATAATTGTAGTTTTCTCTGTGGACTATGAAGCTCACCATGTGTCCTTTACCATAAATCCCTCACTCGGTAAACTTATCCACAATGACCACATGGTGGATTAAACAAGTCTTTAATGGTAGATGTGGCATATCACACAATTTTGTCACAAGCTTTGCTACGCTTTCCTCTCTGTGAACACTGGATGGAACAATACTGCAGAGAACTGCTAAGAGGATGTAGACTTAAGTGTGCTGAAATAATACGCATTGTGGAATTAAGGTGTACATCAATCATCCTTCTGTGAGATGAGCGAACCCATATCGGAGCACAGTTCTCTGCCACTGAACAACAGAGTGCCAAGGCTGAAGTGCATAGCGTTTGGGCATCGGCACCCCATGTTGTTCCAGCCAGTTTTCCAAGCAGGTTGTTGCATGTTTTGACCGTAGTCATTGTCTTTGTAAGATGGTCATAATATGTAAGAGTTCTATCCAGTGTAATGCCTAGATAGACCATCCATTTCTCCAGACAAGCTGCAGCTGGGTACTTACGGGGGATGCGTCATGAACACCGATCCATTGTCCCCAGCTCCAGGTTATGGTACAGAATAACCTCCTCCTTGCCCACTTGGTTTTCTGGGAGGTGTGCCAGGGTCCCTGCTGCCCCTGCAGTCTGCCCTCTTCAGTGTTCTGTTGACAATGAAACCATCTGGGTTTATGAGGGGATCATGAACAGCTTCAGACTCAGTACTGGGGGTCCTTGACAGCACTCGCTAAAGCTCCTTATAGAAGAGGCTTTCCCTCGTATGACCAGCCCTCCTGGACTGACTGAGTCTTTTGCCTTTCTATACAGGCATTTGTGGGAATGGGGGCGGATAACTATTAAAACTTAAGACCCGGTGCCTGCCCCTTACTCCATCCACACTGCAAACTAAGATGGGTACGAGGCAGTGCCACAGCTAATACACGTACTTACCGATACCCCTTAGTCATGCTAGCTCTCTCCCCCTGTACGGGCCCTGAGGCATGTGCTCCAGGGGTTTAAGTGTGGTCTATGGGGGGCCGGGGGCAATAGACCTATGTGTTTCTACAGCTCCTAGCACGATGGGACCCCATTGCTGACTGAAGTACCTATTAAATTTTTGTTTGTACTGAGTTAGGTAATTATTAACAAAAATTAATAGGTACTTCAGAAATAGCAACAAATAGTCTTTTCTCACCCATGTAGATGGAACAACTTGGGCAAGTAAAGGTTACTCATAGGAGTAAGATTTTGTATGATCAGGCCTTATTGTTATAAACATCTTTATGGAACTCTTAGCAGGTGACTACCTCACATGGCTTGTGTAGGCTCAATACTCAACTCCTTGATTTTGACAAACAAGCAATATGACAGAAGTCCAGGCCAAACCTGCACCCCAAGGATGGCTGCTTATATGATCCAAGCTCAGTGTTTCTCAGCCAATCTTCTAGGTCCCAGGCCTCAGACCCAAGGTCCCTCTGTCAGGGCAGCCTGCATCCAAAGCCTGCTTCCTCCCTTATTAGTCCCTCCAGCCAGAAGCCTTGCCTCCCCCTGTCTACAGAAAAGACCATTAACCACATATCACTGGAACCTCTTAAAAACCAAGCACTATTTCTGCCTGCTTTTTTTCAAGTCAGTGACAAAAGAGAATAGGTCAAGTCTATGATTAAGTGGCACTTAATCCAACCCTCATCAATGGAATACTTCCTACTATGGCAATTTATCAATATTTAGTCATTTTTTTCTAAGGCTAAGTCTCTTTATATATTCTGTTTTCCACCTGCAGTTTTAGATCAGTGGCAGCTCAGTCATTTTGGCTTCTCTGATGTGTTACAAGTTATTGCTATTTTTGGATGCTAGATGTTAAATTAACAGCATTTCCAATATGTTCTTGCAATAAACACAAACAGAATACCATCAACTTCCAGCCGAATCACTTCCTTCCAGCCCACTGAAATATTCCAACTCATCCCAATACTCTCTCTCTTCCTTTGAGGGAGAAATGACTCCTGCAAGTGACACGGAAAGACAGACACACACACACACACCTGGCATGTACACACAGAGTCTAGTCCAGTGCCCTGCTGCCCCCTTTCAGACCAACGCCCTGGTATCCTCTTACTGGAGAAAAAACTTATCCTCACCCCTTACTTAGATCCCTGTTCATTTCCTCTTTCAGGGGTGAGAGAACACAGATACTAAAAGTTAGAGAATTTAGACATTTAAAAAAATATATAACAGCTATCACTGTAGTTTTCAAAGCCATTCAGTGGAAAGAAACAACAGGCACTTCTCAACTCAAAACAACACCCCCAGCTGGAAGTCCTGCTCCTCCATAAATCTTAAATGGAAGTGCAAGGTGTTGGAGGGAAAGTGTCAAATGGCCTGACAGATGGGCATGCTCATCACCCTGAGAGGGCAAGATTGAAGTAGGGAAAGCAACCAAGAGGAGGGTGCAAGATAAAGTCGGGTATGGAAGGGGCCATTGACTTTAAAGCAAATTGTGTCTGACTAGGACTGTTCAGATAGAACAGTCTGTTTGCCAAGTTTCTCAAAACAGGGTATGTCTTTGTATTTCAAAGATAGAATACTTTGGTGCTAAGTGTTGGTTTTTCACAGCTGTTTTACTGTCAAGAATATGGGCTAATTCTTCTTGCTGGATCCATCTGAACAACAAGCCCCTGTAGGGGGGATCAGTGTAGTTGGTACTCATGAGGAGAAAACAGGTGTAGAGGCTTGCTCTTCTTGGAATAGGCTGCCAAAAGTTTAGATGTGGCACTTTGGAAAATCCCACTATGTACCTATCTGCATCTCCAGGAGCTTAAATACCTTTGAAAATTAGGCCCAAAACAACAATTGTTGGAAAGTAACGGTTACATGGCAAGGTATTTGCCAGGCTTTGACACACTACATGAGCATGTGCTCATACATGGAGTCCTCCAACACACACTGGGGATGGGGGGGCGGAAGAGAAAACTAACCATTTCACAGCTGTGGGTGATTTTTTTTCCCCCACTGAACTAGACCTACAACTAGCTACAGGTTGTTAAAAGTCAGGGAACAGTGTCAATACCTGCAGTCTATATAATCGGTGACGGTAATATGTTACAGAGACAGGATGGATTAATGTAGGACACTAAAGAGTGATACAATTATGTTAATTTGTTATCTGATAGCCATGGGTGTAAGTAAATCTGGTAACAGACAGGTTCCTGACAGTCATTAAAGGCATTATTTTCCTCTTTAAAAATTGGGGGAATTCCTTGTTTTTAATCATAGTGCTGCATAAAATTGACCTTTGTATTATTTTTCCCCCAGTAGCCCCAAGTCTCAGACCTATATATTGGAGTTGAAGAAGTTCACTTACATTACCTTAATTGGGGATTGATTTTGCTTATTGCACCTAAACTCCTCTTTCAGCCTCTTGTTATGGTTATAGATTTTGAACCACAGCCATTTATTTATAAATTAAATAGAGAGAGAGAGAGAGAGAGAGAGAGAGAACACAGACAGACACACACATTTGTATGAAAGTAGGTTTCCTCACATCCTACCCATTTTCTTTTCCTCTTATTTACTATCATAATTATTATGTCCCACTCTGGTCATCCTCAGCCAGATCTTCAGCTGATGTAAGTCACTGTTCTTCCATTGAAATGAATGGAATGAAACAAATTTACCCCAGCTCCTGCCTTCATTTGTGAAAAGCCGGATGTGTCTTTCCGCAGCTCACGATGGCTGGCTAGTATCTAGGAGAGGCCACCTGAGAGCAATTCCTTCAGCCCTTGACACTTCATAGAATACAATTAAGGTTCTAATATATCCTGAATTGCAATTCCCTGAATGTCAATACAGCATGCTGCTACCAGACTTCTGGGCTAGACAGTACAATGCTATTTTCAACAGGCTTGACTACAAGTCTGAGAACTCTGTTTCAACAAGCTAAATCACATGTCCATGAAAGACAGAGAATGAATCATAATCTTTCATTAAAACTGCCAAAGAATGATTCAACATTCATCAACTCACTTCACTCTCATTAGCAAATTTAAACATCCACTTTGGCAACCTTTTACTTTCCTTTTGAGATGATAGTATGTCATTAAACTAGTTTTATACAGAATAATTGGTAATACAGTAGAACCTGAGTTACAAACACCAGAGTTACAAAACTGACTGGTCAACCACACACCTCATTTGGAACTGGAAGCAAGCAGTCAGGTGGCAGCAGCAGAGAGAGGGGCAGCAAATACAGTACAGTGCTGTGCTAAACGTAAACTATTAAAAAAATGATGTTTAAAAAAGATTTGACAAGTTAAGGAAACTTGTTCTGTGCTGGTTTCATTTAAATGAAGATGGTTAAAAGCAGCATTTTCTTCTGCATTGTAAAGTTTCAAAGCTGTATTAAGTCAATGTTTGGTTGTAAACTTTTGAAAGAACAACCATCGTGTTTTGTGCTGAGTTATGAACAAACTCCATTCCCAAGAACTGTACCACATTCTAATTTTCCATGAAGACCTGAGATGATTCATAGAAGACTAGGTTTCAAGCAGAACATTTCACGCTCTGCAATGCCTGTGGAATCAAACCAATTCCCTGTTTTTTTCCAAAGATCATTACCTTTCCACCACAAACCACCTCTTTAGAACAGATTACTTTCTAAATCCCAACCTTCTAATGGGTCAAATTTAAAAGAACACAGATGATGATTTGTGATGGCACAGACAAGGCAAACTTCTAGATAATATACTTGCTTAGCCTTGACTTTACAGTGTAATCAGATATGAGGTTGTTATTCTATTTTTCATATTACCCCCAAAGTGCCATGGAATTGCAGCAGTCTGAAAACAATACGTAATGTTATGGGCCATGAGTCCAAGCCTTCAGTCTGGCCTCATGCAATACTCTCATTAAAGTCATAATATTAAGGTAATTATTGACTCTCTGATTTTAGACAACATGGAAGTAGCAAGATTTTATAAGGGATATTAAAAAAAGTCACCAAGTTGCGATCTACATAAGCAGCCTAAAGTTTGGAGACGAGTAGAACTGACCCTTGGATATGCAAATATAAAAATTACACAAAATGGATAGACAGCTATCCAGGTTCTTTCCAGACTCTCACTGTTAAGGTTTGGTTTGAATTTTGGATGGAGGTTCATTTCAGTTCATATATTGTTTGTTTCTATTCCTATTACTTGCTCACAAGTGTACTAATTGGTGATTTTAACTACAATAATGTGTTGTTCTCAATGAAATAAAGTGAACTGAAAATTTCAAAGATGAATGGAATAGAAATGAATTCAATATGGTTACTCATGGTATAAAATATGATTCATAATGTCCTTTTGACTTTTCTCTTTTTAAAAAGGGAAACAGAAACTGACCATTAGCTAAATGGTCTTAACGGTAATAAAGTATTAATATATTATTACATCTGGATTTGGTCTCTCTGTGTACACTATCTTGCTACAAATCTATGGACTCATATTTCTTAGAGAGAGTTAGTGGACAGTACACTTGTAAAGCTTTAAAGAAACATTTCAGAAAACGTAAGCATGTTCTATAACTGGCAAATTAAAGAAATTATGTGTATTTCTACAGTGCTTCATCAGGAATGTTACTTATCATATCAAGAGAAAAGAACTAACCAGTGAATACCTAGAGGATGCTTAATTCTAAGCATCGCTTAAGCAAATCTGTTGAAACTTTTGCCCCATCCTATTTCAGGTGAAAATGGGATAATTATTCCATAATGGGAAGATGGCAGAATTTCACTACTCCTCAGTTGTCAAAGACCTTGTTACACATAGATCAAAGTTACATCACTTAAAAGTCAACTGCCTTATCAAGTATTCTGCTACTTTTTTTTTGAACTTGTGTCAGCACCATCTACCAAATGTGCCTGACAACATGGGCAGCTAGTCATACTTTTGAAAAAATAATGAAATTCAACTGCATTGTTTACAGCTGCAGTACTATAAAGTAGGGCTGTCAAGCAATTAAAAAGACTAATCATGCGATTAATAGCACTGTTACACAATAATAGAATACCATTTATTTAAATATTCTAGATGCTTCCTACATTTTCATATATAATGATTTCAATTACAACACAGAATAAAGTGTACAGTGCTCACTTTTGTATTTATTTTTTATCACAAATATTTGCACTGTAAAAACAAAAGTATTTTTCAATTCACCTAATGCAAGTACTGTAGTACAATATCTTTATCATGAAGGTTTAACTTACAAATGTAGAATTATGTATAAAAATAACTGCATTCAAAAATAAAACAAGGTAAAGCTTTAGAGCCTACAAGTCCACTCAGTCCTATTTCTTGTTCAGCCAATCGTGGAGATAAAAAAGATTATTTACATTTGCAGGAGATAATGCTGCCTGCTTCTTGTTCACAATATCACCTGAAAGTGAGAACAGGTGTTCACATGGCACTGTTGCAGCTGGTGTCACAAGATATATACATGCCAGATATGCTAAAGATTCTTATGTCCTATCATGCTTCAACCACCATTCCAGAGAACATGCGTCCATGCTAATGACAGGTTCTGCTCAATAACAATCCAAAGCAGAGTTGACCAATGAATGTTCATTTTCATAATCTGAGTCAGATGCCACCAGCAGAAGGTGGATTTTCCTTTCTGTGGTTCGTGTTCTGTAGTTTCCACATCAGAGTGTTGCTCTTTTAAGATTTCTAAAAGCACGTTCCACACCTCGTCCCTCTCAGGTTTTGGAAGGTACTTCAGATTCTGAAACCTTGGGTCAAGTGCTGTAGCTATAGTTAGAAATCTCACATTGGTACTTTCTTTGTGTTTTGTCAAATGTGCAGTGAAAGTATTCTTAAAATGAACATGTACGGAGTCATCATCCGAGACTACTATAACATGAAATATATGGCAGAATGTGGGTAAAACAGGGCCAGACACATACAATTCTCCCTCAAGGAGCTCAGCCACAAATTTAATCAACACATTATTCTTTTAACGAGCATCATCAGCATGGAAGCATGTACTCTGGAATGGTGGCCAACACATGAAGTGGCATACAAATGTTTAGCATATCTGGCACGTAAATGCCTTGCAATGCCGGCTACAAAAGTCCCATGCAAATACCTGTTCTTACTTTGCGGTGACATTGTAAATAAGAAGCAGGCAGCATTAGCTCCCATAAATGTAAACAAACTTGTTTGTCTTAGCAACTGGCTAAACAAGAAGTAGGACAGAGTGGACTTGTAGGCTCTGAAGTTTTGCATTGTTTTGGTTTTGAGTGCAGTTATGTAACAAAAAAACCCTACATCTGTAAGTTGCATTTTCATGACAATGAGATCAACTACAGTACTTGTATGAGGTGAACTGAAAAATACTATTTCTTTTGTTCATCATTTTACTGTGCAAAGATTTGTAATAAAAATAATATAAAGTGAGCAGTGTACACTTTGTATTCTGTGTCGGAACTGAAATCAATATATTTGAAAATGTAGAAAAACATCCAAAAATATTTAATAAATTTCAGTTGGTATTCTATTGTTTTAACAGTGCGGTTAAAACGGTCATGAATTGCAATTAATTTTTTGAGTTAATCACGTGAGTTAATTGCAATTAATGAACAGCTGTACTATAAAGCAACTTTTAATATCAAGATTAGGAACATTAAGAGTTCAAACTTTAGGTTTTTTTTAATAAAAAGTATAAAAGTTAAGCATTGCCATAGGATAGGAAAGTGGATTTAGTGGATCCAGCACTGAGAACACTGATTCAGGACACCTGGGTTAATTCCCACCTCAGCAGATGCAGAGGATAGAATTTTCAAAAGCATCTAGGCACAAAACTTTGATTTCAATGGGAGTTAAGTGCCTTAATACCTTTTAAAAATCTGGCCCTAGGTGCCTAAGTGCATTTGAAAATTCCATGAGATGCCCATCTGCATCTTTAGATGCCTAAGCTTCTTTGAAAAATCTGACCCAAAACGTAAATTTTTTTAAAATGCCTAAATGATTAAGAGCTTAAGTTCCATTTTCAAAAGTAATTTTGCAAATAAGAATTAGGCTTCTAAATGACTTAGGAGCCTCCTTTGAAATTTTTAATCTTACGCTACCCTATGCCTCAGTTTCCCCTCTGTAAAATAGAGGACACCACTAATGACCATGATATACTAATGATTGTGATATAATTAGGCCATGGAATTAGATAGATAGGCGAGAATAAGTGCTTTTGAATGTTATTGCTAGGAATGAAAGGAAGAAGCGACAAGGCTGCAGTGGTGACTAAGCAACAGATTATACCCTGAGGGGCCAGATCCTTAGTTGGTGTATGTGAGCATAGCTCCATTGAAAGCATCATTTTCCATTCAGAGCTGGGCAAGATTTTTCAGACATCCACCTCCCCCGAGCCCAAAAATGCAGATTTGGTTTGACAGTAATATTTTACAACTCATGTCAAAAGTGCCAAATTGTTTCAGTCAAAAAAGATAACTAAAAAATTCTGGGGAAAAAAATAAACATTTTCCAAAATACCTCAAAAATGAAACAAAACAAACAAAAAATTTCAGTTCACCCAGCAACCAAAAAGTCAGGTAGTCACACAGCTCTATTCCCATACAGCTGGAAAAACCTTATCAAAATGTTTTCCTATTTTACACCAGAAGAGAATCTGTTTGATCTATATCTCTACATTAAATTGTATCAAACAACTATAACCATATGCTCTTTTTTCATATCAGACTTCACACGACATGACAAACCAATTCTGTGGTTTATGTTGCTAGAATTATCTTACTAGAGCTATAGACATACTGAATATTTTACAAAAAGAACAGGAGTACTTGTGGCACCTTAGAGACTAACAAATTTATTAGAGCGTAAGCTTTCGTGGGCTACAGCCCACTTCATTGGATGCATAGAATGGAACATATTATAAAATAGATAGACAGACAGATACACACACACATACAGATAAGGTGGAAGTTGCCATACAAACTGTGAGAGGCTAATTAATTAAGATGAGCTATTATCAGCAGGAGAAAAAAAAACTTTAGTAGTGATAATCAAGATGGCCCATTTAGGCAGTTGACAAGCAAGTGTGAGGATACTTAACTTAGAAAAATAGATTCAATATGTGTAATGACGCAGCCACTCCCAGTCTCTATTCAAACCCAAGTTAATGGTATCTAGTTTGCATATTAATTCAAGCTCAGCAGTTTCTCATTGGAGTCTGTTTTTGAAGCTTTTCTGTTGCAAAATTGCCACTCTTAAAAACAGACTCCAACAAGAAACTAATTAGCCTCTCACAGTTTGTATGGCAACTTCCAATTTATCTGTATGTATATATCTATATCTTCTTACTATATGTTCCATTCTTTACATCTGATGAAGTGGGCTGTAGCCCACAAAAGCTTATGCTCTAATAAATCTGTTAGTCTCTAAGGTGCCAAAAGTACTCCTGTTCTTTTTGCAGATACAGACTAACACGGCTGCTATTCTTAAACCTGCATATTTTACAGTGTTGCTTATCAAATGGGCTGAACAAAGAGGATGTTAATCTCCAAGCTCCAACCAATGCTGCTTTTATTGGGCAACTGTAGCATTGGTTAGCATATTAACCTCCCCTTCAAGAAAAGGAAAACAAAAGCTGTAAGAAAAATTATTTAAGATCTTTGCTGAATCTGAAAGCATGAGTGTTTTTGCTGAGTGAAACCATGGAGTTAGCCTCAGCATGGCATGAAACTATATTGAAGAGTTCAAGTTTTAAGGCTCTGAATGCTCATTTTGCTGCCATCTCCTGCTCCAGTTGTGGCTCCTTCAAAGGTTTTGCTCAGCAGATACCACAGCTGGGGCTGAAATTACCAGGTTAGGAACTATTTTCTTATTAATTTTAAAATAATAATAATATATGGAAACAGGACCAAGTTTTAAATTGTGAATTATGAAAGCAAGTCTTTGTTAGAAAACACTTGCAAATTTCCTACTAGAGTAGAGTTAATTAACCAATTCAGTGTCATATTGCATCTGTGTCCTTGTAGCAATAAAGTTTACACAGCTGGTAAATTTTAGAAAAGCAATTACAAGACCATTTTGAAAGTTTGGGAGACTCTAAACAGCATTAAAGACTAAATATTAATTAAAACAAGTATTTAACTGTCTTATAGGACTTTGAGGTACTAATGAACTCAATTAGGAGCAATGATCAAGTTTACAAATTAAACTACTGGATTATATATCATGTAGGCATGAGTTTGTTGGTGTTTTCTGTATAATAAGGTTACTTTGCCTCTGGATAATAAATCTAATTTTCAGATGTTCATTATTTTGTTTAAAATGTTGTTGCATAGCAGGAGCACAAAGACATTTTTGAACTTCTACACATTCTAAATAATTTTTAAAAGAACAAAACTTGTTTTATCTGGTGATTTTTCATTTGAATTTCTTTATTTTAAAAAGAAACATAGGGCTAGATTCTGTTGTTATATTGATGTAAATCCAGTATACATGACAGACGTATCTTCCCATAGGAATACACAGAATCAGTACGTACATTCACTTTTAGTTCTAAAGACATGGAGTTTGGGTTTGGTGTTTAGATTGTTATGTGAATTCTCTGAATTTCTGGAGTCTTTAAAAAATGGCTCAATATATGTCATGTACAGACTTTCTGATAGGGGCTGGAAATGCCACATGAAAAACCACTTTCACAGTATTTTGGCAATTCTGGTTTCAAATGAAAAAAGGCCGGGGGAGGGGAGGAGAGGAGAAGGGTTAACAGAGAGCGAGATATCTCCAAACATTTGAGTTTGGTTTGAGTAAAATGGGGAAAGGTTGAGGAATACGGGGTCTTATTTTCCTGAACTAATAATCAAACACAGGCATTCCGAAGAGCCAACTCCACGCTTTTCTTTTTTTTTTTTTTTTTTTTTGATGAAACCTCATTCTTCAGGAAAATTTTCAGTAAAAAAATATTGACAACCCTCACCAAGATGCTCAGGAGTTCTTATATTTAGAACAGTTCTGCCTGAATGGCTTAGCACTCAGGCTGAGGATGCGTCGGACACACAGAACTTTCTCCCAACAATAGGGATACAAGGTGGGTGACCTGAAGAGCTCTGTGTAGCTCAAAAGCTGGTCTCTCTCACCAACAGAAGTTGGTCCAGTAAAAGATATTACCTCACCTACTCTGTCTCTCTAATATCTTGTGACCAACATGGCTACAACACTGCATATACCAATAATAATGTCCTGGGTGGAGTCAGGAAAAACTATATCTTTCTTCTGGATAAAAGAAAAGGAATACTTGTGGCACCTTAGAGACTAACCAATTTATTTGAGCATAAGCTTTCGTGAACTACAGCTCACTTCATCGGATGCATACTGTGGAAAGTGTAGAAGATCTTTTTATACACACTGTCATAAATATAAGGGGAAGGGTAAACCCCTTTGAAATTCCTCCTGGCCAGGGGAAAGCTCCTCTCACCCGTAAAGGGTTAAGAAGCTAAAGGTAACCTCGCTGGCACCTGACCAAAATGACCAATGAGGAGACAAGATACTTTCAAAAGCTGGGAGGAGGGAGAGAAACAAAGGGTCTGTGTCTGTCTGTATGCTGCTTTTGCCAGGGACAGAACAGGAATGGAGTCTTAGAACTTTTAGTAAGTAATCTAGCTAGGTATGTGTTAGATTATGATTTCTTTAAATGGCTGAGAAAAGAATTGTGCTGAATAGAATAACTATTTCTGTCTGTGTACCTTTTTTTGTAACTTAAGATTTTGCCTAGAGGGGTTCTCTATGTTTTCTAATCTAATTACCCTGTAAGATATCTACCATCCTGATTTTACAGGGGGGATTTCTTCATTTCTATTTACTTCTATTTGCTATTAAAAGTCTTCTTGTAAAAAACTGAATGTTTTTTCATTGTTCTCAGATCCAAGGGTTTGGGTCTGTGGTCACCTATGCAAATTGGTGAGGCTTTTTATCCAACATTTCCCAGGAAAGGGGGGGTGCAAGTGTTGGGAGGATTGTTCATTGTTCTTAAGATCCAAGGGTCTGGGTCTGTAGTCACCTAGGCAAATTGGTGAGGCTTTTTTACCAAACCTTGTCCAGGAAGTGGGGTGCAAGGTTTTGGGAAGTATTTTGGGGGGAAAGACGCGTCCAAACAGCTCTTCCCCAGTAACCAGTATTAGTTTGGTGGTGGTAGCGGCCATTCCAAGGACCACGGGTGGAATACTTTGTACCTTGGGGAAGTTTTGACCTAAGCTGGTAAAGATAAGCTTAGGAGGTTTTTCATGCAGGTCCCCACATCTGTACCCTAGAGTTCAGAGTGGGGGAGGAACCTTGACACACACAAAGCATGAAAAAATACCTCCCCCCACCCCAATCTCCTGCTGGTAATAGCTTATCTAAAGTGATCACTCTCCTTACAATGTGTATGATAATCAAGCTGGGCCATTTCCAGCACAAATCCAGGTTCTCTCTCCCCCCCTCCCCCCACACAAAAGCTATTACCAACAGGAGAGTGGGTTTATCTAAAGTGACCGCTCTCCTTACAATGTGTATGATAATCATACACATTGTAAGGAGAGTGATCACTTTAGATAAGCTATTGCCAGCAGGACAGCGGGGTGGGGGGAGGTATTTTTTCATGCTTTGTGTGTATAAAAAGATCTACACTTTCCACAGTGTGCATCCGATGAAGTGAGCTGTAGCTCACGAAAGCTTATGCTCAAATAAATTGGTTAGTCTCTAAGGTGCCACAAGTACTCCTTTTCTTTTTGCGAATACAGACTAACACGGCTGTTACTCTGAAACCTTTCTTCTGGATGTTTCCAGACACTTCTAGCTGGTCAGAGACAGATGATACAGATAAATGATCAGAGAAACAGATTCAAATAAATCCAACTCTCCTCCCCACTCCTGCTTAACAGAAAATGGAGCAGTATAAAAGCATGTGCATTTCACAAACATTTTACAAATTGTAGGATTTCTTTCTCTCTCCACTGTTTTTTTTTTTTAACTCAATCAGCAACAGTGCTTATTTGTTCTGTAAGCAACCTGATAGTCACTAGGAGCACCCATGTGTTTAGTTTTTCGTTAATTAATACACCACGTGTCATTTTGAAAATTAATCAAGGCCCCATTAATGCTATGATTCATTTAACACTTCTCAGTTAGGGCCCAATCCTGATCCCCTGGAAATCAATTACACAACTCCCTTTGGCTTTAAGGAGAGAAGGATCAGGCTTCTGATCCTGAATGGATTAAGAGGGGCTTTTTTTTCCCCTCTCTTTTTTTTTGCATGTGATATCCTTATGTATTTTTTGCAAGTTGTCAGTATCTTTTTTCCCCTTTTGTCAAATGGGGAAAGTGAGGCACAGAAATAAAGGAATGTGCCCAAAGTCATACAGCAGGCCAAGAATGGAACCCAGGTCTGCTGAATCCCAGTCCAGTGCTCCATCCACTAGGATACATTGCCCTTTTGTTTCTTACCCTAGCCTTTTCTGTGTTCCAGCTCAGATCACTATGACATATTCCAACATAAAAGGTATGTCTTAGCAGAAGAGGAAGAGAATGGAACCTGGCACAATTTATTTAAAATGAGAAAAAAGAGGACAAACAAAATCTAGATTGTATATGGAATTGCACTCACACCACACCATAAAGTAATGATAATGGGATTATGAACGTAAGGTTAAAAAGGCTATTTGATTGTACATGTCCGTCTCCAGCTGCTCATAATTTTCTCTGAAACTGTCATTTTGGGCTGAAATTTGTCATGTTTTGATAATATTTTAACACAACTCTATTGCTGATTTGGATGACCAGAACTCGTAGGCAGTTTCATCAAGGCTTTTAAACCATCCGAGGGCTCAGGGACACCACGCTGGTTTGGGATGAGGGAATGCAGCCAAGGACAGGGCTTCTCCCAGGCAGTTTTAGAAGCCCTGATCTTGCCCCCTTGCCCTTCACCACACACAGGCTGCAGGATGTGAAAGAAATCTTCACATTGAAATTCAGTTGTCCTGATTCTGTCCCCTGCTATGGCCCTTTTACTCCACTGCTGTGGAATTAAGGGAGAACAGTCTCCTACAGAGTTCCCCCTCACATAAATGAGTGTCCCTACGAATGCAGAGTTTGTAGCACAGATGTTGGCATAGGGGCAAGCCAGAGGATGGACTATGGCTAGCGCACACTGCATGTCGGCTGCTCTGAGCTTTAGAGCAGCACAATGGTAGCAAGCACCACCTTGGCCCACATGCCAGGGAATGAACTGGGGAGCTCCAAAGCTAAAAGCATGAGCTGCTACAATTTGAGAGAAAGCTCTCAAGGTAGGGCTGTTACAGACTCGTATCTTCTGCAAGTCAGACACAGAGGGAAACCTATAACATATTGCTGGTGACTGTATACAGAGGCATAAGTGCTGTGTGTCTACAGTGGAGCTGGAGGTGTAGTCTCCAGCTCAAGTAGCCATATCTGTGATCGCTTTGATCCAACAACATAGTTGCAGCTGCACTGGCAGCAAGACGAGCTCGCTGTCCCAATTACATACCTAGGGTTTCAGGCTGGATTGTACTCAGGGGGCAGGCGCTAATCCATCATACCTCTCCCACTACTATGGACAGACTACTATTTTTAACACACTGGTTCCATCCAAGCTAGTACTTTTACATCTACCCAAGCTGGAAATTACATCTCCAGCTGCAGTGTTTAGAAAAGCCCCAAAGTGTCTCTCTCAGGTGCCCCTCATTTTCAGGGTTATCACTATCTTTAGTCTCAAAGTTACCTATATACATTCCACTCATTTTTATTTGTGAAAGTTATTTTTACATCAGATAAGCGGAATCAAGCAACAAGATTCTAGAAAAAACTATTTGCATTAAAAGAATTAAACCCACAGCATTTTTAGATTCCTGAATGAATAATATTTGTATGTGTCTTGTCCCACATTTGGACCCAGGCAGGACATTATGCCCCTTCAGGCCTACTCTATCATTTGGGAGGTGTGGGCCAGGCCCACAATTCAGAAAGCATGAAGCCTAAACCACTTCTACTCTCCCCCAGTCTGAGTTATGTCTCCTGCACTACATAGCACAGAGTCTGGCCCACAGTTTCTTCAGTAAGTCTTTGTACCCCTCCCCTCATAGAAGGTCATAAGAAAGCCCTCAATCTCAAACTTGTCTAGTTAGCGTGCAGCAAGCCATGGTGTGAAGCACAGCACACTAGCCTGCCGCACACCAACTGATTCCATGGACCTTGCTGTTACACACTACAAGTTACACAGCACGCGTACAACTTGTAGAACATGGCCAGAAGGTCTATGTGGTCAGTTGGTGCATGGCGAGCCATTGCGCTGTACGTTTACAGCTTGGCTTGCCACACACTGACCAGCCATGTAGACAAGCACTCGGTGTATATTTTATCTCCAGGCATTGCCTTCAAGTTCAAGCACCCTTTTATCAGTACGTACAGACTTTTGAAGAGTGATTGAACCAAAGAGTGAAAGATAAAGCTAGTAAAATATGTAGATCTAGTGTTTCTCACTAACTGCATTGAAACTTGCCAGTCTTCAGCTTTCAGTTTCAAACAGAACCTCTTTTCTTTCTTCAGGAGCATTTGTGGTTATGTGAATTTCAATAATGCTTACCCGCAATTTTGTTGGCTTTTAACTTTTATTAAAAAAGCTTAATCAGAATCAATAAAAATTCTTGATTGGAGGATTTCTTTTTTAATAAAATGCAAAAAGCCGCCTAGCCAGTATATGAAAACTACAAAAACCTATAGCCAGCAGGCACTTCTAGTTTTTAATAAGGAGCTTTTCCTCCTCTCTATGCAAAAGCACATTTCAATAGCATTCGCAATTGCTGCAGCACCTTTTAACTTTTACTTTTCATTAACTAGGACTTAATAGGAAGTAATGTAGACTTTTCTTATTTTAAAATCTATGATTAAACTGTTGCACTATGGGTATGGAATGTTGGTTTTACTACCCAGATTATGAAAGCACTAAAAATGCAGACAGTGACATGTGGATGAAACTGTACAATACTGCAAAAGCCCTGAGATGACTTCTACAGTGGGCCTCAGAGGCCACTTAAAATCTAGGGAGTAAATGAAATATGACTATAAGGTTAACTAGTGACAAATTACATACACTCCAGTGTACAGATAGTTTTATGTGCAACTCTATTTCATTTTTAACATTGGCCTCAAAGAAACAAGCTGTATATTTTGTGTACTGTAAAGAATTCAGTAACAGTCTGCATTAAAAAAGCAACTATTTTTAAAGGCAAAATTTCGACCTTATGTGATCATCCGTTGCTCCCATTGACTTTAATGGAAACTACAAACCTATATCCAAGTTACATCCATCTGCAGAATTTAACCCAATGTGTTCAAGTTAAGCACTTATAAGTACATTAAAAGAAATCTTAATGATCAATATACATGGGAGCCGGATTACCATACAAGCAGAGTAGGGTCTTTCCAGCCCAAAGCAGAAAGATAGGCGCAATAGTATTTGATTCCTCAGAAAACAACACCACATTACAGTAGAATTTTATGTTTTATATATATAAAAATATTTAAACACACACACACCCCTTTGTTATTTAAATCCATGTCAGATTATCCCTTATGAAAAAGTTAGAGAGAATTTAAACCGAAGTGAAGACTTTTTGTAAACTATTTGGACCAACTCACAAAATTTACACAAAGATTTTATACCTGTTATAGAATTCTATAGGAGAAAAAAAAAAACAACACACCCTACAGAAAAGATACATACTCCATTAAATCCCATGGATTTTTACAGTCATTTCAACAGAACCCAATTGGTTTCACTCTTATTTATGCTCTAGAAGACTTTTCCTAATAGGAGTTTGAAAACTATTGGGCCAAAATGCTTGCACTCCCTTAGACTTTATAGTAGATCTTACTTTCTGTGCACGAAAGCCATTTTGCCTGATGCTCCAAGAGAATGAACACATGGAAGTATCACTCTTCTCCCAATCTTTGGTGACATTTCTGTTCTGGGTCTACCAGCCCCACTAACCTTTTAGAGAAAGTAGATAAAATGCTTAGCATTAACAACTATTTCTCTTTCAACTCAGACTTGTTGTCCCTTTGATGTCAGCCACTCAATAAAGAGGAGTTGTGGAGAGCTGCTGGAAGCAGAAACTCACATTGCTTCATTGACACTTGCCCAGCCAACTCTCTCTGTGCCTTGAATGAAGATATATCGAATCACAGATAAGTAGGAACATCACATTTCAGCACAGTATCTTGACTCCTTTCTCCTTTTCAGCATGATTTTCTGGCATTCATGCACGTTTCAAACTTAAAATGATGAGTACTGTCCCTAATTTCTCTACCTGAGAAGGGTGTTGCAATGCTAAAATCATTAGCATTGCAAGGCATTTTAGATCTTCAAATGGAAGGCATTATAAAATTACAAAGCACTGTTGCACCCTTCCAGACTCCACCTCACCCTGGAAATCCTTACTGCCCACTCAGACTATCCCACCTGTATCCTACAACTGTACATCTCAAGAAGTTCAACTTCTTTCCAACTATGGCTGCAGTTCTATTCCCTGAAGAATGAGCTTTCGAGACTTCCCAAAGATCTTATATGCACTAGGACCAAGCGGTCAGTGGAATATCTAGCTGTAGTAGGGTATTACTTGAATGGGATTCCACTCCAAATGCTGGGCTTCAGTGTGACATAAAGGGGAGCTGGCAAGCTTCATTTTCAAACTATCACTTGACATTTGTCATCTGGTGTTCGAGCTTTTTAATTTGTTTACATTATTTACACCATATTTTAAAAGTTCCTTCCCTCTTCCCACTGAAAACACTCCAGATACATTTTGTTTTGAAAGGTGCCTTAGTTTACATCATTATACCCTACTCAAAGTTGGCTAGCCACAGAGGGTAAGCCATTATGTACATAGTTCTGTGCAGGAAATGCCAGCTTTGGCACCCCAATTGAGGAGACTTGATGAGATAATGCCTGGGGAAAGCAACAAAGGATCCCGCATGGTTAGGTGGAGTTTGAGCACTTCCATGGTCTGCTTTACTGTAAAATATAAAGACCTGCTCCTTTAAGACCAAACACAGATACTATGCATCAGGGTTTTCTTCAGCAAAAGTTCAGTGTCTTTAGAAGGTCTGACTTGTTTCAGCCAAGTCTGAAGGTCTCAGATGTGATAAAGTTGAAAGAGGAGTGAAAGGAAAAACCCAGCTCCTACCTTCTTCAAAGAGGTCCTTCTACACTCAGGCCTCAAGCTGTCCACAGCACATACCTGGAAGAATGAACTGGGTGGAATTAACTCCTTAGCCTGGAACAACCTACTACCCTGAAAATCCCTTTATTTTCAGGCAGGCAATTATGGGCCTCTCTTTGGTTGAAAACTTTTAACTCATTTCCTGACAGCCACTGGACAGGATCTGTACACCCCTCTAGACATTGCTGGAAGTTAATTTAAGGAAAGCATTAACAAAATCTATAAAAATGTGAACCCATTCCGCTTAAAAAGAAAACCCCACACCACAGAATGTTCTTAAAATTTTTAGGGCAATTTGTTATCCATGAGTCTGGGTTATGAAAAACTAACATCTAGCTGTTTGCCCAGAGCTGCATATAAGATTTTTGTTGTATCTAATGTGTGTTTTCCCAAAGAAAACAGGAAAATGTAAAATAATATGAATGATCTGACCCTTTGGCCCTCCTGGACCCTTTTTGGGGAGGTTGGAGCGGGGAGGGGCTTTAATAAAATCTTGGATACTGCTGGAAATAAGAATGGAGGATTACAAATTTTATAACCTAGAGTGCTTTTGAGAATCTGTTTTTTAAAATACTATTGAAACCTGGAGCCCAGATGAAGTTTCATTTTTAAAATCATATTTCATAGGTGCAGTGCCATGACATACAATCCTTTTGTGAGGTCAGAACCATAAAATATTGCATTGTTCCTTTTACCTATTTTCAAGTTACAGACTGTGTATATATAGTATATCCTGTACATGTATATAATCCTATACACAAGCTATATAGACACTTCAACCATGAGTAATTAGTTAACAATACTAAATATTAAAAATGTATAAGGACCAAACACAAATGAAACAATCAATGAAGCAACAACATAATACTGCCATCTCATGGCAAAAACATAAGGTAGTATTGTTCAGATATAACAAGGAGAAGAGTTAGTCTTTAAAACATAAATTGAATTTAGTATTTAGAAAAAGGTAATAACTAAAATAGTTCTATTAAGGGCTTGTCTTAGTTCATGACAAGCTGGGGTATGAGTATCTGGCACTAGCCTGGTGGGGCCTAATGCTCCATGTTCACTCTGCTGACATACATTAACAGTTCATTAGATCACCTTGATCCAGTCCTCTTTAAAATGGAACTGATTAAAAGCGCTCTAATGAACTGTGAGTGTACATGTTGTATGCAGTCTAGTTGTAGGTGTGATGCTCAGAATACCTTTCCCAGACCTGAAGAAGAGCTCTGTGATGCTTGAAAGCTCGCTTCTCTCACCAACAAAAGCTGGTCTAATAAAAGATATCTCCCCCACCTTGTCTCTGTTAGTGCACATGGACAGTTAGATTGCTGGTCAGCAGGATTTACAAGGAGAATTAGACCCTGCCAGGCTCATGCAGGCTAGATTCACCCCCAGACTTGCCATGAAGTAATTGTTCATGCAGACAAGCCCTTAGTGTTATAGAAATATTTGACACAGAAGGCAGAACTACCGGAAATCACATTTGCTTTGAGTTTTCACTACATACGCACAGAGGTCAGATGAAGAGGAGAGCCATTATCATAACATACTGATGGTTCATTTAGACCAGTATCCCATCTCTGATAGTGATTGGTACCAAATGCTTTAAAGGAAGGTGCATGAGCCCCCATAGTAGAATAAACCACCCGTAGGGGACAATTTCTTCTAAACTGTTAGATAACGGTTTACTTATGCTGTGAAACATGAGGGTTCATATTCTTAAAGAAAAAAGAAGTCTCTTCTGTTGAATGTAACTGGATGTTCTCAGTATCCATTCAAATGTCTAATCCTTTTTGAATCTTAATAAACAGTGTTTCAATTATATATAGTGGCTATGAGTTCCATAGGTTAATTATGTGTTGAATTAAAAAGTGTTTTCCTGTATCACATTTTGGGCTTTTGACATCCATTCTGTCCAGTATCAGGGTTTTAGCATATTGAGACAAGCCAATGTGTTAAAACAGTACATGAAATCTCTTGAGATATAAGGAGGTTATATTTTTAAGTCCTCTTTATTATAATGAAACCTTCCATTTTGTTTTTGTGAAGCCCTTGCAGAGCTGCTGCAACACCAGAACACAGTGTAACAGCACTGATGGTTTTTTACTCTAGAGAGAATGAAAGGGAAAGACATCCAGAAGGGCAAACTAGTCCATCAGAAATCTGTCCTAGAAATCTGTCACTAGAACTGCAGGCTTTTCTACAAGCATCACAGCAGTCAGCAGTGAAGGCAGCCAAGAGATCAAACAAGGTCATGCAAGAAATAGCCAGCACTGCTGGAAAAATACATGAAATGTAACAACTATTTTTGAATAGTATTAAGATCATGGTAAAAGCCAACAGAAGCTACTAAATAGAAATAGAAGGATGACACTCCATTTTCGCTCAGTTCAGTTTATAAACAAGTTTATAAGGAGGCTTGTGCATTTGTTTATTTGGGCATGAAGTGGATATGGATTATTACTATTATGTTGAGTTTCATTTTCGTTTATAATACATTAGATCAGAGGCCTCATTCGTGGCCTTTTTTCCAGCCCAAAAAAGGCAGGCATGCAGAGAATCTCTCCTCATGATATACTTATGCCACTGGTTGACCCAAGCCATAGCCTCCCCTGGGAATGAGATAGGAGCCGGAATATAGTAAAGGGAACACTGCTCAAAAGAGAAAAGAAACAAGTGTCTCTCTCTAGGCCAGTAACTATGCAAGAGGTAAAGCAGAACAATGAGGCACATCATGACAACTCCGACTTCACACTGCTGCAATCAAGAACAATGGGCATGGATGTCAGAGCTGTTTTTTCCTCCAGGGAATAAATGCTTCAGTAGATGCCCTTTCCAAAGAGATGCCCATTTTCCACTGCACTGCTGGGGGACTCTGGCCTTAAAGTCAATGGCATAGAGGTAGCATATGGCCTTTTGTGCCACTCTTCCCCAGCTTGTTGCTGAGGGAGAGGGGAAAAGGAGGCATGGACAGAATAAAATATTCTACAATTTATTTGCCATTATTTGCCTGGCTTTACTCTCAAATTACAGGATCCATAGGTCAAGTGACATTCTGTCACAATTCAGATAGTCACCGACAACTTAGCCCAGCCAACTCTGTACCTAAATCACTCAAGCATTGTGATAAGGAGAATAAATGTAAGTTTGTTTCTCTTTTGGTGTTTCCATTATATTTTAAGAGGAAAATATCTGAGGGGAAATGAGGTGGAAATTTAACAAAAAACAAAAACAAAAAAAATCAGACAAAAGGCAAGGAAAACAGCATAGAGATGTAAAAGCTCTGAAAGCACAAAGCAGTGCAGATGAAATTCAAAGATATGTAGAGATGGTAGAAAAAAGTATAGTGTGAAAAATTTCTAAAGAAATTAACATTTTTCAATTCATTTGAAAAGGTTTCCATTACATTTTTTATGATTTTGTAAACAAATTATTTTTAATTGGAAAACTTTAATTTCATTTTTATGGGAAAATAACCAATCACCTTTTACCTTTTCCGCCACAGAAAAATGGAGTGAGAGGATAAGTAAAAGCATTTGAGAAAGTATTTTCCCCCCTATATTAACAAAACATTTTTTAAATGTTCAAAATTATTCATTTTAAAAATGAAAAATTTGACCAAAATGAAAAAAATTCTGCAGATTTTTTTTAGTTTAAGTGACAAGACATTTTCAGTTGAAAAAAAATTTTGTTGGGAAATTTTCAACCATCTCCAAAAATGGAAAAGTTGCAGAACTTTGAGAGCTGCTTTCCTACATTTTATCCCTAGTAATTCATGTTCACTCACATATACAGTGAAAGAACACTAGTGAAGGGGCATGTTTTTAACTCTAAGAAGCTCTTTTAAATTATTAGAATACTTACCTCAAAAATCTGAGGTTTATTCATGCAAATACTCCTTACTGACATAAGTAATCTTGTTGATTCTGGTGGAACCAGTTACATAAGCGAGAAATACTCACGTGAGCAAGGATTGCAGGACTCACCAATAACAGAGCTGGGTGAAAAAAAATTTTGAATTAAAAAAATTTTGTTGGAAGGAATTTTTTTAAATGAAACTTTGAAAAAATTTCCAACTTTGGAGAAATTCCAGACTGGCAAAGTTGCCCTTGGCGGGGGAGGGGTGGCACTAATCTTTGAAAAGATGGCGATGTTCTGAAAACTTAAACTGTGTACATTGGGGATGTGGAAGGGGAAGGAGATTAGTGGAAAAAAATGAGACCAGGGAAACACAAACAATCCAAAATTTCCCATAAAAAAAAAAAATCAAAAATTTTCCTTCAAGAAATGTTGCTTCCAGTTACACACTTTTTTTTGGGGGGGGGGTGAGGGGGGGAAGTTGGTGGCAAAATTTCTGCCAACTTTAGCCAATAACCCAAGGCTACGGCTTTGCTGCCAAAAAGGTGTGTCCGGTGAGATACAGACTATGAGTTTCCTATTCCCTGCAAAATCCTAGTGGAGACCAGGCTAAACTTTTTACCTTGATGTAGCTAGGCAAGGTCAGCCTCGGTGAGGGGGTATAGTGTTGAGTTCACCTAGCTACAGTGAAGTAAACAGACATGACTTAGCACAGTTATTTTTTATCTCATCTTTTGACAATGAAGGCATAGCACAGCTTTGGATAATGCAAAGGATTTGGACAATAGGAGTATTACTGTAGATTTCTCTGTTAAGTAAAATGTTATCATAAAAAGGTAGTATTTTTAGAAAGAAGGGCCACAGTACTTATCTGGTGGAGCACTTAAGCTATTTTTGGAGGATGTGTAAAACCAGTCATAATGAACCCTGGTTATTAAAACCCCAGTGGCACATTTCAAAACAGTGGGTATATACTGGAGTGTTAAAGCCCGCTGCTTCCAACCTCGAAGGGACTGTATTCCAGTGATGGATGAAGTGATTGCTGTAATCCTGCAATCAAACATTCGTGGGCAGACGCAGCCCTTGTGGAACCCCACTGAACACTGTAGGCCCCTAAGTGGATGCAGTGGTTTGTACACATAGATGCGATTGCAGGACTGAGCCCAGAGTTTGTAATCACTTGACTAACTGCAAAGCAAATTATGATGCTGTGTTTAAATGATGCATTGTAAAAATACATTGTTTTGAAAAAAATAGCCTGAAAATACGTTTTAAAAAATAAGTAGCCATGTGTCTTCAAAAAGACAAGAGTAGCCAACATTCTAATGACACCGCACCTTTTCTGTGAGTTGGTAAGTAGCACACTCAGCAGCACAGTTAAGGGTGACGCCCTTGCTCACACCAAGACATACCTTACTTCCATGGGACTATTCATGATATAAGACAGGGGTGACCAAAATGTGGCTTGCGAGCCGCATGCGGCTCTTTTACAGTTGAACTACAGCTCATGGAGCCTCACACCTCCCCCACATTCTCCACCTACCTCCCGGCAGCTCACCGCTGCCTCTCCCCAGCTGCTGTGCAGGGAGAGGGCCTGGCAGCACCATGCGGCTGAACGGGGCCAGCAAACCCTGGCAAAATCTGTGGGGGGCGGGGACGGGGAGTGGGCTTCAGCCCTAGGCACCAGGACTCAGGTTTCAGGCCCCCTGCCTGGGGCTGAAGGCCTTGGGCTTCAGCTTTGGCCTCCTCGCTCAGGGCGGTGGGACTTGGGCTTTGGCCCCACTGACTGGGGTGGTGGGTCTCGGACAGGCTCAGGCTTCGTTCTCCTCTCCTGGGGTCATGTAGTAATTCTTGTGGTTGGAATGGGGGGGGTCACAGTACAATGAAGTTTGTGAACCTCTGGACTAGATGATAACAATGGTCCAATCTGGCCTTGGAATCTATAAAATCTATGAGTTCCGGTGATAATGTCAGAATTGCTCAATGTGACACTTGTTCTTCATAACTATAGATTGCGATCACACCTTCATATCTTCCACAACATTTCCATAGAACTATCAATTAAAATTCAAAAGGTAGAAACATAAATAATGAATAATATTGGATTAAATTGAATAAATACCAATGAAAAATATTTATTTATAATCCCTCTCATGACTCTGGCCCAGAACGCCTTTTAGCAACATGAGGGAGTGCATAAAAACTGACAAATACATTCTACAAACGCCACAATGTTCTACAGTATTATTAAAAGGTACCCAATCAAATTCAAGTCCTCAAATTAGCTCTCTTGGCAAGCGGGGATCATGAGCCTTTGCAGAGGCATCAGCCTTTTAAGCAGCTTGAGGGATGGAGAACTGAAACTCTTTAAATTCACTGAAAATTTCTGTTTTCAATCTGACCCAAAATGTTTGTTTTTTCCATTTTTCATCATTACCAATGAACTGAAAAATCTGTTATTTCACTATATTCTATTTAAGTTTTGCTTAAGGTTTTCTGGGGGGTCAATTTCACTCAAATATGAACATTAATTGACCTAAACATCATGAATATTAACAACATATATGCTATACTATTATTTCTGTTAATTCATTTTGTCAAATTCCCTTCAATATTGTAGGTTCAATATTGTGTGTTCACGTTACACTTGAAGACTAATAAGCATAGGCGTAGTTTGACTTTTATATTGGTTGGGAGGGAGGCAGCTCCAGTCAGGCCAACGGGGCCATGCGTGGGGGGACAAATTCTGCACCTGCCCAAGGCTTGCAGTTGGGGGGGGGGCAACGCCTCCCACTCCCCTTCCAAACTATGGGCCATGCTAATAAGGTAAACTGATAAAAAGTTAAATGAAAAAGTAGGGTGCAAAATGTTTCAGGAAGTAGGCAGAGTAGAAAACCAATAAGAGACAACTAGATGGAGGCAAGCCAAGCTGTATGTATTACACAGAGACCTCCCACTGGGGTTAGCCCAGCTTTTGGGAAATGTTATTCTATCCGTACAACCTAACACAACATTTGCAAAATCTCAGTTCTGCAAAGTTCACACATGCCAACCAACAACCAAAAAAGAAAAGGGGGGGATGAAGGGGTGCATTTGAACAATGCTACACGTGATAGTCACTTTTGGATAAATATATATGGCTAAAGCAGTCCAAGGTATGGGCTGATGGGACAGGACAGAAGATAATAAGCAGCAAGTTAGAGCTAGGGGAAGAGCCCCAGGAAGCTTGAAACGACTTTTGGCAGATTAGTGGAAAACTGGGAAGAAGGATGCTGTGTACAGACACAAAATACTTAGCTAATCTTGCTATTTCTACTACAATTGCTACTTTATACCCAGATAGGCAATCTGAGTATTGGCCTTGGGCAGCTGCTAGGAGCTAAGAATAGGGTGAGACGGAGATGTTGGGAGACAGAAAAGGAGCAAAGAAGAAATTTAATAATTTTATTAAGATGATGTTTATTAAGATGATGATGATGACACGGTCTCCCACAGTATTCTTGTCAGCAAGTTAAGGAAGTATGGGCTGGATGAATGCACTATAAGGTGGGTAGAAAGCTGGCTAGATTGTCGGGCTCAACGGGTAGTGATCAATGGCTCCATGTCTAATTGGCAGCCGGTGTCAAGTGGAGTGCCCCAGGGGTCGGTCCTGGGGCCGGTTTTGTTCAATATCTTCATAAATGATCTGGAGGATGGTGTGGATTGCACTCTCAGCAAATTTGCGGACGATACTAAACTGGGAGGAGTGGTAGATACGCTGGAGGGGAGGGATAGGATACAGAAGGACCTAGACAAATTGGAGGATTGGGCCAAAAGAAATCTGATGAGGTTCAACAAGGACAAGTGCAGAGTCCTGCACTTAGGATGGAAGAATCCAATGCACCGCTACAGACTAGGGACCGAATGGCTAGGCAGCAGTTCCGCGGAAAAGGACCTAGGGGTGACAGTGGACGAGAACCTGGATATGAGTCAGCAGTGTGCCCTTGTTGCCAAGAAGGCCAATGGCATTTTCGGATGTATAAGTAGGGGCATAGCGAGCAGATCGAGGGACGTGATTGTCCCCCTCTATTCGACATTGGTGAGGCCTCATCTGGAGTACTGTGTCCAGTTTTGGGCCTCACACTACAAGAAGGATGTGGATAAATTGGAGAGAGTCCAGCGAAGGGCAACAAAAATGATTAGGGGTCTAGTACACATGACTTATGAGGAGAGGCTGAGGGAGCTGGGATTGTTTAGCCTGCAGAAGAGAAGAATGAGGGGGGATTTGATAGCTGCTTTCAACTACCTGAAAGGGGGTTCCAAAGAGGATGGCTCTAGACTGTTCTCAATGGTAGCAGATGACAGAACGAGGAGTAATGGTCTCAAGTTGCAGTGGGGGAGGTTTAGATTGGATATTAGGAAAAACTTTTTCACTAAGAGGGTGGTGAAACACTGGAATGCGTTGCCTAGGGAGGTGGTGGAATCTCCTTCCTTGGAAGTTTTTAAGGTCAGGCTTGACAAAGCCCTGGCTGGGATGATTTAACTGGGAATTGGTCCTGCTTCGAGCAGGGGGTTGGACTAGATGACCTTCAGGGGTCCCTTCCAACCCTGATATTCTATGATTCTATGATTCTATGTTGAAGTAAAAAGAAAATGGTACAGAGTTTAAGCATAGAAGTTTCTGGTTATCAGGGAATAAGGTACAGATTATCAAGGGGTGCGAAATTCAGTTTAAGAACGGGTGGTGTACGGAATACATAATCTGCAATCTCCCTGATTGGGGGTAAAAGGTTAACAGGTCAAAGTACAGACATTGAGATATGGGAGTATGTTGTTCATATTATGGCTATGTTCAGGTATGGAATATAATGAGTGGATAGGATGATGAGGCTGGATTTACCCTCATTTGGTGAGATTTAATGTTCAGTGAGTTTATGTTTCCAGTTCATATGGTCCAATGGAAAAAGTCTCTCAGTCCCTTTCCCATAGTTGATGCACGATGTCGTACCAGCTCACACCTCTTGGTACTGATGGTGGCCGGTGATGTGTAGTAGCAGCCCTGGGGGTCATTCTTGATTTATACATTGTATTCCTAAAAGCTCACGCTTTAGGGCTTCAGGAGGTGCAGTTCATCCAATGGTACATAACAATTAGCTCCCCCCACCCCCCTGTTCCTTGAAAATGTGGCCCTCATAAGTTCAAATCTACCAACGTGCTCAGACATCTCATATTCCAAATATAGAATGAGTTTAAATTACATTTCCTTCTTGTTTTCATAGATTCTATAATATTAAAGTTGTATTTATATAGTACATTTCAAAATACAAATAAGTGATATAAATATTAGTTCAAGGCTCTAGGTTTTTTGCCACCCCAAGCTCCGAGAGCACAACTGCCCAAGCAAAAAAAAAAAAAAAAAAGTGGCCGGAATGCTGCCCCTAGAATCGTGCTGCCCCAGGCACACGCTTGCTTTGCGGGTGCCTAGAGCCAGTCCTGGCCAGAATACTTCTGCCATGACACAGGGTCTTGTCAGAAAGGAGATCCCAGAGAGTCCACTAAAAACAAACAAAACTTATCAAACAAAAACAATTTCTGGGACATAACTAGAAGCAGCAGCAAGTTTGTCAGAACAATTATATTTCTAAGCACTTTTAAACGTGCCACCTAGGGCCCTGATCCTGCTATTACAATGCCTGGACAGACCCCTGTACCCACAGAAGTCCCCATTGATTGGTGGGGCTCCAAACATTTCATAACGTAGGATCAGAGACTGGAACTGTACTCTGTTTGGATGTGAAATCAGAAGGACAGAGAAAGTTGGCCTACCATATCTGTGACTAGACTTTTCACAATTCTGGGTTTGCAATAGCCATTCTGTGTCATATAGAGGATACACTTAAAGGTTCTTTTCAGCTTTAAATGTATTAGTGATTCCAACAATATTCCCTAAACTTTAAATATGAAATGCTGCTAGGACCAGTAACACCTCAACAAAGAGCACGCGTTTTAACTGTGTGAGCTGGATCTTAATTTTTAATTAATTGTTTTATATTATTTTTAAATAAAGTTTAATAAGATCTGGCTGCTAGCAGATAGTTCACAACTTTTTTGAAAAAAACATATATCCCCATCTTAAACATCCTCTTCCCCCCTCATTTACCGTGGGGAACAATGCAAAAAATAATGTAGCCAAATATTTGGACATTAATATCCAACCCACATTTTTTCCAAGCTCCAGACAAATGAGTTATCAGACTCCAAAGAGTGTTTTCATGGTGGCCAGAAAGAATTTTTCTCTGAAGGCATTCCTTTGTCTAGTGTATCTTTCCTTTCATAGTACTAAATGCGTGCCAACAGGCAGGAATAATACACCTCTATTAATCTAACATGAAAGCTTTGCTGTATTATTAATTCTCCACATTAGTATTCATTTTCACTGATATGATCTACAAGATGCTAATATGATTACATATTAGATTGCTTACTAGAAATAGGATTATGCTTATTAACCAATAAAGCACTAGGATACAAGATATGATGGAAGATTACTAAACATGAGCTAGTGGACCAGAAACTATGGCAGTGGTTCTCAGCCAGGTGCATGTGTACCACTAGGGGTATGCAGAGGTCTTCCGGGGGTACATCAACTCATCTAGATATTTGACTAGTTTTAAAACAGGCTACATAAAAAGCACTAGCGAAGTCAACACATGTGAAATGTACCATGCAAAATTTCATACAATGATTTGTTTATACTGGTCTATATACACTAAAAAGTATAGTTTTTATATTCCAATTGATTTATTTTATAGTTATATGGTAAAAATGAGAAAGTAAGCAATTTTTCAGTACTAGAGTGCTGTGACACTTTTGTATTTTTATGTCTAATTTTGTAAGCAAGTAGTTTTTAAGTGAAGTGAAACTTGAGGGTATGCAAGCAAATGAGACTCCTGAAAGGGGGATAGTAGGAACAACCTCGTGGAACAACCGGTTCTAAAAGGACTTCTAAATTTAACAACCGATTTAGCGAACCGGTGCGAACCGGCTCCAGCTCACCACTGCCTTTAACTATTTGAGTGTCATTCTTTTAACATGCTCAGAAGCAACAAGGTTCATTACCAGAACTCCAATCAAACATGAAAACAGTGTTTTGAACTCAAAGGTTAAAGTGAAGTATCGATACCTCATGCTGGAAGACATATTGGAAAAAGTTACTGTGGTATTTTGATACAAGTTGTCACATCAGCTGTTGCGCAAGGAATGTCAGCACATATGAGACCAAGTCCAATGCCCAGGAATGTTCATGGTACACAGCCATGAGGATAGTTGACAAAGACACTTGTACAGATTCTGAAAGAGGCTGCATGGCAAAGAGAAGCTGCAAAGATAACAGCAGCTATTTGCTCCCTAATCCAGCACACCAGCATGCCCATAATTTATTTTATTTTTGGAAACAGATTTTCAATTCACTGAGATAAAAATCAGGCAGTTAGATCCCCTTACCAGAGATGAGACTACAGAACCCACAGATATATGCAGAGTAGCTGCCAAGAAAAAAACTTTATTATAAAAGTTTACACTAGTCATGGGAGCAGACCCTAAAAATGCCTTTGGGGAACACACTGTTTATCAGAGAGAGAGAGAGAAAGTAAACCAGGCCAAGAAGGGAGATCAGGGGTCACTGGCTTTTCAGCCATGCTTTGCAAATGCAAATGACTCCACCAGGCCCTCACATTATTGGCCTCGAAAAGAGAAAGTACACTTCAACTTATTCGTAAAGAATATAAAAAACACCTCACCAGTCCTGATCCCAATTTACTTCCTAGGGTGTTTGCTAATTACTTCAAGACTTTTCTGTTCCCAGTGCATTACATTGTTGCCAACTTGACAGGGATGGGTGAACAAGGCTTTATCCCTAACTTAAATCTTTTTGTAAGATTAAAACATTTAAAAAAGAAGATATTAAATATTCTTTTAGTTTTCATATGCCTCTTTATTTACTAGTTTTGGTTGGAGAGGGAAACAAGGCTGAAAGACTGCAAGAAAAAGAGACCCAGCTGGAAGCAGGTTAAAAAATGTTACAACAAAGCTTTTTTCCATAAATTCTCCAGTTCAGTTGTGCATACCTCACAGAGCAATATAATTTGGATAAAGTTCAGACAAGCAGCTAAATGTTGGGTACTTCTCTGATCCTATAGAGATTCACTTACAGTAATAATAGTGCTGCGGGGTCATAGTCCATGATGTTGGCTCCTAACAAGCTACAGTAACAACAACAAAGACTAATTATAATGCATCAATTTCAATTCTTATTTGATTTGGGCTCATTTCTGCAGATATAAACACACTAAATTCCACTGAGTTCCTAGAAATTTTTTTAGTTATTTCTCCTGATCACCACAAATATGAACACCGTATTTCTATTTAGTCTAAATCAACATACAATCTTTACAATAAACAAACCCCACTTTTGTACATTGTGTACAATACCAGCTTTAATCTTGAGCTATACTAAATGAATGGTGTTCAGAATCAAGCTACTTTGTCCTGTCTTGGCTATGCACAACAGTTATTCCAAGTTCAAACATTTCTTTCCTGATTGCTGGTGGACTACTGAAGCAGTTCTGCGTGTGCTGTACCTGCCACAGGCAAGAGTGATTTCTATATCTGTATTTATGGCTATTTTTCAACATTCTAAAATTATAGAAGTGCTATATACAGTTGGACCTCTAACCCTATGGCGGGTGGGGGGTAGAAGTGAAGATGGAAAACAGTAAATAAGTTTTATAATCCTGACAAACTTACCTCAAATTCATCCCTCATTCCTGCTATGTAAATAAACCCTTATGATTTTCACACTTAATCCAACTATTTAGGTTAAGTTCACTGTGCAATCATTCCTCATATGCTAAAAGTATCTTTGGTGAGATATGGGCAGCTCCCAAGAAGAAATTACACTAAAAACTGCAGTTCATAGTAGACATTCTGAATATTCGTCCAGGGATCTCAATGTGCTTTACAAACATTAATTAATGTATCTGCACTTTAAAGAGCTAGAGAACAAAGAAGTTAAGATCAAAAAGCTCAAAACATACATGAACACAAACAGCTATTTAGATGCCCATTTATGGGCTTGCGTAGGAGTTGGGTGCTAGTAAACCTTAGCTTTAAAAATTTCGAGTGCCCCTAAATGGTAGTATTCAAAGGGGTGTTGTGGCCACGCTTTTAGCTACTTATGTAGAATTTTCAGGCATGGTTAAGGGCTATCCAGTTACTCAGAATCAGTCTCATCAGAGGCATGGCTAAGCACAGATCTGTAAACTTAAGGGGCCAGAGTCCAACACCAGTGTTAATCTAGAATGGTGGTTTGTGGCCCAATCAGCACACTGCTAAGGCCTATGTGATGTCCTCAGGGCCATACAGGCAGAGTGTGTGTGTGTATACATATATCGATATCATGTTATGTGGGCCGCATCCACATACTAGAGAGCTGCATATGCGGCCCACAATGGTATATAGGTTGAGAACCACTGATCTAGAACCACTCCACCAACTTCTGTGATGTGACTATGAATTTACATTATGTAATACTATGGTAACAGTCTGTCCCACGAGGATGGAATAAGTCAACCACATTTCATGTAAACATCTACAAATTGGGTGCTTATCCTAAGCCACCTTCCAAATCATTTTAGGTTTGCCCTATTAAGAACGCTGCTCCATACATCTATAAATTGCCTTAGTAAGTGATCGCCAAACACACTTAACTGAAACACCAAGGAAAGCCGTCCTTTAATTTAACATATCCGTATATCATACACATTTGCTGTGTTGCAAGAACTTTCGAAACTCGAACAGAGTGAAACAAATATAACATGGGTGCTAGGTTCATTAGCATTTAATGAAAAACAAATTAGCTTGTCTCTGGTAATAATCGGATCTTGTCTTCCCCCTTAGTTTTTCCATTTATATTATCTTCTTTCATGCAAATTAAGGGACTCCACAAACACAATTAGATGTGGCAGCTATCTCTGTAACAAGTAACTGGAAAAGGACTCAACAAAATTAATTACAGAGGTTTCTTTTCCTTACACTAGCAATGACGAAACAGTTCAGACAATTGGCAGTCCTCTTTAGATTTCATCTTTTGCAACTTGAATCAGAAGTTAAAGTTTCTGTGAAAATAAACTAAATTATGTTCCCTCCTACCGCTTCATTTTTCTCCACTCCCCCAGCTTCTGAATTTATCTTCTGAAGACTAAGTAGATCCATATTACAGCTTTTCTGACTCACCTAGAATGCACAAATATAGAACCCTGGGCAAATCTTTTCTTGTCTATTTTGTGACACCATTTGGAATTTCCATAAGAATTATTATATGGAAAAGATAGATGTATGAGTAGGTCCTTAATGAGACACATACAAAAGTAAGCGTGGATATGGGGCATGATCTAATTCCTACTGAAGTGAGTAGCCATCCATTAGCCACAGTGGGAGTTGGATAGCGGTAATATTATACTGTACTGTAAGTGTTACTAAGAACTGTGGCTAAATGCCAGCTATTATGGTTGATACTGGTGGAATTCAGTAGGAACTAATTTATGGAATGGGAGTGACAGAGGTTCAGATTAGGAGACACAGCTTTGAGTCTGCAGCATTTTTGCAGAGATAAATAGAATCGCAGGAAAAAATAGTAATATTTTGCACCCTAAAGCCTTCCTCATCCACAGATCTCTAAGTACTTTACAGTTATTAATTTAAGTGTAACCATCACTGTGATGTTTTATACCTGTTCTGTAGATGGGTAAACTGGAGCCCAGTGATGCTTAGCACTAGATTGTGCCTTTAAAACACAGCTATGGCATGGAGATGCACTCATTGGGGGAGCTCAAAGAGACACAATCCTTTACTGAGCTCCTTGGTGGGCATGTAACACTCCACATGCTTCCACTGAAGTCAGTGGCAGGACTCCAATGGACTCTAATGGTGTGAAAATCAGTCCTTAGAAGGAAAGGGAATAGAAACCAGAACCCCTTTCCCAATGCTCTGTTCTAACCATTGAATACTAGGCCCTTAGAAGTGCCAACTTACTCCAACTAAAGTAAACAGAAGCTATAGGTGCTCTGCAGTCCTAAGAATTAGGCCCTCTGAACATCCCGCCTCAGTTATAACATTTCTATGATGATAATCCCACTTTGACATCCCACTCATCATATAGAAAGGCAGACATTAAGTTATAGAAATATGGCACCAAGGTACTGTTTTAAGTCAAACTACTGTCAGAAAACTCAGTGAGTTATGAAGAGACTTTTGCTTTAACTCTGTCAGTGTTACAGATTACAGAGATCCTTCTGCAAACCCTTCCTCACATGAGGAGTCCTTACCACTGATTTCTAATATAAATAAGGGTTTGCAAGATTGAGACCTCATCCATCTTTGGAGCAGAAACATATATTGTATTAATTCTCTCAAACTATAAGTAACTGTTGGGGCTGCTTCCTACAATCCTTACTCACTAATCCAATAGGAATTTTCATGATCAAAGCCTGCAATTTCAGGCCCCAGTTCTATAACCTACCAGCACCACCATGTTGAGAGTAAAATTAAGTTTTCCTACTTTAACACTCAGAGTCCCCCACCTTTCTCTTTTCTTCCAAGCTTGCATTAACATCCGCAATATACTAACAGTAAAGGAAGAGATTTATTTCAATGCCACCAGCATAACATGAGTAACTGAAAACTGGCCCAAGCCATGAAATTCAGATTTTAAACAATCAGATGTTTGGTAGTGGCTGTTGACTTAGACCTCTCTCTAACAAGTGTTGTGATCCTATCATTACACAAGCAATAGAACAGAACTGAATGTTAATTAGTTTCAGACAGCAGAAACCAAACATTTAATATGCTTACCTCAGTGTGGCCCTCACAGAGCAGGAACAACGGAGACACCTTCATGCACAGGGAAGACAACTTGACCAGGAGTAACTGAGGCAGAAGTCCACCTGACCCTCTCCTTTCCTTCTATCCCCTCCCCCTTCATTAGGTGGAGGGTGCTTCTTTCCCCTGCTCTCCCCACCCGTTGGCTGCAGGGGATTATGGACCTAGTGTGGGCCTGTTCCACATAACCCTCCTGCCATTAAGGGTGATGCTGGGACCCGGTGATTGACTGTCATGTGGGAGGGGGAAGGAGGAAAGGGCAGTTTGCTGCCTGAGCACAGTAGCCACTGTGTGCTTCCTATTTCAGATGCACCCTGTATCTAGTTGCTGGATCACTGCTGATGTCAGGGGCTAGGCTGATTGTTGGCTTTGAGGTCTGAAAAGAATTTTTACTCCATGGCAAAATTCTGTGTGGGTTTTTCCCACTTTTCACCACCAGCCAGCTGCTCTGATTTTAGGGTTTAAGTTACAATTATTGCAACTTGGGTGAGTGAGAAAGCATCTGTCTGATGCCCTTGTACCACTAGGGGCTGCTGAGATGAGAATGCTAAGCATTCATAAAGATGTGGGTAATCCATACCCACGCTTTTCTGGCCAAGTGTTATACTACAGGTGAGCACCCCTCTTTATTTTCCCCACTTGAAAATCAATAAGTTCAGTTGAACAGAGCTAGGTAAGGAGAAGCCCACACATCCTAACAAGATAGCAGGTCCCCTTTAGTAATGTTTCAGAAAAAGAGGAATTTCAATAAATAGTTCATAAGGCCTCACCTCAGGGCCCTGATTCAGAGCTAACAAAACAAATTCTCTAAGTCTGGTTAGGCTAATCCCCAGAACCCTGAATGTAGTACAGCCTAGATGACTTTTACTTCCCCTCTCTCTTAGCTAGCTTCATGCACCTGTTTAAATAGCTCATCCCCAGGTGAGGCAAAGCCTCCTTGATTGCACTCGTTTGTCCCAGCTGTTGGCTCCAACCTGCCCCTAAAAGGGGTAGTACACTTCTTCATAGAGTAGCAACGGGCCCCTGCATCTTGTGCAGCCCCTCCCATTGATAGCACAGGGGAGGGGGAGCATGTTGAGACTCTGGTTTCCAATCTAAAGGGTGATGACAGTCACACTCAGGTTAACAGTACCATTGGTGCCAGTTGAGTTTTGCACTTGGAAAATCCCTGCTAAATAAGATGGGAGGGGAAGCAACACATTTGCCGCCATTCTGTGATAGTTCCTGTCATTTTAGAAGCCTTGTACCATCACATTTTTTAGAATTGTAAAAAAGTCAAAAAGAAAGAAATAGGATTTTAATGTAGTATGTTGAAAGATGTTTCTTAATGTATGAGAGGCCAGTTTCTGGTATTTACATTGGCCTTCCAATAATTTAAGGGAAAAAACTGAAATTAACAGTAAGTGTTGTCTCAAAAAACTAACTTTTTAAAAACAAAATAAAACATACTTTATATATGTTTATTTTAGATCTATTGGCATAATTAACCAGGCAACCATTAAAGCAGTTTAGTCAAAGTGTACTATAATTTTCCTTAATTACTAGTGGGGGGAAAAGAACAATCAATACAGTATGTTAAGTACTGTGTCTCAAAGTAAGCATTTTTTAGCATCTGTACTTACCTTAGAAAATTAGGGTATCCCATAGGGTAAACTAGTTGAAAAACAAAACAAAAAAACCCAATGCATGGATTAATTGACTTTTTGACAATTACTCACCTTACATTTGAATGTGAAGATGTTATGGGGAAAAATTCAAAATGTTTCTTTGATAGTGACTAAAGGTGATTGCTTTTAAAATACTCCTTTAAACAACAGATGAAATATTTATTATTTCAAATGTCTTTGGAACTTCAGATAAAAGGTATTTTTAAGTGAAATTCTGCTAGTCCCTGGGTGGGGAAGGAAGGGACTTACTCTTCCCCTGCACAGTCATCTTTGCGGGGAGATCAGACCCACCTCCGGGTACCTTCCCCCGGCTGCACGGTGCTCCAAATGCAGGGAAAGAGCAAGTCCTGTACCTCCCCAGTCTGGCCAGAACTAGCAGCTAGGAGCCCTCAGCTGGGGACTCCAAGCAGCACATGGGAGATCAGATTCACCTCCACCTCTGGCAACTTCCTGCAGCTGCAGGAAGCTCCAGGGCTGCTCCCTAGCCCTGGAGCTTCCTGCAGCTGGGATAGGTACCCAGAGGTGGGTCTGATCTCCCCGCCACAGTGGGTGTGCAGGGGAAGAGTAAGTCTCATCCCTCCCCAGCCCAGAGGGGACTAGAAGCTGGAGCTGGGGACCCAGGAGGAGCCCCGGCTGGAGCACCCCCAGCCCTGCCCTTTCCCCTGCCCTCCAATAGCTAGATTTCACAGGGGTGGTCTGATTTCATGTTCAGTGACACATTTTTCACAGTCATGAATTTGATAGGGCCCTTATTATAATACCATATGCATAGAGTATGACTTCTTCTAGAGGAAGCTTCTGAAGTAATGTTTGTCTTAATTTTTGTGTGAAATTACTGGGAGACTATAATGTAACATATAATCTGAGCAAATAATGTGAAATCTTAAAAACTAGCAGGACCGCTATGGAAGGTCAAGCCAGAGTATGTGTTATTCACAAAACACTTGGAAGACTAATTAGTGGCCCTAAAGTTTTTGATGGGCATGAAGATCTGAATACTGCATAACGTATCTGCGTCATGTATTGTAGTGTACATCAGAAAGCACAACAGAAATGAGAAATCATTCTATTTGATCCTAGAACAGAAGAACTCTCCCAACATGAACCTTTCCAAACATGCATGCTATCGGTTTCAGCCCTAGTGAACTTTGTCCTGTCAAAAGATACAGAATGTTTTCCCCATGCAAAGCTGTCTTTAAGTAACTTGAAATCACTTAGGCTAGCTCGAGAGACTGATGATTATCTGTGTGCTCTTCTGATATTGTCCTGCACTAACAAGCTGCCCCTATGTTCAGAACACATTTGTTGGTATTTTTAGGTAAATAAGTCCACTGCAGGTAATTTGCCCAGGAATTCTAGGAGCAAAGGTCAGTATACTAAATATCTCAAATCCCAACAGCAAGAGCAAGATTGACCTTCCCATGAGGTTGGTGTAAATACCATCAGATGAATTAATATATCTGAGACCTCTATTAGCTCTTCATTGTGCTCAAGAACCAGGTGAGATTAATTGATTTGTTTTGCTTCTGCTGCAGAAAGTTCTTGGTAAGTGACAAAGAAGTTAGGTTGCTTTTTATGTTGAATTTATCTTTAGATGAAGAGGATTGGAAAGTCTTTTAATGCAATATTTGTCATCTATACTTAGTACCAAAAC
Organism: Eretmochelys imbricata; assembly: GCF_965152235.1. NCBI lineage: Eukaryota > Metazoa > Chordata > Testudines > Cheloniidae > Eretmochelys > Eretmochelys imbricata. Next base: position 49,381,526 of record NC_135582.1, read on the forward strand.
CATTGGTAACCAGGCTATAAACAAGATCTGACTTCTTCAGAGAAGTATCCTGAGAACACTGTTGACTCATTTAAATAATCCCAGGACAGTTTGCTTGTCCTCAACCTTGCAGTTAAAAAACATGATTAGAATCCTCCTTCATATATTAAAATTTCTAAGGCTAAATGGAATGGGATTTCACAGTTGGAGAAAACAATAGAATCAACACTCTCCTGTACCAGCATATTGAGATTTTCGCCCCCCTTCCCCCCCCCCCCCCCCGTCTCATTTTCTTTTATGCTTTTAGGTTGAAAAGAACAGATGTGAGATGTAGTGATCAGACTGCTTTTTCTGCAAGGAGACAAACTTAATGGTTCTCTATTGCAGTCAACAGCTTCCCACGCTTCTTTCTGTGATCTTCTCAAGGTTGCAAATATCTAGGCAAAAGAAGTGTATTTTGAAGTCCAGAGCCTTCTTTTTGAGTCTTCTGTTTAATACTGATTAGCAACAGAAGCAAGGTTTTATTTTGACTTTTAAGTGTAAATTAGAGACCATAGGAAACTCCACCTGGAAGTAAGTAAACCTTTTTGATTTTTAATATTAAAAAAAACACTTGTAAAAACTTGGAAGCCTGAAGGATCTAAAATATGTAGGCACTAAAAAGGTGATAAAAAAATGAGGACAACAATAAAAATTCAAAAACCAAAGAAAAAGAGGAGATAAAGAACAAGTAATCTGCATCTTGTAGTTTTCCCATGTGCTGCTTGGTTTTGGAAAGGAGCTTTTAACCCAAGTATGACAACCAACATCTATATTCTACATAAAACTATTAAGAGCCCATTCTTAGCACCATTCAGGCCAGTTGGGCTGGTTTGCATTCAGTTTGTGTTTGAGAGAACCAGAACCTAATGTGGGGAGTAGATTATCCTGAATTTACCTCTGGGGGGTTATATACCTGGCTCTGAAACATCTGCTGTGGCCACTGAAGAAGACAGGATGCTGGATTAGATGGACCTTGAATCTGATCTAAATATGGCAATTCCTATGAACTTTCACAGACAACTACCAACTGCACAGTTCTGCTCTCTCCAACCGTATCTTTCAGTGAGTTAAGTGACCTGATGTTCTCTTCTCTTGTCCTGTGATGCATTTGGCCTGGAAGGTATTATTTTCCAGAGTTCACATCTAAAACAGCTAGCTCCATTGTCTCCTGTACTGCAAAACGTTTACATTACACAAACATAAATACAAGGAGCATGACTGTGCATGCTCCTGTTATAGGGTGATTTCCTGTGCCCATTGAAGTCAATGGCAAAACTCTCATTGATTTAAATGGGGCTAGGATTTCATCCTTAGTCTCTGGCTGTGTGAACCTAAAGGCACAATATGAGTTTGTAATTTGATGAAGCAGAACCACAGTAGTCTAGTGCAGTGCTGAAAAAAGCAGTAGAACTACAGTTGATTCTCTGTGTTCATGAGATTATTGCCTGCTCACCTACTTTAGTGTATGCAGCATGCTGACTTTCTTGGGGCTCTCCCATTACAACATGCCACCTGCTATGAGAACCAAGAGAAGAATGTGAGTGGTTGACAAATTCAGTGCAGATGTAGCGTAATGGGCACCAAAGACTATAGAACTTCTATTTTATTTTTAAATTGTTTCCTTGTTCTCGATATCCAGTCTAAAAATATGAATGAAAACAAAGCTCTTTTGACAACACATTTCAGTTTTCAAATTCAATTCCATTGAAAACATAATTCAAGTGTAATTCTGTTAAGGTATGGTTTCATTTCAAATTCTTCTCTGTAACTAAAGTAGTTCTATACCCAATTTGATTGCCAATCCATACTTTCTACTACAGTACTATTCTTTCAATAAATTCTTTGTCCCTTGTCACATCAATTCACTGCTCACAGCATGATGTTACTTCAGGAAATGCACATGCTGCCACATTTTGATTGAATTGTGGGCTCAGCATTCTTTGTGCACTGAAAACTCCCATTGGCTTCAGTGGGTGTTTTGAGCATGCAAGGAATGCAGGAATGGGCCTTGTGTTATAAGACATGAGAACAAGAAGAAGAACAGAACTATCTGCTTTACTCTGTATTTGGCTATTTCACATTGTACAGTATCTCACAATTGCTAGTTTAATCTCGACTATTAAGGAAAGATTGTCAAAGGCACAAAGTGCCCATTTACTTTCAATGGGAAAATCTCCCACTTTGCCCTAATTAGATTTTTAGCCCTAATGGGAGGCTGGTAACACAAACAACTGATTACTCTTAGTTCATCTAGAGATATTATTGCTTGTTCATCTAAAGATGCTTTGTTCTTTTGGACTCTGATCCTTCACAGACTTTTTAAGCGCATGTGTAACTTTGCACATGTGAGTAGTTTCATTGAATGGTAGCTGGTAGGTGTTCAATTAGTCAATTTATTTAGGTGCCAAAATATTCCTTTCGGACCTGGACATAAAATTGCATATTTAAAATCTTATCCTGAATTTTTAATTTCTGCTTACTTAGTTCTCTGGGAAGTGTCCTATCTACCCTATAGTTATTCCTTGGGAACGTACAGCTTTACTTTTTCCTGTTCCAAGTGGATTTATTAACCTTTGGTTTATACACTTTTGTATTTCATTGTCACCTGTACCCCTGCCAACTCAGGTCTCCTCTTTGCTCTTTCTGTTTCTCTCTGAGTTGCCTACCTCAGCCCTTGTTGAGAAGAACACCTCTGTCCATGCTCAGTCATGAGACATGACTGAGGGTTAGGTTCCTGACACATCTTGTGCCTTCAGTACCACTCCTGAGAGGTTGAAGGACTGTGGCGGTGTTGCTGCCCTCATACCCAACAACTAGGGAATGTACCTGTTAGAGACCCAGCTTCAGATCCCTGCTCTGAAGAACATCTCTGGTGAACTGCTTCACAAAGCCATGGGGTGTTCCCAACCTCTGCCTCCAGGGAACATCTCCGAATTCCTATGTTCATAATATTGTCCCTTATGAAGGAGCATCTTTAAATTATAATTTCTACAAACATCTCTAGTCATTGGACCAGAGAGAGAGAAAAGGTCTCTCCTACTTGGTGATTAGAGCACTCACCTGGGACTGGGGACACCTTGGTTCTGGTCCCTGATCTAATGAATATTTAATTTATATAAAGTGGAACAGCTTCAACAGGGGAGATTGAGAGAGCCCTATTCCACAATACCCAATTGTCTTGTAGCTAGGTCACCAATTCCTGGTGAATCTAGCCCTTCATTTTCTGTGCTTGTATTAAAAATGATAATAATGCCCAAAATGAAATGTTTGAGATTAAACGTAATGCTTGGTTCAGCCCCAAAACACATTTTTTCTAACACTTTCACTTCATCGAAAATTCGAAAAGAGTCAGTTTTGGTTCAACCGGAACGGGTTTTTTTTTTTTTTAAATTTCAGAACTTCCAGCATGTCATAAAATCAGTTATTTGCGTAACTCTAATGTTAGCTCTCTTGTCTTGGTTTAGTTCAGACATTTGTTCAAAGACACTTTCAGCTCATAGAAAACATGTTCCGATCTGGAAAATGTGGAGACAAAAAACTCCCCAAGATATAGTATGTCGAACTTTCATAGAATCTTAAATAACAACACACACATTGTTCCCACAGCATTCTAAACTGAACTAAAATGACCCCTTCCAGTCTACTTTCCTATTAACTCTTTCTGTTTCATACTTCACAGCATATAGTATATTTTCTCTTATTTTATAATGGAATAGTGTTTGTAAAAATAGCTGTCCTTAGGAATATTTTTCTTCTGAAGAATACACTATGAAATTCATATTAAAGTTGACTTAAGTCATGAATAGTATCATTCTGATTCATAAAAGTTTTACCATAAGCTGGAAATGTGAGCATTTGAATTTGTTTTCAAGAGACTACTCTAATGAATTAAAGTATCAACAATTCATACAGCAGATTCTGATATCCCTTATTCATATTATATAATATTTTAGCATGAGTAAGGATATCAGACTCTGGCCTATAGATTTTCAGCCCAAAGCTTTTAAGAATTACAAGCTTTCTTAGAAAGAGTACACTGCAAACCAGGATGAGCTTATCTTTTCATATAAAAAGCTAGGAAAATGTATTATGTCACTGCCTTTTCTTATAGTTACGTAATCGGTCTAAGTATTACAGGAAAAATTCCAGGAAGGATAAATCTCAAAGGCAAAAGATCAGGCTTACAGAGCTTTTTGATAAGATTTACAAATTTAAGACTTATTAGCAGGGTAGCATAATATACTACCTTCAGGTAGTGCACTAAAAAGCCAAGTTGCACACTGCTAGTTCTGAAGATTTTATTCTACTTCTTCTCATTGTTTCAAAATTTATTTCTCCATTCATTCTATAATGATGAAGTCCTTTTCAAATTAACAGCAGCAAAATGCTTCTAAATTCACACAGCACTTTACATAAAAAACATCTGAAAAAAAGGCTATATTGAGAATTGCATGTGCATACTCCAGGGACTATAATCTGAAAAAAATTGACAATTGATGCTATTCAGGGAGATATGAAATTAGGAGTGAATAACAGATATCAGCGAGACACAGCAAAAATCCACTTTCTATTTCTATCTGCACATCACCAATATATTTCTAGCAATGATATAGCACGAAGTCATATGCTGTTTCAGCAATGTAGTGATATTAATTAAAAATAATAAAGTGTATGCTCTGAGTTTATATTCTCTTCTGATGTAAGTGGTGATTCATTTATTGTAAAATCTTTTGGACATTTCTCTTGTAATTTTTGCCACAGTTAATAAATGAAGAGGTCATTGTTCTGAATTGCTTTTCCATCAAATTTATTTATTTCAGTTTATGGTGAAGTGAATTTTTGAAATCCCTGAAGGGCGACCAGATGGTACAGCCACTGTCAGCTCAGTTATGCTTTAGTGGACAGTAAGGTTTTCAATTTGCATTTTTGGAAGGATGCAACTATTACCTACTCAGCACCGATTTTTGTGGATGTACTGATCTACTGTTTATTTACGAAAGCATAAGGCCCCATTAGCAACTCACTCGACCCGTCCCATCAAAATCTATAAGACACTTCATGTTAGCAAGTGTTCACCAATTTAAATAAATGTCACACAATGAGGTCCTGTGTTTTTGCAAAAGGGATAATGTAGATTTAAGATGATGAGATCCAATCTTAAACTCCAACTTTGTTTATAGAGGCCCTGATTCAGCACAGGACTTGAACATGAGTTTGTCTAATTAAAGCCTTTGAAGGCAATGGGATTTAATCATGTGCTTAAGTGGTTTGATGAATAAACGGCCACATCCTGCATTTCATTTGCTATCAACAGTAAGCAGATTTGCAACAACAAATACCACCCACGATGTTTGTTGTAAGAAAAAGCAAAATGGGGAAATGAACATGTTGCCACTGGTTCCTTGACTGCAAGGGTAGGATGCCTTAAAAAGGGTGATAAAAATGCCTCCTCAGTTTTAAAAAACAGATGAAAAGAATTTGTCTCAAAAAACCTCATTTCTTTTATTCCTCCTCTGTGACGTATCCAAACAAAAGGTTTCTTATGTCACTCATGCAATATCCTTAATTTTACTCATCCCAGCCACATACCAATCAGAAATCTTCAAGCCTTTTTCTTCCTACAAGTGTATACGATCGATGAGCTCAAATTTTTCCACTTTTCCTGAAAGGTCAGGATAGTTTGGAATGGGGGTGTTGATTTATACATCTCTCTAGTACACAATAGTAAATCTTCCCCCAAAATAAAATATTAAAATTAAAATATTCTATTTTGTCATTAAGATAGGAGACACAAGATAATATATTCAAATCAAAGATATTAAACACAACTATGTAGAGATTGACACATTTGACCATTTTGTCTTGAAAACTTTAACATTTTATTTTACACAATTAAATCCATATGGGATATCTATTTTGAAAAGATATGGCTCAAAACTCAGAGTCCTATAATATGTAAGGTGAAGAAGCACTTCAAAATGTTGCTACGTGTCCTACACAGACACACACACACACACACAAGAAAACACCATTAAACAAATGACAATGGTTTGAGTGCAGTTTAATAAAGGTGGAGCGTTGTTGGGATAGGGTGGAAGCTCACTGTCAGAGAATCCCCCCTCTCATGCCAGGATGTGGCACTGTAGAGGTTTTTCTGCTCTAGAACCCCCTTTTGTTGGCCAATCTTGTTCTGCAACAGTCTTCTGGGTGACTCAACCCTCCCACCAGGTCACATGTAAAGTTCACTCCCCTTCCGGGATAACAAAAGTCCAATTAAATAACCAAACAAAACATCCAAAACAATGAACCATGTTTCTGCCACTCTCAGGCTATTCTTCAGACCCACCTTCGGGGCTCAGCTCTCACCCTCTCTAAGTCCTTCCAGCGGTCACAAAGAGCTGACTCTCAGGTACCATTCCCTGGAGTTCCTCTCACAGTTTATGTAGTTCACCGCACTTTGCGGGCCAGCAGAATTCTTCTTTGCTGTCTTTAACTGAGTACATATAAGAACAGCCTCAGGGCAAAACTAAAGTTATCCTCTGGGTGCCCTCCAAAAGAAAAAAGAAACCATCAAAAGTCAGCACCGCTTACTCCTACTAGGATCTGCATCAAGATTACCTCATGAGCAACCATATTGAGCAGAGCTAATCTAAAAACAGCAGCACAAACACCTGATCTTTACTGCTCCTCAGGACATTTATGTAATCAGAGTAACAGTCTAAATGCATCATATATATTTTCATAGTTTACAACATGTTAGTAATGGTGTTGCATTTTTCCTATCTATGACAAAATGGCAGAATTTGTACAGTAAATATGAAAATACACTGCAAACTCATAATTTGTTATGATGCTTCCATTGTTACAGATCATTTAATTCATTGTTCTAACTCCATCTTTGGAGCTCATGACATTTGACTCTTATGGTGGTGGCACTTTGGGATTTATCTAATGTGTTGTTGGAACAGTCACAGACAATTTAACTTTCTTAGAATATATTAGTTTATGCTGCTGCTATAAAAGATCCAAATTAAATTCCCCACAGGGATTTTTAACTGCCATATTAGGATGTACAAAGTAATTTTTTTCTAGCAACAGGGACTACAGTAATGACTGCTGAATATCATTCTGATAATGACAGATGTTACAAAGACAAAAGATGAATTCTTAATGAGACTTTCAGTGATTTTATCCTAATTTCATATGCTTATGTTTTGAAATATATATAATAGTGAAACTAGAAAACTACTCTTCCCTACAGAACCCTGTTTTTCTTGTTATTATATATAAATTTACAGTGTTGGATTTAGATGTTCTTCTATTCACTGCTGTTCATGGATGTTTCTAATTGGTAGCAACACCAGAAGATTTTAAAATATCTTTTGCCTTTTGGAATATTACAGATTAACTAAATTCAGTTCCCTTGTGTTGTTCAGTGCAAGTTCAGAAGAAGGGAATCTGTATGGTTTTATGGATGTATACAGTATATTATCTTATTCCTTTGTTATTTCATACATTATTATGGACACAGAATAGAGCTGTATAGCACCTGAATAAGACAGAAGAGGTTAACACTTTATATAGATATGTTTCAAAAAAGTGCCTTTTCTTATTGTATAATGTCCATGGTTTTACTACATTTTACAGCTGACACTTTACAAGATGAGTGAATAGACAGACAGAAGAAAAAATTCAGCATACTTAGAACTATTTTTTCAAGAATTTCAGCAATGGAAGAATGGTGAAATCTAAGAATTTTGTTAAAAACAAGACTATTTTGCATTTCTTCTTTTCTTTTTTCTTTTTTTTCCCAGTTTTATTGGGGAAAAAAACCTCAGTTTTCCTCAGAAGTAAAACTTAAGAACTTAAGTGACAAATTGCCCTTGCCTCATTTGAAGGAAAATTCTGCTTTTTCCACTGCAAACACATCACCTTGAACAAAGCGGGGGAAATCATTTCTGGAAATTTTCATTGAGGAAAGTTCTTTCCGGGAATTTTTACTTAAGCACAAGTCATTTTTCCTTTATGGCCAGGAAGGAAATGTTGCCAGTGGCAAAGTAAACATTAATCTGTGTTTAGGTGAAACTTCATAATTTACTGATTGCTATGGAATTTATGTGAGTACTCCTAAAAATCTTGATTTACAAGTGAAAATAAAGCAAATACTGATAATTCGGCACAGTTTTAAATTATAATGTATTGTTTGCTGCCCTCCAAGTTCTGCTTGTTTACTTATGCCCATAGGTTCTGCAATAAAAGCATGGCACACTTGCAGCTCCTTCCTGAGTGTGTAACAGGAACCGCAAGACACTTCCATGTTATTAATTCCAAGATGGCAGAGGCATTTCCTCTGATGCAGCAAAGAGCAATTTAAAAAAAACCTTACCACATGGGAAATGGTTATGTTTATATTCAGTTACAAAAATCTAGAGAAAAGGACAGTGAGCACTCTCCAAGCCTCTTATTGCCATTTTGAGTGCATGAGCTACACAGTCCCCTGTGGAGAATGAAAAATCCAGTGCTGTCCACTCTGCCTGACTCTTAAAGGAGCAGTACTGAAATAAATGTTGGAGCAAGTCTAGATTCCTAACTGCGCTGAAAGGATACTTTAAATATATGTTAACTATAGTGTCAAATACATACAGTAAGAAAGAAACAGTAAAATCATGATACCAGATTGAATATAAATGTAGGTAGTTATCTGCCATATTGGTAAATTAAAACCATGGAAGACATTTAAAGAATGACGAATCAGGCAGGCTTACTCCTTTCCTAAGCAAACTGTTAGGGTTTGATTTAGATTATTGATAAGGCATCAGATAGGCTCTACGATCTTCATTAGTCAAAGACATAACTGCACAATACAGAAAAGCAAAGGTCAGTATCTCACCAGTCCAGAGAACAGCTCCTTAGCATCTTCAAACCTGCTACAAAGTATGAACTTAGGAAGCCTGGGTTCAATTCCAGGTTCTGAGAGGAGTGTTCTCTAGTGATTACAGACTCTTCTGCCCTTGTGTTTCCCATGCCCAACTCCATTTGGCCCCTCCAGCCTATCTTTGTCCCAGGGGCAGTCTTCCCCGCCCCTTCAGCTCCATGTCCCAGTCCCCCTCACTTTCCCCACAGCTTCTCATCTTCATTCTAGTCCCTCCACTCCACAAATCTCCAGCCCTGTACCCCAGTCAATCCTTTCACTGCCCCCAGGCCCAATTCCTCACTCTTCTTCCATCCAGTGAGATTGTTTCCTCCTCTTCCTGGGCTACTTGGACACTTCCTGGGCCCAACAGGGAGAACACTGAGAGCACAGAAGTGTTTTTCTGCTCCCAGTTCTCATGTCCAGCACCAGAACAGCCAGAAGTAATTGCAGGGGAAGTTCTGCTCAGCCCCTACATCCGTGGGCTGGAGTATGGTCAATGGGGATGGCATATGCACAGTCGGGTCACAGCTATGAGCTGTGAGAGGGTAGAATACACTCAGTACAGAGAATCTTCAGAGACTGTAGCTGCCAAATGCTAAAAGACTCTCTCTGAGCATGTGAAGCAGAGAACAAATACCAGGGTGAGACCCCACACACACACACCAAATTTTCAGTCTTTGCTTCAGAGGATAGAAACACTAGAGCTCCTCAATGAAACAGTTTCAAGAATTTTTTTAACATGGGTAAAACAACATTTTTTCCTTAATTTTGTTCTGAGAAGTGGCTGAACTGTTTTTTTGCTGAAGTTTCCAAAACACTTCAGCCTGAGGCAGATACCCAGAATAGAAAATTTCAGTCAGAATGGTTAAAGTCTGACAAAGTTGTAAACAACTGAAAACAGGGTCTTATAATGGAAAGCGTTGGGCAACCTTAATAGGAAGCACTACCTGCACTGGCTATAACTGAATTTTACATATGATGCAGGAACAAAAAGAAGTGACTGGTTTTTAAACAATTGTCATATTTGTTATAGTGATCACCTGGCAATAAAGAGACAGATGTTCGGAGGAGTAATTAAAAAACATATTACAAGAATCATTTATGATCACGCCCAACCGGCATCTCCCAAGAATCTAGCAGATCCTACAGAGCCCCGCTTACCTTGTGACAATGCAAGTGGAGATAAGGTACAGGATGGCATACGCATTTTTACCACCATGTTGTCTATATTTCTTCTAAGACCCAATTTGCCAATGTGTATTAAGTCTATCTCCCCAGCTCCTCATTCATCTCAAAAACTATCAACATCAAAGCCTAGTTGGGATTAGTTATGTTAATGCAACATTAAGGTTACATATCAAAATACAAAATAAAGCCAAGAAACAAAAGTTAAAGGGGTAAATCTTCACACAGTCACCAGAAAACTGCACTAACGCAGCAAACGAAGTTTCCCACAACCAAGAAGAATCCTTGACTGGAATAAAGCCAACTCTATGCTACCTTTCTGCCTACACACAGAGGGTTTGTCAAGTCAGGAAAGTGTGTACTGGGGTAGGACAGAGCACAATCCTCAGCTGGCATAGCAGCTGGCTGCAGACACAGTACTTTGAAGATGCTCTAAGTTTTGCCAGGGACAGTTACATCTCCCAGTCAGCTCAGGATCATGGGAGCCACCTTTCTAAATCCTGTGCCATTGAGGCTCAACCCCAAGATTCTCACAGTAATGTTAATTCAGCCACATTAAACATTTTTGATTAACAGCTAAGCTAAAAAAAATGTACCATGTAAAACTATACAATTTGGCTTGATTCCACTAGTGAACACGGACTGTGGGCCTGGTGATCAAAAGTCCACCTGGATGACAAGTACCCTGGTGAAGCTACCTACGAACTCTGTTCCACCAAGGGCCTGGAGTTGCCTGCTATAGCCCAGAAAATGGATCTTCCAGGCAGACTTTGTTAATGGATCTCTCCTTTGGAGCACGGACTGTAAATTAAAGACACGTTCACCTGGTGGAACTCCGAGGGGGAGGGTAACAGCAGTGCCACCACTTCTTGTTTCCCCAGGGTGAAATCAGTGCACAGACATAGGGATACAAATAGCAATTTTTTATTATTTAAACTTAGCATGTTCAATGTGAGAGAATTAATGTGCTGTGGGAATCATTACTTTTTTCATTTCCTGACTTTTTTGTGTTTCCCTGTGTAGCCTCAGCACTGCATGATCAGAACTTTTCTTGTATTTATATAAAGGTTGTCTCTTTACCCAATTAGAGGAATTCACAGGATATTGTAGCACGCTGAATGAGCTGTTCAAAACCATGTTAACTTCCATTACGCATTTAATGTAAAATGGCTGAAGAATTAGCCATTTTGTGGTGTATTAGAACTTAAATTAATAATCATTATTTGATTATGTAAAATTAATGCAATTTTAATCAACACATTATTAGTGCAATTACTTTCACCGAGTATTAAATGTAGAGTAAAGCTGACATGGAGGAAAAGCATAAGCACACAAGTTACAATGGTCTGCTTAGGAAAGACATCATGGATTGTTTTGATTTGTGAAAACCTCATTCCTCCAACACTTTACATTATTTTTTTCCCTTTATATGAAGCCTGGTGTGTGCAAGAGCTTGGAATGGGAATACTGGTGTCACAGAAGCACTACATTTCTATAGTGCCATCAACTGAAAAGTATAGCAAATTCTTGCAATATATTGAAATTCACTTTACAGGCTTCTCGACAGTGTCCATGATAATCTTTCAAAACCCTTCCAAATCCTGAGACAACCTGCAAGACCTAGAAAATAACCACCAACAATATTTTGTGGATACTTAATTACTTGACTCTAACACCAACAACCTCTCCAGGGAAAGATGTAGAGTGATACAAAATAATAAATTATGGTTGCACTTTATATTAATATTTTATTTATAAATAGTTTAAAAAGCATTAATAAATGTTAATGGGTGTTTTAATAAATGGATAATCATTGTTATAGATCATTAACCCTTTATAAATGGAAAGTTAATATCGAGTGTGACCTAAATTATATAGGAAGGCCCAGCCAAGCTTTCCAATCCATCCTCTCTCATAGTGCAAAAACTATGGGAACACAAAATGAAAATAAAAGGCCTTCTATTCAAAACCTACTACCTTATATAAGGCAGTTTAAAGAACAATCACCTGAAAGCATCAAGCTACATTTTGTAGTTGGTATAACAGATGCATCCCTCTTTCCAGATACTTGAGCATGCTTTGATCAGGCAGAGCAATGGATGCTTCTTCAAAGTATTTGAAAATGTTGATTTTGTAGAGAACACATTGGCCTGGACCAAACTGGTTTATCAGGATTCAATGGGATCAAAGCTAGCTAATAGAGTCTACTCAGAGAATCAATGGTTTTACACAATAAACATAATACATTTTGCTCATCTATCTCATCAGACAATACAAGAAATAAATTAGGGAAGAATTTAGTAAGAAAATGTGACAGAAAGTAGAGAAAGCCCCAGAGCACATCAATAAAGAAGCTATTTTGTGAGTGAGCTAGATCAGTTGATTAAGGACCTGCTCTAGCTCCTTCCAGGGTGGGAAGGCCTGACTTAGGGTTACCAGATATCCCAATATTATTGGGATCATCCCAACATTAAGGGCTTTGTCTTATATAGGCAACTATTACCCCACCATCCCGATTTTTCACACCTGCTATCTGGTCACCCTAGCTTGACCCTAACTAACTGGAAGTACCAGCATACTTCATATAGGGGACCAGAGGCTGAAACTTCTGTATTAATGGCAGAGATTATTCCTATGTACCTTTCGAACAGGTCAGGATATAAATACTAAAAATATTCCTATTGTTAAACTACTTTATGGTTAATAATCTGAGAAAAGTTAAGCAATCCAGTGGATTTAGAATGGGGCTGGGAGTTCTTTCAAATCCTTGCTCTGTCATTGATTTGCAAGTGCTCAGTATAATTATTACTTTTATTGTGTCTTACAAATGTTACTTTCTTTTTCAGCTGATGTTAATTTTAGTATAGCTCTTCTGGGAAGTAGTATAAACAAAACATATGGACCATCAGCTCATCCATAATATTTCTATTTCATTTGTATTGTTATGGGGGTTTAGATACTAATACTAAATTTCTCAATAACTGGATAGCGGACTTGTGAGAATAATATAAAGTCATACGACTTCAAAAATAAAATGGAAGGAAGGCAAATGGAGAACAGCACAAATCAACTTTTTATTTCTTTAATGAACTACAATTGCATTAAATATGTTTTGCTGACCATTTTTGGGACATTGTTTGTCATCTATATTAGTTACATATACTGTGAATTTGACACAATTTTAGACTCATGGGGCCAGATCCCAGCACTTACTCCAATTGCTCTGTATAATTAAGCACTGAAAATCACTACTGCAGAATACTATTGGGTCAAATAACTTAGCAAGATCCACAAGAGGATTAGAAAATAAAAGAAGTAATATTATCTGCTATTTGCTAGAATAAAAATTGCAAGAATTAACAGTCTTCAGTTCATGTAAAAAGCTGCTGGCCACAGGTGAAAAGAAATTTCCCTGCACACAACCCACATGAAGACTTTCTTAAATATGGCTAACGGAGCTGGTCAAACTATTTCAAATGCATTTTCCCCTAAAAAGCTGCAGACTTTTTTCATGAATTTCTTCTTAACAAACTTGTTCTTGAAATAGTCAGTGTTTAATTTATAATGAAAGAGGTGCCATGGCTTAAGCAGTTTTTTTACTTTCATAACCAATGCAGCAAGCCCAGAGGTGCCGGGGCTATGAACTGCCAGTGCTAGAGGTGCCAGGGCTCAGTCCTGGAAAGCCCTTCCACAAATTAAACACTACTATCAGTATTTTTCATTTTAAAAATCCACATTTTTCAGGAAACAAACATTTTGATGATTTTTTTTTTTTTTTTTTTGGTAAACACAAAATCTAAATTTCTGTTAACGTTGTGTTAAAAAGGAAAAATGGGCCCATTTCACACTTGGTGAAATGGAAGTAACTCTAAAACTTTTCAGAATTTTCCTTTTCATTTTCAAACATCTCTACTATGTAATATTATGAAAGTGACCTGCCACATTATGTTTTTTTCTTGCCTTGATTTGAAGAATCTATAATGGCCATGTTGGAAACTTAACACCTTACAAATTGGCTCATGTCTGCTTTGGTGTAGAAAATAGAGCCGGTACGGAACTTTTTAACAAAGCATTTTTTTCATCAAAAATGTTGATTCATCAAAACCAAAACTTCTTGTGAAACAAGGTTAATTTCAATGAGCCTCTTGACTCAAAAGATTTTTGACAAAAAGTTTTGAAATTATTGAAACATTTCACATTACATTTTCTAAACAAGAAGTTTTAGTTTTCCAATTCAGAATGACTTTTTGTTTTGAATATTAGACTGGAAAAGGTTATAAGAGAAAAAAGTCTAAAACCAAAACATTTTTGTTTTTTCTAGTCACAAAAACTTTCTCCATTTTGACTTGTCATCCTGATCTGGGGTATTAAAAGTGTCCAAACTCTCAAAATATTCACAAACTGGGAAGCCAGTTTCCCACGCTGCTCTAGTGGTAATAGCTGTAATTCTAGGTAGCTGTGGCTTATTTTCACAATAACCAATATGACAGGAAACTTTGTATATTACAAACAAGTTTATTTTATGTTCTATGTGCTCCTTATAATTAATGCCTGACCCTGTCCCCATTGAAGTCAGTAGCAAAGCTTCCACTGATTTTAGTGGTGCAGGATCAAACCCTTCCTTGAGCAGCATAAGCCATCAGATTTCAGAACATATCTCTTTGCAAACCTTTTTACATACTTTATGAGGAGATCTACTGTTTGTTCACATAAGAACAAACATAACAAGGTGGGTAAGGTAATATCTTTTTATTGGAGCAACTTCTGTTGGTGAGAGAGACAAACTTCTGAGCTACACAGAGGTCTTCTTCGACCATGGCTCAACTCTGCTCACGGAGGTGATGTTACTGTGTCGTTGTAATGGGGCACTTACATTGGTGGGAGACAAATTTAACCATAGACAAATGCACATGCACAACTAGGTCAATGCATGGCAGCTTCAGTCGATCTAACTTTGTAGCGTAGACCAGGCCTAATAGCCTGGGACCAGCATGGCTACAACACCACAGCATGCAAATAAATATTGAGGTTAATATTCTGTTTAAGCAGCTGTGCTAACAAGTGGTTTGTTCTAACTAAGACAATGCCCTGGTTTTGATTTTATAAAAAAACTTCTTATTTGTTTGTTTGTCCTTATGTTCCACCATATGTCATTGCCTGCAATGATGTTGAGTAATACTGCTGTCATATTATTTGGCATGGTTGCTGCCTTAATAGATTGAACAGATGTGAACTGATTGTCTTAAATTAAACATGGGCATTTTTAAGCTATAAACAGCTTTGCAAATATATATGTCATGAAATAAATTCATAAGTCAGAAAGGGATATTATGTGTAGCTAAAAACAGGTTTAAATATCCATAAATATGCTCTGGGCAGGAGCTGGGGGGACAGTCTGAGCCACAATTAAGTGTTTTCGAGAGACTGCTGAATTGGAATTAATTTGCAAACTGGATACAATTAACTTAGGCTTGAATAGAGACTGGGAGTGGATGGGTCATTACACAAAGTAAAACTATTTCCCCATGTTTATCCTCCCCCCCACTCCCCACTGTTCCTCAGATGTTCTTGTCAACTGCTGGAAATGGCCCACCTTGATTATCACTACAAAAGGTCCTCCCCCACCCCCTACCCCCGCTCTCCGGCTGGTAATAGCTCACCTTAAGTGATCACTCTCCTTACAGTGTGTATGGTAACACCCATTGTTTCATGTTCTCTGTGTATATACATCTCCCTACTGTATTTTCCACTGAATGCATCCGATGAAGTGAGCTGTAGCTCACGAAAGCTTATGCTTAAATAAATTTGTTAGTCTCTAAGGTGCCAAGTACTCCTTTTCTTTTTGTGAATACAGACTAACACAGCTGCTACTGTGAGGGTATGTCTACACTACGGAATAAGGTCGAATTTATAGAAGTCAGTTTTTTAGAAATCGGTTTTATATATTTGAGTATGTGTGTCCCCACAGAAAATGCTCTAGTGCATGAACTCGGCGGAGTGCTTCCACAGTACCGAGGCTAGAGTCGACTTCCGGAGCATTGCACTGTGGATAGCTATCCCACAGTTCCCGCAGTCTCCGCTGCCCATTGGAATTCTGGGTTGAGATCCCAATGCCTGATGGGGCTAAAACATTGTCGCGGGTGGTTCTGGGTACATATCGTCAGGCCCCCCTTCCTTCCCTCCCTCCCTCCGTGAAAGCAAGGGCAGACAATCATTTCGCGCCTTTTTTCCTGAGTTACCTGTGCAGACGCCGTACCACGGCAAGCATGGAGCCCGCTCAAGTAACCGTCACCCTATGTCTCCTGGGTGCTGGCAGACGTGGTACAGCATTGCTACACAGTAGCAGCAACCCATTGCCTTCTGGCAGCAGACGGTACAGTACGACTGGTAGCCGTCCTCGTCATGTCCGAGGTGCTCCTGACCACATCGGCTGGGAGCGCCTGGGCAGACATGGGCGCAGGGACTAAATTTGGAGTGACTTGACCAGGTCATTCTCTTTAGTCCTGCAGTCAGTCCTATTGAACTGTCTTATGGTGAGCAGGCAGGCGATACGGATTGCTAGCAGTCCTATTGCATCATCTTCTGCTGAGCAGCCATGAGATGTGGATGGCATGCAGTCCTTCTGCACCATCTGCTGCTAGCCAAAGATGTAAAAGATAGATGGAGTGGATCAAAACAAGAAATAGACCAGATTTGTTTTGTACTCATTTGCCTCCTCCCCTGTCTAGGGGACTCATTCCTCTAGGTCACACTGCAGTCACTCACAGAGAAGGTGCAGCAAGGTAAATCTAGCCATGTATCAATCAGAGGCCAGACTAACTTCCTTGTTCCAATAAGAACAATAACTTAGGTGCACCATTTCTTATTGGAACCCTCCGTGAAGTCCTGCCTGAAATACTTCTTGATGTAAAGACATCCCCTTTGTTGATTTTAGCTCCCTGAAGCCAACCCTGTAAGCTGTGTTGTCAGTCGCCCCTCCCTCCTTCAGAGCAACGGCAGACAATCGTTCCGTGCCTTTTTTCTGTGCGGACGCCATACCAAGGCAAGCATGGAGGCCGCTCAGCTCACTTTGGCAATTAAGAGCACATTAAACACCACACGCATTATCCAGCAGTATATGCAGCACCAGAACCTGGCAAAGCGATACCGGGCGAGGAGGCAACGTCAGCGCGGTCACGTGAGTGATCAGGACATGGACACAGATTTCTCTGAAAGCATGGGCCCTACCAATGCATGCATCATGGTGCTAATGGGGCAGATTCATGCTGTGGAACGCCGATTCTGGGCTCGGGAAACAAGCACAGACTGGTGGGACAGCATAGTGTTGCAGGTCTGGGACGATTCCCAGTGGCTACGAAACTTTCGCATGCGTAAGGGCACTTTCATGGAACTTTGTGACTTGCTTTCCCCTGCCCTGAGGCGCATGAATACCAAGATAAGAGCAGCCCTCACAGTTGAGAAGCAAGTGGCGATAGCCCTGTGGAAGCTTGCAACGCCAGACAGCTACCGGTCAGTTGGGAATCAATTTGGAATGGGCAAATCTACTGTTGGGGCTGCTGTGATGCAAGTAGCCCACGCAATCAAAGATCTGCTGATATCAAGGGTAGTGACCCTGGGAAATGTGCAGGTCATAGTGGATGGCTTTGCTGCAATGGGATTCCCTAACTGTGGTGGGGCCATAGACGGAACCCATATCCCTATCTTGGCACCGGAGCACCAAGCCACCGAGTACATAAACCGCAAGGGGTACTTTTCAATAGTGCTGCAAGCTCTGGTGGATCACAAGGGATGTTTCACCAACATCAACGTGGGATGGCCGGGAAAGGTACATGATGCTCGCATCTTCAGGAACTCTGGTCTGTTTCAAAAGCTGCAGGAAGGGACTTTATTCCTAGACCAGAAAATAACTGTTGGGGATGTTGAAATGCCTATATGTATCCTTGGGGACAGCCTACCCCTTAATGCCATGGCTCATGAAGCCGTACACAGGCAGCCTGGACAGTAGTCAGGAGCTGTTCAACTACAAGCTGAGCAAGTGCAGAATGGTGGTAGAATGTACATTTGGACGTTTAAAGGCGCGCTGGCGCAGTTTACTGACTCGCTTAGACCTCAGCAAACCAATATTCCCACTGTTATTACTGCTTGCTGTGTGCTCCACAATATCTGTGAGAGTAAGGGGGAGACGTTTATGGTGGGGTGGGAGGTTGAGGCAAATCGCCTGGCTGCTGGTTACGCGCAGCCAGACACCAGGGCGGTTAGAAGAGCACAGGAGGGCGCGGTACGCATCAGAGAAGCTTTGAAAACCAGTTTCATGACTGGCCAGGCTACGGTGTGAAAGTTCTGTTTGTTTCTCCTTGATGAAACCCCCCGCCCCTTGGTTCACTCTACTTCCCTGTAAGCTAACCACCCTTCCCTCCTCCCTTCAATCACCGCTTGCAGAGGCAATAAAGTCATTGTTGCTTCACATTCATGCATTCTTTATTCATTCATCACACAAATAGGGGGATGACTACCAAGGTAGCCCAGGAGGGGTGGTGGAGGAGGGAAGGAAAATGCCACACAGCACTTCAAAAGCTTACAACCTTAAAATTTATTGAATGCCAGCCTTCTTTTTTTGGGGCAATCCTCTGTGGCGGAGTGGCTGGTTGGCCGGTGGCCCCCCCACCGCGTTCTTGGGCGTCTGGGTGTGGAGGCTATGGAACTTGGGGAGGAGGGCGGTTGGTTACACAAGGGCTGTAGTGGCAGTCTGTGCTCCAGCTGCCTTTGCTGCAGCTCAACCATACACTGGAGCATACTGGTTTGGTCCTCCAGCAGTCTCAGCATTAAATCCTGCCTCCTCTCATCACGCTGCCGCCACATTTGAGCTTCAGCCCTGTCTTCAGCCTGCCACTTACTCTCTTCAGCCCGCCACCTCTCCTCCCGGTCATTTTGTGCTTTCCTGCAGTCTGACATTATTTGCCTCCATGTATTTGTCTGTGCTCTGTCAGTGTGGGAGGACAGCATGAGCTTGGAGAACATTTCATCGCGAGTGCGTTTTTTTTCCTTTCTAAGCTTCACTAGCCTCTGGGAAGGAGAAGATCCTGTGATCATTGAAACACATGCAGCTGGTGGAGAAAAAAAAAGAACAGCGGTATTTAAAAAGACACATTTTATAAAACAGTGGCTACACTCTTTCAGGGTAAACCTTGCTGTTAACATTACATACATAGCACATGTGCTTTCGTTACAAGGTTGCATTTTGCCTCCCCCCACCGCGTGGCTACCCCCTCAACCTTCCCCCCTCCCTGTGGCTAACAGCGGGGAACATTTCTGTTTAGCCACAGGCAAACAGCCCAGCAGGAATGGGCTCCTCTGAGTGTCCCCTGAAGAAAAGCACTCTATTTCAACCAGGTGACCATGAATTATATCTCACTCTCCTGAGGATAACACAGAGAGATAAAGAACGGATGTTGTTTGAACGCCAGCAAACATACACTGCAATGCTTTGTTGTACAATGATTCCCGAGTACGTGTTACTGGCCTGGAGTGGTAAAGTGTCCTACCATGAAGGACGCAATAAGGCTGCCCTCCCCAGAAACCTTTTGCAAAGGCTTTGGGAGTACATCCAGGAGAACCGCGAATACCAGGGCAAAGTAATCCTTTCACATGCTTGCTTTTAAACCATGTATAGTATTTTAAAAGGTACACTCACCGGAGGTTCCTTCTCCGCCTGCTGGGTCCAGGAGGCAGCCTTGGGTGGGTTCGGGGGGTACTGGCTCCAGGTCCAGGGTGAGAAACAGTTCCTGGCTGTCGGGAAAACCGGTTTCTCCGCTTGCTTGCTGTGAGCTATCTACTTCCTCATCATCATCATCATCATCTTCTTCGTCCCCAAAACCTGCTTCCGTATTGCCTCCATCTCCACTGAAGGAGTCAAACAACACGGCTGGGGTAATGGTGGCTGAACCCCCTAAAATGGCATGCAGCTCATCATAGAAGCGGCATGTTTAGGGCTCTGACCTGGAGCGGCCGTTCGCCTCTCTGGTTTTCTGGTAGGCTTGCCTCAGCTCCTTCAGTTTCACGCGGCACTGCTTCGGGTCCCTGTTATGGCCTCTGTCCTTCATGCCCTGGGAGATTTTGACAAAGGTTTTGGCATTTCGAAAACTGGAACGGAGTTCTGATAGCACGGATTCCTCTCCCCAAACAGCGATCAGATCCCGTACCTCCCGTTCGGTCCATGCTGGAGCTCTTTTGCGATTCTGGGACTCCATCATGGTCACCTCTGCTGATGAGCTCTGCATGGTCACCTGCAGCTTGCCACGCTGGCCAAACAGGAAATGAGATTCAAAAGTTTGCGGTTCTTTTCCTGTCTACCTGGCCAGTGCATCTGAGTTGAGAGTGCTGTCCAGAGCGGTCACAATGGAGCACTCTGGGATAGCTCCCGGAGGCCAATACCGTCGAATTGTGTCCACAGTACCCCAAATTCGAGCCGGCAAGGCCGATTTAAGCGCTAATCCACTTGTCGGGGTGGAGTAAGGAAATCGATTTTAAGAGCCCTTTAAGTCGAAATAAACGGCTTCATCATGTGGACGGGTGCAGGTTTACATCGATTTAATGCTGCTAAATTCGACCTAAAGTCCTAGGGTAGACCGGGCTGAAACTTAGAATATTAGTGTTATTCCATTTTGGAGGCTTGACCAGGGTAATGTCTATGCATGATATGCAGAGAAATCTGCTTTATTATCCAGCTATTCCATTTTCTCCTCCAGAATATGATTTTTTTTTCTCTTTCAGATATATTCAGTGATATATTTGGGTATTAACATTTGTGTGCTAACGACCCAGGAGTTCTAGTAAAACACTCCTAGCAAGATTTTTGTAAGAAGCATAAAAGTGCCTCTCAAAACATTTAAATGTATAGTTTGATGGTTAAACATTAGTATGTTTGAGTAAGCTTAAAATAACTTTTTAGTATGTTTAAAAAATGAATATAAACACATTATGCTCCTGAATTACATTAACACTTATTTTCTGTTTCTTAATTTGTTTTGTGAAAGAGAAACATGAAATATAGAGGAAGATATAAATCTCTTTGAAATTCAAAGACAACAAGAGGAAGAGTTGTTTTCATACCTAGCTACTTGGATATCATCTTTATAACAAACAAGTTTCAATAAATTATGCCCCCTTCTTCTATGACAGGTTTTAAAGTGTAAAGTTAAGTCCATCCATTCTCAGTTAGAGAAGTTAACATCAGTGTTATACAAAGTTAACAGAAAAGAGAACATTTGTTCCAGTTAGTATACTTTGCAGAGTTTAGTTTACACTGTTTGTTTTGACTTTCCATAACTAAAACCTGTGTTAATCATGGCTTTAGTAGTGTGTTTGTGTACTTTGATAGGGAGGCTTTCATGAATACTCATGTATAAGTTTCTTCATTGCCTTGTACCTTTTTTATTATCTGTGTTAACATTTAAAGTCTCATACTCTTTGTGAGATCCTTTAGCCTTCATTTTTCTTTATTATGAAATAACATGTTTGCAAATAATGATCTTATTTATCATTATATGGAATCTGTTACGTGTGTGTGTGTGTGTGTGTGTGTGTGTGTGTGTGTGTGTGTGAGAGAGAGAGAGAGAAATCTAGTTTTTAAGCAGAACTTTCAAGGATCTGGCAAATATTCTTAATGAGGCTTTGACTGGAAGCATAAACTACAACAAACAACTTTGCCATTTCCTCCTGTCCTGAGTAGAGCTTGTAAAAATTGTTTTTAACTGAAACAAATGCATTTTCAGGTGCACCAAAACTATTCATGAATTCAGCAAATGGTTTCAGCTAAAAAAACCTGAGAATCAAGATTTACAAAATGTTTTAATGAATCATTTTGTCTTTTTATTTTGAATCAATATTACATTTAGAAAATCATTTCTAATCTATATATGAAACATTTTGTTTGTCCTGTACAATTTTTTTCAGGTTTTCATTTTGTTGAGAAAAAAATCAAAATATTTAGTTTCAGCTTGAAATAAATCATCTTTTAATTATTATTATTTTTCAGGACTAATCGAGGAAGGATAGAAATGTCTCTTTTTGAGAATCTCTCAAGCCAACATTAAAGGGAACAGACTGCATTTCTTGAGAAAGAAGATTTCAAACAACAGCAATCAATGTTATTCCAGGCCATTAATGACATTTCAGCTTGTGAGACCTGTTCTGTTTAACCATGCCCAAGGGTTAGGTTAATTTTGTTATTGATATTACTTTCGAGCTAAGGCTTTTATTATCAATTACACTTAATAATCCAAGACAGTTCGAAATATGCACCTGGAGGAAAAACAAAACACTAACTCAGCAAAAAGGGAGAGAGAGAGAGAGAGAGAGAGAGAATGAGAATGTGGGACTTATGTAGAATTTAAGGATTTCATTAATTTAATTAAAATAGCCTGACTGAAACAATTTTACAAATGTGTTTGGAGAGTTAAAAAGCACAATGATATTTTTACGCAAAAACGTCAGTAACTTCTTTAAAATAACTGACTTATCAACATCACTCTAACAGTCTAACCTTTTGAAGGAGAATGGTACAGTAGCAGCAGAGGTAGCTTCAATGCAACATAGTTTTATAAGAATATTATTTCCCATTCATAAACTAGGAAAAACTTTTTCTGTAGAAGAGTACACTCACCTGGGGGAGCCTAATGATCAGGCCTGGTGTCGCAATCATCCAGTGCCCCCTACTGACAGCTCCTCTGTCCCTGAAGCAGTCTCTCTTCTCGTGACTTAGCTATTTGCCCAGGTCATTTTAAAGTCTCTCCCTTCCTGGGAGCTGCAGGGCTGTCCATACTAGGGTGACCAGATGTCCCGATTTTATAGGGACAGTCCCGATTTTTGGGTCTTTTTCTTATATAGGCTCCTATTATCCCCCACCCCCGTCCCTATTTTTCACACTTGCTGTCTGGTCACCCTAGTCCACACAATCTTGTGTACAGCTGCACTTGCCAAAGCTTTCTCCTTGGAGCCTGGTTCCAAACTCAATAGTTCATTTTCTTCTTGGGTAAGGTGTTTCTACACCACCTTTTAGAGTGACCCAGTAGAGGAACTCAGGCCCTCCTGTTAGTTCCTGTCCAGGGACCTTGTGGTGAGCGGTAAAGTCTGTTCCCTTTAATTCCTCACCACCTCCCTGGACTTCCTCCTACTTTGACCTTCCTTCAGGCACTTTCCCACAGCTCCTTCCTGGCTTCCGGTACTTCCGGCTCTCTGTAGGTCTTTCCACCACTCTCTAGCAGTTAAAGAGGGATTGCAGTATTCTTCCTCTCTCCCGCTGCAGCGCCCTTCTCACCTGGGCTTCCTTTATGCTTGCCACCCAACTCCTCACCTACCTGGCCTCATCTTCAGTTAAGCCTGGTTCACCCTCCATGTATATCTCAATTGAGCTTTCTAGAGACTGTTAACCCTTTTAGCACCAGTGTGGGGCATATGCCCCACCACAGTTCCACTTCATTGATCTTTGGGATGCAAAGTCTCTTTTTTTAGCCCCTACTATCCCTACCCCCATCTCCAAATTACATATTCTCCAGATTACATATTCTTATGTATTGCTTTGGAGAGTTGTTTTTTTTAAAATTCATTTGCACATAATAAAAAAGGCATAAGCCTAACTGCTTTTTTGCTTTCCACGTCCCTATCAAGATCTGACATGCTTGAAAAAAGTTTCTTTTGTCATCCAGTTTCTAGTCACCATTGTGGAAAAAACATGAGACAGCCTGATGTTTTGGGGAGGTGTCTGACCTGACTCTGCAGCCTCAAATGGTAGAATTTTCAGTCTCACCTAAGAGAATTGGGCTCCCAATTTCCATTGAAACTCAATAGAAGTTAAGTATCTAATTCTTATAGATGCTTTTAAAAATGCTACCATAATATATTTAAGTTGCCTAGTATTTTCTGTTATAAAAAAAAAATCTTAACGCACTTTATTTGAGATTCTGTACAACCTTCCTTGTTTCCAGCAATCTACTGAAATTCGTCCAGAACAAAGTCTTGGGGCTACAGACGTACATTTCATGCGTTTCAAGAAATTCCATTCAGGTTAGGCTGAGATACACACTTTCTCTCCTTTCACTTGCATTCCTCAGGAAATTTTAGCAGTCTGCCACAATACCTGAACACAAACATTCATAGAGTCATAGACTCATCGAAGATTAGGGTTGGAAGAGACCTCAGGAGGTCATTTAGTCCAACCCCCTTTCAAATCAGGACCAACACCAACTAAATCATCCCAGCCAGGGCTTTGTCAAGCTCAGCCTTAAAAAACCTCTAAGGATGGGAATTCCACCACCTCACTAGGTAACCCATTCCAGTGCTTCTCCATCCTCCTAGTGAAATAGTGTTTCATAATATCAAACCTAGATCTCCCCAACTGCACCTTGAGACCATTACTCCTTGTTCTGTCATCTGACACCACTGTGAACAGCTGAGCTCCAGGCTCTGTCAAACCCCCCTTCAGGTAGTTTAAGGCTGCTATCAAATCCCCCCTCACTCTTCTTTTCCGCAGACTAAACAAGCCCAGTTCCCTCAGCCTCTCCTCATAAGTCATGTGCCCCAGGCCCCTGATCATTTTCGTTGCCCTCTGCTGGACTCTCTCCAATTTGTCCACATCCTTTCTGTAGCGGGGAGGGGGGGAGGAGGGAAAACTGGACGTAATACTCCAGATGTAGCCTCCCCAGTGCTGAATAGAGGGGAATAATTACTTCCCTCGACCTGCTAACAATGCTCCTACTAATGCAGCATCATATGCCATTAGCCTTCTTGGTAACAAGGGCACACTGCTGATGCATATCCAGCTTCTCATCCACTGTACTCCCCAGGACCCTTTCTGCAGAAATGCTGCTTAGCCAGGAGGTACCCAGCTTGTAGCGATGCATGGGATTATTCTGTCCTAAGTGTAGGACCTGCTCCATGATTTTTCCAGGGACTGAGGTGAGGCTGACCAGTCTGTAGTTCCACGCGTGCTCCTTCTTCTCTTTTTTAAAGATGGGCACTATATTTGCCTTTTTCCAATCGTCCGGGACCTCCCCTGATCGCCAAGAATTTTCTAAGATAATAGTCAATTGCTCTTCAGTCACATCAGCCAATTATCTCAGCACCCTTGGATGCATTAGATCTGGACCCATGGACTTGTGCACGTCCAGCTTTTCTAAATAGTCCTTAACCTGTTCTTTCACCACTTAGGGCTGCTCACCTCCTCCACATACTGTCAGGTTTCAGAGTAACAGCCGTGTTAGTCTGTATTCGCAAAAAGAAAAGGAGTACTTGTGGCACCTTAGAGACTAACCAATTTATTTGAGCATGAGCTTTCGTGAGCTACAGCTCACTTCATTGGATGCATACCGTGGAAACTGCAGCAGACTTTATATATACACAGAGAATATGAAACAATACCTCCTCCCACCCCACTGTCCTGCTGGAAATAGCTTATCTAAAGTAATCATCAGGTTAGGCCATTTCCAGCACAAATCCAGGTTTTCTCACCCTCCACCCCCCCACACAAATTCACTCTCCTGCTGGTGATAGCCCATCCAAAGTGACAACTCTTTACACAATGTGCATGATAATCAAGTTAGGCCATTTCCTGCACAAATCCAGGTTCTCTCACTCCCTCACCCCCCTCCAAAAACCCACCCCCATACACACACAAACTCACTCTCCTGCTGGTAATAGCTCATCCAAACTGACCACTCTCCAAGTTTAAATCCAAGTTAAACCAGAACATCTGGGGGGGGGGTAGGAAAAAACAAGAGGAAATAGGCTACCTTGCATAATGACTTAGCCACTCCCAGTCTCTATTTAAGCCTAAATTAATAGTATCCAATTTGCAAATGAATTCCAATTCAGCAGTTTCTCGCTGGAATCTGGATTTGAAGTTTTTTTGTTTTAAGATAGCGACCTTCATGTCTGTGATTGCGTGACCAGAGAGATTGAAGTGTTCTCCGACTGGTTTATGAATGTTATAATTCTTGACATCTGATTTGTGTCCATTTATTCTTTTACGTAGAGACTGTCCAGTTTGACCAATGTAAATGGCAGAGGGGCATTGCTGGCACACGATGGCATATATCACATTGGTGGATGTGCAGGTGAACGAGCCTCTGATAGTGTGGCTGATGTTATTAGGCCCTGTGATGGTGTCCCCTGAATAGATATGTGGGCACAATTGGCCCACATATACATTGGACTACAAGCCGTCAGGAACACTATCTCCGATAATGTCACGGCTAACCTGGTGGCTGAACTTTGTGACTTTGTCCTTACCCATAACTATTTCACATTTGGGGACAATGTATACCTTCAGATCAGCGGCACTGCTATGGGTACCCGCATGGCCCCACAGTATGCCAACATTTTTATGGCTGATTTAGAACGCTTCCTCAGCTCTCGTCCCCTAAAGCCCCTACTCTACTTGCGCTATATTGATGACATCTTCATCATCTGGACCCATGGAAAAGAAGCCCTTGAGGAATTCCACCATGATTTCAACAATTTCCATCCCACCACCAACCTCAGCCTGGTCCAGTCCACACAAGAGATCCACTTCCTGGACACTACAATGCTAATAAACAATGGTCACATAAACACCACCCTATACCGGAGACCTACTGACCGCTATTCCTACCTGCATGCCTCCAGCTTTCACCCTGACCACACCACACGATCCATCGTCTACAGCCAAGCTCTGCGATACAACCGCATTTGCTCCAACCCCTCAGACAGAGACAAACACCTACAAGATCTCTGTCAAGCTTTCTTACAAATACAATACCCACCTGCAGAAGTAAAGAAACAGATTGATAGAGCCAGAAGAGTTCCCAGAAGTTACCTACTACAGGACAGGCCTAACAAAGAAAATAACAGAACGCCACTAGCTGTCACCTTCAGCCCCCAACTAAAACCCCTCCAACGCATTATTAAGGATCTACAACCTATCCTAAAGGATGACCCAACACTCTCACAAATCTTGGGAGACAGGCCAGTCCTTGCCTACAGACAGCCCCGCAACCTGAAGCAAATACTCATCAACAACCACATACCACACAACAGAACCACTAACCCAGGAACTTATCCTTGCAACAAAGCCCGTTGCCAATTGTGCCCATATATCTATTCAGGGGACACCATCACAGGGCCTAATAACATCAGCCACACTATCAGAGGCTCGTTCACCTGCACATCCACCAATGTGATATATGCCATCATGTGCCAGCAATGCCCCTCTGCCATGTACATTGGTCAAACTGGACAGTCTCTACGTAAAAGAATAAATGGACACAAATCAGATGTCAAGAATTATAACATTCATAAACCAGTCGGAGAACACTTCAATCTCTCTGGTCACGCAATCACAGACATGAAGGTCGCTATCTTAAAACAAAAAAATTTCAAATCCAGACTCCAGCGAGAAACTGCTGAATTGGAATTCATTTGCAAATTGGATACTATTAATTTAGGCTTAAATAGAGACTGGGAGTGGCTAAGTCATTATGCAAGGTAGCCTATTTCCTCTTGTTTTTTCCTACCCCCCCCCGCCCAGATGTTCTGGTTTAACTTGGATTTAAACTTGGAGAGTGGTCAGTTTGGATGAGCCATTACCAGCAGGAGAGTGAGTTTGTGTGTGTATGGGGGTGGGTTTTTGGAGGGGGGTGAGGGAGTGAGAGAACCTGGATTTGTGCAGGAAATGGCCTAACTTGATTATCATGCACACTGTGTAAAGAGTTGTCACTTTGGATGGGCTATCACCAGCAGGAGAGTGAATTTGTGTGGGGGGGTGGAGGGTGAGAAAACCTGGATTTGTGCTGGAAATGGCCTAACCTGATGATTACTTTAGATAAGCTATTACCAGCAGGACAGTGAGGTGGGAGGAGGTATTGTTTCATATTCTCTGTGTATATATAAAGTCTGCTGCAGTTTCCACTGTATGCAACCGATGAAGTGAGCTGTAGCTCACGAAAGCTCATGCTCAAATAAATTGGTTAGTCTCTAAGGTGCCACAAGTACTCCTTTTCTTTCCACATACTGTGTTGCCCAGGACAGCAGTGTGGGAGCGGACCTTGTCTGTGAAGACCAATGCAAAAAAAAAAGCATTGAGTACTTCAGCTTTTTCCACATCGTCTGTCACTAGGTTGCCTCCCCCATTCATTAGGGGTCCCACACGTTCCTTTTCGAAAGAGCTGGACCTGTGACTCCACCAAAGTAACAGCAGCTCTGTGGAGCATCTGTCAGCAGCTCTGTGGAGGAGCTGTGTAAGGGCATAGGGCCCGAATACACACCAAAGGGCATCATCCATTTTAGGAAGCAGGGCCGGCTCCAGGCCCCAGCTTTCCAAGCAGGTGCTTGGGGCGGCATTCAGAATGGGGTGGCAGTCCGTGTCCTGCGGTGGCAATTCAGTGGCAACTGCTTGGGGCAGCAAAATTGGTAGAGCCACCCCTGTTAGGAAGACAGCGTTCTCGAATTCAGGGAGAAGAACAGACTGTGACTGCTGAAGCTTACAGCAAACTCTGATTGCTGTATATATAATGTTTAACTAAAAATATATTTGTTAAATACAAGATATCTTTGTATTTAAGAAAAGAAGAACCCACCATCAGCAGCAGCAGCCACTGTATTGGGAACACCTGGAACCTTACTGAGCAGCTACAGTGATGGGGAAAGGAGAGGTGAAAAGCCACGTCAGGTCAGACCAGGCTTCTTGCCACTATCCCAGCTACAGCCCACCCTGCATGTGCTCCACTAAGATGCAACACATGGAACAGGAGCCTATGATCTCAAAAAGGGGGAAACAAAAGTCAAGCCAGGCTATTTTCCCCCACCCCAAACTTCCGCTCTAGAACAGCAGCCTTCTTCTGCTGCCAGCTAATGTAATTATTCCAGAACCTCAAGCAGTAGAAGTCTGTGCTGCAATGCTGAATGTTCAGGGTTGCTTGATAGGAGGCTGCATGACAGGAAAGTTGTTACACTGAAATTAATAGAATTTTTGAGGTTTTGTTTTATTAAAGTCTAGGAAATTGCATAAAAATGTAAATAAATATTATTTGGCTTGTAAAGTCAAGCACTCGATTGTTAGGAAATGCTAACTTACAGTTGCCAGAGCAACCTTAATTTAGCCCCCTTGTGCATATGCATTCCCATATTAGAAAGACAAGGTGCGTGAGGTAACATTTTTTATTGGACCAATTTCTGTTGTCGAGGAAAGAAGAGCTTTTGAGTTATACACAGCCCTTCCTCAGGTCTGAGAAAGGTACTCAGAGTGTTACAGCTAAATACAAGGTTGAACAGACTGTTTAACATAAGTAGTTAGCACAAATTCTAAGCAACCATTCAAAAGGTCACTTCATCTTGAATGGTCCCACAGAACAAAAAGGGCCGGTTAATGTGTTACAGATAGTTGTAATATGACATAAATCCAATATTGCTATTCAGTCCATGATTTTTAGTTTCTAGCAAAATTTTTTGAATTTAAGCTCCCAGGCTTGTCTTTTGAAACTGTTGTGCAGGTTTCCTTTGAGGATGAGGACTGAAGTGTCAGATATAGAGTGATCACTTTATAAAAAGTGTTCACCCACTGGTGATGTGGCGTTTTTGTCTTTTATCATTTTCCTGTGTGTGTTCATTCGAGAGCATAGTGATTGTTTGGTTTCACCCACATAATTGTTATTGGGGCACTTAGTACACTGGATGAGGCACACCACATGTTCTGATATGCATGTGTAGGACCCCTGGATCTTGAAAGGTGTCTTGTGTGGACTGTTGATTATAGTAGCAATGGAGATGTATCTGAAAGTTTTGCATCTGTTGTTCTGGCAGGGTCTGGTGCCACTTTGAGTTGGTGTGTCCTGCCTGGTCTTGTTTCTGATGATGAGCTTGGAGAGGTTGAGGGGTTGTTTGAAGGCCAGAAGAAGGGGTTCGGGAAAGATTTCTATCAGAATGAGGTCCTCACCGAGTATGGGTTGTAGTTGTTTGATGATAACCCAAATGGGGTCCAGTGCGGGGCATAGGTGACAACTAGGGGTGTTCAGTCATGGGGGGGGGTGAGTATTTTTGTATTGAAGCAGGTTCACTACTGGGTATTTGGGTAGCCCAATCCATGATCTACTTCCCTGATGGAGTGTCCTTGTTCAGTGAAGGTGGCTTTGAGTGCGTTAAGGTGTATATCCTGGACTTTCTCCCCAGAGCACGTTCTGTAGTATCTGCAGTGGTGGATTAGCCACTGGGACAACGGGGCCAGTGCCCAGTATGATAAATTTCACTCCCAAAGGATTTATACACAAAACATTTAAAGAGAATGAAAAATAGGGGTTAGAATGCAATGGCTCCTGCAGCCGTAAATATGAAGTCACCATCATAACTTTATAATTTGCAGGGGATCAAAAGTTTGTAGGTGATAGAAAGGAGAGCTAATCAGATCAGGGGCCCTACGCAGTATTATTAAACTGGTGCCCCTATGCTCCACTGAAGGCGGTCCCCAGCCGGCACCGCTGACCCCCCACGCCTGCGGACCCCCAGAACCTCCCCATTGCTGACACACACCCTGCTTCGTAGGGCGCAGATGCTGCGGCAGTAGCTCAAGGCAGGCTTCGCGCTGTCACAAGGGGGCTGCATCTTGCCAGAGACCAGGGCCCTCCTGCAGCCCTTGGCCACTCCTGGCTCACCATGAGCATTTTGACAGGAAGTATCAAGCAGTAATCACAACAAGAATAATACCTGTGTGTGTGTGTGTGACAGAGTGTGTGCATATGTGTGTATGTGTGTGTGTGTGAGAGAGAGAGAGAGAGCCTGTGGGGGGGGGACTGTGTGACAGCGCGTGTGTTGGGTAGCGTGAGCCTGTGTGTGTTTGCGACAATCTGTATGAGGGGACTGTGACTCGTGAGAGGCAGAGTGTATGCGGGTGTGAGAGCCAGTCTGTGTGTCTGCTAGGGAAGTGTGAGAGACAGTGAGCGCACTGTCACTTTAAGCCCCTCCCCTCCCCCCCCCCCAACTTCACTCTCCCCGCCCCCGCGACTCACGTGGAAGTTTCGCTCCTCGTGTCCTGGCCCTGCCCGGGCCCCGACGGAGACCGAGCGGCGCAGGCAGGCAGGCTTCGGGGAGGGACTCCGCTCCGGGCTCCGCGAAGCTGGGGCGGCAGAGCCGGAGGCTACAACCCTCAGCCGGCCAGCTGAGGCGCGGGGCTGGGGGCAGGGGGAGGCCCGCTGGCCAGCACGGGGGAGGGGCCAGAGAAGAGAGGATTCCCGCCGCGGCCAGCGAGGGGAATGGCGCCCCAAATCTTCCGGTGCCCTCGGCAGCCGCGTATGCCTAGGGATGGCCCTGACACCGCTCAGTGTCCAGAAAACTCATCACATGAAAGGAGCGCTCCAAACCCCTTTCCTCACTGACTTTGATTTCATTTTACTTTACCAGTTGATGGAAAAACTTGCAAGGAGAATTGAATACCTATTGACAGTTCATGTTTGAATTACACAGGTGAACTGAAATGAAATGCCCTTGCTTTGTGCACCAGTGAACAGCCCAAATTTTCCATTGCTTTTATTACTATTAAAACTACTAGCTTATTGTCTCCATTCTACAATTTTCAGAACAGAATTCTTAGTATGGTGTCTTGAATGGGAGTTCAGGACACTTGCCTCATTCTGGCATGAGGCCAAAGCTTTTGTTGTGCATGTTAATTTGTACTTCTCTCTTTGCAAATAGGAATCTAGAACCAGTACTTAAATTTGAACAGCGTGTCAGTCATGCTATTGATCTGTCTTGCTGTGTATATATAGCTGATACAATAAAATAAAAAGTCTCAGGATCTCTCTTCCACAAACCTTAAAAAAATTAGCACCGAGTTAACAATGCAGATGCTTGGATCTAAATCCTGTTGTCCCCACTGAAAAATAGCGCTGAGTAAACATTTACCGTATCAGAAAACCACCACACAAAATTTGACATGATTACCATAGATTCACACTTTAACCCACATACTATTTTGGTATCCTGTATTTAATTACCTGATGAATTATTGTGGCCTAAACAACACTTTGAAAAAAGGGTTGTTTTTTTTTACAGATAGATGTTCTCTTTATATTGTGCTGTGCTGCAAAAAATGGTGTTAACTTGCTTGTCATGTGCCACAAAAACCTGAATGTGCTGACTTGATATAAGGATCTGTTTTAGAAATACTAAATATAGCTGACGTGAGCAGATCAAGAAGACTATTCATTTTTATTAATGTGATTTTTTAAAGGATTATTCAAAACAAAAAATCATCATAAGCCGGAAAGATTTAAAGAAAGAAAAAAGTATATTATGTTTCTACATTTTTAAAATAGAAAGGTCACAGACAAAAAAGGCAGAAATTTATAAAGTTTAAAAAATCAATGCAATGTTTATTGAAGTTTTTAAATTCAAGCTACAAGCTGCAAAATTGACTTTGGCTTCAGCAATTCTAACTGATGAAATCCATCTTCTGTCCCCTCTTGTTAAGTGCCTCTTGTGTACTCTTCTGATTACATATACAAAAATTATCTTCAATAATTAATTATTCTAATGAGGGCGGGGAGGACAAACATCAATTCATGAATTACAAATGATCTTACCTACCATCCAAATATATTTTAAAATTATAATTACTATCACAGCATCTTATTTGCCCTCTGCCCATATGATTTGTCCCATTCACATATACACCTTAAATTTGGAGGTGATATACAAGTGATAAATTGCACAATAATGTAGCAAACAAATCTCACCTCTTCCTCAACCCAGAACTTATTCCTACATTCCAAACCTCTAAGCAAATTCAAACAGATCCTTCCCCTCCCCCACTTTAAAAAAAAACAACAGACACATATTTTTCCTCCCCACCCCCAATTTAAAGCTGTCCAAGGCCAGGGCAGATTAGATTCAGCCTTGCATCAATGACAGGTTTTCTACAAATAAAAATCACATAACTGGAAAGTCTGTTATCAGACTCCGTAAGTGAGGGTTTTAGTGACAGAGAAGCAGTTTCCCCTTCGCTACTGTTTGGGTGTCTGTCTCTAGGAAACACTTTAGCTTTTTAGTGCATTCTTCCACCTCAGTTGGGACAACATGATCAACTGTGTGGAATGCTGCAGAGAGGTCCAGGAGGCTAAGAATGAAAGTGTGACCATCCATTGACAGCTTGAGATCATCCATCAGTGCCATTAAAGCTGTTTCAATTCCATGTCCTTGCTCAAACCCAGATTGTACGTTCAGTTAGATGATCTTGTAGTTGGCCTTTGGCTAGCTTCTGTATGAGTTTGCTCAGGAGTGGAAGGTTTGATACTGGGCAGTAGGGAGTAGCTAGAACCAGTGTATCCAGGGAGCATTTCTTCAGTGCTGGTTGCGCTATCTTGTATTTGAATAAGGAAGGGAAGATTCTTTTCCCGAATGAGGCATTGGCTATTTCGGTCTTGAGTGGCACCAGCTGCCCGTGACTCTCCTTCATCAGTCAGAAAAGACATAAGTGAGACTCCTTTCGGGTGTCCAGTACTTCTAGAGAAATGAATGTATTGAATTCTGGTCATGCAGGTTGGCTGGTACATGGGGAACAGATCCATGCTGTTAAAGAAGCCTTCCTGAATATGTGTGATTTTTTTCAGTGAAGTATGTTGATAGTTCTTCACAGCACTTGGGACTGTGCTCTGTTGCAGGGTGTAGCCACCAGGACTAGAGCTGGGGGCAGAAAGGTAATTCCATTTTGCAGAGCATTTCCCTACTTTTAAATTTGGTTTTGTGCTGATTTGGATTTAAACCAAACAAATTTTAAATTATCCATGAAAGGGATAAAGCCGCAGTTCTAGGGCTCTCTGCCTGATGCACTACCCTGAAGCTACAGATCCTGGAAGTCCCTGACTCCAAAGCAGTCAAACTGATGAGCTGTGGAAGACCTCAGAGCTCTGGGCCAATACAACCCAGCATAGAGGTTCATCAAAATCAAACTTAATTTCAAAAAATCTTTTGATTTCAAAAAAAATCAGCAAATTCTGACAAAAACATGTTTCAGCATAATTTTCCAACTGGCTCTGCTCAGGACTGAGAGTTCCTTAGGGCAGGATTTAGCAGTTTCACTGGAAGCTGATAGGAAGGTTTCTTTTGGTATGTAGCACAGCCTCAGCATAACCATGGAGAAATTCTTTATGTTTCAACCTGTGTTACAACTTTCATTTTCTGCCATCAGTGCCCAAGTTTCCGTTCCTTTCTCTTCATCTGCTGAAGGGTGTTAGAAAACCAAGGAGATCAGTGTGGTGGTGGGATGGAAGAGGCGAAATGGAGGCCTCTCTGTCAAAAACCAAGACTAACATACAATTATGATTCTCCAGATCCTCAACTCCAGTTTCTGTGGGTGGACTGATGCTGTCCTTTAGCATGCTTTGGAATTTGGTTGGGCCCATGAATCTTCATGGTTGAGATAGGATCATGGGTCTTTCTTGTTGCCTGGGAGCTAGGAGAGTTCTGACCAGTGCCTAAATGAGGTGATGGCCAGCCCAAGACAATAGCTGGGTTGTGATGTCCTTGATATTAGAGCTGAGTCAACAATAGATTTTTGGATCCCTGGCAATTGACAATTAAAAAATGTTTTGGGTTGACCCAAAAATGATTTAAAAAAACAACATTGAATACAAAAATTAAAAAAAGGTTTCAGATTTAACTATATGTTTTGTTGAGTTCTACCTTTCTAAATATCTCTCTTTTAAAAAAAATAAAATTAAAGGAAATTTTAAAATGAAATTTCATTTCAAATGGAAAAATCAAAATGTTTTATTTCAATATTTTCTGATTTTTAAATTTATTTTTAAACAAAAACAATCTATGAATTCATGAAGTGTGTTCGTCACACCAAATTTGCATATTTAGCCAAAAATATTTCAGACAAAATATTCACCCAGGTCTACCTGATACTGACATAAAATCTGAAGGCCAGGTCCCCGTGGTGACCAGCTGTGTAGGTTGCACCAGAGGTGACCTGAGAAAGTCCTAGGGATGTAAGTAAGGAGAAGAATTCCTATGCTTTTGTATCGGAAGCCTTGTCAGCGTGAATACTGAAATCCCCCAGAGTAACATGAGTAAGGTATTTTATCACTAGCACTGACAATGTATCAGTAAGTTGCTTTATGAACCCTTTAGTCTTTTGTTGCTCTGTAGATGAACATATAATCTGTTCTAGCTTTGGCTCTGGTGTCTATTGATAGATGAATGAATTCAGAGACTCCTCTTTTGGATTTCATATTTGAAGACGGTGAATGTAGTACCACCTGCTTTCTTGTCATGTCTAGTCTGTCCCTATGTGCCATAGAGTCCAATAGGGTGATCTAGGGGATTGAGTACTTGGATGTGCTGGCTGTTCTTCACCAGATAAGGAGGACATACGGGCTGTAGAAACCTCAGCATAATAGTCTGCAGTGGTAAGTATTGTATTCTCCCCACCCTCATGGGACCACTACTAAGATAGACCCATTTTTTTAAACTGGATATGCAACAGGGAGGGGATTTGCCCTGTAATAACCTTTGTTATTGCCTAAATGTACAAATTAATCTGTTTTAATTCTAATTTTCTGACATCAAGGTTGATCCAATTTATTTACTTAAATTACATTAGTGCACTATACTGACCTGTTAAAATGCTCATATTGTCTTGGCTGACAACTGTGTAATAGTGTATAATATAACTTCCTAACTCTTTCTTCATCAACATATTATTTAGTTAAAATTGAGAAGTGTATGTTGAATAGAAAGCCAAATATACTACCTTATGGAACAGACTTGTAGATATGAATAGAAATTCAAACAATTGTATTTTATAGAAATTAAATAGAATTTTATAGACATTACTGTCAAATCCTACTAAAATTGATAGAGAATTCTAGAGAAATTCTATTTTACATCAACATCTGCAATATAATAGATAATTATATCACTTCTGTGGAATTTTAACCAATCAACAGACTTCTATAGAAGTGTCATCATTCGCTATTAAATTGTATAGGACACTCTAATAAAGGTATATGACTACGTTTTGATGAGAAAAGGGTGATTAGAGGTGAATATTTGGGAAAGTATGGATTCTGATTGCAAAACCCCATATATATCAGCATATTTGTATCCAGTGTTTTCCTTTTGTCCATTATGGAGTTATCATATTCATATCCTGATCCAGAGTTCAAGCTGGGGTTTTAGTTCAGACCTCTACAAGAAACTTCAAGGGCTTTTTGGAGTATTCTAGATGCTTTGTGAAATCCCCAAAAGCTTAAAAGTCTCCAAGGTCTTGTGATATTATTGTTAAAGTGTCAGGGATGTATGTCCTCCACACTGCACAAGACACAAATAAAGGAACAATCTTTGCTGCAAGGATCATACA
Organism: Eretmochelys imbricata; assembly: GCF_965152235.1. Taxonomy (NCBI): domain Eukaryota; kingdom Metazoa; phylum Chordata; order Testudines; family Cheloniidae; genus Eretmochelys; species Eretmochelys imbricata. The sequence continues at coordinate 49,418,029 of NC_135582.1, forward strand.
GTTTATACATTTGTGCACTTTTTATCGCACTGTTGAGTGCATTGTATGCAGTATAAGGGTGGCATTTCAGTTGTTGGTGAATTGTTGAATTGGAAAGCAGCTGTTGCGTACAGATGACAGAAAAATTAGTTACCTCCTGTGGTTGGTAGAGTAAGGGAAAGGATTTGCTTATTGTTACTTCCAGAACTGTTTTTCTTTTCATTGCTGCCACAATTGCTCTCATTTTCTCCAGTGCTGCTTCATGAAAGTGGTAGAATGTTGCTTCAGGGTTGAGCAGCCTTCCTTCTCTGCAATTAAGAGATACCTGGCCAGTTCTCTGAAAAAGTTTTTCACCACTGTTTATTACTGGGCTTAGAAGGATTAGATTTTTTAATCAGTAAATGTTGGTAAACACCAATTTCATTATATATGCACAAATGACCAAAAAAAATTTATATTGACAATGATAGAAATTTATAGGTAGGCAAAGTAAGAAAAATGTTGTTTGAGAACTTTTTTGAGTTTGATTTAATGATATTTACTTTATGTATTTTGACATGTGATGATGACAGTTTGTGTTTTAACACTTAAAAAGCTTTAACTTTTTGAATCTCAGTATCTACTGTCATTAAATAATTGTCTAATCTATTGTCTCTCATAGTTTCCTGCAACTGTGAAAATTAAGAGTGATAAAATTAGAAAAAAAAATACTAAAAAGTAAACATTGATATTATCCATCAAAATTATAAAACATAAAAATCAATTTCTGCCAAGCCTAATTATTACTGACACGTTCAGGAAATGCAGAGGCAAAAGCCTATGTACTCTTTAAAAATGTGTGCCACACTAATCAAACTCCCGTGAGAATATTACATTAATACGGCTAGAAGAAATAGCCTGGGTATGCTTCACATTAGCAGAAAACTTAAGCAATTTGGTTGCTGCTACTGTTACTAAGCTTTTGAGTGTTTTTTTTCCTTTGCCTCTCCCTCCAGAATTTCACTGAGATACCGTTTTTCACTTCGGATTTGTCTATATGGCACCGACAAAGCTCACTAAAGGAGTGTGATCTGTATAGTGTTTGAAAATGTTGAGTTCTAACTTCCCCGTGTAAACCCTGCTGGCATGCTCTAGAAGGAACATTAATGTACATAAATGTTTGCAAGATCAGGTCAAAAACTCCAGATCCTAATAACTGTGAGTATGTTTGGATACAGAGGTGAATTTTGCTACTTGAAACTATCTCATATTCAGAACACTTCATGGCCAATTCACTTCACTGAATCAGCAAGCCAGAATCAGAGCAAGCTAATTAATTTGGTTCTGACAGCCTTATGTGAGCAACCATACTGTGAAAAATCAATACATATTTATGGTTAAAATGACTTGAAATAAAGCTTTTAGAAAACAAGGGAAATATAACACTTGGGAAACAGACATTAAGGAGCTTACCTATTATAGCCTTGATCAAAGGAAAAAATGAAAATGTATTCTTGTTTAACAATGAAAGCTACATGATAAAATTTAAGACAAATAAAAATAGTTGTGTGCAGTTATTTGTATACAATAGACTAAATAAATGAAACATGTTATATTACTCCATACTAGCTGTAATATGTTCTAAGTGAACACACAAAAACGTGTGGCCTCTTTCTGAACAAGTTGAAGCTTTAATGATCTTCAAGTGTAACACCACATACAATATTTTAATATTCCTTTGGAAAAGAACTTCTGAGTACTGCTGCTTGTTGGACCTTCAGCTGCTTCTGGTGTCTAAAAGAAGCTAGATTGTGTATCTTATTTACAAAAGACTGCAGGGGACATATGTCATTTGGATATTTCCCCAGACAATCTCACTCTGGATCAACACTGAACTTTAGTCAATCATGCAAGCCTCAATTTTGGCTAAATATTGGGAAAGCCATGAGGCCCTACCAGCCAGGTCTGATAAAATATGAAGCAGATACGTAGAGCTGAGTGTAAACAGTGTATTGATGACACAGCATATTGAAGCCACTTGGGAGTGATAAGAGGTTTAGCTACCTAGCTCCCATAATGTATTTATATACTTGCTGAGAGGAATAGAATATCGGGGCACCCCCTATGAGAGAGTGCCTGGGGTACATAAGTGTCATCCACAGGTACAGTCTGGGTCCTTTTCAGGAGAAAAGGAAGAGTGAACATTCTGTTGCTTGGAGGATATAACTATTCAGAAGACTCTGTTTCCATCATTTTCAGAAATTAGCCAAATAATTGTTGGCAAAAATATCAGATGTTCATACCAAGACTGCAAGTAACATTTATTTTGGAAACGAAAAGTGTGAGCTAGCACTAAGTGCTGCCATGTTCTCAGAAGCCTTTCCAAGTATCCTGTCACAAATAGCAGAAACACTAAGCACTACCTTCTAGGATTGTCTTGCTGAATGGCATTTCTGTATGCCTGAAATACCTGAGTATTTTGGGAAGGCGCCTCAGTTGCTGAAGAGAGCTGAAATTTCAATTCCGATCTCTCTCTCTCTAGTTTATCTAAATAAGCTGTGATGGTGTTCACTCACCACAGTGGAGCCTCCCACTGGCTATCCCAGGGATTAGCTCTGACATTTGGTGCACCCTCTCCATGTGGTGCTTCTCCTGTCATCTCTGCCTGCAGACCCATACCACTCCAGGAACCACAGCGTCCTATTCATTACTCAACCCTCCAACTGAGTCACCATCTGTGTTTCCCCCTTTCGGGGTGCATATCACAGTCTATAGTTAGGCCACTTCTGCAGTGACTAATGGCAGGGACCCAGGCCCGACCACTACCCGGTGTCCTGACCCAGGGATCCTGTAATAGCAGCCACCTATTGCATCTCTTTAACTTCTCTCAGTGCTGCTATGATTCCCTGAGCCGCTTCCCGATGGCCCCAGCACCTTTTCTACCCTTATCTCAGAGCACTCAGATATCCAGCCCCAGCAGCCATCCAGGCGCATCATCTTGTTCCCCAGGTCCCTGCCAGCAACTGCTCTGTCCAAGGTGCTACAGTTCCTTCAGCCTGCTAGGAACACAGGCCTCACTCCTTGAGCTCCCAGCAGCAGCTGACCCCTGCTCTCCACTGCAACTTCTTATATATGGGCCCACTTGGCCCAGATTGACAGCTCCCTGCAGCTGTTTTCTGACTGGCTGAACCCCATGCGGCCTCTCTATGCCACTTGGAGGACTCAACTCCATTGCCCCTGTTGGGGCAGGATAGGGTAGAATCATGAGGCCTCTATTAATCCCTTCCACTCTTGTGTGGGGTGGACACACCATCACAAAGCATTTCTGTGTTAAACAGGTAAATAATTCACTTTTACTTAAAAGGTGAAGTGTAATCATTTGCTAGTAAAAACCTTGTAAAGAGTAATAGGAAAGTTTGAAAATTTTCCTAGTTTTTACATCTAAGATGTACTAGAATACATCATTATATCGCTCAGTGGAGGTTAAATATTAACAATCTAATGTTTTATTTTCCTCATTGTTATCCATGCTGCTAACAATTCATCAACAGGACATTTTCCCCCAACAGTGTGACAAATTAGAAAGGTGTAAATTTGATACTAAAATTTGCCCTTATACTAATATTGTGCAGAGAAACAAGTGAAAAATGAGGGACAACAAAGTATTCATGAGACACTTTCTTTGACAAATCCCCCTGAAAGTGTGCAATGTTTTATTGTCACTTATTATCCATCAGTCAGTCTGAACACCTTTTTCATTTTGGAGCTGTCACATCAAACTGTATTTGACTAAAATAAACCTTTAGAATCAAATGTTGTTATACAGTACAGTAGTTTCTGCTACCCATAAATCATTTGGCGATTTGACTTTTTCATTTGAATGAGCTTTCTGACTTGGCAGTTATAACTCACAGTCATATTTATTTATGACCTCAGGATTTTATTGCAGCAGAATACCAGTAAACATGATTCTAATGGTAACAGATGTTAGAAATGAGATGGACTAATATGCACTGGAAGTATGTACCACCAAAATGCTTATGGTTAATTGAATAACCTCCTCTAAATCATGAGCAGCCAAAGAGATGAAAGGTCAGGGATAAGGGTGAATGAATCTATAGAAGAACATCGATCATTTGTACTGGGTAAGAGTCACCACATGCTGAAGTCCAGCATAAAACCCATACCCACTAAAGTCCCATATTAAGTCCTATTTGAAGGGCTGAAGTGCTAGATAGGTCTTATGTTGGGCCTCTGCACAAGGGTGAATTACACCCTTTGAGAATTACCTGAATGAGCAAACAAAGAAGTGGTTAAGGCATTAAACTGGGGAATCAGGAGACCTGGGTGCAATTCCCTGCTCTGTCAAAGACCTGCCACAGTATAGCCTTAGATGAGTCACTTAGTCTCTCTGTGGCTCAGTTTCCTCATCTATAAAATAACAGTACTTCCCTACTTCAGTGAGGAGTTGTGAAGATAAGTTCATTGATGACAGTAAAAGAACAAAAAGGATAATTCATTGCAAAAATATTCTTTGTTAATTTTTATATGTATAGTTTTATTTATTATATTATTTAGGGCATATCAAGTTATATAAGAAATTAATTCCAAGGAATATAAGACCTCACTTGAGCACCTACTGTTAAGTTTTGCTGAGAAGTGGGAGAGAAGATTGTTTCTTGTTTATGAATTGCTAGTTGTGCAGATAATTGAAATGGCCATTAGTGATGTTCTGCTCTAATTATTTTTAATTTGATTTGGAATTTACTTTGGATCAGGGAAGCTCTGGAACTCAGGTGTCAACCTTCCAAAAATACCTAAATCAATAATATTGACCTAAAATGATTAGCATCTCCCCATGTTTGTCCTTCTGTGCTAGGTATTGTCATCACACCAAGCTGTTTTCAGTCAGACTGAGTGGCACTTGCATAAGGTTGTATCTTTAGGGGTCTACTAGGTTAATTAGTAAAGTAGAGCAGGGCTTCTCAAACTTCATTGAACTGCGACCCCCTTCTGAGAACAAAAATTACTACATGACCCCAGGAGCGGGGACCGAAGCCCCAGCCCTGCTGCCGAGCGGGGTTGGGGAGGGGAGGCAAAGCCCAAGCCTGAGCCACACTGCCCCAGGCCAGGGAGGCAAAGCTGAATGTCAGGGGCTTCAGCCCCAGGTGGGGAACCTGTAACCTAAGCCCCGTTGCCCAGGGCTGAAGCTCTCAGGCTTCAGCCCCGGGGCAGTGGGGCTCAGGCTTTGGCCCCGGACCCCAGCAAGTCTAAGTCAGCCCTGGCAACCCCATTAAAATGGGGTTGCAATGCACTTTGCGGTCCCAACCCACAGTTTGAGAACCGCTGAAGTAGAGCAAACTGGTTTGGATAAAATAAGCAATGTGCAGCATTGCTGATTTCTCAGTGAATTGAGCCTGAATTCAAGGTTAGAAAAACTTAGCTAAATTCTTCATGTGGGGATGGAGGAATTTATACCCTGCTATATGTCCTGTGTGATCAGTACTAGTTATAGGCACATTCAGTATAAAAAGAGACAGTTAATCCATTTGTCCTGAACAAATTTCAGCTCAAGCAATGACAATCTACCTTTCTAAATTCCTCCTGTGATATTCCTGTCCTAGATGATTGTCTAGTGTTCCCCTTTACTAGTCAATAGTTGCTGTGTTTCATCCCAGAGATGGCTATATCCCTCTGGTGGGAGAAGTGATCTATATATATATAGTTTATGCAATCTGTACAGTTTGTAGAGTGCTTTGGGCTCTATCCAAGTGCAAAACAAAATAAAATGTACTTTCATCATTATCCACAGACTGTCTTTTGAGGCTCTTCCTTCAGAATTAGTCTGAAAGACTCTAGTAGTATTTCTATAACTATGCTGGGTTTATGGAGAGTATTTAGTATCATTTACAATCGCACAAGTAGCTGTGTGCCATCACAATTAATAAATTAATTAAATGCCTGCCTTTTGCAGTACCATCCAATTTCTAATCAGAAGTGCAAGAAGTTCAGCTTTCCTTACACTGACCAAGCAAACAGAGAAGGACATGCCCAAAAGAAGTGGATTGGGGAAAGGGAGTATCATCACTAAGCATATTTTAAAAAGATTTTCATTCTATAAAGTCTCTCATACCCCTCATTAGAAAGAGATTCCTTATTTTAGACCTCTACTGCCTCAGTCTAGGACCGTGTCACACAAGCTTCTACAAGCACTCTCTAAACAATTTGAGATCACAACTACCTACTTCATGAAAGAGCGGTGATTAAAAATCTTTCTTATAGTGAAGGTATTAATTCCCTTTCCATGGAACAGTAGACTAACCAGGCTAGTATGCCTCCGTGTGGGTAAGTGTAGCATAGCAGGCTCTCCACACCTAGTGCCCCCTGCCGGCAGAACTCTCTGGTCAGTTGGTGGTCTGGCTCTTCTCGTGAGGCAGACCTCCAGCCAGTTCACACTTTAGTCCCACCCTTCTTGGTAATAAAAGTACAACTAAAAGTTCAAAAACATCCCAACATCCTTCTCTCCCTCTTGAACTGTTCCTTGGAACATCCTTGAGCCTCTACCTTCAGCTCCACCATGGGTTCAACAGTCCTTAGCTCAGGCTTCTTTGCCCTTCCTTAGGGCTTGCAGGGGAAGCCAGGCCTGGCTTCTCCCTAGGCCCTCTCATCTCCTTCTTTGTGCTGGAATGCTGACCTCTCAGCACTGTCTCTCTATGCCTTGGCCTGTTTCCAAGGCATACCACAGGGATTAATTCCATCCCTCTGGCCTTCTTTAGCTGGCTTTCCCCAGGCCCTTTGGCGGGGGGGCTTAAGGGTCTCCCTACATTCTCTCTCCTGGGTTTCTCTGTCCTGGGACCCCTTACAGCTCTCACTTCCTTCTTTTATGAAGATGCAGCTCTTCCTCTACTGGGTCTAATAACAAATCAAGCCTAGCAGATGCTCCAGGTGATGCAGATGGGTTAATTGAGCTTTCAGATTCTTATTAACCCTTTGATCACCCATATGGCGTAGACACCCCATCACATCATTTTAAGATTCCTACAGTGTTACTTTCCTGGTTTTCCTAGTGTTTTGTCTTTGTGCCCACTGTGTTCAATAACTGGACTTTGGCGGGCAAAAACGTATGAATGACAGAAATAATGGCAAGTTCTGGTGATAATAGAGCCCATACCATATTCATAGCTGGTTCACTTTCACATGTTAATGGTTCTCAGACTTCCCCAGAAGCCGACTGTACAGTACAGTATAGCAATGTCTCCAATCAGCCTGAAAATTCACTGTGACTGAACTGAAGTTGGAAGGCATCCTAGGTAAGAATATGCAATATGAGTCACAACAGGTCAAATGATTGATCTATTTAGCTAAATGTTGACTGAAATGCGGTTGACATCAGTAACTTTGATTTTGTGAGATAAGCCACAAATACTTGATTAGTGAAGGTCATAGAGGAAATCATGACTACAGTTGGCTCCTCCCATATATTCTCTAGCTTCTTGTAAAATGTTATAAATAGGATTTTGTGGAGCAGAAGCAGTTTAGGGCTTATCTCTATGACACAAATTTCAAGAATAGATACAGCAGGATTAGAAAGAATTAAAGTCTGCCTGACAAGCAAACCCAAGCACAGGTGCACAGGCAGTGACAGAGAGAAGCAGCTAGTTGTGATAGACAACTCTAAGGGCTGGTCTATATGAAGTGTTAGTGCACCAATAGGGGTGTAAATTCCAGCATGCACCAGCATATCTCACACTGAAAGTTCTCCAGGATACATTGACATAGTACTGTTTGAAACAGGACTACATCAACACATGCTAAGGAACTTCTAGTGCACACCTGCAGAGTCTACACACGACTCTGTGTGCCACACTGTGTACACACTGGTGCCAACTAGAATTCACATCCCAGCTGGTGTGCACTAACGCATCATGTAGACCAGCCCTTAGAGTTGTCTGCCAAAACTACTTTTTCTCTCCCTGTTACTACCTGTGCACCTGTACTTGGGTTTGCTGGTAAGGCAGACTTTTATTCTTTCTAATCCTGCTGTACCTATTCTTGAACTTTTAAGAGTAGATGCCCCAATGGGAACCAATTTGTCAATTGGTAGCAATTAAACTTCAAGTCTGGAATCTATTGCTGTGAGCAGATTTAAGTGAGAATTCAAGTACATCTTATGCTCAACACTATAAGCAGCAGCGGGCAGGCAATGTTCTTTCTACAGCACTGACATGTTGAAAAATAGCTCGGTCTCATGGGGAAAGAGAGCATCCCCATGATGTCTCCCACTGAAATACATAAAATTTCCAGGACACATGGGAACATGTTCACTTGCCCTATGGGACCCTCATTACATCACAGGACTGTCAGAAATATAAGAATGACTGGACAGAGTTGTGGAGTCTGCATTAAGGTCATGATCCTGTCCTCAGCACTTAGCCTGGGTAAGTCACAGATGAATGCTGGGACCAAAGAGAGTTAAAAGGTGTATATATGGAAGATGGGGAAGGGGAGAGAATGGAGCAGGGGAAATAGCAAATCCATATAGCAGTGGGTATGATTCTTTAAGTCAGATACCTTCCCTTCAGTAGTAGTCCCAAAGGTTTAAACCAACTAGATTTCCAGGACCATAAGCAAAGGTCAAAACACTGACTAGACAGTGTGGGGAAGCAAACACCAGCCAATACTATACTTATTTTATTGGTATGACAACTGAGCACTTTTCACAAGTACTGCCTTATTTTTTAAATATAGAAAGTAAGAACTTCTCTTTTTTGCCCTTAATAATATAAAATATTTCACAGAAAAAAATGCACAATACTTGGAGTTAATAGCCACTTCTTGCCAACCTAAGTAGGTTTCTCAGGAAAGTGCAGAGCTTAGTATTGTGGATTGGTAAGACTGGTGTTCTGCCTGCCAATTCAAGTCTGCCTGCCACTCACTTTGCCTCACTTTGCTTTGCAGGTTAACAACAGGTGCACCCAAGTCCCTGAGCCTCTTTTATTTAATGATCCCCTGTGATATCCAGCCCCTGTAACTAGCTACTCACAGAAATAGGAGGTTTGCTATTGCCAAGGGGACAGTGTACGCTAGATTTGTTTGATTCAACTGAGGATCAGCTTCTATATAACATCACAGCAATGAGATATATTTAGAGTGAAAACTATCATAGGTTTATTATCAAAGGGCAAGATTTAAGAGACAGTGAGTAAGGATAATGGAAACAGCAAGGTTAGATATAAAAGAAAATCAATACATTGCTTTCTAGAGACTAAACGTAACTTTAATAGTCTAACCATCTGTCTAAAAGCAGTCTTATCTCTCCTAAATGTCCTTTGCAATGCTTTCAACCAGGGCAGGTTGGGATTCCATTTTCATGAATGTAATCATATTGCTCAATTACTTCCTCAGGTGCAGAATAAAGAGATGTCCTTCTGCCTTCTTCTTCTGTCCCTCCCCCCAAAAAACCATGATTTGTCCCTAGAGTCAGGATAATCCCCCAGGGTTTATTCCCTAATGTGCTGACTTCATAACAAAGTCACATCCTCCTGTTGACTTTGTTTGTAAATGGGGCTTTCACTGTGTTGGCTTTCAGAGCTCAATTTACATCTGAACAGAGGCAGGCAGGTTAATATACATCCTTTGTTTGGCAGCAACCTGTTTGTCAGCACTGTCTTGATTCAGACTTTTTATTACATGGTATTTGTACATACATTTCACAATGTTACTAATGACCAGCATGACCCCTAGCTTTTATTGAAGACCTCACATGACATTTCTAATGGATAAATACTGGGAAAGCGGTGAGCTAGGTACAATGAGTTTGTCAGGCCTGTCAGGAGTTACTATTACAGAACAATGAACCCTTTGCCAGTTGGCACTGGGACGTTCTTAGGGCCTACCAGTAACTCGCAGTCCCCTGATGGAGGGAACATCTTTAAGGATGAGAGTAATTCAGTCTGTGCCCATTCAAGCCACCTCTTCTCCTCCCCCAGCCCTCATTGCCATGTGGCCTTGCAGGAAAACTGCAGAGAGGAGCCAGCCAGACTTCATCAAATAGGAGCAGAAGCAGTCAAAGCAGAGACTGCTTCACAGCTGACAAGGGGGCAAACTGGGGCCTAATCAGGGCCACCTCTCCCCCAGCAGCCACTGGATCGAATACTGTGCAGGGGCTGGGCGCACACGCTCTGTGGGGCTAGGAGCCAAAGCAGGGACCAGGGATTCCAAAGCAGGGACCTTTTCCAAGTTTGAACATTCCAGTTAAAAAAAAAAAAAAAAAAAAACACAGACACTGCTGACTTTCTCTGCCCTGGGCTGATTGGCTGTTTGCTCCAACCCTTTCCCTTCTTCTCAGTATCTTCAACTCAGCTGCACTCTTTGCCTGCCCCTCTTACTTTTTTGCTCCTGTCCTATCCCCCTCACCTATTCCCTTCCAGCTCATTCTGTGCTAAATAACTTCCCCCCTCCCCTCAAAAAAAAAATGTGAGACTAACATGTCATTTGCTGCCGTCACATAAATCACTCTGCTTGTGTGTTCTACCCCTTCCCTTGCCCTGTGTCTGTCTGGTCTGTTTCGATTGTAAGTTCTTTGAGGCAGAGGCCATCTATTACTCTGTGTATGTACAGTGCCCAGGTTCTTGGCTGGCCCTTAAGCAGTACCACAAAAAACATGATTAATGAGAATACCGACAACACAGTTGCTAATTAACACTATTTGTGATTCTCATATGGGATGTGGATGTGCCTGTCTCCTGGGAACTGGACTGGAAATATCAAATCTTTTTATGCAAGGCAGCAAGTGGCCATGAGACAGCAGCAACTTTCAGCCACGACCAAACTGTGTCAGATGTGAAGTGGTGACCTAGAAGTGAAATGCTCCATAGCCTATTGCCAATTCCCTCAGCTATCCAGCATCTCTAAACTACTAACTCTTGTTTTAATGTCTTCAAGCTCAGGTTTAGTACTTTGCTATTCAAATTATCAAGATGAATAGTGTATGATCTTTCTCCATTTTTAAACAAACAAAACTAACATAAAGAACACATAAGAAATATCCTGCCTCACAACTTCAGTCCAACTATCTAGAGGAAAACAAATAGACTATTACAACTATATGTGTTGCCTGTGTTGTACAAGCCAAACAAGCTAGCTAAAAGCTTCCTGTTTATCTGAATTGAAGACATTAATGCATTAATATAACCTGAAAACATGCATTTTAATCATAAGGAGCAGCCAATTGAAGTCAAAGCAGCCTAGTAACTTAGTCTGTCCTCCACAATGTAGGAATTCATACCCATGGTCGAAAGAAATACTGTTATTAGTAAAAAGAAAAGGAGGACTTGTGGCACCTTAGAGACTAACCAATTTATTTGAGCATAAGTTTTCGTGAGCTACAGCTCACTTCATTGGATGAACATGCATCCGATGAAGTGAGCTGTAGCTCACGAAAGCTTATGCTCAAATAAATTTGTTTGTCTCTAAGGTGCCACAAGTCCTCCTTTTCTTTTTGCGAATACAGACTAACACGGCTGCTACTCTGAAACTGTTATTAGTGCTGTATTTAAATCTATATAGTGTGCAAAGAATAGAATATGAATTGTTCTAAACTTGAATTATTTTGATTTAATCTATTCTAACAGATGGACATTTTTCACTGCTTCTTTTTCTGTTAAAATGAAAATAAATTTAAAATTCTCTCATATTTCGCAAAAAGAAAAGGAGTACTTGTGGCACCTTAGAGACTAACCAATTTATTTGAGCATGAGCTTTCATGAGCTACAGCTCACTTCATCGGATGCATACCGTGGAAACTGCAGCAGACATTATATACACACAGAGATCATGAAACAATACCTCCTCCCACCCCACTGTCCTGCTGGTAATAGCTTATCTAAAGTGATCATCAAGTTGGGCCATTTCCAGCACAAATCCAGGTTTTCTCACCCTCCACCCCCCCCACACACAAACTCACTCTCCTGCTGGTAATAGCCCATCCAAAGTGACAACTCTCTTCACAATGTGCATGATAATCAAGGTGGGCCATTTCCTGCACAAATCCAGGTTCTCTCACCCCCTCACCCCCCTCCAAAAACCACACACACAAACTCACTCTCCTGCTGGTAATAGCTCATCCAAAGTGACCACTCTCCCTACAATGTGCATGGTAATCAAGGTGGACCATGTCCAGCACAAATCCAGGCTCTCTCACCCCCCCTTTTTTTTTTCCCGGGGACACACACACACACACACAAACTGTGTGTGTCCCCAGGAAAAAAAGGGGGGGGGGTGAGAAAGCCTAGATTTGTGCTGGACATGGCCCACCTTGATTACCATGCACATTGTAGGGAGAGTGGTCACTTTGGATGAGCTATTACCAGCAGGAGAGTGAGTTTGTGTGTGGGGGGGTGGAGGGTGACAAAACCTGGATTTGTGCTGGAAATGGCCCAACTTGATGATCACTTTAGATAAGCTATTACCAGCAGGACAGTGGGGTGGGAGGAGGTATTGTTTCATGATCTCTGTGTGTATATATAATGTCTGCTGCAGTTTCCACGGTATGCATCCGATGAAGTGAGCTGTAGCTCACGAAAGCTCATGCTCAAATAAATTGGTTAGTCTCTAATGTGCCACAAGTACTCCTTTTCTTTTTGCGAATACAGACTAACATGGCTGTTACTCTGAAACCTCTCATATTTCGGTTTACTTACTCTGATCAGTGTTAAAAAAAACACAGGGCAAGCACAGTACATGGACTGCAATATATTCCTCTCTGCTCTTAGAATAACTTGCAACCTTTTCTGGAACCACAGTCTTGCTGGACTGGTTCTATCTGCCAATGACATTTCAGAGCCAAAAATGTCAATTCACTGTTTCTGAAATTTCATTTTGAGAATATCTGCATATCAATTTTTACCAGAGATAAATTTTCAGAGTGGTGGGTAGAGACACAACTGACTGATAGTGGGCATTTTATTACCTGCTTATGTCGAACAACTGTTTAAAGATACTCTGCAAGCGTAGTTTCACATTAGATCGGAGTATTTCATTTAATCTGTCTTTTCAATAAACCAGTAGCATAAAACCATTTTCTGTAGTAATATAAAACAGTACACATTTAACAACACAAGAAGAGTTTTCATGGCACACCTATGTGTCTCCTTATATTTTCCATTTTCTTTTTCCAAAGATCAAAATTAACACAAATACACACACACACACCCCACAACAACCAACAGACAGGAAAAAAATAGCGAAAAAAAGAGCAAAAAGAAGTAATAAACTGCTCAGTGTTTACTGCAGGGAGGCAACTTTCTCAGGCACATCTATTCTCCAAGGGTGCATATCCACTAGGAAAAAAGGGTGTTCTTACCTCATGTTAGTTAACACAAGGCAATTAATGTGAGGAAAATTCCTAATGAATTCAAGGCAGTTCGAGTTTTCACATATGACAGCAGGTTGAGTAAAGACTATGGAGGAGCCTAGGATTTATCTCATCCTAAAACACAAACTGCCTTGTCTTCAGGATTTTACTGAATGTTACGTGTCACATGTTGGCTAGCATAAGCTAAGAACACACCATTTTTCCTAGTGACGTCAAGGCTGACGCATGAACCAAGGCTAAATATGGAGACTGCCAGACAAATCCTCTTCTTCGTCAGGCAATAAATGTGACAAAAGGGTCACAGACAGAGCTGTATTCTAATACCTTTTCTTTGTTTACCTTGTTAAATTTGTGGTTTGTGCTTCTCTAAGACTATCGTATTTTGTATCATATGAATTATCCTATGGCAAAGGGGAAAAGCGTCTTTCAATCTTCCTTCATAGCAGCAACAATTCTATCAACTTTGCCCTCTGGCCAGGGCCTCCAGTCTCTGCAATATCACTTCTGAGGTACTTTTGAGAAAATAAAGTTGTCTAGTACAGTCTGTATCCATGAACATCACTAAGTGACACTGAAAATGCAGAAGAGGGTTAATCTCTTTGTCATGCAATTCCTCCCATGAGAAGTTAACATCCTCACTGTGCTAAGAGGTCAGCTTTCATTTGAAGCATTTCCTTCTAAAGCAGCATGAAGTCTCAAGTGAAACCATGAAATGCCCAAAAAACAACCAGTGCTTCAGCTAAAAATGTTGTGGCCACGTTGAAATTTAGTACAGAATTACTTTTCAAGGACAATGATATCTTCTAGATTTGCAACCTCATAGTGAGTGGAAATGAATTTCACTCTGAGTAAGGCACTCAACTTTGTCTTACATGTTAATCTAGGATATTTTTCACCTTTGAAATATCTTTCCAGATCAGTTAATGTTCCTTAATAGATTTTGGAAATGCAATAATACTGCCCCAATAAACACAACACTTGCTGTAGGTCATTCCCCTAAGTACCTCATTCATCAAATGCTGAAAAACTATGGGCCCATTTTCCAGGGCAAAGAGCATCATAGTGAATTGGAACTGACTCCCTTGCATGATGAATGCTTTTTTTTTTTTTTTTTTTTTTTTTGTAGTGGTCTTCAGAGGCCGCTTCAACTTATCAAAAAAAAAGTGTCTAGGGAGAACTAAAATAGTATGTGCCCTGTGCAGCCCTTCAAATATTGTCCGCCATGTTGGCTGCAAAGAAACTAAGTTTGTTGACAATAGTACATTTTCAACCTTCTATTGGAAAAAAATCTAAGATACCATCTATTTTTATTAAAACAAAAGGAAAAGTTGTTTACAAGGTTCAGTCTTTTTGATTATTTTTGTAGCATTGCATCACCTCAATCTGAGTTCTATCCTCTGTCTTCCTTATCTTTCTTTTTCTTCATAAACAAACCACCACTTGCCTCTACAAGTGATTCATACAAAAATATGTACAAATACATCTAAAGATCCTAATATGCAGTAGCAGATCCAGAGTAGATACCTAGAGCAGAAGCTAGAGATTTGTTGAAATTGATATAACTAATTCCTATTCTCTATATCCAGATTTGTGCTACTTTATATGATAGCACTCCTGGCTTATAGGAAAGATCTATTTTAAAATACCTTGGATAGGATTTTCATAAGCATTCAGCACTGACCTAACTCTGCTGCCGATGGAGTCAATAATAGTTTTCCTATTGACTTCAACTGGACCAAAATTAGGCCAATGTTAACTGCTTTTGAAGATTCTATGCTACATATGACAGGATAAAGTTTGGAAATAAATTATTCTTTAGTTCTGTGGCCCTCTCCATATTTTTCAATTCTCTTTTTTTCTCCTTTAGAATTTGAGTTTTTAGCTGCACTACAGTGTATTTCATGAGACAAGGTGAGTAAGGTGATATCTTTTATTGGACCAACTTCTGTTTGTGAGAGAGACAACGTTTTGAGCTACACAGAGCTCTTCTTCAGGTCTGGGAAAGGTACTCAGGGCAGGTCTACGCTACAAACTTATATCAGCACAGCCGCACCAATGCAGCTGCGCTGCTGTAACGCACCTGGTGAAGATGCTGTAAGCCAAAGGCTGTCCTGTTTTAATAAGTCCACTTCCGCAAGAGGTAGTAGCTATGTTGGCGGGAGAAACCCTCCCACAGACATAGTGCTGTCTACATAGGGCGTTAAGGTCAGTATAACCACATCACTCAGGGATGTGGATTTTTCACACCCCTGAGCGACGTACTTATACCGAAGAATGTATGTAGTATAGAACGAGCTTCCGAGTATCACAGCTAAATACAAAGGGGCTTTCAGATTGTTTAGAATAAGTAGTTAACACATATCCTGGGACCAATACAAAAGAGATATTTCTGCACAAACATTGAAAGCCCTAGTATATTTTTAGACCATCAAATATATAAAATGTACCCTAGAAATTATCTTGTTTGCGAGAGCTTCCCGATACAGTCCTCCTCACACCAGCATATTTTTCAGCATGGGCTACACCAATCTAAAGCAGATTACATTTGGCATATGTCATCGATAAATGTAAACCTGTTTTCACTGGGGATGTGCAATAAAATCAGCTATCTTTTTTAATGACTTCTTAAAAACATGTTAGCTTTCAAATCTCACCATGATGGCACAGAAAGATCTATTATGACCAACCACCTTAAAGCTTCAGAGTATTGGATTGTCTGTGCTTACGTTTAAATGGATTAAGAGTACCTTAATGATATCACAGATGGTATAGAGAAGAGAAATTGGATACTCCTATATATCCTTTTATACTATGAGAACAAAGGGACATTCAAGGGTAAATAATGTGGAGGACAGGACCGTCATACAGTGCAATCTGGATCACTTGGCAAGCTAGGCCCATTAAAACAAAATGTGTTTTAATACAGCCAAATGCACAGATATACACCAAAGAACAAGGAATGTAGACCCACTATATCTACACGGTGGGCAGTTATACCCTGGAAAGTAGTGACTCTGAAAAGGATTTTGGAGTCATAGTGGACAAGCAACTGAACATGAGCTGCCAGTGGGAAGTCATGTCAAAAAAGGCTAATGCAATCCTTGAATTTTTAAACAGGGGAGTAGTGAATAGGGGTAGGAAGGTGATTTTACCTCTGGAATATTGCATCCAGTTCTGGTGACCATATTTTTTAAAGGATATTGAAAAATTGGAGAGGGCGCAAAAAAGAGCCATAAAAATAAGCAAATGCCTGAAGAAATGTTTTACAGTGAGAGACTTAAGTAGTTCAGTCTTTTAACTTATCAAAAAGAGGACTGAGAGGTGATTGATTATAGTGCATAACAACCTTCATGTGGAGACAATACTGGGCTCTAAAGGGCTCTCTAATCTAGAAGAGAAAGACATAACAAGAACAAATGTCGAAAGCTGAAGCCAGACCAATTAGAAATTAGGTACAATTTTTTTAACCATGGAACAAACTACTCAGGGAAGTGATAGACTTCCCATCTCTTGATGTCTTCAGCTCAAGAGTGGGTGCCTGTCTGAGAGATATGCTTTAGTCAACTATAAGTTATTGGGCTCAGTACAGGGGTAACTGGATGACATTTAATGACCTGTAATATACAGGACTGACTAGATAATTTAATGTTCCCTTCTAGCCTTAAACTCCATTAATCTATACATCTGGTAATTAACTAAATTGAAAGGCAACACACTTTAAACTTTGAATTACATATATTTATTATTATTAACAGAATTGACAATTAAGGTGTGGAACTCTTTGCCACAGCATACTAACGAGGCCAAGAACTGTCTCTGACCCTGGGCTCACAAGTCAGTCCCAACAGTAATCCTAGCCTGGAAGCAAAAGTGGATGTCAAACCTAACTGACTGAACAGTACCAAAAGTAAGCCTGGGCTCCATGAGATGGGTGCCGATGGGACAAAATTGCAAGCCTGGGCTACAGTAAAGGTCTGTGCAAGTTCATGAGGTCAAGGGTTGAAATGATTTTGAGTAACCAAACTAAGCAGAGGTTGCAGCCAAACTATGGACATTGGGCTAGGATTAGTCTTCAATACGGTTTGAGGACATGGGATAGGTCTGGGGATGGGACAAGTTAGAAGGTTGAGGCTAAGGTTAGATTTTTGCAGAAGTCTGTGGGATTACACTAAGGTTAGGAAGGGCATCAGCCTATTAAGCAGGGCTGGTTCAGATAATACTACAAACCTGGTTTACAAGCCTGCCCATTCACTAACCATAGTCTCAGTCCTAGGTTAGCAGGGAAAGGCTGATATGATACCAGTTTATTGCTTTTGCTCCACTGCCATATGGTGTGTACTATATGTTGCTTTGTGCTCACTGAGTGCTCCGTTGTGATAATAACTTGAGCCTGCTGTGCAATCTGGACATCTCTTTTTTCATGTCTGTGGCGGAGGCTACCTTCCAAATTTCTCCTGTCCCTTTTTGTTCAGTGAGAAACCTCCAGTCAGTATCTCAGGGCTCAGTCTCCATCCCCCCTCCAGGCCACAATGCATGGGAATTTAGGGCAATGAAGTGGAGGAGATCACACACTGAATCAGCTCTTGTATTCTGGATGCCCAACCATAAAACTTTTGCTGGAGGCCCAGGATTTGCTTAAACCAGCTCAGACTTTGAGGTTGGTCTCTCTGACCATTGATAGACAAAGTTTTACTAAGAGTTAGGACAAGTACAAATGGAGGCAGGAAGTTTCACAACTTAGGGCCCAACTCAGTAGACTTGCTACTTAAAGCATGATGGTGGGATCTTTAAAAATTTATTGGTGAAAGTGTGTAAATTCAGGACAAGACTCAAGGGTATCAGAGGATATTTGCCAATATCATATGGCATTGAAAAAGATAGTTGATATAAAGCTACGGTTTAATATAGAATATATTTTGTATCATGTACAGTACTAAACCTGTTATGTATTGCATTTCTTCTGTCCAATCTTATTGGGTGGCGGTGAAGAAATATAAGGGAGAAGAACAACCCAGTCTAGAAAAATAAGGATAACTGGGTACTTCTTTGTCTAATCTCTGGGCATTCTGAAGTATTTCATATTAGGGTACCCATTCATCTCTTACAGGATACATTTTCAAATATACCTGCCAAGAGTTTCTCCTCCAAGTGGAAAATTGAGCTTCTTCATAAATGAATTTGCCAGACTTCCTAGTGATTTCAAGTTAATAGTTCCACAAAGGGCATATGAACCCTGAAAAACAAATTTGTTTGGATGCACTAATCTCAATAGAACCTCAAGTGACCCATTAAATTTTGATCATTTGACTCACTGAAATAATTTAGAACAGTTCATCCAGATAAATTTTATATCAAGCACAATTTATTTTGTACCCACGTGAAAAGTCCAGTCAGCAGAAATTCACATCAACTAGGATTTAACAAAAAGAGCAAAATATATTAATGAGGAGTAGCTATAAAACCTTTAGCAAATATAGTTCTTAATAGAAAAGAGTTCTATTTACTGATGGAAAAACAAACTTCTATAATTATGTTGTGCACGTTTTTGCATTAAAATAAATTATTTTAAAACTAAGTATTCATACATTCATCTGCAAAATCCATTTTAACCAGCTGCACAAGCAGTGCTGCAGGCAGAGCTGCATGGTAAATGCATCTCAGAGTAACAAAGAGTGCTTGAGGGAGGGAAAGGGAAAATATCTGAGAAAAGTGTCTTTTTCTCAAATTGTTCCATAGGTGTTTCTAGATTTTTATATAGGTCTCATTGTCAGTAGCAAAACCTCCAAACAATAAAGATACAGGGCCAAATCATTAGGTTTTCCTGTTAAAACTGCTTAACAGAGTACAATATCACCCTACCAAAGTTATTTCTGGTGGTGAGGTTGGTGTGGGTAAGATAGTGCAGCTCCACGGTTCTTTCCTCCCTCCGCCCCCAGTGGAGGGCTGTGGCTAAACATTTTAGCCCTTATTTTGTTGCCGTGACTAGATAGATACATGTAAGAAAGCTTTGATAGCTCATTGTCCAGACCTAGAAAAAGTATTTCACATACTGAGTCATGCAGAGACACATGAGGAATCTCCAAATGCCTCTTGTACACATTTTCAAAGGTAACAATTTCCAAGCTCTCATTGAAATTCAGATTTCAGGCCTGGCAGAAAAATTAGCTTTCCAGTGAGTCTTCATATCAGTCCTTTGAGGTCTAACTAGTCCACACATTTTAGCATGTTTAGCAATTAAATGGCTAGAGATTAATTGGGGAGAGAACATACACTCTCCGAGACCAAGGAATATCTCCTGCTGGAAGAAAATTGGATGCTCAATAATATATTTCCTATACTCTGCCAGTTGGAATCAGTAAAGTACAGTGCATTCCAATTTGCCATTTTTGGCTGAGTGATCATACCCAGGCACATGTAGGACATGGCTGGTTGTCAGTTATGTGTATAAGTGCAGTAGGGCTTCAGTATTCCCTCTTCTGATGTTGTCATCTAAATGCAGAATGTGAACTGTCCAAAGATGTCCTGGCATAGCAATCATCAGTCACTTTCACATCAGAATACTTGGTGCAACATTCCTTTACACTCTATGCAAGAGCAGCGGACCTTAGCTCTCCCATGATCATCAGCGAATATGTGGGCAATCCCATGTAACAGTTTGTACCAAACCCAAAACCTTTAGTCATGAATTTTTATTTACATGACTTCAAAGATTATTCCTCTTTGTCAAGAGTGTAGGGCTTTTCTGAGGCATTAATGAACAGAAAACCTAGAAATGAAATCAGACCTTTTGCCCTTGAGATAAATTCTTCTTATGTTAACAAACAGATAGAGACAGGATAATCTATGGGAAATACCTATAAATAAGAGCTACAGAAGGCTGTGGAACTAAGCAACTAGGCAACATGACAAAAGATGAAATGCACTTCAGATAAGTGCAACATCATTTAAATTAAAAATGAACCATTTACTCAAAATATATTCATAGGTTCTCAATTAACTGTAATCATCCAGAAAAGAGACCTAAACATCACCACGGAAAGTTCAATGAAGATAGATAGTTATACAATGTGTCAGGGTGATGGGTGGGTATATGCATGTATCTGTGTGTGTATATACACACATACACACACACACAGAGTCATTCTATACATGGATGATTTGCACTTACCTTGAATGCTGTTTTTGGTCCAGATCACTTCATCTCAAAAAGGACACAAGGGAAATAAGAAGCAGTCAGAAAAGAGTGACAAAAATTGTAAGAGGCTTGGAAATGCTTTCGTAAGAGAAGAAATTGAAAAGTTTAAAATGGTTTGGTTTAGTTTAGAGAGGAGGCACATTGACAGTGATATACAAAATAATAAAATAATGAATGGTATATGCACAGTGTAAACTGGGCATTCCTCTACCCCTTCTCATAATACAAGAACTAGGAGACAACCAAATCAAAAAGCAAATTTTTTTTAATATCCTTCCCAAATTAAGACCTATGCCACAATTAATCTGTGGAATTTAACACAACAAATTGATTTCAACAAAGAGACAAAAAGTGTTTAATGGGATTTAAAAAAAAATATGACACACATAAAAAAGGGAAGAAGGAGAATCTGGGGAACTACAGACCAGTCAGCCTTACCTTAGTCCCTGGAAAAATCATGCAGGAATCCATTTTTGAAGCACTTGGAGGAGAGGGAGGTAATCAGGAACAGTCAACATGGAATCACCAAGGGCAAGTCATGCCTGACCAACCTGATTGCTTTCTATGATGAGATAACTAGCACTGTGGATACGGGGGAAGTGGTGGATGTGATATATCTTGACTTTAGCAAAGCTTTTGATATGTATTCTTGCTAGCAAGTTAAAAAAGTATGGATTGGATGAATGGACTATAAGGTGGATAGAAAGCTGGCTAGATCGTCGGGCTCAACGGGCAGTGATCAACAGCTCGATGTCTAGTTGGCAGCCGGTATCAAGCAGATACCGGGGGTCAGTCCTGGGGCCAGTTTTGTTCAACATCTTTATTAATGATCTGGATGATGGGATAGATTGCACTCTCAGCAAGTTTGTGGATGACACTAAGCTGCGGGGAGAGGTAGACGAACTGGAGGGTAGGTATAGGGTCCAGAGTGACCTAGACAAATTGGACGAATTGGCCAAAAGAAATCTGATGAGGTTCAACAAGGACAAGAGCAGAGTCCTGCACTTAGGACAGAAGAATGCCATACACTGCTACAAGCTGGGGACCGACTGGCTAAGCAGCAGTTCTGCAGAAAAGTACCTGGGGATTACAGTGGACAAGAAGCTGGATATGCATCAGCAGCGTGTCCTTGTTGCCAAGAAGTCTAATGGCATATGGGGCTGCATTAGTAGGAGGGAAGTGATTATTCCCATCTATGCGGCACTGGTGAGGCCACATCTGGAGTACTGCGTCCAGTTTTGGGCCCTCCACTACAGAAAGGATGTGGACAAATTGGAGAGAGTCCAGCGGAGGGCAACAAAAATGATTAGGGGTTTGGGGCACATGACTAGTGAGGAGAGGCTGAGGGAACTGGGCTTATTTAGTCTGTAGAAGAGAAGAGTGAGGGGGGATTTGATGGCAGCCTTCAACTGCTTGAAGTGGGGTTCCAGAGAGGATGAAGCTGGGCTATTCTCAGTGGTGGCAGATGACAGAACAAGAAGCAATGGTCTCAAGTTGCAGTGGGGAAGGTCTAGGTTAGATATTAGGAAAAAGTATTTCACTAGGAGGGTGATGAAGCACTGGAATGGGTTACTTAGGGAGGTGGTGGAATCTCCAGTCTTAGAGGTTTTTAAGGCCCAGCTTGACAAAGCCCTAGCTGGGATGATTTAGTTGGTGTTGGTCCTGCTTTGAGCAGAGGGGTGGACTGGATGACCTCCTGAGGTCTCTTCCAACCCTAATCTTCTATGGTTCTATGATATGCATAACAGTGTTAAAACATCTATAGATAGATTAGATTAGATACAGAATTCTAAGGGATATAAACTATCAATACATAGGCTGGCTACTAACTGCTTGTGTTTAGGAAGACACTTCCCCCATGGGAAAATAATTAAATTTTTTACATTATGAAATTTTATACTTTTATCTGAAGAATCGAGATCTGAGGCTAGATTGGTCACCAGTCTGATCTAGTATGGCAATTCCCATGTTCCCACAGGAAACAATCATAGATTTAACAGAGCTTGAGTTTCTAACTCATTTTATCTAGGTACATTCAAATATACACTGTCTTAACATAAGAGAGCAGTGTTTCATGTAATCAGTTTTGTGTCTAGACAGTTATGTAGATTAAAGATCATCTGCTAGCATTAATCTCTGAACCACTAAACAGCAAGCTACTGTGTGGGCCTTGACATGATAAAACATAATGGCATAAGTGAAGTGAAGTTTCAGAAGCAAAGTGAGAGCATAATGGCAGCAGTTAAAATTATTAGAATGGCATAAGTGAAATTCTAGTTACTTACAGACATTCAGACACCACAAAAGCACCACAAATTAAGGAAAATCTGCAGTTTTTGACACACAAAGGGTATAAATAATGCAAACTGGACAGAACAATTTAAATAACTCATGCATACTGACAGGTTTTGAAGTAGTTTTAATCACTATGGTGAAACAGCTAGACATTATCGTGAATATCTCAACAAAGATGTCTGCTCATTGAGCATTGGGGTCAAAAAGTGAATAAGAAAATGCTATGCTCTAATATGAAAAGATCGGAGAATATTCTAATGCAATAAAGACATAGTATACAAAATGGTATGTTCTGATTAGAAGTGGGAGAATAGCAAGGAAAAACATTCATGAACATTCTAATGAATTCTAAATCACATCTGGATTCCACCACCTTCTCACCCTTTTTTGTTCATTTTCCATGCACATTCGTATGAGGGCAACTTTGTTCAGATAAAATGTATGCAGAAGATGAAAATATGGATTCAATGTAAGAGTTATTAAAGAAAGATTACATTTTAAGTTTGAATTCAATTCATTTCAGCTTGAGGCAGAAATAATCCAGTCACCTCAAGCAATCAGGAACAGAAAAAAATCACAGCAAATTCCAAATATTAAGAAGTGAAATAATATTTTCCATAACAATACATAGGCTGGAATTGGCTTACATGTTAATTCATTTTTTAAAAATGTTCAGCATATTCACATATATTCTTATTGGTTCATAAACAACATGCATCAAGTAAAGGGTTACATTTGAATGAAATGTTTGTAATATATCATATTACTTACTCTATTTGGAAGAGTAATACATTCCAGTTCATTATAAACAAAACATCACTTACTTTATTAAGGTTACTGCTGAGAGGCAATGATTCAGCCTTTACAGTCGGATTATTCCTGCCTTTGAAGCAGTTGATGTTATCTATTTTTAGAGCCAGAATATTGTCTTCAATTGATAACAGAAGCTGGAATCTCACTCCCCCTTTCCTTCACCCTGAATCCCTATCCCCATCATCCTGTGCAAGATCTGGTCCTCAATCTCTCACAGTACCTGAGGGAGACCTTCTGTAGCCAAGAGACAACTTTTCCACCTCAAGAATCATGGGAAGCCATTTTCAAACTGACCATTTAGCCCACCACTAGAGGGCACCTGCTCCTACCTAATCAACCACCTCAGTCACAATCTGCAGGACAACCCACTTGACACGGCTACTGTTACTGTGAGGAACAGTCTGCAGAATGGCCAAGGAACACTTTTAGAAGCCTCAAGTAAGATAGTAGAAGGAGAAAGCAATATGGTCAAGAGGTACTGATGTGATGTGTGGAAGGATTAAGAGATGAGAGATGGAAGGAAAGAACACATAAGCAATATTCTGAGTGATAAGCAGAACTGAGAATATGGTGGATTGTGGTAGATGAGGGTTAGAGGAGAGAGGGTAGTAGTGGAGAATATTTTACCCAGGGAATGTTGCATACCTCACGGAAGCAGTACTTTTTTGATGGAACCCTATTTTATATTTTGGTAGCACATCACTGGATCTAGCTGGCATTATTTGTCCCTTCCTTTTATGAACTGTAAATTCATAAACAAATTTAAAAAGGAATTAAAAACAAAAACCATGAAAACGAAGCCTGAATCAGTAAAAAAGAGCAAAACAAATTACAACTACATACAATCTTATATACAAGAGAAATCTGCATACAAATGCATAAGGGATGAAATCAAAGTCTTTCTGCATAGTATGGGCTTTTGCACTGTGAAAAACACACACGTTACACAGAATATTCCACAAATCCCTTTTCAGGCTAACAAGTAAATCATAGAATCATAGGACTGGAAGGGACCTCAAGAAATCATCTAGTCTAGTCCCCTGCACTCATGGCAGGACTAAGTATTATCTAGACCATCCCTGACAGGTGTTTGTCTAACCTGCTCTTAAAAAATCTCCAATGATGGAGATTCCGCAACCTCCCTAGGTATTTTATTCCAGTGCTTAACTATCCTGACAGTTAGGAAGTTTTTCCTAATGTTTACCTTAAACCTCGCTTGCTGCAATTTAAGCCCATTGCTTCTTGTCCTATCCTCAGAGGTTAAGAACAATTTTTCTCCCTCCTCCTTGTAACAACCTTTTATATACTTGAAAACTGTTATCATGCACCCTCGCAGTCTTCTCCTTTCCAAACTAAACAAACCCAATTTTTTCAATCTTCCCTCATAGGTCATAGACCTTTAATCATTTTTGTTGCTCTTCTCTGACTTTCTCCAGTTTGTCCACATCTTCCCTGAAATGTGCCGCCCAGAACTGGACACAATACTTCAGTTGAGGCCTAGTCAGTGAGGAGTAGAACAGAAGATTTACTTCTTGTGTCTTGCTTACAACAATTCTGCTAATACATCCCAGAATGATGTTCGTTTTTTTTTGAAAGAGAGCGTTACACTGTTGACTCATACTTAGCTTGTAGTCCACTATGACCCCCAGATCCCTTTCTGCAGTTCTCCTTCCTAGGTAGTCATTTCCCATTTTGTATGCGTGCAACTGTTTCTTCCTAATTGGAGTATTTTGCATTTGTCCTTATTGAATTTTATCCTATTTACTTCAGACCATTTCTCCAGTTTGTCCAGATTTGAATTACAATATTATATTATATATGTGAATAATATTCAACACTATTGTCAAAGGCCCAAATTTAGTCCTTAAAGTGTGTGCCACTCCCAAAGATTTCAGTGGGCTCTGTGCATGCCAAAGGCAGAATTTGGACCACAATTGCTTACTCTAAATGAGAAAATAATTTTCACATATTACTTTCACTTCATATATTTGGCCAAATTCTGCTCAGTTATAATCACACTTGCGTCACTAGGGTGCATCGCTAAATATGGCCCATAACGTACAAAATCTGAAGCAAAAAGTTCAGATATTTTTTATAATAAATTCTTGAAATAAACATTGAGACATAATGTTGAATATTCCAATATTATGACTGTTTTCTTTTCTATGGAGACACTGTTCTACAGACTATCATGTTTCCAGGAGAACCACAATCAAAAATACCATCTAAATTCGTTTGGAAAGAAAAAACAACATGTTTTCATTAAAAAAAAAATAATTGGGGATTTCAGCAAGTGATCTTCTTATAGGTTTTACCAGATGAAAGCAGACTATGATGGAACCAGAAGGATTTATCCATTATGTGCTGAATTGCTTATTGCATGATAAATAGCGAGTTTATTTTTAATCTTCATAACTCCAGGAAGTTATTTCCCGATATACAGCAGCGGAAAGTTGCTGAAGCCACTACTTAGCTGTGCAACAGTAATTTAGTGACAGGTTTCAAAGTAGCAGCTGTGTTAGTCTGTATTTGCAAAAAGAAAAGGAGTACTTGTGGCACCTTAGAGACTAACCAATTTATTTGAGCATAAGCTTTCGTGAGCTACAGCTTACTTCATCGGATGCATATGCAGCTTGAATTTTACAGACTCCCAGAGTAAAATCACAGCCTTATTAAAATCTTCAGTGTTTTGCCATTGACTTCAGTGGAGCCAGGATTTTATCCTGGAAGCACAATTCTACTTTGTCAGACTCTGCCTGTCTTCTCTTTAACTATGCTCTGGATTCTGTTTCCAAAATTTTCCTCTCTGCTAAGTTAAAGTTGTCTGAAAAGTTCCCTCTCTCTGATATATATTTTCTGTTAGGGAACAGGCCTCAAAGAGATGCTATGAGAATTACACAAAATAGGACCCAAAGGGAAATATAATTAAATAATATTTGTTATTTACCAGACAAAGCATACAGCATAGAGAAAATGAGGCAAATATGAATATACAGAAACCACATTACTAAATCTAGTATGTTCAACCTATGAGACAGTTTTGTAGAGAAAGAGTGAGAAAAATATATTGTAAATATAAAAAAATGAATAGTCGTTCTAAGTGGTCTTCATTTAACCTTTGTTCAGGAGCTTCTGCTTTTAATATAAAATATGATGTGAATGGCTGCCAGAGAATGACTTTATGGGAATAAAAGTGGCCGACTCCCTGTGCCCCTTTGTTCTCAGTTCAATGTCACGGGCCTCTTCTTCTCAGAGGACTAAGATGAGACTGTGAACCCCTGACTTATCCTCTTGATGGGTTACTTTAAAATTCATTATACGATGTGCATACACAAGTTAATGAGATCTCATAATTGCCTTTCAACTGTATATGCTCAAGAAGATTACATTAATTAGTAATCAAGTTTATAGCTCCATACATCTACACAATGTTTTAACAGGGTATGACATTTCCTGCCTTGAAAGAATTTCAAGTCAATCTAGGACCATTGACTGACCTTTCTGAAGTCCAATTTCAGGGGAGTAGTCATGTAAGTGAGTCTTTGTCCTGGCGTGCAGTTTACATGTTCACTGCCCCACAATAGATTCACACTGGAGAATCAAAGGCATTTTTCTCATCACATCAATAGTGTCATTACGGGCACCCCATTATTGGCCACTTTGAGCCTAACAGACCTGTACAAAATCATCTGCAGAAGCATTCATTCCATCAACAAAAATAAACACAAATTTCAGAAATTTACAATATATATCTGAAGGGACCATAAGCCCCTGAGTATTTCAAAATGACAAAGACTTCCTCCCTGCCCCACTACCCTTTTCAGATATTGTGGGGTGGGGGAGGGGGAATTACTCAGAGGCACAGGCCTTTGTTCCAAGTTTCCTCCTGGAGTGGCTTTTTATACCTGAGTTACAAATCCATGAGAAACAGAAATCATGAAGAAAGTGCTGATACATCTTTTAAGTATAGGGGCATGCTAGGTGCTTCCGTAATACAATTCCACTACTTCCTGTACATTTTAAATGTACCTCTTTTGGGGAAGGATCATCAGTTCTTATATAGACTAAGAAAACACAAGGATATTCTTTTTTTAATCTATGCCAAACAGAATTACAATGGATTTTGAACTTTGAGCCCATGTTATTCAGAACTCTCTTAATATTTGACTTTATCCATTGATTTTTCACCTCCACTGCTACAATACCAGATCTGTACATTGCAGAAAAATAAGATAAAGAAACTATTTTAAGAATTTAATGGTAGAACTTTTAAAATATTTAAGAGGAATTTGAATAGATATTATTCATATTAATGGTACAATTTATGATTGCTCGCCAGGAATAGAAATTTTCTCATGACAAATGCTGCTATTAGAATTCAGTAATGAATGATTTTTTAATAAGGCAATGATCTTGTTAGCTTTAAAGGTGATTTGCCTTTCTTTAAAGCATTTAAAAGTTGTGTAAACTTCATAAGTTAATTAACCAGCACTACTTGTTTGCTATTTATATCCACTCTGAAGGTTGGATCTGCAGCTATTTCCTTATCATTTGGAATCTGATAAATGTTTAATGTTGCAGAATACAGAAGGTATTAACATTTTGCAACATTATAAAGACACCAGTTAGTGAACAACAAATAAGGCATCTATGTTTATCAACCATATACAATGTAGCAATTTAATTCTAATCTCTAAGCAACATAGTGATGATTTTAAAGTGATGATTTTCATTTACTGATTTTTGACTAGAGGCTACTTTCGGTAACTATGGAAAAAGAATACAAAGTATAAATCCTCAATGAGGCTTGCCAATTTTGGTTGGACGTATTCCTGGAGGTTTCATCACATGACATAATCTTTAATTAAAGATTAATCTTTAATTCCTGTGGATTCCAGGACAATCCTGGGGGGTTGGCAACCCCCATCTCAACAGGTATAAATTGGTTTCAAGTCACTGAAGTCAGTAGAGCTATATTGATTTCCACCTGCTGAGAATCTGGCACTAGTTGTTATAGTATGTCCAAAAGATTTCCGACCTTCCCCTCACAGCAACTCCCAAATTGTCAATGTTTTTGTTTGTTTGTTTTGAAATACTGGAGATCTTCTAAATTTGTTTTGAGAAAGCGCCAAATTCCCAAGCTAATAGAAATAAGACCTAGCACCTATTTTGAAAATTATATGACTGATTTACTGATTCTCTAAATTATGTATTTACTATATATAAATCAATAATAATAAATATTTTTAAAAGCAACAGATGTCCATATGGGGAGATTTGTGATTCTTTTTCCTGACAAAGAAGAAAAACAGCACTATTATGACAAGTGAAAACTCCAACCTTGGCTTGAACTGGATGAAAGGTATACCAGTGGGAAAAGTAATCTAGATCAGTGGCTCCCTCGGCCCGCGCCTAGTCCAGCAACTCCCACTGGCCTGGAGCAGTGAACCGCGGCCACTGGGAGGGCGACTGGCCGAATTTGCGGATGTGGCAGGTAAGCAAACCGGCCCGGCCCGGCAGGGGTTTTCCCTGCACAAGCGGCGGAACAAGTTTGGGAACCACTGATCTAGATGATACTGGGACAGTGGAGTGATGTGAGTACCACATGATCTGCTTGCATCAAATACCTGAAAAAAACTAGTGGAAAAACACAGTGACTTTGCCGATTTGTTAACTATCGCAGCAAGGCTGATTTTGTTATAAATATAGGTAAATTCTTACTTTGACCTTTGTTGTTAAAACAGTCAGACTAAAAACTTTGAACCTCTATATTTGTATTCTTTCTATAGATTACTAGATATTATTTTATTTATTAATTAAAAAGCAATTGAGAAGGTAAAAAGTAAAAACTTTGAAGAACAAAGTGAGATTTTTCAGGAAGTGTGTAAAAGTTTGGATTTATTATATTTAGGGGGAGATGGTTAAAAACATGAAAATGCTGACTTCTTGGAGGCTTTCAATCGGGATCCACACTCAGGGTTTCAGAATATTATTTATTATGAACGATATTTTCAGAAGTGTACATGCATTTGTCCCTCTAATTTGCTTGAAAATAGGACTTAGGCTCCCAAGTTGCTTAGTTCTAGGGCAACATTTCCAAAAGTTGCTATTAAATGTCCTTCTAGACAACCATTAGAAACACGCCACATGGAAAATCAGTTGCAAAATTGTAACTTGTTGACCTTTACTCCATTACTTTGTGTAAAATGTATATTGTTTGCCTAACTCTCATAAGAGTAAATAAAACAAGATGAATCAACATTTGCTGAATAATGCAATTCTGCCATTTCTAACCTCTTCTCTTTTTAAAATTACTTATAGTTTACATTTAATATCTAGATCCTATAGTGTTATATTACAGCAAGCATGTCCAATTCCCAGTTTGGATAACTTAAAATTGAAATGGGGATAGGACTTACAAGTGACCTTTTCAGAAAAACTGTGACGGTGTACACTAAGGTCTCTTCATGAATTTGCTAGAGAAGCTAAATAAAACTCATATCGTACAAGGTTCTACAAGGTATACATTGGTCACCAGCTAGAATCGAAAATGATCACAACAGCCAGAGGTATAAATAAATTAAATGTGACAATGGGCATATAGCTTGGTCCTGTCCAACTGAAGAACATCAACATACTAGAAAATGCAGCAGGAAATGATCTACCAGAGATCTTCAAACACCTTCCAAATTATTTGCTGCATGATTTTAGTAGTATACCAGATGTCAACATTTATCAGGCAACACAAACAAGAGAGCAAAATCAGTATTGTAAGAAAAGTGCACTTTGCTTTGGTGGATATATTCATTGCCTGCCACACTAAAAGAACAAATTTTCTATATAAGGGATACTGCCTATTTTGAAGTATTGACACTGATGCACAGAAAGAATGACACTTTGTAAATAGAGATGTTTGGAGCAAATTATTTCAATTACGTATTTGAATGTACTGTGTGGATGATAAATAATGATTTGTAGCAGCTGTAATAATGTAGCAGCTTCTCACATACAGTGCTTATTTTACATGATATTAGATCAAATTACTGAGTTAGGGCTTGCCCAGCGGAGGGGAAGGATGCTTTACAGTCACTTTACTTATTGTCTGTTCATTTACATTTTTTAACTTCCTTCTATTATATACATTTCTTTGTTGTGTATTCTGATTTTGTTCTCTTTATTATTCTTTTACTGTGTGTGTTCTGTGGCACTAACTCTCAATTCAATTAAGACAGCTAAACCTAATTATGCTACTCAGCACATCAGAACAATGGTCCATCTAGCCTAGTATCCTGTCTTCTGACTGTGGCCTGTGCTACAGGCTTCAGAGGGAATGAACTGAACAGGGAAGTCATTGCATGTTCCATCCCCTGTCATCCAATCCCAGCTTCTGGTAGTCAGAGGTTTAAGACATGCAGAGCATGGGTTGCATCCCTGACAATCTTGGCTAACAGCTATTCATTGGCCTATCCTCCATGAACTTATCTCATTCTTTTTTGACCCCAGTTATACTTTCGGCCTTAACAATATCCCCTGGCAACAAGTTCCACAGATTGACGGTGTGTTGTGCATCCTTTTGTTTATTTTAAACCGCCTGCCTATTAATTTCATTCAGTGACCTCTGGTTCTTGTGTTATGTAAAGAGATAACTAACACTTCCCTATTCACTTTCTCCACATCATTCATGATTTTATAGACCTCTATTATACCCCTGCTTAGCCATCTCTATTCTAAACTGAGAAGTCCCTGTCTTTTATTCCCCTCTCTCTCCTCATTTGGAAGCTGCTCCATATCCCTACTCATTTTTGTTGACCTTCTCTGTACTTTTTCCAATTCTAATATATCTTTGTTGACATGAGGCAACCAGAACTCCAGGCAGTATTCCAGATGTGGGCATACCATGGATTTATATAGTGGCATTATATTTTCTGTCTTACTAGCATCCCTTTCCTAACATTCTGTTAGCTTGTTTGACTGACACTGCATATTGAGATCTTTACAGAGAACAATCCACAATGACTCCAACATTTCTTTCTAGAGTGGTAACTGCTAATTTAGACCCATCATTTTGTACATATAATTGGGATTATTTTTCCAATGTGCATTACTTTGTACTTATCAACCCTGAATTTCATCTGCCATTTTGTCATCCAGTTTTGTGAGATTCCTTTGTAACTCTTTTCAGAGAGCTTTGGAGTTGACTATCTTGAGTAATTTTGTGTTGTCTGCAAACTTTGCCACGTCACTATTTAGCCCCTTTTCCAGATCACTTATAAATATGTTGAACAGCACTGATCCCAGTACAGATCCTTGGGGGACCCTGCTACCCTCAACTGTGAAAACTAACCATTTATTCCTATCTTTTAACCAATTATTCATCCATGAGAGGACTTTCCTCTTGTCCCATTTCTGCTTGCTTTGCTTAAGAGCCCTTCATGAGGAACCTTGTCAAAGGCCTTCTGAAAATTCAAGTACACTACAAATATGAGATTTATATTTCATACAGCTGGATTTTTATACTACAAGGTGATGTGAATGCCATCATACAATTATGAAATTAGTGATCTCAGTTATTGGGTGTTTGTGGTTATTTTGGATGCATATCTGTGTTAATTTATGTTATTGATTAATAAATTATTAAATAAAAAGAGGAAGGCCTTGAATAAAGGAAGGTAAATTGTAAAATATTTAAAAAGCATATAATACTTTTAGTCATATGGTTATTATTACCACCATCCTCTCAAACTATAGTGTAAGTGTAAAAATTTCCTTTAGCACTTATTTCATACAGCATATTATTATTGAATATGAGCATTAAAAATACTCTACATTTATTCATGATGCACTGGGAGCTAACATTGCTGCGATTTTTCACACATAAGACTTCCCCTTTATGTATGTTCATACAAAAAATATTTGTTCACTGACTCACTTTCCATTTGATAGAAAATAGTAGAGAGGAAATGCAAAATTAAGGCACAAACGTACAGCGAGCCAGATACTCAACTTGTATAAATTGTCAAAGCTCATTTGAAGTCAATAGAGCTATGACAATGTATCACACCTGAGGATCTGTCCCAATATGTCTACAAAAGCCCAGGCTCAACAGGTAGCATTAAGAAAATATTTAAATATCCTGTTCCATTGTTCCTGGATACCAGAAGATGTGACATATTTCAGCCTGAGCTGTCAAAGTGTTCCCTGCTTTTTGTTTTCTATCCACACAGAAAAGTATCATTTATCCTTATCTCTTCTTTCTCTCTCAGAGCAATACAGGAGATCTTGTTTGTTGCTGAACTCTCTAGTATCTTATTAAATGCCACACTTCCAGCATTTCACAGTGGTGTCTCAAATCAGCAAACTTTAGAAGCAATGATGAAAAATCACAAGGCAAGAATGAGATGTTGGCTCAAAAGATAAATGCCTGAGAAATAAAAACACAGGATAGACAGCTGTAAGTTTAGATATGTCAAGCTTCCCATCCCAGAAATACAGCAATAATAAAGTGTGAGTAACTGGTGATACTCTTGGGAAGACATATTCCAGAAAATCTTGAAAAATTTAAGAAACTGTTGGGTAAAGGCTAAAAATACAAAGAAAATAGATGAGCTGTAAGGAAGAAACATATGTCATATCTGAATGGAATGTGTGAAACAAACAGAGAAACATAAGAAAGAGATGATCTTGTGTCTATCTTGTCTACATCTCTCTTTGTCAACAAGCAACAGAACAGAAATACAATGAGCTAATTTAAGCAATTTCATTTTCATAAACAAAAACTTACTATCTGCTTACCAGACAAAATCTGAAGTGATGGCAAGAAGGAAGACAGATAATAGCTTCCCAGCCACAGAGAAGTCTCTGTGCACGCTAATTTCTTTAAAGGCTGATTCAAGCAGAAAATCTATAAATAACAACTTTGTGAGGCTCAGGGGCAAAAAAACCGCCATTCCTAAGGCCACACATTTGTTTCAAGCTGGTTTAGCCGTCCACTGGGGGGGTGAAACTTGATTCTCCTCAGTAGCACAGTAGCTAGAAAGCCAGATTTTCAAATGTATGGATTAGCATGCTCACAGCTTTCATACATAACTCCATATGCATCTTTTCAATATTGGAATAGCTCGTGGAGATATAATTTTTTTCTCAAAATTCTTAAATACCAATATAACCCTTTTTTGCCAGAACCCGTTCTCTTTCCCCAGATCAATACTGTATATTTTAAAACATGCACACATTGTTCCTTATCAGTGAAATGCCAAATATTAATAGATGCTTACATTTAAACAGTGGAAATGATTTAGCTGGATACAGCTAAAAATCAAGAAATGGAGTATGAGGGCTGATGTTATGGTACAGCACTTGTGCACAAATCATTCCAAAGACATTTCCTTAGCAACATGATTTATGACAGTCAGCCTTGTCAGTATTATCCTTGCATAGGTCAGGCTCCTTAAGATGTTTTTAAACATACGTGTTTAAAAATCATTTTTATTGTTACCTCCCATATGAGATTATTCCCCTGAAGGAATGTTGGTTTGGCCTATCAGGAAATAAAGCTAGTGTCTCTGGCTTGCAGAAAAATGGTTATCTGAGCATAAAGAATCTGCAGGAAGTATCCTGAGCTTTCCTCTACTGTGGAAGCAGGGAAGATTTTTTTTTCTTCATAGTGACAGACTAGGGAAACCTGGACCTGGAAAAGTGGCAACAAAGAAAATATACATTGCGTGAAATATGGATATCAGTGGCAAAATTCAATGGAGCTAGGATTCACCTATAGCTGGCTGGTTGGATTAACCTGTCAAGGTTTGGATTTCAGGAATTACCATTGGCAGGCAGGGTAATGGGTATTTTTTCTGGGGTTGAAAGTTTTGTCTCTCTCTTTACTTCTTTGCGTATGTTTACGCTGCACACTGAGCCCAGGCTCTGATGCAGATTTAAGCCCAAGCTCTGTTCCATCCACACACAAATCAATCTGGCTCGGGTAGCAAGCACTAGGGAACTGGATCCTAGGATCCTACTAGTGAGGTGGGTTGTAGCCTGAGTCCCTCAGGTCCAAGCCCTATCATTTTGCAGTGTGGACGCAGCTCAAGCCACAGATCCAAGTCAAAAGGTCTGAATAGTGCCATGTAGACACATTAGCATGGTTGCAAGACCCAGATCCAGCAATTGTAAACCCGGATTAACAATGAGGTGCGTGTAGCCTTGGAAACACCAAATCAGAACAGACGTGAAAGTGTAGTATGCAGAGTAAACATACCCCTCCTGTCTCCACAAAGATATCTTCTCTTCCTGCTATTCCCAGACCACTGTAATCAACTTCAAGCTCACTTTCCATACCTCTGATTCTAGATAATATAGTCTTCTATTCCTGGTTTCCCTCTCTTCCAGGCTTCCTTTGCCCACCCAGCCTTGCCTGCATTGTGAATCAAGGACATTCTCTCACTTTCCACTTATCTCCTAGTTTTCCTGATTCTTTTCTGACCTTATTGTAGCCATTTGTCTGTACTAAACCTCAACCTTGCACCACTACTGCTTACCTGCTGAATAAATTCTTGCTGTCCTACATCCAAGCCATTTGAATTTAATAACGTGAAATGTTTTCCAAGTCCTTTTTGCATTAGCGTAAATGGTTTTAAATTGCCTACATCACAGCAGAGATTGGATAAATAGAGCTTTTAATGGGGGACAGGGGGAACTGAAGGGGAAAAACATCTGAGACGAAAGAGGCTTATAATCGTCATTTCAAATTAAGCACACTGATCAGAAAATGGATATTGGGGTAAATGTGAAAATATTGAAACCATCAGCATAGTACAGAACAGCAGTAAAAAAGGCAACTAGGACACTAAAGTGTATTGTCAGAATGATAAAATAGAAAATGAAATATAAAGTAATACACAAGTATGGTACAAGGCACTTGTTAGACCCCATTACTGGACAACAAGCCATAGGAAGATTTTATTGACTAAGGGCAGTAAAAAGCTGGAATGAGACTAAAATATCTGACATTATGTCTACACTGCAATAAAAGACCCATGGCATGGCTACAACTGGCCTGGGACCGCTGGGTCAGGCTTTGGGGCTAAAAATTGCAGTGTAGACTTTTCGGCTTAGGCTGGAGCCTGAAATCCCACGAGTGGGGAGAGTCTCAGAGCTCACAGGTTCCAGCCTAGCCTGAACCTACACTGTAATTTTTAGTGCCGCAGCTTAGCCCAACGAGGTCGAATCAATTGACCGGGGCTGTAATACTCAGTGCTATGGGTTCTTATTGTAGTGTAGATGTACCCTAAGTAACTTTGTCAGGAAAGGAGTTGAATTTATTCTCACTGGAAGGAAAAAGTCAATTAGTTCAGAGTTAGACTTGGGAAAATATTGCAAAATATATTTGGTTGGATTTTTAAATAAATTTGTCCTCTTTGTAACAGGTTTGCTGCAATTATAAAATACTCACAGAAAACAGACGATGAATTTTGGAAAACAAGGCCCCAATCCACCAGACACTTACACATGTGCTTCACTTTATGCACAAGTAGTCCCAGTGAAGTCAATAAAATTATGTATGTGTGTGTGTATTTGCAGGATTGAGGCCCAAATATTCACAATGGTAACCTTATTCCAAGACCTTGCATAATGACAGGTTTCAGAGTAGCAGCCATGTTAGTCTGTATGCTGTAGCTCATGAAAGTTTATGCTCAAATAAATTTGTTAGTCTCTAAGGTGCCACAAGTACTCCTTTTCTTTTTGCTTATTCCAAGAGTTATACCAGTCAAGTTAAGGAACAGAAATTACAATATGTGACTAAGATATCAAACCGATGCTGCTTTAAATCTGTGATACCACTCAGAATGTACTGTGATTTTACAGAGAAAATATTATTTACCAAAACTATTTTTTTAAGTCACCAGGACTACTCACATGCTTAAAGCTAATAATATATACAAGTGTTTGCAGGATCCCTGCCATTGTTAGCATGGCCTCTGTTTCTAGACCTCTGTGATTAAAAGGGTAGATTTTGTGTATATAACTTGTTTTGCCAAAACCGCTGCAATAACTGATCTGGTACTGCTATGTAAATATACCCAAACTGTTGCACCTGGTTGCATCCACATTGCTAATATGTAAAATGAAATATTGTAAACAAAAAAAATGAAATATTCTAAACGTTCATGAAAGGTATTATAAAATTCTTCTTTAAAAGAATATTTTCAGTATGATAAAAAGACTTCTATCCAAAAAGCAGTGTCTGAGGGACAGAAAAACAATTCTAAAAATAATAGCAAGATACATTTTTTTCCGGAGCAATTTTGCTCTATTGCCCTCTAAGTTCTCAGGCCAGCCCCATCAACATAGTAATGAAGCTACTCTGATTAAAATATTCCAAATGATTTTCTGTGAATATGTGAACAAGCAGAATAATCAGAATTTACACAGGATTGGGGATGCAACTGAAGTTTAAAGAAGAAAAATTAACAGCCCTACAAAAAATATATACAATCTGCAGATGACTAAGCTATAAAGGGAGAAGTAAAATTTGGCATTTCTTTTTCAGCTTGGACATAAATTGTTCTAAGTACAATAACAACAACACACAAAGCTGACCCCACAAGGATAGTGAAACATTTCAAAGCATAAACATGACAAGCAGTCGAATGACAAATGACCTTATTCTGTAAAGTAAAAGCTTCATATAGCCCAGCCAGGTTACAGGCAGCTGGACACCTTTCTTCCTATCCAAACACAGCTGACTGCACTTGGAAGGTCTGGAGGCCCAAGCCACAGGCTAAAAGGTTTGAAAATATCACTCCAGGAGAATTGACTGAACAAAGTGATACAAAGTCCAGCCCTGGAGGAGTGAGCGAGAACTCAAACATTCTTTCTGATTAGTTTTAACAAACAAAGAAGAAGACTAATGCTATCAATGCTCTTTCATCTCTGATAACAGCGGAAGTATGATGGAACAATAAGTTAGGATCGCTTGGGTGTCTGTTTTTAAACCTCAAATCTCACTGATGCTCAGTGAAAGAAAACAGTTTGATGAAATTGTTGCAAAGCTCACCAAATTCAGAGCACAAGGAAAAGGGAATACAACAAGTTATACAGCTTAGTGTTGTTATATTCATTTGTAAACAGTCTCTATTATAGATCAATAAGAAATCAGGCCAAGCAGTTTTAGTCATTTTGAAAATGTTAGTTTTATTAATTGTAGCTGAGTAACTGGCAAAGCATTTTTCTCAGATATCATGATAATTTTTTTTTGGAAAATGATAGTGACGGTCTCTCACAGTATAAACCAGACAGACATTCGCTGTTACTTCTATTTCTGAGCCATATGTCTGAAACAGTCTTGCCCTTACTTCTAGAATCTTCTAGACATTCCTGTCTGATTCTCACTTAACTTTGAACAGCAGAGACTAATTTATAACCAGTGCTAACGAGGAACAAATACTTCATCTGGCAGGAGAGGAAAAAGCCTTACTTCAGTCTTCAGGGACTACTCACATGCATGAAGTTACCCATGCATGTAAGTATCTACAATATTGCGGCCTGGTTCCATATACTCTTCTGGGCAGGGACCATACTTGGGTGTTCTGTTTGTTTTGAAGTGCAAAGCACATTTCAGGGCACTCAAAAAGTGATATTTTTTTTAAAAAAGATTAATTCCCAGGTAAAAATTAAAGTGACAACTAAGGTTATACAGAATTTTTTCCTTTGTTTCTTTAGCTACGTATTTTTCCTTTCCTCCTTTTTCTCATTCTGTGTGTTTATGTCTCTCCTTGAGAACAAAATCTGTTTCAATTGGTATGACTTTCTTTGTTCTGTACTGTTTGGAATCCACAATTTAATTTACACATTTGCATAAGTTTCTATTTAGATCAACTATTGTACTCAGAAATTCATAGGCATTCAAATATCCTCTTAATTTTGTTCATTTTTCTTTCATACTTGCTTGATTTCAGGTGCAAAGTAGAATGGAGCAAGGACAGCGGCAGAATGGAGGCTCTTAAGATGCAGTACAATTGGAGGAAAACAACCCCAGGAGCATTGAAATCTCTTTGTAATTCTTATTTTAGATTTTTTGACACAGTGTTTCTATCAGAGAGTGGGAAAGAAAATGTTAAATGCTGCATTTTTTTCCACTTTAATTTCCATTTATACTTACTTAACTATTTTCTGTTTCCTAAAGGCTGTTAAGAACAGACTTTTATCAGCTTCATTTAAAAATGTATATAGATCTTAGTGATAAACTAAGCTTTGGCTACGGCCCTAAAAGAGCTCACTGACAGTGGGATTTTTATTCTGATACTGATCAGAGATTTTCCTTTCTGGAGTTAATCCAAGGTCACTGGATGAGGGAAACAGCAGAGCCACTTTGGCACCAATGGGAGCAGCTGGACACTCAGCACTTTTTGAAAGAAAGTCAGATTATTTATTTAGGAGTTTAATTTTGGCAACTATTTTTAAAAACTTTGGTCTTGATGTTATAACTAAGACCTTTGCCCAAAATACTGAACATTACATAGCCTGAATGAATACTTGAAGTAAAACCATACACCATCAGATACTTTTAAATGTCTTTCTGTAAAATCCTTCTGTCAGAATATTTCTACCATAATGTATTTTTCCTTTGGGAAGCTGACACTTTTACTGGGCAATTAAGAACCAATATTTGAACAGCTAACTCTGTTGTCAAATTCATGGAACAAGCATTAGGACTCTTAGATGTTACCATTCTTGGTGGAAGCTATGAGTCATTGCTATGACTAACAGAAGCAGCTTTACATTTTGCTATTTGCTAAATTCTCAAATATGGCAAAATATTTAGAAATGGGATGTACCTAGTAGTTTTCAGAGCCAGACTGTATTGGTCTTTATCCTAGGTTTCTAATGAAACAACTGAAATGTGTTTTCTTCTCACTTTCTGAAAATTTAAAGGATTATCCCTAAAAAAATAATCAAGGTGTCAATATCTTCAGATAGTGCTTTGGTTACACTTATACCTCTCAAAGAATGTGCTGAGCATATTTATGTCTTTATCAATCCGTGTGAGCCAGCTCAGTTCAGGGCTTAGTGGTGCT
Source organism: Eretmochelys imbricata (assembly GCF_965152235.1). Classification (NCBI taxonomy): domain Eukaryota; kingdom Metazoa; phylum Chordata; order Testudines; family Cheloniidae; genus Eretmochelys; species Eretmochelys imbricata. Next base: position 49,457,738 of record NC_135582.1, read on the forward strand.
TAGTTTCACAGGATCATTATCCCTTTTAGATTACTTACATAGTTTCCCAGAAATTTTTATACAATTATTTGACGTTCTTATGTAATTTTCTAAACATGAAAGGGCATGCTGACCTTTACCAAAAGTGTATCTCTGATCAGATGGAACAAAGCAGAAATATCATAGTTTGGATTCTTACAGCTGGAATCTAATTCTATGTTCTCATAAACAGATGGAATTTTGTGAAATGCTGGTAAATTGTAACTGATACCCCTTTGATCCCAGAATGAATACAAGTTAAGAAAGCCAGACTTAAAGAAAACAATCTCATGTGATATTAACAATTATTAATTTAAGAAAATCCAGCCTTATAATAAATTCCCTGTATTTTACAATGAACACACCTATCACTTTTGATATGTTGACACCAAGAATTTTCAGAGTATATTTATTATTGGGAATGAAGAAACTAGTTCAAGTGAAAAACAACATCAACAACAATTCTCCTTAAACCTATTAAATATTTTGGAGAGGAGGGAGAATTGGGGGAAGTATAGTTAAGGAGTCCTCATTTCCCTTGATGGAAGAGGGAACCTACATTTTACCCATATGTTTCTTACTAGAGCTTGGTGGGGATGGTGCACTGCTTTATAACATTTAAAAATAGCCCAGATAAACTAGAGTTTGCTTTTATTTAAACCTGATTGTTAGAGCAGTCACTGAAGAGATAAAGACACTTATACAAATAAAAAGAAAATACTTTAACAATCAGGATAGCAAATATACATACTAATTTTTACCTCTAGATTCATACACAGTACCTAACTTGAACTCCATCAAACCAGATTTCTGTTAGGGACTAATGAATTGATTTGGAATATATAAGACTCCATTTGAACCTAAAGGAGCTTTTGAGGTTCAAATAAGAATGGGATTTTTATAGGTGGGTTGTTGCTTTTGGTTTTTTAAATTATGCATTTCCTGGATCAGTGCTAAAATATAGCCAAGTGTTGATCTCCTGTCATTTGCAACCAGGAAGAACTGGAAATCATGTGAGAAAAACTTGATCTTGTAAAATTTCCAGCCTAGTTTACAGACCAAAAAAGATAAAATAAGCTTCAACAATAAATATCCAAAATCCAGACCTCTTAATGTTGTTTGCTATTTACCATCCAAGTGAGTAGCAGAAACAATAACTTGTGACTTATGTGACCAAACACCATGTATAGCTGAAGATACAATTCAAGACAATTTTATTTAGTGGGCATCCATAATCCACTAATGGGAATATACAGATCTTAAAGATAAAATTCATGAACAACCCATTGACTGCAATTAACTATAATAAACTATTTGCCAATAATTGTAAACCACAAATAGATTTGTATGAGTTGGCATCACCTTGTGAACAGACAAGGAGCTAAATTAATCAAATAACTTATTTGAAACAAGTAATTTGACTAGCTCTAGTTATCACATTTAAATATCCACTGTTTTGCAGGCAAATATAACTATTTTCAAACTGTTGGAATGCCAGGTGGAATTTTATATAAAGCTATCTACCGTAGTGTGACAGATTTCAGTTACCAATCTGACTGAGGCATCAGGTGATCGGGCTGAGGCCGCAGGATCATTCGGGGGAGGAGATGACGGAGCACGCCAAGGGTCTAAGTTTTAAAGCTTTATTGATAAAATAATAAAACAACAGTGGAGAGTGCTGGGGGGTTCCCCACTGATCTGCCTCCTCAGGGTACCTGCTGAGGGAGGGGGCCGTGGAGGTGTGACATCAGTGGAGAAAAGCATAGGAGAAGTCATGCTGTAGTATCAAACCTCACACATTCAAACAGGCACATCCTATGTGGGACATGCACTCTGTCTGGATATTTGGGCCTACAATAAGTGTGTTACTGTAAACAGAAAATACTCAGGTATGAATTTTAAGACAAATTCCTAAACAAGCTAAAAATCATACTTTTGAGGCTTGCAAAAAACTTCATGAATAATCAAGTAGCTGTCCAAATATCACAAAATAACCATTTCATAAATAAAAAAAGAACATTTTTCATGTCTACTCTTCATGCTATACTACACGTTCAGATAAAATATTTGATTACTTTAGATAAATACTCTGGTATTTCTTAAGTTTTACTTTTCTGATTTTTTCTATGTTATAGTGTTTCTGTATAGTTTACCTTTTACAGCTGTCATAAATATAAAGGGAAGGGTAAACCCCTTTAAAATCCCTCCTGGCCAGAGGAAAACTCCTCTCACCTGTAAAGGGTTAAGAAGCTAAAGGTAACCTCGCTGGCACCTGACCAAAATGACCAATGAGGAGACAAGATACTTTCAAAAGCTGGGAGGAGGGAGAGAAACAAAGGGTCTGTGTGTCTGTCTTTGTCGGGGATAGACCAGGAATGGAGTCTTAGAACTTCTAGTAAGTAATCTAGCTAGGTGTGCGTTAGATTATGATTTCTTTAAATGGCTGAGAAAAGAATTGTGCTGAATAGAATAACTATTTCTGTCTGTGTATCTTTTTTGTAACTTAAGGTTTTGCCTAGAGGGATTCTCTATGTTTTGAATCTAATTACCCTGTAAGGTATCTACCATCCTGATTTTACAGAGGGGATTTCTTTACTTCTATTTCTATTAAAAGTCTTCTTGTAAGAAAACTGAATGCTTTTTCATTGTTCTCAGATCCAAGGGTTTGGGTCTGTAGTCACCTAGGCAAATTGGTGAGGCTTTTTACCAAACCTTGTCCAGGAAGTGGGGTGCAAGGTTTTGGGAAGTATTTTGGGGGGAAAGACATTTCCAAACAGCTCTTCCCCAGTAACCAGTATTTGTTTGGTGGTGGTAGCGGCCAGTCCAAGGACAAAGGTTGGAATATTTTGTACCTTGGGGAAGTTTTTGACCTAAGCTGGTAAAGATAAGCTTAGGAGGTTTTCATGCAGGTCCCCACATCTGTACCCTAGCGTTCAGAGTGGGGGAGGAACCTTGACAACAGCCTTTGCTTGAATACAGTGATTGTCAGTGGCATTTTAATTTGCCATCAGTAAACCTCAGTAGATCCTGTTGTGGTTCCACTCTCAGGCACGGAATATGTGTAAACATCAGAAGAGGAATATCACAAGAACAGGCAATCTCACAGCACTTTCTGTTCTTGCCTGGCTGGCTGAAGCCAGAAGATGCTAAGGCATGCAAATATAAAACAAAGGTTGACTACAATCACATGGCATCCACATTTTTAAAATCTCCAAGGAAGTTTGGTTCAAATTTTGGATGAAGGTTGAGACAATTTTTAATTTTAATTTGAAGTCATTAATCTTTTTAATTTCCTTCAGCAAATTGTCCACAAACATCTTAGTGTATTTCCAGAGAGTTTCCAGGTTAAAGCAATGTCATGTACTTTTGTGTTCAACGTTACAAGACACAGAGGCTTTTCTTAAAGGGAGATGATTATTCTAAGTATGATTTATTAAAGTTTTTACAGCTTCTTCCCATGTTTATATAATCCAAGAGCAGCCAAAATCTCCATAATACTGTCCAAGCAAGGGAAATTACTTCTGTCTCTCAGTGTTCCTACAGTGGAATATTCCATCATTTCTAGGAAGAATAGTAGTTAGCTATAAAAAAAGATACATGTAGTGAATGGGTTTGTCAAGTTCTGCTTTAGCTCACCTGATAAAGCTGTAGCTGTTAGGTGCCTGAGTCCTTGCTTTCAAGACCTGGCTGCTCTGCTTCCTTACTAATTTCTGAATTCTTCCTATTTAGAAGACATCAATTCCAGCTCTTAGAAGCTATTTCTTACCTATCCAATAACATCAGTAAGTCTGAATCTGATGGATCTGGAGGCAATTAAAACTTCTTGCCATGGTGTTTCCCTCAAGTCTGCATTCTGCAATACAGCTTTGATCTCGTTGTTATTCAATCCACCAGACTAGAGTCTCTTTTTCTGTTTTTCACACAGTTGAGCAATATCTTCTTCAGTCTCCAGACATATATTGCCAATTGCTTAAATCTGAGACGTATTTCTGGGCATGTTGGATTTGCAAGTAGAAGTCTAACACTCCTTGGTATAGTATTTTTATACAATACACTCTAGAAATATCAATGTCATGCTTTTAAGAAGGTGTAGTTTCTTTTTGTTTGGAAATCCCCTTTAACGCTTTGAAGATTAGATAGATTAGCCCCTTTCTGCTTCTCAGGTCGCAGACTTGGGCAGTGTAATTTGGTCATATGTCAGGAAAATTCTCTCCTGGGAACATAATTGGGAGTAACAGTTCCACAGAATTCTGCATGATGTAATTCTCTTAAGAGTAACTGTACCAGTTTCCACTCTGGTCCTCTCTCATCTTCCTCTTTCTCACCCTAGAATAGGGGGCATGTCAGAACTCTGCTCTGCTATGACAATCCTCCATTGGTACAGGATCCATTAAGGATCCTATATCAGTGGCACAACCTAGGATCTGCCCATCATCATCTGTAACTAACATCTGAACTAGTACGGGCCCTCAGTATAAGGGAGATGGATTTGGCTCCTTGATGTTCTCCACTCTGTCCGGCACCTAGCAGAGTTCTAGCACAGGAGAGAATCTGGATCAATATATTACACATGAATAGAAATAGATATAGTTATTTAAATTTTATTTTATACACATGGAGGTGATAAGTTTCAGAGCTTTGTCATAAACTTATTGTGCACCTCTGAATACTTCACCTCTTTCTGCATTCTCTTTCATCTCCCATGGGACTTAATCTACTATTATTCTGTGTGTTTGTGTGTGAAAGAGAGAGAGAGAGAGAGAATGAGAGAACCAGGCACAAAATGTTTTTTCTGCTTTTCTTCTTCAAATGTGAAACGTCCTCCCCGGAAGTGACCCCTGTCTCACATAGGAGACTTAAAATATAAAAATGCATAAGATCATAAAAATAGCGTGAATTTTAAGTCTCATATCTTATAGCCCTACAGGATTAGAAATAGGAGCATTATAGAATTGGAAGCTGTGAAAACTTCAGAGATAATAAAAATATCACAACTTTAAATTCTATGTCTAAAAAAAAAACTTGTTTAGGTCCTTTTTAGAGATTTACAGCTCCTTTTATGCCCACTGTGTTAGACTGACTGTTAGCAAGACACCTGGCTTTACAGACAAATGAACATGAAAGGCAGAATCTATAGATCTTATAGAGATCTAAAACACTCTTGTTTCTCTTAATGGGGATATATACAGAACACTTGTATTACCGGTAAAGGTATGCTGTTTATGTGTAGGTTAACGCAGGGATGAAAGTAACTTAAAGGACTTACCAGTACGCTGGAGTCCTGAGCAGGGGGTGGGGCCTCAACTGGAAGGGGGCGTGACCTTTAAATCCCCAGGCCCTTTAAATCACCTGGGGCTCAGACAGCAATTTAAAGGGCCTGGGGCTCCCGGCTGCCGCCACTACCCCAGGGCTCTGGCAGCAATTTAAAGGGCCTGGGGCTCCAGCCACTGCTGGGAGCCCAGGCCCTTTAAATCACCAGCCTGTGGAAGCTGCCCCCTGCCGGTACTGTAGGCTGTGTACCAGCTCTTGCCGGTACGCCATACCGTACCAGCTTACTTTCACCTCTGGGTGTACGAATGGAGCGCCAATTCAGTGGGCTTTGGATCCAGTTCTTAACCAACACCATTCTTTCGTGGATTACACGTGAGCATTTGTGCATATACTTGCCTGGCAGTCTCGGAAGTGGACAGTATTCAATTAAAATAGTCATTATCTGATCCAAAACCTAAATAATATAAAAAAGTGTTCTGCAGGAGCCCAGCCTAAATTTATTCAATCGACATAAATTATTACTATATTGTACAATTTATAACAAATGTGGAGCGGACAAAATAAAATACCCTTTGAAACAGCTTCCACTTACAAGATCATAATAATGGCCATACCTGGTCCTTCTAGCACACTATCCTTTCTTCTGACAGTGGCCAATGCCAGATGCTTTAGAGGGAATGAACAGAACAGGGCAATTATTGAGTGATCCATCCCCTGTCATCCAGTCCCAGCTTCTGGCAATCAGAGGTTTAGGGGCATCCAGAGCATGGGGTTGCATCCCTGACCATCTTGGCTAATAGCCATTGATGGACCTATCCTCCATGAACTTATCTAATTCTTTTTTGAACATAGTTATACTTTTGGCCTTCACAACAACCCATGGCAAGGAGTTCTGCAGGTTGACTGTGTGTTGGGTGAAGTAGTACTTTCTTTTGTTTGTTTTAAATATGTTGTCTATTAATTTCATTGGGTGACCCCTAGCTCTTGTTTTTATGCTAAGGGGTAAATAACACTTCCTTATTCACTTTCTCCACACCATTTATGATTTTATAGACTTCTTTCATAACCCTTAGTCAGCTCTTCTCTAAACTGAACAGTACCAATTTTTTAATCTCTCTTCATATGGAAGCTGTTTCATACGCCTAATCATTTTCAATGCCTTTCTGTGTGCTTTTTCCAATTCTAATATATCTTTTTTGGAAAGGAGAGACCAGAACTGCATGCAATATTAAAGGTGTGAGCATACCATGGATTTATGTAGTGGCATTATGATATTATCTGTCTTATCAGCTATCCCTTTCATAATGGTTTCTAATATTCTTTGTCAGGTTTTGTTGTGGGGTTTTTTTTGTTTTTTTTTTTTTTTTTGACTGCTGCTGCACGTTGAACAGATGTTGTTGGAGAACTATCCATGAGAACTCCAAGATCTCTTTTTGAGTAATAACTGCTAATTTAGACCCCATCATTTTGTATATAGAGTTCAGATTACGTTTTCCAATGAGCATTATTTGCATTTATCAACACTGAATTTCATCTGCCATTTTGTTGCGCAGTCACCAAGTTTTGTGAGATCCCTTTGTAACTCTTCTCAGTGAGATTTGGAGTTAACTATCTTGAATAATTTTGTATTGTCTGTAAACTTTACCTCCTTACTGTTTACCACTTTTTGCAGATCAATTATGAATATGTTGAACAACAGAGATTCCAGCAGAGATCCTTGGGAGACCCTGTTACTTAAACCTCTCTCCACTGTGAAAACTTACCATTTATTCCTACCCTTTGTTTCCTATATTTTAACCAGTTATTGATGCATGAGAGGACCTTCCCTCTTAGCCTATACATGCTCACTTTGCTTAAGAGCCTTTGGTGAGGGCAGTGATGAGCTGCCAGAAGCTGAAGAACCGGTTCCTTCAGTCGCTCCGGGTCTTCGGCAGCACTTCGGCGGCATGTCCTTCAGTCACTCTGGGTCTTCGGCGGCACTGAAGGGCCTGCTGCCAAAGTGCCGCCGAAGAACTGCAGGGCTGCTGGGTGAGTAGAAATTCTCAGGGGAGCCTCCCCAGCCAAGAGCTCAGGCGGGATGGACAGGACGGTCCGGCGGGCCAGAGTTTGCCGAGCCCCTTTAACAACCGATTCTAAACCTGCTGCAAAATTTAACAACTGGTTTGTGCGAACCGGTGCGAACCGGCTCCAGCTCACCACTGGGTGAGGGACTTTGTCAAAGACATTCTGAAAGTTCAAATATCCCAGAATATCCACTGAATCACCCTCCTCCACATGTTGACCCCGTCAACAAATTCTAATAGATTAGGGAGGCATGATTTCCCTTTACAAAAGCCATGTTGACTCTTCCTCAACATACTGTGTTCATTTATGTGTCTGATCATTTTGTTTTTTCCCCCTATAGTTTCAACCAATTTGCCTGGTACTGAGGTTAAGCTTACTGCTTCTGATATACTTCAAAAAATGCTGTTTATTTTTACGTCTTTTGCTAGTTAGTCTCAAATTCTTTTCTCATAAACAACTTGAATTGCCATCCGATTGTTAGATGCAGCAAAATATGCAGTAAAAATGTTAATTGTAAGCAATGCTATTTTAAGACATGTAACCTAAGATGTATCTTGCATAAGCTAAATATTTTCCTTTCCATGGTATATGGAATCACTCCCTTTCCGTCCAACACCTATTTTGTGCTCCAACTTCCCGGTGGTCCAGTACCTCTTAAAAAAACAAAACATGTGGCCAGGCCTCAGTTCTCATGCCCCATCACACACCACCAGATGCTCATCTGCAACAACCTAAAGAAAACCATCTTCTGAGAAGGGCCTCACTTACTGCTTTTAAATATCACAAAACATAGTAAGTCAAAGTCAAATGCACTGCACTGTGACCCTTGGATGACTACTCAAATGAAAGCAGGGTACACACAGTGTGGAACTTAATTCCTAAATCTGCCCAATCAGAATCCCTACACTACCTGGGCAAATAGAGAGAAAGGCAGACTGCCCCCAACCCCTTCCTTAGCAAATACCAAGTCTTAGTTAGGAAGGCAGCACAGCTGAACTGAGTGAATCAAACTCAAAGAGTTGAAGCGTCCTTTCTCTACCACTTGAGCTAAAGGAGAATGCACCAAGTGTTCTCTTCTTCTGCATGTTGCAAGAGAAAGCAAAGGAATTCTAAACAGGGTGGAAAAGCCATGCAAACAGATATCTCTATTGCATTCTCCTATCCCTCTGGGAGCAGATCTCATGTAAAGTGATTCTCAATGGTTTCGCACAGCTCTCCGTCATCTGAAAGCTAAACTCATTTTCTTTATGTTCTTTGCAAACAAAGCTAAATATTCTGTTTGTCTGAAAGCTAATGTGTATTTTCATGTCTTTTTATACCCAGTAATTTTATTAAGGGGATTTTATTTTAGAAGCAGATTGAGCAAAGCAATTTAAGTGCACTCAGAGGAGTAATAAGCAATCGTGATTTTTGGTGGATGAACAAGTTGTTTCCTCTTTATTTCTCTATTACAAGTTCAAATCAGGAACATGCCTGTTGACTCTAAATATATATAAATGCAGATTTCCTGCATCCTCTGCAGTTTAACAACAATGGTGATTATGTTGGGTAGCTGCAGGGCAAAAGGGTGTTATTTTCCAGTCACTTCCACTTTATAAAAGTCGTTGTCAAGTCCATGTGTTTCAAAGCTTACAAAACATGAAACAAATCCATTGTTTCAGTGTTTGTGATTTTAGGGAACCGTCAGGCACATCAACCTTTATTTTAATTTTTCTAACTTTTTATCATTCATAAAGGTGCCCTACATTCATTCTAATGGAATTCAAAGTTGTATTTAGAAAAGATTTTAGAACTTATGCCCCTGATATTTCCTATAAATAACCTACTGAGTTATTTAAAGGTCTTTCTGAAAGAAGTAATGTAGACTTCGAGCATGGGGCTAAGGGATTTTCTTTTTAAAATAGGGGATACCAGAGCTTGCTTGAATAATGAAGGGAAAAGACAAGAGCAAACCAAGGCAAGACAGAGGAAAGGTTTGTGATTATACAAGCTACTGGAGTTAATGAAGCTGGTATATTAGACCATTAGAAGAGATAAGAAGTGAAACATGGCAAGAGGAAATTGAAGTGTAAGATTCAGAAGGAAGCCTCAACAACTTCTTCAACCGAAAGGTAAAAAAGCAAGCACCAAAGGGCAGAAATGAGCCAGGATTCAGGAGTATCAGGCAGGAAATGTGAAATAAGAAGAGCAGCCAGTCTGAGAGGATTTAAAAGGGAGACTGCACATGGAGGCAGCAGAGGCAGAGTCTCAGGAAGAACACAAGCGGGGAATTCTCACACAAGTAGCAGGCGAACATGGGAGAATGTGAAGAAATGGGGGAGATGAAGAAGCAGAAACAGAGGCAGAATGGTCATAAGAGAAAACGAGGACTAACAGTGACCAACAGAATGAGCTGACTGAGAATGATTAAAACAAAATAGGAGAGACCAAATAATAAATAAAGGAGAATGCCAAAATCAGAGAGGATACTTAATCACACTTGAAATGCTTTCCTGTAGTTAAGGAGATTTTCTGTCTTGGTGGAGAATTCCACTGGCTGGATAATATTGAATTCCTGTCAAATGTGAAGACCTAGTACTACCCAAAAACAAAAAAAAAAGGAAGCCCAAATGAATAGGCAAAGAAAGTACTGTAACACAGCTTCATAGACAGGGAAATGGAGACAACACAATATCAAAGACCTAAAAGAAAAGTCAAATGTGGGGTACAAAAATTTGCCTGAAAGAAGAAAATGAATAGGATCCATCCACCAGTACACAAATGGCCTGGGGTGTTGAAGAAACTCAGAGTACGAGAGCTCAGAGCTGCTGGAGAAGCAAGATTACCTGTGGGTACCTAGGTTTCATGTGAATGCAAAGAAATCAAAACAGTTAGAGATAACATCCATGACAAAAGATTTACAGAAAACACATAAAGGCAATAAGCCCCTCTGTCTTGATATGGCCTTCCATGTAGTCAGATAGAAAATACACACATCCTGCCCTATAAATACTGTACCTCAACTTTGTTTTGGTGCCTGAGTGCAGAACAGATTCTCTCAAAGGAGCCTTCCACAGTCTTGTGTCAAACAGACTGAGGGGAATATAGATTAGATTTCTAAGACTCCAATTTAGGGAAGAAGGGGGACTTTGATAAATATTTCTGGTTCAGGACAATCTCTAGTAAAAACAGAAATTGAGTTACTCAGTAGGAAGTCAGCAGTGGAAGACAATTCAGTAGTGACTTGTTACAAGATTAATATCCCTTGAGACACAGGATCAGTTGAGAGACTCAAAGTGGAGAGCAAAAAAAACAAATTAAGAGAACAAAGTACTCATCTGGCAATTTAATAAAACAGAAGCTACTAAATCAAAGGAAAATTATGAAAACCATGAAAAGCATCAGCACTGCATTTTAGAGAAGGAGACATAATTCAGCTTTGCATAAGAACACAAGGAACAAAACTCAAACAATGAAGTTTCACAGGGGATTGCTCAATGACTTAAGGTTAAAAGAGAACCTGCAGTAGGATCAAAAAAGAATACACAGATCTCTTTTCCGCTACCCTTACACTTAAAACTTTCCAGGAAAAGGTAAGTGAGTCAATGAGAGGTAAAGAAGTTTAAGAAAATAAGAAGGGCTTTTATAACGATCAGAAGGAAAGCCGAACTAGAGAGCTAGCAGTTTTACTTCTCAGAGCCAGATACAGCCATACTTATTTTCCTTCAGCTGTACCTTACTCCATAGATACTCCCACTGACTTCAATGGACTATGTAAAGTAGTTGTAAGTCAGGCGGGCAGAATAATGAAGAAAGTGAAACTAAGGAAGTAGCTGATGCTGATCACAGTTTTAAAATCTGTCTTCAACAAAAAGAACACAGAAAAGATGTTTAACCAGTTAGAAAGTAGAAAAGATCTTATACAAACAGCTTTAGACAGCTGTAATTTATAGTAGTTTATAGGTGAGGAAACTCTTGGAAATTATTAGCATATAAAGGTTAGCTGATCTGAGTGATAAGCAACTTTTATCAAGAGAATTAGTAAACAGGATGTCACTGACTATTTTTAAAAACTCAAAAACTAGAGAGGTATGAAAATGGAAGAAAAGCAAACATACTATTATCTTTCTTTTTCTGAAGAAGAGTAATCCTAGCAATTATTACTCTATGAGTTTAACTCTATTCCTAGGAAAGAATGGAATATGTATGAATAGCAATCATTAAACATTTACAGAATAATGAAACCAGAAGAAATATGACGCTTGTTTTTATAGAACATATCTTTTACAGAGCAGTACTTCTTTTCCTTTTTTGATAGAATTGCAAAATTAGTGAATCATGAAAATGTACTAGATATACTATATCTGGGTTTTATTAAAGCATCTGATACTGTGTCTCAGAAATATCTGATTCTCAAAAATAATTCAAATTCCCTTAAACATGGATGCTGTCACACAGACTGAAAACTGGATTTGAGACAAATGGCAAAGTACTTAGTTATATGGAGATGTCTAATGATGCATTAATGTCTGGTCTTATGATCTAGAAAAGGGAATGAACAAGTCAATGAAATGTACAGATGATACTAAGGGCTTGTCTACAAGGGACATGAGTGTGTGGCAAGCCAGGGTGTGAATCTGCAGCACACTACAGAGACATCCCATGTGGACATTACCAGAGCATATTACAAGTTCTGTAGTGTGCTTTGTCAAAATTTAAAGGGGACTTAAGTGGCTCTTTGCAGAGTGGTGAATTTTGAAGATACTGATTTCAGGCTTTTTAAAAAGAAAAAAACCAAGATTCCTGAAATCATTTTTCAATTTTTCATTGCTACTTTGCATTTTTTGCTTAGCAGCACATTATTATTTCCGTTGAATATCCAATTAGAAGGAAGTCCATCCGTGTGTTTAAAAGAAATTTGTGTCTCAGCTAGTTATTGAGATTAGTGGAGGCTTCTTTTATAAACGCTGTTCTACACTGCAAATTAGCAGAAGAGGAAATGTATAATGCTTGGATCCTTCTAGAATATGAGAGAAAATGAGGTACTGAAGGGACACACTGATAACACGTACACATTACAATGCTGCACTGCATTCTACAGCAGTTATCTTGTAAAGAAAGAAAAAAACCACACACACACCTGCTTACCAGTATGTAAATTAAAATTGCTTAGGTGTAGTCACTCATTATTGTCAACCATTTATAGTTTGCGTCTCTTTAGGACCAAAAGTGCAGTTTCAGAGGAGGCATATACTTATTCATAGTAAGTTAAAACAGTTATAGATCCATAAACAAGATGTCTCTTTTTGTATTATTTCTCAAGAAAGAATAAAAATCAGGTGGAAAAAAAGAGGTCTAAAAAGACAAAAATAAATAATAGAGATTCCTTTCTTTGGGGATTTATATTTTCTTTACTGAAGTTTTGTATGGTAACAACAACTTGCAACCAATCATAGCAAAAAACTGAGTGCTGGAGCTCCTAAATTCTAATTTTCTCCATAAGAAGTATACATTCCATGTGCATAACTATGATTACTGCAGTGTTGCATTTGAGAAACCAAGTTCTCATAATCAGGAAACTCTAGGAGTTGTCTCCTTGTGCACAGGCCTTGATATATGGGGACTGATTCTCCATTCCATTACTCTGGAGGCACAAAATTAAGAATTTATTTGAAATGTTGCCCTATACCTTTTGCAACCCTTAACTCAAAGAAATCAATAGGAATAGATAACCTCATCACTACACATATAAGCTCATTTGTTGGTAATACCAATAAAGTAGTCATAACCATCACTGACGCATACCAAGGCTCCAGTCAGGATGTCTGCATCTTCTAGTCTTTTAACTCAGTCAGACACAGGACAAATATGTTCTTGCCAAGAAAATCAGCACCTTTCACCAATTCCTTATCAATCTCACCTTTCTGTTGACAAATTTAACACTTGGGAAGAGGCGAATCAAATCAAGACTTACCAAGGATATCCCCTTAAACCATGACAGATGACTTGACTCGTGTTCTCCCCTCTCTGATAAAGATATAATCCACATGACACCCCACCAGCACAGTTACAGAATTATTTGACAGTGAATTATCTGAACTACAAAACCTGCAAGGTCCTACTAAGCATACTGCACTGTTGTTACACAGTTTTGCTTGGTAACACAACTGGTTCCAGAAAACTTTTGAGCAGGCTATTTATGACGAGTTATACATTGAATTATTTGCCTTTTAAGAGAAGAATGCTAAACCTGATGAGACTAAGGAGGGAGGAACAAAAGAGAAGACTATATTACAAGACCCAAAATATTGCAACAATTGAGAACTCTTGTTGCCAAGCCTCCAGGATTGTCCTGGAGTCTCCAGGAATTAAAGATTAATCTTTAATTAAATCTTATGTCATGTGATGAAACCTCTCGGAATATATCCAGCCAAGATTGGCCACCCTAAGCACCAGTGCTGGAAGAATATTTTATAGTGGGAGTACTGAGAGCCATTGAATCAAACTGTAAACACTGTATATAATGGAAACCACTTCAAGCCAGGGGATATAGCAGCACCCCCCGCACCTCTAAAGTTCCAGCACTTATGACCCTAAGTGTAACATTAATGGAAGAATACTTGTTAGGCAATTATAAAGCTTCTTCTAAAGGTCTTTCTTGACACCAAAGCAGTGAAATGGAGCCCTAAAACAGCCCTAAATAGCTGACGGTGATTTCTCCAGCATGGGAGAATCCTAAATGGTATAAAGCTGGTCGGGCATGACAGTGACCACTCTAGCAGCTTCTAATTACAGCAGCCCTATATCTGTTCTAACTTGCATGAAGAGCCCGCACAGCCAGCCCAGAATTAAAGTGGGATAAAGGTGGCACAGAGCTACCTTTGATTCCCTGAACTCAGGTGCATTGACTGCAAGTCTTAATGAGACATGACTCTAAATTATGACACTTCCCCCAAATCAGGCTGGCAACCCTAAAATCATAAGCTGCGTTGAAACGGGTTTACTGAGAATTCTTCAGATCCTCATTGTCTTGCTTAGGCAGGTATTCAACCTTAAATGTCATGTTAATATTTGATTTGAATTAGTGTTAAATTAGGATTATTCCCAAGGTTTTAAGTATGAATAAAACAACAAAGATGACATGCATTCAAAGACATGAATTTTAGATATACAGACAAAAATAATAATTGGATTTCTATCTCACTTACATTAGTATAATTCCATTGACTTCAGAAGAGTTTTCCTTGATTTACACCAGTGTGTTCTGAGGCCTATTAGTTGTATATAGATCTTCCCAGCCATAAATCTGACAGACAAGGTTACTTTTGTAACTGTAATTCTCTTTGGCTGCTGCAGCAGGTATTTACAATCCTCCGGATTTGTTTTATGGCAAAAGGCTGTAGTTCTAGAAGTTATTGTATTTTAGTATTTAGTCTATAATTTAATAAAAAAAAAAAAAAGCCTAAAGCACTTCACTTTTAGGCCAAGCCTTCAAGTAACCTAGGCATGATAATATGCTGCAATGACATGTGCTCTGAAGTGCCTAATACAATTATACAGTACACTTGATTTATTTAAAAGACAAAATGGTTTAAACTGGATTTTTTTCAAAAAATTATATGTATGTATGATTTGGCATCTATTTTTCTGAGGCAGAATTTTCATTTTCAAGTATATGAAATGCTACAAACTCACATTAGAGACCAAAACCTATAGAGATAAGTTATTGGTTGAGATTTTCAAAGCAAGTGGAAGAGATTTAGCCACACGCTTTCCATTAAAATTAAGAGAAGATATGTCCACACCCTGCACAGCTTTTAGACCTTCACCACCATTATTATTATGAATTATTTTATATTGTGGTAGTGCCCTAAGGCCCACTCAGGAATGGGAACCCATTGTGATCGGTTCTGGAAACACACGGTCCCTGATGTAAAATGTTTATCATCTAAATAGACAAGACAGACACAGAGCAATGGTAAAGACAGATGGTGTGGCCATCCCAGAACTGGTCCCAGTTATTCAGGGCAGTGAGAGAGACTGCAACCAGGATGTGGTGTAGTGTGGCAGGCAGCTCTGCCCAGCACCCACTGCCCAACCCTGCGCCCAGTGCTCCACCCCCTGCATAGAATCATAGGACTGCAAGGGACCTCTAGGTCATCTAGTCCAATCTCCTTCACTCAAGACAGGACTAAGCATTGTCTAGATCATCCCTGACAGGTGTTGTCTAACCTGCTCTTAAAAATCTCCAATGATGGAGATTCCACAACCTCCCTAGGCAATTTATTCCAGTGCTTAACCACTCTGACAGTTAGGAAGTTTTTCCTAATGTCCAACCTAAACCTCCCTTGCTGCAATTTAAGCCCATTGCTTCTTGTCCTATCCTCAGAGGTTAAGAAAAACAATTCTCCCTCCTCCTTGTAACAACCTTTTATATACTTGAAAACTGTTATCATGTCCCCGTCCATCTTCTCTTGTCCAAACTAAACAAACTCATTTTTTTTCAATCTTCCCTCATAGGTCATGTTTTTGAGACCTTTAATCATTTTTGTTGCTCTTCCCTGGACTTTCTCCAGTTTGTCCCCAACTTTCCTGAAATGTGGCACCCAAAACTGGACACAATACTCCAGTTGAGGCCTAATCAGTGCAGAGTATAGAGGAAGAATTACTTCTCATGTCTTGCTTACAACATTCCTGCTAATACATCCCAGAATGAGGTTTGCTTTTTTTGCAATAGTATTACACTGTTGACTCATCTTTAGCTTGTGATCCGCTATGACTCCCAGATCCCTTTCAGCAGCACTCCTTCCTAGGCAGTCATTTCCCATTTTGTATGTGTGAAACTGATTGTTCCTTCCCAAGAGGAGTACTTTGCATTTGTCCTTATTGAATTTCATCCTGTCTACTTCAGACCATTTCTCCAATTTGTCCAAATCATTTGAAATTTTAATCTTATCCTCCAAAGAACTTGGAAGCCCTCCCAGGTTGGTATCGTCCACAAATTTTACAAGTGTACTCTCTATGCCATTATCTAAAGCATTGATGAAGATATTGAATAGAACTGGACCCAGAACTGACCCCTGCAGGACACCACTCATTAGGTCCTTCCAGCTTGACCGTGAACCACTGATAACTACTCTATGGGAATGGTTTTCCAACAGTTATGCACTCACCTTATAGTAACTAGATTGTATTTCCCTAGTTTGTTTATGAGGAGGTAATGCAAGCCAGTATCAAAAGCCTTACTAAAGTCAAGATATACCAAATTACCACCTCACCCCCCGCCCTCATTCACAAGGCTTGTTAACCTGTCAAAGAAAGCTATTAGGTTAGTTTGATGCAATTTGTTCTTGACAAATGCATGCCAACTGTTACTTATCACCTTATTATCTTGTAGGTGTTTGCAAATCTTTCTGGGGTACTGAAGTTAAGCTGACTGGTCTGTAATTGTCCTTATTTCCCTCTTTATAGATGGCAACTATATTTACCCTTTTCCAGTCCTCTGGAATATCTCCCATCTTCCATGACTTTTTGAAGATAAACACTAATGGCTCAGATATCTCCGCAGTCAGCTCCTTGAGTATTCTAGGATATATTTCATCAAGGCCTGGTAACTTGAATACATCTAACTTGGCTAAGTAATTTTTAACTTGTTCTTTTCCTATTTTAGCATCCCTGATGCCTGGAGACCGGGACACAAAGCAACAATGCCCCAGTCCTCTTTCTTCCCCGTCAATCTCCCAGTGCTCCCTCTGGCAGATTTTGCCCTTCTGACTTCCATAGCAGCATACAACTCTAACATCATCATGCACTGGTATGGCCAGGAGTGGTGCTACCAGGATGTGTGTTAAGGAAAAGTTAGCACATGTGACTCCATTTTGGTTTGGGGCCCACCATTGTTTAAATGCCAGCACATCATACATCAGGAGGAGTAATTCTTAGATATTGAATTTCTGTGAAAATCCTTCTTCTTGTCTTCAGCCTGCCTTGTCTCCCAGTATCTGGTTTTTGTTAGTCTCTAACTCCCTGTCTCTTGGCCTTGATGTGAGGCCTCCCATCCTGATAATAAAAGTTACTAATGCATGGCTTTAGGACCATGCTGTGTAATTAACATACTGGTATAGCACGAGGAATGCACCAAGCAGGGATAGGTGGTAAATAAGACAAGGGTTTGTTTATTGGCTAAGGTTTCCGATGCACGAGGGCAACATGCTTTGCTAAAAGGTATATAACCTTTGTATAATTTGCATTCAGGGTCCCCTCCTGGCTAGCAGGGGGGCACCACGCTCGAGCGTAATAAACTTAGTGTCTTTTGGGAACTCTGCAGTTGTGGACTTTGTTTCTGTGCCTCAGCCTAGATTCGAACTGTGCATGACCTATCAGGTATAATTCGCAGCACTGGTGTGCGTGTCCTATCAGGTATAATTCGCAGCATTTGTGTGCGTGTCCTATCAGGTGTAATTCGTAGCACTTGTGTGCGTGTCCTACCAGGTGTAATTCGTAGCACTTGTGTGCGTGTCCTACCAGGTGTAATTCGTAGCACTTGTGTGCGTGTCCTACCAGGTGTAATTCGTAGCACTTGTGTGCGTGTCCTACAAGGTGTAATTCGTAACAGTTTTGGCGACCACGAAGGGACTCTAGGCTCGCCCCAACAAGCGAGACTACACTCCTCCTCTCGGACAGCTCCAGCCGGCACAAGGTCAGTTCACCTTTGAGAACTCCGAGGAGGGGGGGGTGTGAGCCGTCGCTTAGGCAATAAGGTGGCACATTTTGTGTTCTTTTGGTAGCCCATTATGGGTTCTGGGCAGAGTGTAAGTAAGGGGACCCCTTTAGCTGAAATTCTCAAAAATTGGGGGAATATCTCTGGCACCCATAAGTTAGGCAAAAAAAAAGCTGTTATTTTATGTAAGGTTAAGTGGCCAGCACTAACAACTCAAACATCTGTTGAATGGCCACCGAATGGGTCCTTTGCTGAAAATACATTAACAACGCTTAAAAAAAGGCTGAAAAACAAAGCTCCAGCCCAAATAAATTATTGGTATGTATGGAACAACTGGGCTTATGCGCGTGCGAAAGGACGTCCTCTTTCCTCCTCCTTTTCCTATCTATTTCAGGGGTCTTCAGCCCCACTCTGTGCTATGCCTGTTTCTTCTCCTCCCCGGCCTGTTTCTGCCCCTCCCCCGGCTTACCCTCGGCTTTCTGACTTACGCCTATCATCTCCTTGCTCGCCACCCCCCTGCCCGTGCGGGCCCACCATTGACCCACCGGTTACTCTGCAAGCTCCCCTCATTCAGCAACCCCTTGTTACTCATAATACGGACGGAAGTGAACGGTTTGCTTTTCCCTATGTTCACCGCCCTTTTGGCCCAGGCAATTTAGTAACATGGCAACAGCAGATGCCTCGCCTGCGTGACAATCCAAAGAAGGTTCTGCAAACCATTCGGTCTGTATTTACCGCATTTAATCCTACATGGGGAGATGTCCAGGTAATCCTGGACACACTTTTTACCCCTAACAAAAAATATTCCATTCTGGATGCTAATAAGCGCTGGGCAGGGGAGAATAGTACCCGGGCTTCTTGGCCCCTGACTGATCCCAATTGGAATCCTAATGTGCCTACTCAAATGGGCCTTTTAAAGGCAGGTAAAAACGGCCTTTTAAAAGCTGTACGTAAAGCTGGTAGTAAAACGGCTAACTGGTCTAAAATTCGTAAATGTCAGCAAGAGCTTACTGAGCACCCCTCCGCCTTTTTGGCCCGGTTGTCCAAGCAAGTTCGTGTATATGGGGGCGGTATAAACCCTGAGGCAGAGGAAAACCGTCCTATAATGGTCTCCTTTTATATTAATCAGGCAGCATCAAATATAAAAAAATATTTTTCTAAGCATGTGCCCGATTGGCCAGGAAAACCCCTCCAGGAGGTTGTCCGCCTGGCCACCTTTGTGTTTAACGGCAGGGACAAAAAAAAAGCACGAAAAAAACGTAAACAGAAGAAGGAGGAGGTAAGTATGTTAGCTGCTGCCTTGCAGGCTCCTTCGGGAAACCAGCAATGGCGAGGGCGCGGAGAGATGAGGGGAAGGGGGCATGGACAGGGGACAGGAGGAGGGGGAGGTTGGAATAGAATGAGGGACGGGAATTGTAATTATTGTAAACAACCAGGGCACTGGAGGAGGAAGTGTCCCCTGCTTCCCCGAGGGGCTCCTTGGAAGAACCAGGTAGAGGCTAATCCTTCTTTTCCCCCTAACGCCCCCCAGAACCTTGTTAACCCCCAGTGACTAGAGGCGGAGGTTTTGGGGACTTTGGGAGAGTTGGAATGGGACTTGGAATTACAGTCACAAATTTATTTAAAGGTTGGGGAACACCTTGTGCCTTTTCTAGTAGATACTGGGGCCACTCTCTCCACTTTAACTTTTGTTCCGGGCTCTCTGTCCGATACCAAGGTTTGGGTGCAGGGTATAGAAGGTAATCCCTGCCCGGCCCCTTTATCCTACCCTGTCCCTATCGAGCTTGGTTCTTTAAAGCTATCACATAGATTTGTTGTAATGCCGGAGGGCCCCGCAAACCTCCTCGGGCGGAATGTGCTGGGCAAATTGGGGGCACATATATATTGCGCCCCCGAGGGGCTCCGCATGTCCGTCCCGGACTCGGCGGTTGCTTCTCTTATGACATCGGTTACCCCTATTCCTGGTGTGCCCTCTGAATTGTCCAGTGTTCCCCACGCTTTGTGGAGCACAAATTCTACTGATGTGGGTCTTCTTAAATCAGCAGTTCCAGTGAGTCTGAAAACAGGGGGCGGACCGCCTCCGTCCGTAAAACAATACCCCTTGCCAAGGGAGGCGGAAGAAGGCATCTCACTCCTTATTGACAGTTATTTGACTCAGGGGGTTTTAGTCCCTTGCAGTTCGCCCTGTAATACTCCCATTCTTCCAGTAAGAAAGCCTAAACCGGGACCAGACGGGCGTCCAGTCTATCGATTTGTTCAGGATCTTCGGGCTATAAATGGTTATGTTATAGCCCCCCATCCAGTTGTCCCTGATCCGAGCACTATTCTAACGCTAATTCCTCAGTCAGCCACTTGCTTTACTGTCATAGATTTGTGTGCAGCATTTTTCAGTATTCCTTTGCACCCTGATTCTCAATATTTATTCGCATTTACCTGGAAGGGTCAGCAGCTAACATGGACGCGTCTTCCCCAGGGGTTCTCAGGATCCCCTACTATTTTTTCCCGGATTCTCACCGAGGATTTAAAAGACATTGTTTTGCCTAGTTCGTCTGTCCTGATTCAGTATGTGAATAATTTGCTAATCGCTGCCTCAGATTATAACGCATGTTTAATTGACTCTGTTGTTTTGCTTACTGCATTAGCTAATAAGGGTCATCGTGCTTCCCCATCCAAGTTGCAGCTGTGCCTAGATCAGGTAATTTATTTGGGCTTTGTAATTAGGCCTGGGGAGCGTTTACTCTCCCCTGATAGGGTGCGGGCAATCCAGGATTACCCACGTCCGACTACAAAAAAGCAGTTACGGGCTTTCCTGGGGGCTGCGGGGTTCTGTCGACCCTGGGTTGTGGCTTTCGGAGAATTGGTAAAACCGTTAGTTCAAGCTACTACAACACTGACCCTCGATCCTGTCTCCTGGACCCCGAAAATAAAAAATGCTTTTAAATCCGTCAAAAAGGCTCTGATCTCTGCGCCCGCCTTGGGATTCCCGGATTACGGTAAACCATTTTCTCTTTTCACTCATGAACGACAGGGAGTGGCTAGCGGCGTCCTTTTGCAATATCTGGGGGGTCGCCCACGCCCCGTAGCCTATTATTCAGTACAACTGGACCCTGTGATTCAGGGCTCTGTCTCCTGTGTACGGTCTGTTGCTGCTGCTGCTGTCATGGTTGAACGGTCACGACCTATTGTTTTGGGGCACCCTTTGACTGTCTGGGTCCCTCATAAGGTTAAAATTCTTTTAAAACAGCATTCTACACAGGCATTGTCTCCACAGCGGGCTCATAAATATGAACTAATCCTGTTGGCCGCTAACAACGTTACTTTACGCCGCTGTAACATCCTCAATCCAGCCACAATGCTACCCCTCCCAGAGGACGGTACCCCTCACCATGTATGCATGGATGTCGTCGCGCAGAATGGTAAGCCCCGCCCGGATTTAGCGGACTCCCCTTTAGTAGAGCCCGATTTACTTCTTTTCACAGATGGGTCCTCGTACTATTTAAATGGCCACCGGGTCTCGGGCTATTCGGTTACCTCTCAGGCAGACGTTATCGAGGCTGCCCCCCTACCACCTTCCTTCAGCGCCCAGGGTGCAGAGTTACACGCGCTTACCAGGGCTTGCTTATTGTCTTCAAAAAAAACTGTTACCATTTATACAGACTCTAAGTATGCTTTTGGGGTTTGTCATGCTACAGGCCAGCTCTGGAAGCAACAAGGATTTTTAACCTCCTCAGGCACAAAAATCGCTAATGGCCCTCTAATCTCTGCCCTTTTGGAAGCTATTCAGGCCCCTCGTCAGGTGGCGGTGGTTCATTGTTATGCGCACAGGCAGTCTAACAGTGTTGTGTCTCAGGGCAATGCATTAGCTGATTCAGCCGCAAAGGCTGCAGCTCTACAGCCCCTTCTGGTTTCGGCTTCCCTCCCCCTGGATGTGTCCTTCCCACCTGCTGACTGGACACTGCTGTATGCTGACGTATCCTTGGAGGAGCTGCATGACTGGAAACGCTGGGAGGGATCTAAGGGCTCCGATAAGGTTTGGCGGATCGGGAACAAACCTATTCTCCCCCGTCGTTATCTACTCGCAGCTGCTCATTATTTTCATTCCCTGGGTCACGCTGGTATTCAGGGCACGGTGGTTGCCATACTAAAGTTCTGGGCAGCACCGCATGTTTATCCCGCGGTAAAGCGAGTTCTTGGCTCCTGCCCTACTTGCCTGGCCTTCTCTGCTAAGACTCGGCTCGATGCCAACTCAAAAGGGGGGAGACCCTGGGCAAACTTCCCGTTTCAGCGCTTGCAGATGGACTACGCAGAAATGCCTAAATGCTCAGGGTTTCACCACCTCCTTGTTATAGTGGACCAACTTTCCGGATGGCCTAAAGCAATACCAACCAGAAAGGCAGATGCAAGATCTGTGGTCAAGTTCTTAATGAAAGACATTGTACCCAGGTTTGGTGTCCCTGAAGTCATTGATTCAGATCGGGGCTCACACTTTACTGCAAAGATTTTGGAGGAACTGTACCGGTGCTTGGGGATTATTCGACAATTACACACCCCGTACCACCCCCAGTCTGCAGGTCAGGTAAAGCGCATGAACCGAACAATAAAGACAATGGTAGCAAAGTTTTGTAAGGAAACTGGACTTAAGTGGCCAGAGGCCTTGCCTATAGTTTTATGGCATATAAGACGAACGCCACGCATGCCCCTAGGCCTGTCCCCATTTGAGGTACTGTTTGGGAGACCAGCTTTGGTCCCGGGAACTTATGTTCCTGTACATGCTAGCCTCTTGGATGGAGATGAAACTTTGGCCAGATATGTTGCTAGACTGCAAAAGAAGCTGACTGAAAACCAGTCTGAAGCTCAGTTGTTTCAAACCGCACCCTTAGGGTTACAAGTTCATTCCTTTAAACCAGGGGATTGGGTAATGGTAAAAAAGATCCCCCGCACCGACCCCCTGGAACCTCGGTGGGAGGGGCCGTACCAGGTTCTGTTATGTACTTATTCTGCTTTAAAAGTTGCAGGTAAAGGTTCCTGAATTCACCATAGCTACGTCAAGTTGGCAACAGAACCCCCACCTGACCCTGGCAAGCCAGCAGACGAGCCACTTCATGAATGAACACTACAGCCAACCCATGGACTGAGCTTTCCAGCTACTGGGACCTTCATAGCCCACCAGGACTTTTTGTGTTCCTGTTTATTGGACTTACATTGGGGGTAGTGTTTTTTGTATGGTACAGGGGAGGATGTCAACATTGGTATGGTTTGCCTGGGGGATCCTCTCCCTATTCCCAAGTCCAGTACAAGGATGGGAGGGCAATAGCTTTTTAAATTTAACCCGTGCTATCAAACAGGGTGTAAATCGAACGCAGTGTTGGATTTGTATTCATACCCCCACATATTTAGGTCAGGGCGTCCCGTTGGTAGGGGTACCTATCCCCCTTAATCGAACGCTCCAAACCAAGCTATGGGCAAACACTACATTTAACTGGAATGTTACAATTCAAATATGGTCTATTGATATGGTGGCCCAGGGTAATTATGCTTTATGTGTGTCACGACGTAAGGGCATAGAAAATACAGTTTTTGTAGGGAATTTTGTAGGGTGCAAGGACACCACCCAAATCAGCTCTGGTGCGGGAGGCCCCTCTACCTACTCCAAAACCCCGTGGCCAGTCCCCGAGGGGTCTGGCTGGTATTGGTTATGCAATCACACAGCCTATAAGGTTCTCCCAGCAGGATGGTGTGGTACATGTACCTTAGGGGCTATAGTACCCGCCGTGACAGTACACCAGAACCTGACCCGGGGAGAGATCCACAATCTAGTATGGAGGGACCGACGAAGTATTCCTTTAAACCCCCTTTCTTATCGGCCCAAAGGCTTTCACTCCTTTGTGCGTTGGTTTCTGCCATGGTTGGGAGTAAGCGAGCTGAAAAAAGCTATAGTTAACATTTCAGCTGCTTTGGAACTAATGGCAAATGCTACTGCAGATGCTCTATCTGCCCTTCAAATTGAAGTCACCCAGCTATCCCAAACTACATTGCAAAACCGCCTAGCCCTGGATTATCTCCTTGCAAATCAGGGCGGGGTTTGTGCTCTGGTCAACTCAAGCTGTTGCGTATTTGTAAATCAGCATCATAGGGTGGAAACTGACATCCACATCCTCAAGCAACAGGCAGCCCTATTCCACCACATCAGCCTCGACACTACCAGCGCCGGATTCCAGGAGGTCTGGGACTGGCTCACCTCATGGCTACCGGATGTGGGGACTTGGGGACGGCGTATTTTGTATTTACTTTTTTTAACTGTTATTGTTTTTGCGTTATTTTTTGTATGCCTACAATGCTGCAGTATGTGCTGTCGGCAATTGCTAACCCTGCAGCGCGGTTACTCAGCCCCAATATAGCTTACTGACGTACAAAAAAAAAAGGAAGGACTGTTAAGGAAAAGTTAGCACATGTGACTCCATTTTGGTTTGGGGCCCACCATTGTTTAAATGCCAGCACATCATACATCAGGAGGAGTAATCCTTAGATATTGAATCCCTGTGAAAATCCTCCTCCTTGTCTCCAGCCTGCCTTGTCTCCCAGTATCTGGTTTTTGTCAGTCTCTAACTCCCTGTCTCTTGGCCTTGATGTGAGGCCTCCCATCCTGATAATAAAAGTTACTAATGCATGGCTTTAGGACCATGCTGTGTAATTAACATACTGGTATAGCACGAGGAATGCACCAAGCAGGGATAGGTGGTAAATAAGACAAGGGTTTGTTTATTGGCTAAGGTTTCCGATGCACGAGGGCAACATGCTTTGCTAAAAGGTATATAACCTTTGTATAATCTGCATTCAGGGTCCCCTCCTGGCTAGCAGGGGGGCACCACGCTCGAGCGTAATAAACTTAGTGTCTTTTGGGAACTCTGCAGTTGTGGACTTTGTTTCTGTGCCTCAGCCTAGATTCGAACTGTGCGTGTCCTATCAGGTATAATTCGCAGCATTTGTGTGCGTGTCCTATCAGGTGTAATTCGTAGCACTTGTGTGCGTGTCCTACAAGGTGTAATTCGTAACATGTGAGGCCCAAGCTATGGAGGCATATGCAGTTTCTTGTGCACAAATGAATGCAGTTATGCGCGTGCACACACACACACACACACACACACAGGGTGTTTTGGCATGATTTCATGATTTCAGTGGCCGCAGTTGAACCCATGAGCTAAAGCAAACTCTGTGTTGGGTTGAGGCACAGGACTGGGACTCAGGAGATCTGAGTTTCATTCTAGTTCTGCCACAGACTTTGTGTGTGACCCTGGGTAAATTCTTTAACTTCTCTGCATCTCTAAATCAGTGATCCTGTTACCTCCTTCACAAGGGTGCATTAGCCCATGCCCAGGGATCCCGACCAACTAGGGAGCCCCCGGAAAAAATCTGCTGTTGGTTGGGGAAGCCCAGAGTCGCAGCCACTGGTGCAGGGGAAGTCCTTGAGTTCCAACCCCACTCCATGGCAGCAGCCCCAGGAGGGCAGGACGGGGCAATCGCCGCTAGCGTCATCCACTCAACCCCATCCTCAACAGAAGCCACAGGATGGGGGAATCCCCCTCACATCCCAGTGGCCCCGGCCCAGGCAGAAGCCGTGGGACGGGGCCCCACAAACTGACCTCGCTCTCTGGCAGAAGCGTCGGGCAAGCGGGGTGGGAGACGCCCCAGCGCCATGACCCTGGTCCCCCACCGAAGCACAGGGGATGGCGGGAGAAACCCCAGAACCTGGACCCCTGCTGTAACCCTGGGATCGGAGGAGCCCTTCCTCCCTGCTGCACCCAGGGGCCGTGGTGCAGGGACAGAGCTTCTCCTGACTTGGGGCCATGGGGGAGGTCGCATCTTTTTGCAGGACATCAAGAAACCAGATTGTGATGATTGGGAGAATGGGTTGACAGCAATGGAGTGTGCCTTGCACCTGGAAAAGAATGTGAACCAGTCACTCCTTGATCTGCACAAGCTGGCAACTGACAAGAATAACCCTCATTTGTGTGACTTCATTGAAACTGTGTGTTCCACCTACAGCCCCACCCCTTTCTGCTCCTTCTCTGGGGCCTGCCCCTGTTCCACCTAAGGTTACCCTCATTCTGCCCCCCCCCCCCCCCACTGGAGCCCTGCAACCTCTTTTACTCCCTTCTACCCAGGTGAAAGGGGTGGAATGGGGGGCAGGGCTGCAGGCAGAAGGGGTTGGGAGAGGCCCCCCACTGGCTCTGGCCTAGGGCCCCAGGAAACCTTAATGCGCCTCTGTTCCTTCATCTATTTGGTCTGTTTAGATTTTAAGCTCTTCAAGGCAAGGACTGTCCTTGGACTAGGTGTTCATGCCACTCCTGGCACAATGAGGTATTCCAAACCATTCTTCCCAGTCAATCTGCTTCACCCATTGTTGCTCCAAACTGCCCTCCTTCACTTTAACTGCCCTACTATAAAGTCAGGCAGAGCATGGGGAGAAAGAACAAAAAACAAACAAACAATCTAAAATGTTGGAGCACAGAAAGTGTCAGGGCCAGGTACTGCTAGTCCAGCTCAATGGTTAGAACTGTCCTGAGGAAGCCAAGAACCAGAGCTGAGGTCCAGGGTCAGAGCCAGGAATCAGAACTGGAGACAAGAAACAGGAAGGGAAGGCGGGGCTGGAGCAGGTCAAGAACAATGCAAGGACAGGACCAGAGTAAGGCTGGAGCAAGACAGGAACAAGGTGGAAACAAGACAGAAAGAGGGCTGGAGCAGGACAGAAGCAATGCAGAGGAAAAAGAGTGCTCACAACTGCAGGCAGAAAGGTTGAGCAGCCCACAACCAGCTTCTTCGGCTGAGCTTAAAAGCAGGCCTGCAGGCTCCCTTCAGCCAATCAGCGGATCCTACTGCAAACCCAGATAAGATCATTAATCAGCCTACAGGCTAGCCTGGCTCAATTGAAGGTGCCCAGTCCTGACAGGAAGTGTTTAAGAACCCTTATGACTGGTCCCTGTGCCCACCTACTTGGCCATCTCCTGTGGCTTTTTCTCCTCCTTCTTCCCATCGGTGATTGTGTCTCTTGGCAGGAAAACAGAGGTCCCTCATCACCAGTCCTCTGGAGCTGCTACCACTCCACTTCCATTTCTATTTTATTTAAAAAACTCTCAAGGTTTTTGGGATTTTTTTGTTTACACCTTATAATGGCATCAAATAGGCTACAGTGTGACAACATGAAATCCTATCTTAAAATAAAACACTACTATAAAAACATAAAGCAAGGAGCACCATGGCCACCTTGGCTAACTTTTATCTACTTTTATTAACTTTTAATATTCCCTTTTATCATAAATTTAAAGAAGAGGCTGTAAAAATACATTCCATCAAAACATTATTCACAATGAATAATAAATGATCAAATTATAACACAGGATTTTTGCTGCTCCTACCAGACCATACAAAGACTGGAAAATTAAAGTAGGAAGATTAATGACTTAACCTCAATTATTTCAGAACCTAATCCTGCAGCTTTCACTCTAACTAATCTTTACTCGTGCATTTCCTTCGATGGGGCTACTCATGGGCAAGAATTGCAGGATCAGATCTGAAAAAAGCCAGCATCACAATTTTGATCTCAAGAATTCAGCATACTGATAAGTACAGTGTACTGAGACATACACAGAAATTAATGAAATATGCTCCAAAGGATATATTATTTTACTATTCTTCTCAACAATTATGTCTTTATTAAGGTACTTTGCATTATATATGTTAAATAGGTTTATAATTTGTAAAGGTCAGACTCAGAAAATGAAGATGATGAAGGCCAATATCATGATAAAAGGGATAAGAATGCACTTAGAAAATATCAGATAAGGAAGTAGCTACAAGTAGAAAGTAATTAACTTAGCACAGAAAATGCAAATTCAAACTTCATTCTAAATACGTTAAAAATTCTACACAGATTTTTATTTCCAGAATTTAATTCTTGTATTACATGCAAAACTAGAAACATCTTTTAAAGTGTTCATCCCAAGAGATAGCGTTCTGCACTTGCATAGCAAATTGATTTTTTTAAAGATCAAAATTTGACCATCTTAAGTTTCTTTCTACTTCTCTCGGAGACAGACGGAGACAGACTGAGTACATGCAATGGGACTAGGAACAACTGAGCCATCAACACTCCAGTCTGCTCTACCCCATCCACTAGCAAGTACTTACTAATGCTTGTGGGGAGAGTAATAGGGAATCCCTTCTCCTGCCCAGTCCAAAAGCAGCAGTGTAGCAGAATGGACTGAAGGCCAGATTCTAGGAGGCACTGAGTGTTTATAACTCCACTAGAAGAGAATGAAGGTTGAAGATTCTCGACGCTTGCTAGGAGAAACTCAGAGCACCTTGTAGGATCAGGCATCTAGGCCTCAGTTCTGCTAATAAGCCCATACAGAGCTCATCACCGGACTGAGGCCAATGGTGGGATTTAATGAACCCATGCTACTTTGGATTCCAGGGTTGCTAAAAGGAGGTTTTGATCATTGTTACATAATAGGAACTAGTTGGACACAAAACTATAAAATTGTTGTTCTAACAGAGCAACTTAGAATACAAACTAAAGTCTCTTTGCAATGAAGCCTCAGTCCACTTTTTTCCTCCTCTTGCCAGAATCCCTTGGTATTTCCTCACCAAACCATTCTTAATATAAGGAATCGTTACTTGTTCATATCTAGTAAATGGTAAATTAGCATTCCAATAAGAATTTTAAATTTAAGTGGATTATCTTTGAATTCTTAAGTGAAAGTATTAATTAGCTCACATTTTACAAACTCTAGAGAAATCAGAAGGAATTATGTGTCTGCAAATATTCATAAAGTGGGCATATTTCTCCCTTTACAGCAGTGACACAAATTATTTACTGTTGGCCTGAAACCCAGTGCGTTGTTTGCAGTAATATAACATCACCACTTGCACCATTAGAAATCCTGGTAACTAATTCTTTCGGAATATTCTCCTGATAGCTCATGAAGTCATAAACTACTATATGACTATGGTCACCACTAAAAAGAAATTACCAGATAGTGGTATATAAGGAGGTATCACAATTAGGCACTGACTCAGCAAGGTAGTTAAGCATGTGCCCAACTTTACTCATGTGAGCATCCCCATTGATTCTAATGGAGATTACTCCAGGTCTTAAAGTTACCTATATATTTAACGTATCTTGTTGAATCGGGGCCTTATTTCCTACAGTATGCTTACAGAAACCCTGTGATATGTCAGATATCACTGCATGGTCAGAACTGAGTGAATAATTTGGATTGAATAACTTATTCAATAAAGTTAGCCTCTTTTTCTGCTTGAGGAATATACATACATTAATTACAGTTCCCAGCACAGTATTCATTATTTAAATTTAACACATTCAGAGCAACAGCAGAGTAGCAATGGGCAGCAGGGTCTACCATAACCTTTCCCATCCTCCCTCACTGAACCATAAGACACCCCGCTGGGTCTCAGTGGCACCCACTACCACCTTGAGGCCCCTCCAGTCGCCTTCCCTCTTGCATCGAGACTCACACTACCACAGAAGCACATTACAATACTCTGTGCTACTCCAGGTCCCCTCATGTAAGTGGCTCAACCATTCCATCAGGTGACAACCCAGGACTCCAAAACAAGAGGCAACAAAGTCAGTTGGTGGTGGGAGTCTGATGTACTTACCTGTCTTCACATCACTAATTACTTTCACAGTGTATTCCAGCTTCATCCTCCTAGTCCTTTCCCGTACTCTCTCCCTTCCTCTCACCACTTCTCCTCCTTTTACCTTTCTGTTGTTTCCATACTCTCATTAGGCCAGATCTTCAGCCATGCTTCTCTGACAAAACGTATCCCTGTGTTCACACCCTACACACTATTGAAATAGTTTTTGTACAAGGCATGTCTTGTAAGGTATCATTTGAAAACTCATTATTTACTGGTCAGTATTGTCCTGATAAAATGTGTGGGAACATTGTATGTAAAGTTATAACATTGCCATGTATGGTATTAGTAACAGATGTTCCAAACCCCACAGCCCTACCCTAAGTGAGGTTGGCAAACAGGTCTGCCCTAAACAAAGGAATATGTGTTCTGCTATATTTGCATTTAAGCAATAAACAGACTCATCAAGGAAAGCTCAAACAGGGGAGAAAAAGCCAGCAGGGAATATCCTTTCCCATTGACTCTGTCTCCTCATGCCCAGCTGGAATTGTTTTTCAAGAGAGGGACTGAAACTATAAAAAAAGAGGGACAAACATCCCAGGCTCTCCCCCTTTCCCTCCTCCTCCACACACCCATCCTGCCCGTCATCTTCACTGCACCTGAAGCGATGAGGGAAGCAGTTGCTGGACCCTGAGGAAGGGGTCCCGACCTACAGGGTTTGGTCAGTAAGGCTGCTGAAAGCATGTGGTGAGAAACTCTGCTTGTAACTATTTCTGACTTTTATGCCTCATTACTTTACTCACTTCAAGTCTCTCTCTTTGTAGTTAATAAGCTTGTTTTATTGTTTTATCTAATCGAGTGTGTTTAAATTGAAGTGTCTGGGTAACTCTATGTGAGGGTGACAAGTTGTGTGCATATTATTCTTGTACTGTCCAAGAGAGGGCTAGGCAGAACAAGGCATGCATTTCTGGGGGGGAAATCTAAGACTGGGAGTGTGTTGGAGTCACCCTGCTGTGTAACCAAGTCTGGTGACAGCCGGAGTGGATGGCCAACTACAGTTACACACACCCCCACCCCATGGTTTGCATGCTGGAAGGCTGCCTGTGAACAGCACAGGTGGGAGCTGCTTCCGCAGGGCATTGTAAGGCACCCAAGGCTACAGAGCAGGAGTGACACAGCTCATCATTAGTCTGGATTGTACCCTGGTATTTCACACCTTCCTAAAACGGAAACAAGGAAGTTGATGTAGAGGAATCCTGAGGTGGCATCAAGTCAGTCTTGCTGCCTCTATGAAACCCATTCCCTCCCTTTCCACAAGATGAGAGCATGTCAAGGATGACACTGAACCTTAGATGTTAAGAATAGGCCTTATGAGACCACTCCAGCTGCTGTAACTTAGAGCAGTCTAAGGGCTACTCGAAGTTACATCTGGACCGGTTTCAGCCCCAGCATCGGGGGGAAAAAGAAAGTTGGCATAGTGGCCTGCACTTCACATGGTTAGATACATAAGTTAGTTCATCTGAGGAGCTACACCCCCTCCCTTGGAGTACATACAGTTTAATAAGCTCATATTGACCAACAGTCACATTTGTAAATTATTAACAAAATCAGAACCAGAAGTTCAGTCAGCATTACTTTCCAGATATTACAGACACCCTGCAGTCTTCTTTACACATTTCCAGTGCCATATTTAGAATTAATTCTACAAACTCACAACTATTTTACACCACAATAATAAACAATTCACAGATGTTAAAAAAAACAAAAAAACCAAAAACACTATGTGTGAGGATGTCAAGAAACTGAATTACAATTTGCAAAATTACTTTAGGTGTATTTTTATTAAGTGGTTATAAAGTAGTGGTAATATGAGTGTTTATTGGTAACTCCTACTCATCCTGCTTCAGCGTTGTCATCTGAGGAAGTTTCATATGCACAAGTTAATAATTAATACAATATGTAGGATGAGAAATGCACCACTATAATGATGCTGATTATATGACAATAAAATAGCAATATTCTGATTTGCTATATTAGTTGAGACAGTTACCTCCGTTACACAAAGCTAATTAATTTTGCATTGCAGTTCAGTAACAGTAAGATTAACCATAAATATTTCAACAAAGTAGAATTTGCACATAAGGATAAGAGAACATTGTTAATATTTTATTTATCATCACTGACACATTTTAAACTGTTTCTGGGTGAAAAACGGAGTGAAACCTTCTTCCTGGGCTTGATCCCGCCGGCTGGAAACTGATGAAAGAAGAGCAGGGAGGCAAAGTGCTAATTCTGAGCACTCAGCATTTTCTCAACATCTGCACCTGGAGGCTTCTGCATACTGTTGAGAAACGCATACAGCGTTCAGCAGTGAGAACAGGCTACGTCCTCACTGAAAAAAAATGTGTATTATTTGTGGGGCGGATCAGTTGGTGCTGTGCATAACAAGAGATTCACTATCCCAACACTCCACCCAGATTTTATCTCAAAGGCACAGTCCCCAATACCACAGGTAGCGTGTAGGAAACAGAGTATAGTCAGGGTAAAGGCATTTAGAGGTGATCTGAAAAGGGGGAGGGGGGAGGGAATCAGCTAGAAGGTTCCTTTCCTACTTCCTTATGATACATAATGCTTGAAAGATTTCTACCACCACAACCAAATTTTCTTTTTCCTCTTTGCTTTTTACATAAAAACTTCAGGTCTTCACTTCCCTAATAATCCTGGAAAACTCTATGGATGACTGGAGAACCAGTAGCATTCTTACATGTGAAATAGCATTCAAGTGAAACCTGAGTAACTGAGTAGCGATGTAACTTTTATTCAGACTGTTTACAGAGGCAGCTTGTGTTTGTTTTTGCTAATTAACTGTTTAACTCAAGGTGCCTCCAAAACACTTGAGAGGAAAAAAAAGTCTGAATTTATAGAATCCTTGTCCTCCAGTCATCAGAATGGACCAGGATATGTTGTAAGGAGCCCTAATAAGGGGCTTCAGGGTAGGAGGGCATTCTAGTTCTCTGCTTAAGCACATGGGCCCTGATTTATGAGTTGCTGCACTCAAAGTTGCAATGCCTAAGTCTCATTTTCAAAAGGGAGTTAGGCTCTTAAGAGTCTAAATCCCATTGATTCATGGATGCTTAAAGTCCTTTTGAAAATTGGCCTTAGACTTCTAAATAGGATAGTCATTGCAATGCTGAGTGCAGCAACACCAAAATCTGGGGCATGGAATCTGGTGTTTCTCTGCTCAGTGCTCAGCAGCTCTCAGTACACTGTCTTTGCTGAAGAGCCAATGCTCCACCCCTTTAATTAAGGTCCAAGAAAACACACGTTCAACATGAGACCTCCAGTTAGTCCTCTAGACAACCAGGAAAGACTAAAAAGCAGGGAGGGAAATGTGAAAGAAAAATGTAAAGCTTTTGAGGCCCCCCCTTCTTACATCATGAAGAAGCAAAAATAGGCACAAACACATTTCGACTTTACTGGTCACCTTTAAGTACAATCTGGCGTATGTCAATACTGCAACGTGTACCAGGCGTTTCCTCAGTTTCAGGGCACCTCTTCCTGCCACAGTGGAGCACTTCTTTATTTAAATATGCAAAATAGATAAAAGTGAAAATGCTTCTTATAGTTCCCACAAAACAGTATCTCTCACCACCCATAGTCCTAATGGTGTACATTGGGCACAGTGTTCTTACTGCACATCAACCTACAGTGCCCGCTATTTTCAGCTGAGATCATGTCGTTGGTTCAGGAGTAACCATCAGAGTGCTACGCTCGGTCAGGAGCCTTGCTAAAAAGAATTGGCAGCACTTTCCCATAACCCTCAGCTGCATCTCTGCCTGACTGAGGCTCTAGAAGTTCCACTGCCCTCTCCAAGGGCACATGAAGGTCCAAAATGCAATGGAACTATTATAGAAGAACATCCACAGAGAGGTCACCAAAGCAAACTGACAGCCGATCAGGAGGGGTGGAAGTGGACCTGCAAGCTATGTAGTCCCATTAACTAAAGCCCCTGTATAGTAGTGTTCCATTATTGTTTAACAGTCCGATTAAAACTGCAATTAATGTTTTTAATCTTGCAATTGTGATTAATTTTTTTAATAATTTGACAGCCCTAATTTCACCACCTTATCTGTTAATTATAATAATAATTCCATAATTAAGGAAAAGACCACGTGACAAAGCCTTAATTTAAAGTGATGTATCTATGAACACTGCTTTTCATGTTGAATGATGGGCAATTTTCAAAGCATCAAGCAAGATCTTTGCTGCAGTACTTTCATTGACTTAAATGGGGTTTTTACTGCAAAAATCTCAGACTTCACCCTTGATTGTACACAGTGAGAATTCACTCAATATAGTACTTCATTTCACTGAAATGTTAAGAAGGGAAAGTGAAATTTCAATACATGTCACTAGAGATCTTGGTGGCTCAAAAAGCAGTACACTCTCAGGCACTATATACGGCAACTAGTGACAGATAGGGGGGAGGGATAACTCACTGGTTTGAGCACTGGCCTGCTAAACCCAGGGTTGTGAGTTTAATCCTTGAGGGGGCCATTTGGGGATCTGGGCCAAAAATTGGGGATTGGTCCTGCTTCAAGCAGGGGGTTGGACTAGATGACCTCCTGAGGTCCCTTCCAACCCTACCCTTCTATGATTCTATAACAAGGCCCAACGTATCATTAAGTAATATTTATGGAAACTGATGTGCGTAAATTAGTTTCATAAAGCATCAGACTTTCATTCTTAGAGAGTGTTTTAAAGTATTAGCAGAGAGTGCTTTGAAAGGAAAAGATCATAAAAGAAAAAGAAAACCCCAATTCAGATGCTGAAAGGTAAGAGACACAATATACTGCAGTGACGGTAAAACATTGCCTGCCACCAGAAAGCTAATGTGACATTCACAGCTTTTTAAAACAATTGTTTTTCTTGTCACACTTCTGAAGGACAACATGGAATTGGCCAAGCATTTGCCTTGCTGCTTGTAGAATGACAAGTGAAAAGATCAGGTAATACTCAAAAAAGACTAAATGCTGAATGGCATCTCACTGTGGGAGCTACACGACTGTAGAAATTTAAGATAAAGAGGGCTAGAATGAAAGTGTGGGTACTGCAGGTTAAAGAGTCTCTAGAAATACAAACAATAACTACTGCCTGGATCTTGCTCCTATTCTGCCCAAGTTTTTGCCATTGCTTTCAGTGGCTCTGGGATCAGGCCTTGTTATTTCATTGTAAAACATAAAAGAATTTTGAAAATATTATATTGTCAGGAGCTTTGAGTCTCTGCTAAGGTACTTTTAAGTTCTTTTATTGACATGTCATTTTTTAAATTTCAGGTTCAGATACCTGGGCTCCAATTCTCAGTTAATCTGTCCTGTGATTGGTATAGGAATGGAGGGAAGGGGTGGGGGGGGGGGGGGAAGGTTCTGGAGCATCCAAAGCCCAGAACCTTGGCCTCAAGGCTGCTTTAATTTATGTTCTGCTTCTCATGGCCCTGAGAAGCAAAAAAATAGCTGTTCCCAGTCTCTGCCAGTTATGCCAACCTTATATCAGCAGGAGAAGCCCCCTGCCCAGGAAGTATTCTCAGGAACGTGTTTCTTCCGCCCTTTAAGGCCTCAGTATGTTGCCAGAATAGCATAAAGGATTCTTAAATGGACTGGGAATAGAGCTATTAATATTGAAGACGAACCGACTACTTTGTTCACCCCTTCATCCAACACACGCACAGACTCTATTTAATTTCTCACTTTCATTGAATTAACATTTCCCTAGCTTTGAAGGACTTTTTATTATAAATGCCACCCACTCACCTCAACGGGTGGGGGAACTTGATGGGGTCAGTGGTGAAAGCGGCACTGTCCCAGTAGTAAGGGAAGGAGACACTCAGCAAGGGACAATAGGTAGCTCCTCCCCCTGGGAGTCTCTAGCACTCATTGGCCAGCAGGCAGAGAGGGGTGCTGATTGGTCAGCATTCCCCAGCTCCAGGGATTTAGCCCAGTGCAGGGGCCATGTGGAGCCTCTTTTGGCTCCATTCCAGCAGCCCATCCTACTCCACCCGAAATAAGCATAGGAACCCAGCCTGACAGGTGCTGTGGGTCTAGCCAATTGCCAGTTTAGTGGGTTAGGAAGTAATTTTTTTCTCCCATGGGCCAATTGGCAGAGGACCAGAGAGTTTTTTTGCCTACCTCACAGCACCTTCAATTCACAGTGAATTAGTAGGAACACAGGTAATACCTAAATGGAGTAGTGGTGTTTATTCATTACAACTTGTGGCTGATTTCCAGTCTGGTGAAGAGAATAAAATGAACAGTTCCCAGTGGTAAAAGACCTGGGATTTTGGTGATGGGATGTGATAAGGTGAGACCTTGTGGGCCAAAGTCCCCACCCTGCTGCGCCCTTTGTCTCCCTCATGGGGGGGGAGGGTGCTAGGACTCAGAGAGAGCTGAGTCCTGAGTGGTGGGCTGAGGAGAGCCACCCCACATTAAGGGTTATAGGGTAAGGAGCCCTGGAACCAGTTAAATCTCTGGTAAAGGAGAGTGTGGGTGATGGACAGATAGCATACCTCCCCTGTTAAATTTCAATAAAAGTTGTGGCCTGCTGCTTAATTCTATGCACGTGTCTGTCCTCATTTTGCCACTGGGGACATATCAAATTATTATTGCATGCCAGGTAGGGTTTTCAGAGTTCTCCTGTTTCTAGTAAAATATCTACATGTAACACTATTGAAGAGGATTATGGCATGTTGTTCCAGTGGGGGAAAGCAACTATATCGAAATGTTATACCTCCTTTTTAAAATATCATAATCTAAATATCAGTTTGGATTTCAATTTTCTTTTTGTTCATATCCTGTTTCAAAGCCATCTTGACTTGTGCTTTCAAAGTTCTAGTGGACAATAAAAAGCATCCCTACCTATAGCAATTTTTCTTCAACAGCATGGAGGCAATATAGTTGGCAATAAGGACATTTTAGCAAAAGCCATTAAGGACAGAAGCCACAGAAAACACAAGGAAGAAAAAAAAAGTGGCAGTGAGCAGAAATCTCAACACACAATCCAAGGGGGAAAAAAAACAAAAAACACCTCACACACATGCACACACTTTGGTCAGATTCACAGAAACTTTTTACCCCTTTTTACCCTTAAGATATAAAACTTAAATGTCACAACTGAAAAAAACCCTGCTATTGTAACAAGCGTAATCCTTCTGCCAGTCAGAGTTGGCAGCAACAAGAGGCAGGTTCAGTATCTGGGGGTTCCTTTCCAACAACGCAACACTGGCTGGAGCTCCCATCCAGTGACCTGGGACAACTATACACCACCCCCTGGGCACCTCAGTGCAGACCCAGAGTTCAGAGGTGCATCTGCAGAGTTCACCTCCCACTCTGGGTGGAGGGTAAGAAGGCACCTTACTCACTTCGCTGTCCGGGCACTCACTCACCGCTCCTCTTCACCAGCCACCCTGCTGACCAATCACCACACCTCTCTGCTAGCCGCCCTGACAGCCAATCACTGCACCTCTCTGCGGGGCTCTGCTCCAGTCCTCTTTGCCAGCTGCCTTGCCGGCCGATCACCACACCTCTCCACCGGCCACCCTGCCAGCCGATCACCGACCCGCCGGGATATCTTCAGGTTGCACCACTTAACACAGCTCTCAATGATTTCAGTCCTCAGTGATTTCAGCTGTTAGTGGGGGAGCCTCACTGCTGGTGCACCCTGGCCAGTCTCTTGCATCAGAGACACTGTCCCAAAGCAGGTCTAACACTTACACCTAAGTATCAGCGATTTCAGCTCTGAGGTGTGTAACGAGACTCTCCATTGAATCTAAATTAGCTCTGTTGTTACACAGTGGAGAGAGGAAGGGTCAAATGGTGCCTAAGACCCTTAAGCAGGGCCCACACCTCCAGGTACAAGTACCTGTTCCCACCCTTTCCCAA
Source organism: Eretmochelys imbricata (assembly GCF_965152235.1). Taxonomy (NCBI): domain Eukaryota; kingdom Metazoa; phylum Chordata; order Testudines; family Cheloniidae; genus Eretmochelys; species Eretmochelys imbricata. The sequence continues at coordinate 49,495,382 of NC_135582.1, forward strand.
CTCACTGGGCTTTGGAACCCATGTCCCCTGCCTCTAACATCATGTTATTTATAGTCATTTTCACTGTTTCCCCTAGTCATTTCCCTGTGTTGTTTGCCAGGCAGCAGGAGAGTTTCTAGTTGGGTGGTATTGTTGCATTGATTAATTGTGGCTCTGGAGGTGAGAGTGATATCTCTGTGCCTGGGGTCAGCTAACCAGGGCCCTGCCCTGGGATCGGGTGCTGCAGCATGCTTGAGGAGGGGTGGGTAATTGTAGCTGAGTGAGCAGCCCTGGTCTGGCTGGGAGTTTGCCTCCCACAGACTCTACTCAAAAGAAATAATTGAAAAATATTTAAATTTCATAGAAATCTGTCAGTTTATTTTCCATTCCAACTAACTCTTTCAGAAGCAGCAACTTGTTATAAATGATATTCGGTCCTTCCCTGTTGGTCTTGTTAGATACTACAAGTTTTATTGCCACCATTAAACTCAGTAAAACCCATTTGCCCTTTGTATATGGCATGTCTGATAATAATCCAGCCTGGCTGGATACATCTGTCGTGTTATAATATTCAATTTTATGATCTTATTAATTATCTCTAGAATATTATTCGACGCGGTTTAGATTCTTGGACAACTCCAAAATGTGTTAACTCTCCTATTTCTTTGAGCAGTTATGGCAGAGAGAGTATTCTCTCTTAATTCTTGTCTATGCAGTAGTGCTGGGACTAGTTTAATTACGGAATACTGTAAACAGTTCCAATATGAGATTCAGGTCCTTAGCAGCCATGTAGCTTTTTATTCATCCATGAATCCAATTCTCATTTGTGCAGCTAAATTTCAAAATGTTCCACCAATTCTTTAAATAAATAAATGGGCTTTTTGTTTCATAATCTAAGAACAAATTATATACAAATTGAATTATGTTAGATGTGACCATTTTAAATCTAATTCATTTTTCACTATTTATACTCAAAGAAATGCAAAAAGTAAACAATGAAATCAGACTAGTCAATTTTTCTTTAATTGTTCTCAGTTTCTGGTTAGATTTGATTAAGTTGGACTGATTTTCATGCTTTAGCACAAGGCAGTAATGTTTGGCTTTAACACTTCAGAATGAAATTTTAAGAGCTTCCATTAGGATTCGATGTGTGTGTGTTTAATTAAATGCATGGAAATATCTCTATTAGCTTTAGGTTGTGTAAAAGTTCACTTTTACTAAGGTTACAGATAGATTTGGCTTTTTGGTGTCTTTGACTGATTATCCAACACAATGCAGTATGCTGTTGGTTGGAGGGGTGCATGTGTTTTGTATTCCATAATGCAGTGGTTCTCAACCATGGGTATGCATGCCCCTGAGGGTATGCAAAGGTCTTCCAGGGGATATATCAGATCATCTAGATGTCGGCTAATTTTACAACAGGCTACATAAAAAACACTAGCAAAGTCAGTACAAGCTAAAATTTCATACAGACAATGACTTGTTTATACTGCTCTATACACCACACGCTGAAAGGTATGTACAATATTCATATGGCAATTGATTTACTTGATAATGATATATTAAAAATGAGAAAGTAAGCATTTTTTCAGTAATAGTGTGCTGACACACTTGTGTATTTTTATGTCTGATTTTGTAAGCAAGTAGTTTTTAAGTGAGGTGAAACTTGGAGTATGTAAGACAAATCAGACTCCTGAAAGGAGTGTGGAAAGATTCAGAGCCCCTGGCCTGATGAACGATGCATCAGAACTGCTCACGAGTGCATATAATCATGTTGCCCTCAAATTGACATCCTGTATTTCATCATTTTTGAACCATATAGAAAATAAGTTTATTCACACACTTTTCTGGACCTGGTTCAGATTCCTTCCATTCTCCATAAGCTTAATGCCTTTCCCCAAAGTGTCTATCCTTTTAAAGTCCAGAAGTTGGAAGACAGAGAAACATTTACTACTAATAGATGGAGAGGTAGCAGAACCAAAACTTTGAGGATAGAAAGCACGTGTCTACCTCAATGAGTTTTGTTGACTAAAGTGATGCATCAGCCACTTTAGAAATAACTGAGGAACAGTGAGTAGGCCACAATATGTTTCATTTACTCCCACCTTCAGGCCTCCTTCAAAACTGCTTGAGGGGTGTAAAGAGGTTTTAGTGTAAATGAGAACCTGGTCCAGATTCTGGATTATGATGGGCATCCTCTAAAGTCTGAAAGTTTGATTCAGATAAGCATCTAGCAATTACCTGAGTTTATCCAAACGTCTTTTTGATCCAGAGAGCCTGCTTGAAATCTCATAACAGGCTCTCCTGTGAGATTTGTAGTTCAACCTGCTTCTGTTCAGGCAGATGTAATATGGTAATAGCCTTTGTTGTTATACTTCAGCACGTCCTACCTCTTATAGTAGGGTATAATGACTTGCGATACTGACATCTACTGATGGTTTAATATATAGCCAGTTAGACTTTTTGTGTCTCATTAATCTTCCATAGGGTCAATACATGCATTAAGCCATGCTGTCTTGCTATGTTTTTCCTGATACTTCCTCACTGGCATCAGGAAATAGAGAAACATACCAAAATAAGACAGATACATCAAGCTGTTTTGAACCTCTCAATATACTGAATGGAAGAATTTACATGTCATCATTTTACATTTATCACAGTTTGACTAATGGATTAAGATGTACCACTTTTTAAAAAATGAACTACAAAAATGATACATGATACCTGTCCAACGGGATCTGTGCGAGATCAGTAACTTTGCTGATATGTTCTGAGACCGAATTATAAGTAGCCTGATTTTTAAAGCCAAGTTGTCAAAGCCAAGTTTTCAGCATGTAACACATTCTCCTTAGTATGACTGTGCTTATGTGATTTTCCAAAGTTCCATAATAACAAGCCATTACACAAAGTTGCCAACTCATATTAAATGATCTGGAAAAGGAGTAAACAGTGAAGTGGCAAAATTTGCAGATGATACAAAACTACTCAAGATAGTTAAGTCCAAAGCAGACTGTGAAGAGTTACAAAGGGATCTCACAAAATTGGGTGACTGGGCAACAAAATGGCAGATGAAATTCAGTGTTGATAAATGCAAAGTAATGAACATTGGAAAACGAAATCCCAGCTATACATATAAAATGATGGGATCTAAATTAGTGTTACCACTCAAGAAAGAGATCTTGGAGTCGTTGTGGATAGTTCTCTGAAAACATTCACTCAATGTGCAGAGGCAGTCAAAAAAGCCAACAGAACATTGGGAATCATTAAGAAAGGGATAGATAATATGACAGAAAGTATCATTTGCCTCTACATAAATCCATGGTATGCCCACATCTTGAATACTTTGTGTAGATCTGGTCGCCCCATCTCAAAAAAGTTACATTGAAATTGGAAAAGGTACAGAAAAGTGTAACAAAAATTATTAGGGGTATGGAATAGCTTCCATATGAGGAGAGAGAAATAAGACTGGGACTTTTCAGCATGGAAAAGAGACGACTGAGGGGCGATATGATAGAGGTCTATAAAATCATAACTGGTGTGGAGAAAGTAAATAAGGAAGTATTATTTACTCCTTCTCATAACACAAGAACTAGGGGGTCACCAAATGAAATTAAATAGGCAGCAGGTTTAAAAGAAACAAGAAGAAATATTTCTTTACACAGTGAATGGTCAACCTGTGGAACTCTTTGCCAGAGGATTTTGGAAGGCCAAAACACTAACAAGGTTAAAAAAAGAACTAGATAAATTCAAGGAGGACAGGTCTATCAATGGCTATTAGCCAGGATGGGCAGGGATGGTGTCCCTAGCCTCTGTTTGCCAGAAGCTGGGAATGGGTGGCAGGGGATGGATCACTTTATGATGATCTGTTCTGTTCATTCCCTCTGAAGCACCTGGCATTGGCCACTGTTGGAAGACAGGATACTGGTCTAGGTGGAACTTTGGTCTGACCCAGTATGGCTGTTATTTTATCACATCTCGCAATGTCTGGAGTTTTGTAAAAACCTTAGACCCTGAGTAATGCCTCATTACTTGTAATCACTTAAAATCTATCTTTCTGCAGTTAATAAATGTTTTTATTTTATCTAAACCAGTGTGCTTGGATTGAAGTGTTTGGGAAACTCCATTTGAGATAACAGGATTTGTCCACATTTTCTGTTAATAAAATGATGTACTTTATATGAGCTTGTGTTGTCCACGACAGGGCTGGACAGTACAAGACACATTTCTAGGGGAAAGTCTGGGACTGGAAATTTGCTGGTGTTACTCTGCACTGTAATTCAAGAGTGACTGGCTACAGCATTCATACAGTACAGCTGGGAGTAATTTACATGCTGGAGGCTGCATGTGAGCAGACCAGAACCAGCTGTTCTCACAGTGAAGCAGTGTAAAAGGTATTGTGAAGACACAGCTGTTCAACAGTCCAGACTGTACCCTGGATAATCCCTTACATTGTTTTCATAGGGAAATATCAAAATTGCAAATTTGATAAGTGGAGGTGATGGAATCTCCTTCCTTAGAGATTTTTAAGGTCAGGCTTGACCAAGTCCTGCTTTGAGCAGGGGTTGGACTAGATGACCTCCTGAGGTCCCTTCCAACCTGATATTCTATGATTCTATGATTCCCTTTTCCACACTCTTTGCTGAGCTCAGCAAGTTCTGTTGCTTGATTTTGTGTATTTACTGAAATATTGTGGGATGAAAAACGTTGTGAAGAGAATAAAACTATGAAACAAAAGAAAAATAAACATCTTTGATTGCATAAAAATGTCCAGTGGGGCTAGTTTCTCTTGTATGTAGGCCAAATTTGTCATTTCACTGACATTCAGTATTTGATATCATTCAGAAGTGATATTCTATTCAAGGTGAGCCAGGATAACAAAATCTGTCCCACAGATAGGTTGAGGTCTAAGGACATCCAATAATCCCTAAAGTTTAGCGACTCCTGAGTTATCTGTATACAAAAGAAGTCATCTATTTTTCAACATGGAAAACATACAGTACACAATTTTTTTTGCTGCATAAATCAAACACAGAAAACATATTTTCTTCAATTTTCCTCAACAGTCACCTTCGAGCTGATATCAAACATGACAGATTTCAGCCTAAAAGGAGTTTTTTTCAGTCTGTTATGAACATTTGAAAACAAGGGCTTTAATGATTAATTTATCACCACTGAAAACTGAAACAAAAGTTGTTTCTAAAAATAATTTCTGCAGATTGGTGTCAGTAATATGCTGGAAAAATAAGATTCGAATTCAGCTCCTTTATAAATGATCACAGTTGTATTAAAGGACACTGTGGTATGATATACTAAACTAATATAATCCCTTCTTTATGTTTGTTGCCTTTTATATATCATTGGAGAGCGTTCCTTCTATAGGGAACAGAGAATAAATTGAATAAAGCTTACAATATAGGAAGTGTAATTTGCATTATCCCACTTATAATTCATTTCACCTCTATTTCTTTTGAAATGCTAACAGAATTTAAATAATCCAGTTTGAATGTAACAAGTAAATTAATTAAGGGAAGTTTCTTATTATATTTTTTAACTAACTAAACCAGAGTTGTTAGGTCCCTTAGGTACAATGTTAGAGAACAGATGGTCATCTTTTTACCTTAAAAAGAAAATTGGTGTTTGATAATGAAATCTTGATCACCTACCATCTGCCTGCTAATGATTAGTAGAGGCAGCATCATTTGTCTGTAGGTACTCTAGGACAAGGAGTAATGTCTCTTGGACAACTTTGAGCACTTTAATGGATGTTAGTTCACCTACAAAGTGAAGTAAAACCACGTACTAGGGAACTGACAAAACCAGTGGCATTTCATTTTATGTATTCTGTATCTCAACTGAGGTTCCAAGCAAAATAAAGATTATACAGTTCAATTTGCTGCAAACAGTTGTTGCTAGCCGCACAGAGCACTGTACCAAATTGTGGTTGTCTCCAAAAAAGCTGAGGACATAATGTGAAAACTGTATTATGTCTCAACTATAAAAACAAACTGTTCTGAGCAGTCATATCGAAGGTCAAAGATAAAATCTTAACAAAAAAGTCATTATAATTCCTTGAGAGTACCTTTTCAGCGGATAACTATCCAGAATTCCTTTTACAAGCACTCATGGCCACATGATCCTAATACATACAAGTATTTATTTCCCTGTTCCAGATAACGTAAGAAAAAATACAGTAACCAATTCATCTATTACACCAAAGAAACATCATAAGACATCACTGGGTACTCTGAACAACCTTACTATTTTGTCACTGTATTCTTTAGCTGTGGGACTTGCAGTTACTAGACGAGTTCGACCAAATGGATTTAGTTGATATTTTTAGATACAGAGAGGTAGAGATACATAATTCCTTTGATCACCAACCAGAGGTTCTAGATATAGTGGTCACAATTTTTAAATGGCAGCCCGAAAGGTTCACCAGCAAGAAATGCAAGCATCCACAAGAGCTTCTAGTATGCAAACAGGCATTAATACAAAGAGAGAAATTCACCACTCTGCAGAGACAAACCACAGGACCTACACATCGTATAGGTTTATGCACTGGTTTTGAAGATTTAAGCAGCATACAGGCTTTCTGCTGGCTCTCTGCATGGGGATGAATTACACCCACAATTAATAATTAATTGCTTATGTGCCCATTTGTATGTACATTGTTCTGATGGTTCATACAGTACACCCTCCTTCAAAAATCTGTCCTGTTATTTCTATAATGGCTGCAATATTCTAAAAACTGCTATTCTAATTTTAGTGGAAGGCAAATCATAGAGCTGAATCTTTGCTTAAGTCTCTTACCCACTAATGCTTAGCCATATTTATCTGAACCATTTGGGTCTAGAATGAGATTGGAAATCCTGATGAAAAAAAAAAACAGGCTTCTGTTGTGGGAAAAGTGAAAGACGTAGTTCCAGTTGTCTTGGAAGTACTACCAAGTAAATCTCTCTTGCACTTTTGCAGTGCTGCTATTTGCAGTCTGTGCTGAAACCAGGAAGAAGAGAAGCACAGAAAGGAGATTACGAGTGAGTGCAAAAGAGAAAAACTAAAATTTTTCAAAGCTCAAAAGGTTTGAGGATGTAGGTTAAGTTCTGAATTTGAGTCAGTTCTTTTATTTTACTTAAAATACCTTCTCCAGCCACACCATTCCTTTTTAACTTGAGAAGAATTAAGTGCTCATGAACGATACTTGACTGATGTCCCTTAAAACAGAATCCTCTATTGTACTACAGAACCCATGTGACATGGCAAGTTTCACCGTATTACCCCACAAATATGCCAAAACCTGATCTATAGAGGGACCTTCATGGGAGACAGTGGCAATACTATTTAAATAGCATGTTTAATTCAAGAAACTTAAAGCACTGTACGAATCTGGGCCCCATTTTACATATGGGGAAACAAAGGCTCAGAGTGAAGTGATGTGCTCAAGGTCACATGGAAAATGGTAGAGCACCCTCTTTATAAACTATTGGAAATATTGGCAGCTAAGCGTGCCATTTAATGGTAATGGTGATTTCTGTGATGTGGATATTTTTCTGCCAAGAACATACCAAGACTGCGAATTCATTACACATTAGATCACTGAACAGCCTTCATGTGCCTAATTATGTAACATAAAATACAGGGAATTCCAGGCAAGTGATCCACATGTGCATTTCAGTACACTTCAGTGCAGTACAGTACAAAACTAATGCCCTTGCCATTTTATCCTAGACTGTGTAAACTGAAGATGATATTCTTATTCATACAAATGTCTACATGGTTAAAAGCGAATAAACAAGCTATTTATGGCTCCCTTCATGCCCTGGTGGTACTTCCTAGAGAGTCTGCATGCTATCTGAGTTTTTAATATTTAATGAAAAATGGAGATGGTTAAATATCTAACCAAATATAGAGAAATATACTGAATTAATAACAAGTCATACAACCCAAAAAACAGGATTAAAACAACATTAGAGACCTGCCCACTAGTTTCCCAAAAGACAGACATTTACAATTAAGGATTGAATCTCAAAGAATGAACAGGAAAGCATTGAATTTTTCCCCCTTTAATGTCTTTCTCTGTCCTGTATTCTTGATATCAGTCAGAGGAAGTTTTCATTGTAACCCCTGAATGGCTTTAACTTAATGAGAATGTGTCACTAAGTGTTGTAATTATAACATGGGCTATTTACTTGCAAACATTTAAAACCAATTTAATAGATCTTAGGTTTTTTTTTCCATTTACACATTCTCTTCAATTTTGTCATATTCTATAACCAACGTTACTAAACAAAGCCACTCGAGATGCTATTTTGAGCCAAAAGCAGATCCTTCTCCATTGGCTTCAGTGGAGTTGAGATTATTTCTGTCAGTTATTAATGTAATCCATGTAATTTTTCATCCTATTTTTAAACAGGTTTAAGATAGGGAGTTATGAAAGTGTTGGCAGATTCTTTGAAACCTCAATACCTGTGCAGAGCTACTTTAAATACACTTAATCTCTTCAAATCACTACTATCTGGATGGGTAGCAAGTGTCCCTGTGGTGGTGATTTGTTTTACTCTAGATTTAGTCTTTAGATTTAGGGAAGAATAATTATAATTTTTTTACAAAATTAATATACTTTAATTGTATAATTTTAATCATGGTGACACAACATATCCTGATTCATCAGAGGATCATATATGATTTCTCAAAAATTGTAGGAGATCTATTTTATTCAGTGAGGTAAAATGGCCTTCTTGCCAGATTTTACGAGATATTAGAAAGAGAATGCAGAACTCCAACTAAACCATAGTTATTAGCATCTTTGGCTTCCACCAATTTCTCTGATTGCTTCCCAAGCGCACACATGTGGTGTCTGGACATCAAAACTTGCTCCAAATAAAAACTAAGAAGCTCTTCTGCAGTCGGGCTGTCTCCCCGAAGGGTGTGCCTCAAGATAAGTCTGACCTATCTGCTCCGCATGTTGAACTTCTCCCCCATCACTTATAAGCCTAGCTGGGTTGGCACAGTCTAACAGAGGAAGCTATTTCAACAGTTTATTACACTTTGAAAGGTTCTTCTCTTCTTCTGACCCAAAAGATGGGCCAATGTTCACTTATACCTAGATATCTTATCTGGTTTATAAATCAGTTCACACACAGTTAGGCTTTCTGCTTAAAGCCTTTATTTTTAACTCGTCTGTGGAAAGTTTCATATAAAAGTATTAATTCACTAACATATTTTAACTCACTAACTCCCTTAATCTAATACTACATTACAATTCAATGTAAAGGGGTCTTCAAGTTATTAGACTAAAATGTGACATACTTTACAGATTATGGAATAGGTGAAAATAATTTAAACTGGATTCACCCCAAACTCAAACTAAACCAATCTAGAAGTTTAGTTCATTTGTGTTTGACTGGCTGTTTGTTGTACAGAAAAATGATTTAGTTCAACGAGGTGTTCAGTAAATTGAAGCTCTTGTTAATAGTTTTTTTCTTCGTTAGAAGAATGGGGGGGAATATCAGTTTGTTGAATGGAAAAGGGCATCATAAGAGAAAAAAACCTATATTTTATAACAGATGAGGGCATATTGCAAACGGTAGGGAAGAAAAACAAAAATTAAAAAATAATAATAGTTTGGCAGTATCCTTTACAATTGTAATCAATTATTCATAGTGACAAGGAAGAGGAATGCTCTTCAGTAGCTGTGATGCAAGAACCCATTGTTCCACATTCCCTAGCAGCAGCATATTGACTAATCATAGCTGTCTGTAATATTTATGTAGCGTTTCACTTCAAATTGCTGCTTAATAATTTCTAATCTCAACAATGATATAGAAACCACTGTTTCTTACTCATCAAGCCACTGACAAATGTCAAAATCCCTGTTTTGTGTTATTGGTTCGTAGGATTCTGAATTTATTAATGACCTTACAACCACTTCCCATTTAAAAAGAAAAATTTATTGAGTTAAAGCCCTATTTAAAAAAACCTAATATACATATTTTAAAGTCAGAGTGGAATTGTTTGAAGACAATTCACTCTTTCAATTCTTAGTGTACCAATTTCATCAAGTCCCATGATCACTGCTCCTTTTTCCAGTTAAATGATCTTTTAACAATGTATCTTTCCTCTGTCATGGTGTTGATTAAGTTCCTTGTTTGCTTGTAGTGAGGTTACCTATTTCTCCTCTTCTGCTTCTTAATTTACAGACTAAGCCAAAAAGCTACAATATTTTTTTTTTAAAAGGGGAAGGAGTGTGTGACGGTTCTGGGGGCACCTGGTATAGAGGGTCACCATGTTAGCCCCTACCTCCGGTGTGAGGGAGTCTTGCCTGTGCCTGACTGTGTATCAGCTCCCTACACCACCAGCCTTTCAGCAACACAAGCTCACTCTCCTCTGTGCTATGCCAGCCCTCTTTTCGCCTTGCAGGTTAACAATAGGTGCACCCCAGTCTCTTTGAATTGTTCCCTTGTGATTTCCACTCACTGACACGGGCTGCTTACAGAAATTCTAGACCCTCAGCCCCAAAAGTGCAGTGTACCCCAGTTGACCAGTTTTGTCTTATATCTCTCCTCCTGTAAACCACACAGCATTTGCAAGCACTTATAGTAAAACAAAAGCAGACTTATTTAAGAAAGGGTAAAGATTTAAATAGAAATGAGAGAAAGTGATGGAATCAATGGTTACAACACAAAACAAAATTATAAAACACAAACCTGGGTCAATGATTAATGGTTACCATTTTTATCTAATAAAGTAGGTCGTTCTCCCCCCCCCCCAAAAAAAAAATTATTTTCATTTTGGTTTTAGAAGAGCCAAGATCCAAATGTTCTGAAACCCCCTGCTCCACAAGGGATTTCCTTGGTGAGTGGACAAAGTGCTTCTTCCTTTATGTTACACTGAAAGAGTCTTTTGTTCCTATTCATAGGCAGGGCCAATCCCTGTATTGTTGTAATTTTCCTTTTTTACCTTTATGTGGTCTCCATTATTTGCAGTTGCCTCTGATGGTTTTTCCATTAAAAGTCTTAGCACTGCGCAAGGCTAAACCATCAAGCCTTACACCAGCTAAACAGGGCAGGGTGACAACTCCCTCCTGCCTGAATGGGCCGTCACCAAGAGATATTGTCCGCTGGTGACTAATTTTTACTCGAGTCCATAAATCTTACTTTCAATATAAATATATTATTCCTTACATAGTACCCATCCATATATCTCACAGCAATTATATAACCTGACAAGTTTCAAGCATTCTCCAGCTCCTTACATGTTACTCTTTATGGATAAGACATGTTTGGTGTAGTGAGTTTGGCAGGTCTGAGGTGAGATATGTTTTCAAAGAACACATGATCCTTTACTAAGGAGCCTCTGTGTCACAGTGGTTCAGGATGGGAGACCTGAAATCCTAGCCTTATTGAAGCCAGTGGTAAAGATCTCATTGACTTCATATCTCATCTGAATCTGTTCCCCTCCCATGCAAGTATTCTCCACCTCCTGCTCTGCAGTATCAGTGAATATGGGATGCAGTCATGAAAGGGCACCCTCTGCCACCAGCCCTACCGCAGCTAACTGCATTCTGTCACTGCATAAAGAGAAGTCACATAACACACTGAGGGAATGGATGGTGTCTCAGGCAGCATTAGCTCTTGGATTTCTCCTTCAGCTTGCCTAAAGGTTTACGGGGTGATAGTACGCTGCTCAGCAAAATTTGATTTGCACACTTCCCAGGGAGTGCTTCAGATATGTCGCAAAGAAACATAGGCTGTTATTTCAGGATAAGAATTAGGGGCAGCCTGACCAAATGCCATTTACTTCAGTAGCCTTTGGATTAGCTACTTTCCTCCTCTGCTAACCACTGCATAGCAACAAAGAGCACATAGGGCTAAGTGTTGTTCTTTTCAGCGTTCACAGCTCCGTTTTATATTTCTGCCCATGGTAACCAGCTGCCCCTTATAATGACCACTGTGGTGTGGGGAATGCTCCTTGGAGTTGGGCAAACTCAACTAAATGCTGCTTACTACGGAGGCTGTACTGACTGTTTTAAGGTTCATGTTGCAGACAGACTTCATGTGACACAGTGAACGAAAAAGATAAAATCCCAATATCTGGTGCTCAAAAGACAACAGTTTACAGCACTAACTCTCTTTTAGACTGTAGGCTTTAATACTGCACTTGTAAGCAATAGAACGAAAGTAAATTACCATAGTAATTAGTCAATATTCTGTAGACACATATTTCTAGTCCCGAATTCACAGCTGGATAATTCTTCCCTTAATGGTGTTTTGGTGATAAATGAAAACAATACTGAACACAGGTTAAGAAAATAAGTGTTGCCATAAAAGAAAACTTTTGAACTAGTGCACAGTTCTGACAGTTTCAGAAGATGGCACTGGCTCCCTGGGGTTGGAAGCAGAATATGGCCAGTAAAAGCCAGGCCCGTCTCTCCTGAGTGGGCACTTCATTTAATGTAAGCAGTGACAGAACATCCACCAAAAATACATCTGTAGGGTAGGATGATGGAACGATATGTGTTGTCCATGGGAATCAGCAGTCTGAAAAATACCTGAGGCCTATAATCATAAGGTCAAATTCTGCAGTGCTTATTCAGGCAAAACTCCCATTAGTTTCAATCTTTTTAAGGACTGCAAGATCAGGCCCCTGAAAGATATTGTCCCTCATGTATTAGATAAGTCTGTCCTTAATTACCAGCTTCCCTCCCTCACAGCAGAGGTCCAACTCAAGTTTTATTGGCTTTTGCTGAGGGGTACATATCTGTTTTATTAAATCTCGGACTCTCCATAACAGAGCTCATGTTCTCCTTATAAAACTCAATTAAGCCAATATGCAATATTAAAACAATGCCTCTAAGTTGGGTGAATGCGACCGTGATGCAGCAATTACACAGGCATGATGAATAGCAGTGTATTGTACATGCTCCAGCAGCTCTGTGAGTAAATGGTTGGCAGATAAGTTAACACAGCCCCAAGGCTGAGGCATCTTCCATTTTTAGAAAATGGTCATAAATATACTTTTTTCTGAAAAACATAGGGCCTTTTCGGGTTCAGCTCAGGCTCCGTTTTATTTGCATACCTCTCTACATAGCTGAAAGACAGATTCTTTTTATGCACTGAGTGAAATAGCTCAATAAATTTCAAAGGGGGAAGTATAACATAATGTAGAGTCTCTAGGAAAAAGCACACACAAATTTGTTCATCTTTATAGTGCACATATGGCGTTACATCGCCCCATCCTCTTGCAGTGGAGCAGCAAAGATTAACCCTTAGGCAGCCATCATTTTTCCACTTTGCCAATCAAATAAATGTGGTGTAAGGTAATAGCATTGTATGCTCCAGCCTGTTCAACTGCCGTTATGCATGAATAAATCATTTAAAATACTGCACTGCAGTTGGAAAATACCAACTGAGAGACAGCCAGCCTCTGCACTCTGTTGCTTTTGTCAAGCAGTGTTGGTGTTGCCATAAAATTGGCGGGGAAAGCAATTCATACTAGCCATGGAGGGCAGAAATCATAGCACAAGCATGTTTTAGCACTATGGACGTTAAACAATGGCCGCTCAAAAACCAATGTAACTGGCATCTATAAGGGAGCTCAATCCGTATGATTGTAAAATAAGTACCAAACTAATTCATTTTGCAGTGATCTTCCCCTTTCAAAGTAAATTTCTGTAGCAAATAAACTTTTTACGAGGAAATATGAAAAATTAACACCCCGCCCTCCTTTTTTAGGTTTCAGAACTGCAGCTACTCAAGCCTATGCTACTCTGGACATTAACTACTTTACAGAACAACACTACCCAATCTCACCCTGCCATATCTTTCAAGACTGATGAAAACACTGAATAAGGTGATAGGTTGAAGAGAGAACATATGTTTTTTCCCCTAAAAATGATGGATTACTGTAGGGTGCATTGAACAACAAAAATAAAAGCTTACTGTCTGCAACTAATGGTTCCAATATATTCAGTTCAAGTAACAGTTCGGGTAGTGAATTCACTTAGCCTTTTTAAACAGATCAAATACAGTGAAATAGTATAAGGTGATGAGCTAAAAGGATTTCTTGATCATTTTTGTGGGCACACCCCAGCATCTTTACCTCCAATAGCATATATATTTTATATAGTGTTATGACCCAGATAGCCCAGATCTGGTCATGAGTATACCTTAGATGCTGTCCACTGTTTGGTGATATACTCCATTCTTCCTACCCTGCACTAAAACCACTATTAAATTCAGCTGTGTTGTTACTCCATGTGATCCATCTTTACTAATTTTCTTATGGTACCTCATTACTTAGCAAGCCAAAATTGTTCCATCATGTTCCACTTATGTCTGACAGCTGCTCCAGCCTGTCTGTTCATTTCTTTGTTTGAAAGTGCTGTTCATGGAGGGGGAAACAATCTAATAGTGTGCTCAAGTATTCAATTTATATGCTTATTGTATGTTTCCATGGGGCAGTTTGGCATGTTAAGGAATGCACCAGCCTTTTATCATTGCAGACTTTAAATAACCAAAGAAAATTAGTTTGATTTTATCATCTTAGTTCTAGAGGGACATTTGTCCACATCATAAAACCTAGCACATGACGTGGAATAACAACTCTGTATGATTGACAGTCTTGGCTTGAGAGGGGCTCAGGACTGGAATAAAAGGGCTGTTCCAAGTTGGGACTGAGATGTATTGACAGCGCTGTGTGGGTTGGGAAGTTTGTACTGCACTTGCTGGCAGTTCTGCATTTTCATGAGCGTATCTGCACACATGTAAGTGGCAGGATGATTGACCTGTGATATACCAGGAGCGCTCCAGACCCAGTGTCAACAATAAAATGCTACCTGAGGTTAGAGCTACTAGTTTTATTTTCTGTTAGTTATTGCTCTTCTTTAACACCCTACATAGTCACTGGTTTAAAAAAACTAAATGATCAACCAACCTAAAACAACGGAGAGGTTCATTCTGAATCAGACCTGAAAAGTTCAGGGTTGAAATCCTGGACTCATTTGCCATCCCAACCAATCACTTCCTTCCACTTATCCAAAAAAAGATCATTTCATCTGCCTCCACCCTTCTGATCTTAACTCAGTTCTATTAGGGGAGTTTCAGATCCGACTCTCTCGTCAGTGAGCTGGAACCAGTTGCTCTATTGAAATATTTCACATGCTAGGGCTTTCCCAAGTCACAAGTGCTAAAGAATTGATTGCTTCCATCACCATCCAACCTGAGACACTGAGATCCTGCTCTGTCCTTGCATCCCTTGTACATTCCTTTCCATCTCCCACTATTTTCCTCCTGTCCTCTCTCCCCTTCAGCTTTTCACCTGATCCTGAACTCCACTGTACTACATGGCATCAGCACAATGAGATGAGATGGCCATCCAACTCCACCCTGCCTGAAAAAGACCAATTGAGGAGAGGGACATGACCAGACCAGTCAGATGATGTCCCAGCTCCACCCACTTACGCCTCAGGTCTCTCTGAGGCTAACAAAAGTTTCTCGCTGACTTTAATGGGAGCTGAATGAGTATTAGAAGAAATGATTTGCTGTGTTAGTACCCTAAGATGGACTTCAGAAGTGACGATAAGTAAACTGTGCTATTTATCCACATTTGTTAAAAAGATATGGCCTCTAAATGTGCGTTCATTTAAACTCTTTTCTTTTTCCCCAAACAGGGAAAAAACAGTCTGGCTAGAAGAGTGCCATCAGTTCTTTCAAATTATTGTTTCTTTAAGTGTTGACCGTATTTGACTATGGACCTCAAAATTAATGTCACATGTATTTTATTTCTGATCAGACAACAGTACATGAGATAGTCTATTTTTCTCCTAAGCTTTTAAAGTTAGCAATGTTTGTATGTTTCAAGTTTCAACTTAAAAAAAATGATGTATTTAAAGGACAGATAAAGATGTGCAGATGTTTGACTGAGTCACAGTCACTTTGCTCTGTGGTGAGCTCTATCATTACCATGAGGTAAGTATTCCATGCAATGGAATGTTACGGAATGTATTTATTGACTGTGCAATTTTTATCACTGATTACACAATTTAATCTCTTTCTCTGATTGCCAGGCCACCACACTCTTTATTATGTATGTTCAGACTCACAGTTGAAAGGTTTATGAATTGTTATTTATAACTCTTCTCTGTCCTTTAAAAATGCTGAGAGCAGCATTATAAAGGATAAACTGCCATTCTAGAGAGGACAAAATTGAACACATTAAAGTAGGAAAAATTAATAAGATAGCAATGTTTAACCAAAGACATTGCCTGTTTACCTGGGTAGACATCTAAATTAATAGTTAGAAAAAAGTAATTTGTAAGAAAATGAATGCTTTGCGGTTACAAATACACCACAGGAAATATTTAGGTAAAGGAGGAAAAACATTTTTTGGTGTTGAAAGATTCTATCGTATATTGAATAGGGGTGTAAGCGAATGGTACATCCATATAATGAACCAAAATCTCCCACCTCCTGTAAACTCTGCTGAAAATGAACGGGATTTGAACAGTGCTGCTAAGGGTTTTGGAGAAGTCAATTTATCCTGCCTTATTCTGTAAAAATGCACAAGCTCAATGGCTTCCATACTAACAACTATTCTTGGGAGATCTTCTAATAGCTTAAATTAAACATTATGGAGACACTATGTACGTTGCATGAAGGGCAGTGAATAAAAAAAGTCAGTGCAGGAAGAGAAAAGAAAAGAATGTTGGAGAGAAGGGGAAGAGAATGATCGACAGTGTAGCAGGGAAGAAACAAGTTGAAGGGCATCTAAAAGAAAATTAGGGGAGAAGAGAGGGAAAAGCAGAGAGAGAGAAAAGTGAAGAATTTAGAGAAAGTGAAGAATGAAGGAAGGATAAACTCCGCGTGTGTTGAGCAAGAGGAGCTAGAGACACACTATATAAACAAACTTTAACAACTCAGTGGAAAAGAAATGCAAGTGAACTAAATACAGAATTCTAAGAAAAACAAGAAATAATGTAGCAAAATGGAGAAAACAGTGGGGTGGAAAATAACAGAAATACCAAATGAGTTAGAGGCAGGCATATGAAGGTTTGATAGTATTAAAATCTAGCCATAATAGAAATCAGTTGTATTTAATCTATTGGGCCAAATTAAACCCAGGTGTCATTCCATTGAGATCACGTGGAGTAACAGCACAGATAGATTTGATCCATTGTGACTCTGTGTGTGTGTGTGAAGTTTTATGTATGCAAACTTACAACACTGGCAAAGGTTCACATTTCTCCGAAACAAATCAGGGCAACGGGCTTAATCCTACAAAATGCTTAGTGCTCTGGCCCTTAAAGCATGTGTTTAACTTCATACATGTGTGTAATCCCATTGACTTCAGTGCGACTATCCATGGAATTTACAGATTTGCAGGATTAAGGCCAGAGCATTCAGCACTCTACAAGATAGCATCTGTAATATTGGCCCAGGTTGAGGTTCAAGAAACAATAGCTTGTAATAACAAGAGAAACTTTACAATGGTAGATTATCTCCAAATTACATCTTCATATTCAGTCAAAAATTAAAGAATATAAGGCTATTACTATGTTAAGACTATTAGTGTTCTAGAATAAAAGAAAACAATGTAGGGAACAAGGTGTGCTGGCAGAGGAACGAACTAGGTCTCCTGCTAGGTCTTTTTCATCTAATTTCTATGAAAAATCTACTCTTACTGTTAAGTGTCTGCTACTGCACCTATGTTACTAGGGTCTACTCTGATTTTTATAGTTTACATGTTTCTGTAGTTATGTTACTATGTTACCTATGTTACTAGGGTCAAATCTGATTTTTATAGTTTACAAGTTTCTGTCTTGCTAGGGAAGTTGAGTTGAATACCATGTCTGCATATTTGGGGAGCCACTGACCCCTCTATTCAAAACTGGTACAGAGACTTCATCACACAATCACATCCTTTGGTCCATTTCTGGACTGAATCCGGAATCTCCTGTTTCTGTTTCATTTGCTTGCTACTTCAGGAGTAGCTAATAGAACTGTAAGTAATCAAATCACTCCCACACTACTGTATGAGTGGGAGTGATTGTCAGAGCTAGCAACATCTGATCTACCCCTCCTCTTCAGAGTTGTGCACAAAAAGTGGGAGCAATTCTGTTTATACCTAGGAAAGTTATAATTCCAGTTATGCTCAGAGAAAATTTATGGCAAATATGCTTCCACTAAGTTGGAAAGTACATAAATTAGAAAAAAAAATAGGGATTTTATTTTACATTCAATTCAGATCTAGTTATTTGTATGCATTTTTGATGTACAAGTACCTAGTGCCATTAATACAGCGGATATGAATATTAAAACAATTCTGTAAAATATGGCAAAATGTTAATATAAGGCTTTTATGAAAGGTTATAATTTTTTCCAGATCATAAATCTGGAATATGTTTGTATTAAATCCAACTGCTGCATTTGTTCAATTCCAATAATTTACCTCTGGCTAGGCACAAACAGGTTATTTCTTGGAGTATATTTCATTCCGCTATTATATTTCGCTTCAATACTAATAATAAAAGCTTTAAATGAAATGTGTCCCAGGTGATTATTTTTTGAGGATTTATAAATTATTTGTCTCAATGTTTATGTGATCTGAATGACAATTCAAAATAAAAGTGCAGATCTGGGAATATTTTTCTAATCAGATAGCCTAACATTATGAGCACAGGGCATTCCTTTCCACAGTCATGACAATTAATTAGTTCTGCTGTTGGAGAGCAGCTGTATAACAGAAGACAAGATATACTCAGATTCCAGAACCATTTGTTCTAAAGCAATGTGGGAACTGGGAAATTAATTTATACTGGCAGTGTCCAAAATGGTTCATCCGGGACTCAGCTACAGTGGTGAACAACATTGTTTCAAATAAATACCTGCTTGTTGAGCTTTACGAGAGATAGCAAAGGAGAGTAGACAGAGGTTTGGGCTTTCACTCATTTCTTTAGAAGGATTATTTTTTAAAAGTTAAGACACCCACCTTTTATTACTTAGGGCTCAATTCAATTGTAAATACTAAAGCGGGATTCTCAAACTGAGGGTCACAACACCTCAGGGGATTGTGAGGTTATTATGGAGGGTTCCAAACTATCAGACTCTGCCCATGCCAGAGCTCTAGCTGTCAGCCATGCACAGAGCTGACAGCCTGAGCCCTTCAGAGCTGGGCAGCTGGAGAGCAGCAGCTGCTGGCTGGATGCCCAGCCCTGAAGGCAGGGCCACCAGCAGCAGCAGCACAGAAGTTTTCACTTTTTTTGGAGGGGTCATCACAGCCTTAAATATTTTCAAAGTGGGTCTCAGCAAAAAAAAAGTTTGAGAATCACTGTATTAGAGCATCAGAATCACACGCAAGAGCATACAGAATAAAGCAGATCAGGTCTGTTGGAACTTCCGTGGCTGCAGTTTGGACACCAGATATAAAATATTGCGCTGTAAATAAAAAAGGGAATACATAAAAGAAGGAAGTGCTCCTCCATGATTCCTTAGGGATATATTCAACATGTTACACATGACTGTAGAAACTCGCTATTCAAGACAATGAAGCCAAGGCAGAGCAGAGAGAACAGTTAATAGAATCATAGAAATGGAGGACTGGAAGGGACCTCAATAGATCAACTATTCCAGTCCCCAGCACTGAGGCAGGACTAAGTATTATCTAGAACATCCCTGACAGCTGTTTGTCTAAGCTGTTCTTAAAACCTCCAATGACAATGGATAAGGAGAACAATTTATCACCCTTCTCTTTATAACAACCTTTTTCATACTAGAAGTCTTATGTCCCCCTTTCCCCCAGTCTTCTTTGATGCTCTAATTCCCAGGATTTGTGTCACATAGGTTCCCTTTCTATTTACAGATCTGTCCCTTGAAGCAAAAGAGCAGCTGAAGTAAAAAAACACAGGCAGAGTTCTTCACCAAACATTCCTCAACTCAGACCCCTTTCTCTTTCACCTCACCATGACCTTTTGTCTATTGTAACCTCAATCATAGAATCATAGAATATCAGGGTTGGAAGGGACCTCAGGAGGTCATCTAGTCCAACCCCCTGCTCAAAGCAGGACCAATCCCCAATTTTTGCCCCAGATCCCTAAATGGCCCCCTCAAGGATTGAACTCACAACCCTGGGTTTAGCAGGCCAATGCTCAAACCACTGAGCTATCCCTCCCCCCAATGCTGTACAAAAATTTGTAAGTGTTGACATTAGCTGGAATAGGTCTCCATATAAAGGCAAGGGTATATGCATGCAGTTCACTTTGCAGAATCAGGGTTTTAGAGCTATAAACTGCCTAGGGCAGGAACCTAATTATATGTCTATACAGTTCCTAATACACCACTGGGCACTATGGACCTGATTCCTAGTACAGCAATGAGAAAATTCTGACTGATTTCAGTGTGCACTGGATCTGAAGCTCAGCAGACAATTCAAAATAGGAATTGCATCATCATGCTACTAGCACCACCAAGAACTGCTGTTTCCACCTGTAAGTCTAGAAAACTGCACCCTAGAGACCTTGAACTACAAAAGGAAAGGGCTTCCCACCTAAGTAGTTTCATTTATCTTGCATTGTTTAATGGCATGTAAGCCAAAGAACATGACTATAGATTAGTCAAATACACATAAAAACTGTAACTACTAGCAGGACGAATAGGATGCATGTTAACACTTAGGGCATGGTTTGTATTATAAATATTCATTCAAAATGTTAATTCCTTCTTACCTGCATTGTATCTTACAGTCCCATGGCTGCCATCCACTTCTATTTTCCCTTTCAGAACTAACAACATTTCCAGGTCCCTTCTAGGCCCAAGTCCTTTAATTAATTCTTCGCCAAGGTGGCAACAGAGCTTGTCCAAAACAAAACTCAAGAAGGTCCCAAACCAAACAAAAGCTTTCATCAGTTTCAGGCTCAACACAATTTCTTCCTTGGTTTATTACCAGGCCTCCTGCCTGCGGTATTCCTGACTACTTCTCTCAACCACAGCATCATTACAGCTTCCTGCTTTTATATTTGAATTACCTGATTCCCCTCAGGTGGGGCGCATCTTCTAATCAGAATTGACTTAGCCTCAGGCTCTTCAGCCCCTGGGCAAGCCACCATGTTACATATCTGCAGAAAATAATATATTCAAAAATCTAAAACTTTTACTTAAATAATACAGGCAACTTCTGCACCTCACATCTTAGATTGACTTTATTGTGTACTGATGAACAGAGAAATACATGGAATTTTCCCATGTTTTAAAGAAAAAAAAATTTAAGACACTTGTGGTTGCAAGGCCTTCTGTCCCCTTTCTGGTCTCACTGACTGCACCCACGTCAGGTCTTGAGCCTCCTGCTCTTACCTGTCTCAGAGTGGAATCTTGTGTTTCTTCCAGGCTTAGACCAGGACTTGGGCCTGGCTACCCCATCTATTACCAACTGTTATTGCTCTACTGAACAGTCCGGATTTGGGGCACTTGCATTTCCTCCCTTTGGGAATCTGTGACCAGTGCTGTTAACCAACAGCCTTCTGAAAACAAAGTATTTTTATTTAGCAGCTAGAACAAAGCATTAGATAAAAGACATTTTAAACCAACCTCCAACCTACACACACATTTAGTCTAATCTAATTTTACACTTCACTACAAGTTAGATAGGCTTTCCTCTTCAGTTACAAAAGCAAACTGGAACTAACTTACATTCTGTTAGGAAGCCCAAGAGCTGTTGAAACCCAGCCTGACCTCAGTTAGTCTCCAGAGACTGTCACGCCCCGGTCATTGACCCCTTTACTCAGGGAAGCTCTTATTTATTAATGATTATTATTATTAAGAGTCCCTTCATATATTCACAGCATACACACAGAGACATTAGACAAAAAAAAAAAAAACTCTTGCTGGAACATTACAACTACATTATTTCTTAGTATTCAGAATGATAACATACAAAAACAGAAAGGCACAACCCATGCAACCTTACTGTAGGCTGTCTGGTTGCAAACTGACTCTGATCATCTGCTTCCCTTCAGAGCTCTCTAGCCTTCAAGCAAGGCCAGGAAACACGTCCTACTCTTACAGCGATAGCTTGTAATTCCAACACAGTCCTCAATACACCACTTCCTTACCCTCCCTGTGCATCTGGGCCCATTTACCATATTGCTCAATGGTCTTTGTTACAGAGCCAAAATGTGACGTCTTCCTTCTGCCCAAATTGTTTTTTCCCCCTCAGCCAGCCAAGCCATCAAAGAAAAAGCAATCTTAATGGTTGCTCCATTATTTGGCAATTAGACCCATTCAACATTAATGACTTGTAATAATTGGTCTAGTGACAGTATCGACCTGTGGAGGAGTGTGTCCAAACTGTCTGCTTCCTATTGGCAGTCTAACATACCTTAGGACTTATCTAGATGAACAGTTAGTGCACAGCAAACTGGGGTGTCAATCTCAGCACACTGGCACGCCGTGCACAACTGTCCATGTGGACCCTGCTATCGTGCACTAACAGTTCCTTAGTGCACATTGATCTACTGTGCTTGAAACCGGAGTAGACCAAAGTGCACTAGGGAACTGTTAGCGCATAGTAGCATGGTCTACATGGACAGTTAGGGCATGTCTACACATACAGCATTGCAGCTCCACAAACGACAGAAGCTATGTCAGCGGGAGAAGCTCTCCCATATACAAATAATTGTACACACGAGTGCTTATGTTAGTTTACGTAGTTTATTCACACCCGAGTGACATCAATTATGCCAGCATAAGCTGTAGTGCAAACATAGCCTTAGTGCACAGCACACTTTACACCCTGGCTTGCAACGCACTTTCATCTAAACAAGCCCTCAGAAATCCAATACATAAGCCACATTTTAGGATACAAAGCACCCCACGTTTATCACAGCCCCAATAATTCTCGACAATTTCATAACTGTAGTTTATCAGTGTTTGCTAGATTTTTTTTGTTACAGAACGTTTGTTCTCATTTTACTGAGTGGATTTATTTCTCTCAAAAGGAGCTGGACTGAGAACCTAAAAGAGGGCCAGGCTGTGATTCCCAACATCATATCAGTAAGCACTTACTCATCTGGGAAGTCCCATAGATTTCAATTAGTTTACTTGTGTCAGTGGTTCACAATCTGGCCCAGAACAGGTACAGCAGGGCCCACAGCAGTGCAAGATTTCTTATCATTATAATAAATTATTTTTCATACCCATTCAGTCTTTCATGCTTCTTCTGAACCTACCAACAAGATGGTATGACATGAACAATTCACCAAGACTTGGAATTAAACCACAAAGTCATTTCAAGTAAGGCACCAAACAAGGCATCAGATTGAAAGTACTGAAGTCTTAATCACCAGTCATTTGACCTGGCTTTCAACAGACTGTTGGCTTTAGTAAACACCACAAACAAGAACTCCAGCATGGTTGACCTTGTCTCTTGCCTAAAAATGCTTGTTTACCATGACAGCATCATGATTTTCATGAGGCATTCTAGCTCTTTGGAATGACAGAAGATTTATTTCTTTCCATCCATTCACCAACAGAACAACTATGTACAGAGCACTACATATTATGTAGTGCACACTGCACACAAGGAAGATGGGGCTCAGATTATGGTGGAGTGAGGGGATCAGAACTATCATTAAATACTACAAATTCATTAGTATAAATAGGTACATTTGTTTCTTGAGTTTCAGCTTTAAAGCAATCTCACTGGCGATGCATCATCAATGGCCACTAAACAATGAAATATTAAAATTCCATCATCTTATACCGATAAAGTCCTAAATGGTTACCCAAAATGATTGCCTCTTTTCATGTGATCATGCCCCCACAGCTGAAAACAACAGGAGGTGCTTGACTTATGGTGCATTTGATATATATGATTAATGCCTCCCGCCATGCCATTCTGTGGGAGACTTTTGTCTGTGGAACAAGTTCCCTGGGTCTGTGAGAGCCTAGATTTTGTCATCTTTAAGGCATACTGCAAAGTGCATCATTTTATCAGTAGGTTGTGTAAAGAGTGGACAGAGAGGGCTGATGGATGAGGGTAGTCATATAATGCATTACTTCATACTGTAGCCTATAAGATAGGAGCCCACATCATAGGATAGGCATGTATATTTTATTAATTCAAAGAAATAATTTTAGTATACTATACAGTATTCCACCTAGATTATTAAGAAATAATTAAGGTTCTTGTCAGGATGCTTTCTGTAATTCTATTTCAAAGTTTCATTTCCATTCAAGCTAATGCAGAAATACTATATGGTCAGGATTTTCCATAGACAAATTACTATCGAAATATATAGTCTAAGACCGGAATACAATACTAACCTAACTATGGCAGAAGAGTAAAGGCCCAATCATTCCTTCTTCATAGACACCCATAGGAGTGGGGAAACCCCTAGAAACTCCAGAAGATTCACCTTGTAGAGAGTTTCCTTTGCTTCCATAAGGTATGGTCATACTCAAAGAAGTGACTAAAAACCGCTCTCTTACACAGTAGCTCTACTTCTTTTATGTATTGAGTTATATCTGCTGACTTTAGTGATAAACTAAAGTTTTTACCATTTTTTATTCCTGCTAGCCCTGCCAAGTCAACAGAGCTAAAGTTTCTATTCCATCTATTGTGTCCTTCACCCAACTGATTACTACATTGCAGCCAATTATATCTCTGCACAGCCACTGAAGTCAATGACTTCAAGATCATTCATGATTTCCACAATTATATTTAATCAGTGTCATTAGAAATTCTACACATATAAGCTTGTCTTTCATTGTTTATTTTAGCAGGTATACACACCAATGTCTTATTTACTGTTGTCCAGATGATTTTGTACTTTCTAGAGATAAGCGAAAAAAAATCTATGTTTATATTTCTCTGTAATGATAGAGAGAGAGATGTATAAAACACTACACATATTTCCATTTTAAAATGTTGTGTGCTATCATAGTTAATAAACTGTAACCATTTACATATCTAATTTAAATCCTCTTATCATACATTTAAATTACAATAAGTCACATCATCTTGATAGTAAAAATGAATTTTTAAAGTTGAAGATGTTAAATATTAAAGTTGCAGTCTTGTTCATATTTGACATACAATTTTCTTTTCTTTGTTAAGAAACACATAACCAAAGCTAGAATTACAGATATTTGTAGGATTGCTGCTATGACTTTTTTTGGCAAATTGTGGTATCAATAAAAATGATGCATCCAATCTATTCCTAGGTCCTAGTCCATGTGCATTGGCTGATCTTTACTGAAGGCTGTAGTCTAGATTTCCCCAAGTAATATTTCTAATATATAAATCAAAATTGCAATTCCACAATTCACTTTAGCTGGATTGCTTTTGCACAGCTCCTCACCAAATAACCTGGGGACCTTATACCTAAAGAAAAAATATTGGGAAAATCGTTAGCTAATACAGTCTGAAATATGGGGTATGGTGGTGGCAGGCTAAGCTTTTATCTGATCATGAACTATAGACTTTCAAAGAAATAATCAAATAGATAATTGCAATAACTAAGCTTAAAAGTGAACAATTTTCTCTTGAACATTGGGTCATATTATCTGTTATAGCCAAGTCATGCTCAGCACTGCACAGTGATATGATCATCAGGGACCTGGCTACAAATCACGGATTCTCTACCTCCTGCCTGTGGCCCTGCCCAGGTAAAATCTCTTAGGCAGTCCTCCTGCTCAGCACCTGGCATACCCACCTTCTGCCATGGACAAAAAGGAGGGGATGGAGGGCAGGAGTTCCTACACTGGGGACATTGTCATGGGGGGTGGAATTCTCAGGTGTCCATATCCAGCCATACTGTGCCAACAGAATGGCACAAAGGGGATGGATCCTGTGAGAATCTAGCTCTTAGAGCTTTGTAAATCGTTAAACCTAGAAAAATACTAACTGACAGAAGGGAGAAATTTTATATATATATATAATTAAATATGACAAAATAGATACTTTGCCGCAAAAGGCTGATGTGTTTTAAAGCAATGCATGATTACAAGCACTTTTAAGGGCTTTTTGAAGGGAACAACAAGCTGTATAAAAAAAGAAAAAGGAGAGTGATGTGATTTTGTTTGAGTTTTACATATAAAAAAGCCAAGATTTCACTATTTCCATCCAGCATTGTAGGAGAATACGGTTCACATTCAGTTAAGTTAGTCGTTGTTCTAATAAGACAGGTTTCAGAGTAACAGCCGTGTTAGTCTGTATTCGCAAAAAGAAAAGGAGTACTTGTGGCACCTTAGAGACTAACCAATTTATTTGAGCATAAGCTTTCGTGAGCTACAGCTCACTTCATTGGATGAAGTGAGCTGTAGCTTCCGTTCTAATAAGAGAAAACAATGAAATAATAGGCTGGGGTTTTATAGCCAAATTGTGTTGGTAAGCATCAAGAAAAGCTTTTATATTTCCTTTAAGCAACATTTATTAGAAGCTTAGCACCTGCGGTAGGGAAAGTGATGTAGGGTCAGCGTGTGCCACTTACAACAAAAAGGAGTCACTGAATCAGTCGCACAGGATATGTCTGCACTTCAAAGAACAACCTGCAACTGACCCGTATCAGCCGACTCAGGCTCCCAGGGCTCAGGCTGTGTGGCTGTTCCATTGCTCTGTAGACTTCTGAGCTCGGGCTCAAGCCCTGGGACCCTCCCACCACGCAGACTCCTAGAGTCAGGGCTCCAGCCTGAGCCTGGAAGTCTACACTGCAATTACACAGCTCCTTAGCCTGAGCCCCACAAGCCCAAGTCAGCTGGCACGGGCCAGCCATGGGCATCTAATCGCTGTGTAGACACTCCCAGAGACTGGGTTTGGAAGTGTAAGGAGGGTATTTTTCATTCTCCAAGTGATGCATGACTAAAAGACATGCCTATTTCTCACACCTGCTGGGAGGGCTTTTCAGTGGGTGTTTTCAAGATGATAAAACTGTAAGGGCTCAGTTGTGTTATTAAGGTGCCCCCATGAGTAAAGAGTGCTGCTGAGCTGACCTGATTTGGGCAATGGCAGGATATACAGCCCAGCCAACATCAATAGCACATAGATGGAAAAAGCAGAGGCTTAGGGGTGAGTCATGATACCAGAGGTGCTCAGTTACTATGATGATAAATAATCTAATTAAAAATCTAGAAAGATCGTCCTCGCTGCATTTGTCATGGTTGGTACCCCAGGGTCACTAGGAACGAGCAGGCCTATGCATGGGGTTCCACAGAGACAGCGAATGTCACTGGTCCCCGTTCAGGGAAAGCGAGGGAGGGAAAGGGTGTGTGTCTCCTATCACACGTTTGAGAAAGGGCCAGCCACAGCCTGGCCCACAATACACTTTTGACCTGATTGGTTAGCCAAAATTCAGGGTCTAATGAGTTGTTCCAGTTAGGAGGAAAAATTAGTGATGGAGTCTGTTTCTTTCTCTATTTATTTACAAAGAATATATGAAGTTCTGTTTCCCTGAACATAGCAAGAATCAAACGCCAAGACAGCACTTTTGCTCACAATCCCAAGCCCCTTATCTAATAAACACTTAGCCCAAAAGCTCCTTGCTTTTTTCAGGGTCATATACCCAGAACTTTTGTGTCCTTCGCTTTTTCTGCTCCTACTTTTCTCATGGTCTCCCAAACTGTCACAAAACAATAGCTGGTGAACCCCTCCACCCACAGGTGCCTTGCATGCACCTTTGTTTTGGGTAGAGACATGCCTGTATTTGGGTAGTACTCCTATTGTTTCAGCTACCTGGTTACATAAAGGAGCTTAATGGCCGCTTTACATTTATCTTTAATGAAAGACAGCTATTACACTTGATAGCTTCAAAGAGCTTTAACCCATCCATAGCAATACCTTGAGCCATTATCACATGGCTTTGCATGGACACTTCCATTCATTTTCCTTTTCATCACATCTGCAGCATCACTAGGGAACACCTAGCAACTGCACTCAGGATCTGGGGCATCTCTGCCTATATACCCAATTGAGAGCCTGCTGACAGAAGAACTTTCTTCTTTATCCTACTGCCTGCAGGCAGCATATGTCCTCCAGTTCACCTACCCCAGATCTAAATGTATGGAGGGCAGTAGGATTCCTTAAGTGGCCCCCTTTCAAAGAGGGTAATGGGAGAGAAAAGTCATACAGAACCCCATGGAAGTGGATGGAGTCATTCAGGTGTGGGGATTACATATAGAGCGTGTTAGAATAGCTTTGTTTTCTTACCACCAAAACTTATCAGAATGCTGCTTTTGACATCTCTTGAAGCCAGGCCCATCAAAAGAAATCTGGGGGCCGGTTTCATCACGTTCACTGGAACCCCACTCCCTCCTACTTCACCCCCATTTCATCCCAGTTCCAGATGTTTTAGGGGTGGCCCTGAGCTCGGGGCCTGATACAACTGTCCCTCTCCTTCCACCCCTTTCCCCCACCTCTTGTCAGCCATGCTCGCAGCTGCAAGTCACATTAGCTGTGAAGCTAAGAGAGCCTAGAAGGGTATGACACTGTCAGACTCTTTACTCTGCAAATGGCACTGAGTTTGGACAGTATTTCTTGGGATCCAGTCCTTCATTTACATAAACACACATCTCAACATGGCCCACAGCTCCAGGCTAGCACCTTATGCTTGTAAACCGGGAAATTATTAATGATTATTGCCTGGGATGTGCTGTTCTTCAGGAAGCTATGGTAGCATTGTTGGTTTATTTCAACAGAGAACCCATTTGTTTTGGATGTTTCCAATAATTTATTGATAATGTTATTTTATTCCATGCGACGAACAACGTGTTTCTCGTTACCTGTTTCACACAGGTTATCTGGGGAAAAAAAACATATAGTAAAGCATTTTCAGTCGGTTGGTTATTTAGACGCACACTGGAAAACAGCCCCGTTTCAACCTGATGGCAGAAGTATTTATTCTCCATTTGCCTGATCCAGCACAGCAAAACAAAGTGTGCTGCTAGCATTTTTGCCTAGGGGCCAGAGGCTTTATATTGTAGTTAATGGGCCACCTACAAACAAAAAATTAATTTGGCAGGAACTCACTGACGTTGTGGAAATCAGAAAAGCATGATCCATGGTGAAAGGAATTAATCCAATGTACAGAGAAATAAAAGTTCAGTTGTCTGTAGGACAAGAAGTCTGGCAGACAGAAAGTGAGACACACAAAGCCATTTTAGAGAATACGCCTGTGAAAATCTGGAAAGAGTGCACACAATGTAGCAGCTAACATTTTAACTGGGGACCAGGGCTGAGAGGAAAATTTAGCCAATTAGTAGACCTCTGGACTGTTCAAGAGGGTCATCAACTTCTTTTACATGGATCAGGTGTGGAAAACTGTTTACACGGCCCTAATGTAAAGCTTCTAACGTTTCATGACATAGATGAGGGATGTGTTTGTTTGAACTGAGGATAAACCAAAGAATTTGTTTACTGTATAAGATTTGGTTTCAGCGTCTGTAACAGTACATATGAGAATATGGAAGCTTCCCTGTCTTCTGATAGAGAAGTAGCATCATGCTCTTTCTGTGCACATGGTTGGTCTCAGTGGAATAGCAATACTTTCTCAATCCTGAGAAGTTAGTGAATTTGAAGCACTAGACAACAGCACTGTGTAGAATTTCATTGAGAGTGCCTTAGGAAAAAATGGGGGGGGGGGGAGAACAGAGAAACCTCGGGTCAATTTACAAAGAAGGTTTAGTAATGCAAAAGAGATTAATTTTGTAAGCATTTGGACAAACATAGGTTTTAAAGTTTGGTTTCTTGGTCCCAGTTGTGCAGACTACTGGCTGAATTGTAAAACAGCACAATGCTTTAGTGATAAATGGAGGAAAATTTGAACATGTCATGTACATTTCAGAAATAGTTTGGAAAGTAGGACCTAAAATGTTAAGGCCCGAAATCTGCAAATAGATCTGTGGGGTTTGAAGGTTTTTCCTGTATAGATCTGATTGTGACTGGGGCCAAAGACAGCTAAAAACATGTTGAACATAAATCTGAGAGATAATTTGACCTAGCGAAGCATTGCCTCTCATATTGTCATAAAACAATTTGCCTTTACATAATCCTCATCATATTGGAAAGGAAACTGCAGAATTAGATATACCTATCTGTAAAAACCGATCTTTCATTAATTATGCTAGCCCTATGTTTTTAGCTTTAGTTAGCTTTTATCTAACTATTTTGACATAGTGAGGCAATAGCTTTGCTTAGTTTCTTTAAGCCCTATTAATTTTGACTATAACACACTACTGCAGTTTTTATACCGCCAACTGAAGCATGAAGTCTAAATTCTTTTTAGTACTGTGAAATATTACCTGATCAAAAGCATTTACTAGCAATATCAAAAAGTCAAAGTTAAAAGAGGAAAAATAGATGGCAGAAATAACTATGAAGTAGCAAGGCATTGGATAGTTAAATGGCTAAGTTGAACAATATATGGTCTTCATGGTGACTTTTACTTCCAGGAGCAAATACTTATTACTAAGCATCACGCATGCTACCCTGAGCAGTCCCACTGACTAAGGATATGTCTACCTTTTAAACTGAAAGTATAATTTCCAGTTTGAGGAGACCACTCAGCATTGCTCTGATGAAGCTAGCATGCCAAACATAGAAGTGTAGCCTAGCCTCATGGCACAAATGGTGGGAGGGGCTAGCCACCTGAGAATATACCTAGGGTCTTGGATGGGATCATACTCAGGGCTACACTTCTATTTTTAGCGTGCTAATTCAATCAGAGCTAAGGTGGGTATGTCTCCTCAAGTTGGAAATTATACCACCAGCTCAAAGTGTAGATATACCCTCAGCCAATGGGACTACTCATAATAGTGTTTGCAGGATTGGGCCCAAATGCAACCACTGAGATAGCACAGGGAATAGTCCAAATATACTATTGTACTTTTTCTGGTTTGGTCCACTGAATGGCTAACTTTCCAACTGACAATATTTAGTTGCGTTTTGTAAATATTTCAGCCTTTTCATACAAATTAGAACGAGGGGAAAAAAAACAATTAGATCATACGGTCCATCTTCCTTCTAATGGAAGATTACTCCCAACTGCATAATTTCTAGCATTTCTCCACTCTAGCAATTAATGTCCAAGATAATCTTTATTTTTTAACAACTTGCCTCTCCTTATACAAGTTAATAATTTATAAGTAAATATATAGATATTATAGAAATAAAATAACTGTCAACATCTCCTTTTTCCTGTAATATTCAGGCATCGTAAAATAGAACAAATCTAACAGGATTTGAATCTGAAATCTTTTTTGATGAAAGTTCACCACTTTATCCGCTCCAAGCTGAATTATGCCCTCCAATGCTGCTATGGAGCCCTATTATCATATTAGGAGATGCAGGAGAAAAAGAAGGCCAGGGGGGATTACCTCAAATTAGGCTCCTAGGGTAAATATTTCAAAAGGACGTAAGACCCAGATTTTTAAAGGTATTTAGGCATTGCTGAGCTGAGAGTTGCAATGTGAAACTGATGTAGGAGCCAATATCTCATTTTCCAAAGTGATTTAGGAGACTAAATGCCATCAACCGTCAATGGGATTTTGGCTCCTAAAGTGCCGATAATCCTTTTGAAATGAGATTTAGGCTCCTACATCAGTTAGGCGTTGCAGCACACAATGCAACGACTTCTAAATATCTTCCAAAAAACTGAGCCTAAATGACTTAGAAGCCTAAATCCTATTGATTTTCAATAAAACATAAGCACCTAAATGCTTAAGTCACATCTGAAAAGGGGACCTAGATGCTTCTGAAAATTTTACCCCACTGCCCATATTTAGGCTTCTAAGTAAACGGACAGATTTTCAAGAATGCCGAGCCCCCACAGACTCCATTGAAGTGCACTTGGTGGCCAGGTTTTTTCCTTTACTTTCAGCCAGATGTTCCAAACTGAGTAGGCCAAGGGCTGGCACACAGGAAACAGGAGTAGACTTTAACATAGGATCATCATCCAAGCTAGACTCCATTTCAAACCAACCGCAAAATGAGAGAAAAAAGAGGATGGGAGAATTGACCCTCTACTTTAAGGGTAACTAAGGTATTCTCTCAACTACAGGTTTGATTCTGCTAGGTAAAATTACTGTTTTCCACAGGGCCCTTTAATATCTCCCTTTCTTCCACCTCCTCCTATTCCCTTCCAACACACCCCTTCCAAGTCCCTCTCCATCCCAAGGCATCCTGTGCATCATTCCCTCTGCCTGTTCCACCATATGTCCCAGCTAGCTAAGTCAAGGAGGGGCTGGGGCAGATCCTGCTGAGCAGGCAGGCGCCCATCAACTCTATTTGACTCTTCCTCGGCCACCTCTGCATATTTACTTCACAGATAGCAAGGATCATCCATGAGCCCACTCTGCAGCTAGACAATTAGGGTGCGTGGTTTGAAGTGGAGGGGATGTGAGGATGGCCCAGGGGAGAGATCCAATCTCTGGCCTTTTGATTACTCAGCCAAGCAGGGGAGCAGCTCCCAGTGGGTGAGAGGTCGTCAATGATGTTCTCATGCATCGCAGCTGAGCTGGAAGTTTTGGGGGTGAAAAAGATCCTCTTGCTCCTCCCAAACTGCAGGTGCCTCCACCTTCATCCTTCAAAGAACTACCATATTCAGCACTAATTAGCATCCTCATTGACAAACTTGGAAGGAAATAGGTATGAAAACAAATAATCTTTAAGCTTTCAAGTACCTACAGATAATATCTAAAAACATTATTGGCACAGTACTGGGAAACCTCCACCGCCATAGAGAATTTCTGTTTTGAAAGCTGCCCAGCCAGCACCTATAAAGAGTATTAAATTCAACTGAGGGACAGTGCTTGTATATCAAGTTGGGGTTTAAATCTCTTATAGGACTCCCTGTAATGTTCACTCTCCCAGTGTGCCAACATTTTTGTTGCAAATGCTTAGAGATAATTTTGCTTCTTCAGTCTTGTCATTAAAACTTCTTCTCCTATACAAATTCCATGAGAAAAACCACAGACTGCTCTCTTCCAGAAGATCTTATCATATATTAATGGAGTCATAGAATCACAGAATATTAGGGTTGGAAGAGACCTCAGGAGGTTATCTAGTCCAATGCACTGTTCAAAGCAGGATCAACACCAATTAAAGCATCCCAGCCAGGGCTTTGTCAAGCCAGGCCTTAAAATCCTCTAAGGATGGAGATGCCACCACCTCCCTAGGTAACCTGTTCCAGTGCTTCATCACCCTCCTAGTGAAATAGTGTTTCCAACAAATGAGACCATTGCTTCTTGTTCTGTCATCTGCCACCACTGAGAACAGCCTAGCTCCATCTTTTTTTGGAACCCCCATTCAGGTAGTTGAAGGCTGCTATTGAATTCCCCCCTCACTCTTCTCTTCTGCAGACTAAATAACCCCAGTTCCCTCAGCCTCTCCTCGTAAGTCATCTGCCCCAGCCCCCTGATCATTTTCGTTGCCCTCTGCTGGACTCTCTCCAATTTATCCACATCCCTTCTGTAGTGGGGGGATCAAAACTGGACACAATACTCCAGGTGCGGCCTCACCAGTGCCGAATAGAGGGGAATAATCACTTCCCTCGATCCTACTAATCCAGCCCAATATGCCATTGGCCTTCTTGGCAACAAGGGCACACTGCTGACGGTCTGTAGTTCCCCAGCTTCTCTTTCTTCCCTTTTTAAAATACAAGCACTATATTCACCTTTTTCCAGTCATCCGTGACCTCCCCCGATCGCCACGAATTTTCAAAGATAATGGCCAATGGTTCTGCAATCACATCAGCCAACTCTCTCAGCACCCTTGGATACATTAGCTCTGGACCCATGGACTTGTGCATGTCCAGCTTTTCTAAATAGTCCTTAACCTGTTCTTTCACCACTGAGGGCTGCTCACCTGCTCCTCATACTGTGTTGCACCCATCTGGGAGCTGCCTTGTCTATGAAGACTGAGGCAAAAAAAGCATTGAGTACTTCATCTTTTTCCACATTATCTGTCACTATGTTGCCTCCCCCTTCAGTAAAGGTCCCACACTTTCCCGGACCTTCTTCTTGTTGCTAACACACCTGTAGAAACCCTTCTTGTTATCCTTCACATCCCTTGCTAGCTGCAACTCCAACTGTGCCTTGGCCTTCCTGTTTACACTCCTGCATGCTCTAGCAATATTTTTATACTTCTAACTAGTCATCTGTCGAAATTTCCACTTCTTGTAAGCTTCCTTTTTGAGTTTAAGCTTACCAAAGATTTCACTGTTAAGCCAAGCTGGTCGCCTGCCATATTTGCTATTCTTTCTGCACATTGGGATGGTTTGTTCCTGCGCCCTCAATAAGGCTCCTTTAAAATACAGCCAGCTCTCCAGGACTCCTTGCCCCCTCATATTAGCCTCCCAGGAGATCCTGCCCATCAGTTCCCTAAGGGAGTCTAAGTCTGCTTTTCTGAAGCCCAGGGTCCGTATTTTGCTACTCTCCTTTCTTCCTTTTGTCAGAACATTAAAATGGAGAACTGCCTTTTTATTAGAATTTGGATTCTAAAAACCTTAAGCTTAGCCTTATTTCTGTGATTAGTCCATCAGGCAAAGAGGAAAGAAATTAGCAACACACTCTGCCAAGTGAATCAATATCTTTAATTAAAATTTTATCAGCTAAAAAAATTGAGTGCTTATTACTGAATGCTAACATGTTTACAGGATGAGATTTGATTGTTTATGTTAGTCCTTGCTTGGTTGATGAAAGACTGGGTCTAATATAAAATTAAAGTCTTCATTATTATTGTAGCTTGTCCTCCATTCAACATTTCCCTATGACTTCTTATTGCTCCTATACACCTCAATGGAAAAATAATGTAAGAAGGAGAAAGTGGTATTTCATCATTAATACACTTTTGGCCTCTTTATCAATACTATGCTGGAGATGGAAGTACAATCTTTTTAAAAGATTTGATGTGGGCAAGTTGCCAGATTTATCAATGGGATAGGAAGTACTATCTTCTATAGAGATGAACCAAGGAGCCACTATTCAGATCAGGATGAGGTTTAGAGTTTGTATTTAAGATCAAATCTAGAGCCAGGATTTGAGTACCCAAATACTGTTGGACCCTTTTCATGAGCTTTCAGCCCAGGCTTTATTTCATTTTTTGCCCCAAGCTATTTTATTTATAAAAGATGAATTACATATCTGAAAGTATAGATAGATATTGTAAATCATTTTTTAAATAATGAAAAGAAGCACAGAAGTGTGGCGGGGGAGGGGGGAGCAGGGGATTTCTGCCTTATTGACTTGCCATCTTGAATTGTGCTAACTAATTATGCTAAACAATCTGTCCCCCTTGTATTTAGCTGGGACATGGAGTACATTGGCCAGACCTGAAGAAGAGCTCCGTGCAAGCCCCAAAGCTTGTCTCTCTCACCAGCAGAAGTTGATCCAGTAAAAGACATTACCTCACTCACCTTTTATCTCTAATATCCTGGGGCCAACACGGCTGCCACAATAGTGCATATTTTGAATTGTGGAAGTTTCATGTGATCATTTTACTTTACAAAGTTTCCAGTATCCCCACTGAAACTGGAACAGGAAAATAGACCTTACAGTTTTGGACTTGACCTGGAACCAACACCATAAAGTTGAACTTATAACTAACGATTAAAAATTAAACCGATGCTTCCAGCCAAGATTAAATTCAAAGGGGTTCAGATTCAACATTCTGATTTTGGCAGAACAGTATTTACAATGAATCACTCTGGTAATTAAGCATAGTTAACAGCATACCTTCGGTTTCATGTCTCAAAATAGATCCAAAACAAAAAACCATGAACATATTGATGTGTGCACATAGGAAGACAGCATAGTCATGAGTGGGAATCAAACTTTAACACCAAAAGCACATGCCTCTACCGCTTGAGCTAGAAGCAAACTCCTTCTGTTCTCCAGCTGTATTGTCATCACAGCCAGTCTCTACAAGGAAAAAATGATCTTACATAAACACAACACAGCAAGTGCATCACACCTGCTCTGACAGTATGGGCAGGCATACTCCTTATTTTTGAATACCACAGAATCATAGAATATCAGGGTTGGAAGGGATCTCAGGAGGTCATCTAGTCCAACCCCCTGCTCAAAGCAGGACCAATCCCCAACTAAATCATCCCCGCCAGGGCTTTGTCAAGCCTGACCTTAAAAACATCTAAGGAACGAGATTCCACCACCTCCCTAGGTAACCCATTCCAGTGCTTCATCACCCTCCTAGTGTAAAAATTTTTCCTAATATCCAACCTAAACCTCCCCCACTGCAACTTGAGACCATTGCTCCTTGTTCTGTCGTCACTGAGAACAGTCTAGATCCATCCTCTTTGGAATTCCCTTTCAGGTAGCTGGAAGCAGCTATCAAATCCTCCCTCATTCTTCTCTTCTGCAGACTAAATAATCCCAGTTCCCTCAGCCCCTCCTCATAAATCATGTGCTCCAGCCCCCTAATCACTTTTGTTGCCCTCCACTGGACTCTTTCCAATTTTTCTACATCCTTTTTGTAGTGTGGGGCCCAAAACTGGACACAGTACTCCAGATGAGGCCTCACCAATGCCAAATAGAGGGGAATGATCACATCCCTCGATCTGCTGGCAATGCTCCCATTTATACAGCCCAAAATGCCGTTAGCCTTCTTGGCAACAAGGGCACACTGTTGACTCATATCCAGCTTCTTGTCCACTGTAACCCCTAGGTCCTTTTCTGCAGAACTGCTGCCTAGCCGCTCAGCCCGTAGTCTGCAGCAGTGCATGGGATTCTTCCGTCCTAACTGCAGGACTCTGCACTTGTCCTTGTTGAACCTCATCAGATTTCTTTTGGCCCAATCCTTTAATTTGTCTAGGTCCCTCTGTATCCTATGTAACACTCCTCCCAGTTTAGTGTCATCTGCAAACTTGCTGAGGGTGCAATCCATGCCATCTTCCAGATCATTGATGATATGCAATCCACGCCATCTTCCAGATCATTAATGAGGAGTACTATAACATCACTGTGTCTTAATTAACTTCCCAAGCTGCAAGTTTGAAGAAGTTTTTAATGTGCTACACCATAATTACTTTTTTTAAAAGGAAAGAGTCTGACACAAAATCTGTTTCATTATACAAAGGAGGGTCAGATTCTCAGTTGCTGTTAACCAGCATAGCTGCAGAAAAGTCAGTGAAGCTACATCTATTTGCACAAGCTCAGAATACGGCCCTGAATCTCTAAGGCCTGGTCTACACTCCGAGTTTATGTTGGATTTAGCACCCATCCACACAATTAAGCCATTTTTTTCGACATAAAGGACTCTTAAAACCGATTTCTCTACACTTCCCCAATGAGGGGATTAGCACTGAAATTGGCATTGCCATTTTAAAATTAGAGTTAGTGTGGACACAATTCAAAGGTATTGGCCTCCGGGAGCTATCCCACAGTGCACCATTGTGACCACTCCGGACAGCACTCTGAACTTGGATGCACTGGCCAGGTGTACAGGAAAGGCCCCAGGAACTTTTGAATCTCATTTCCTGTTTGGCCAGGCGAGCTCATCAGCACAGGTGACCATAAAGTCCCAGAATCGAAAAAGAGCTCCAGCATGGACCAAACGGGAGGTACTGGATCTGATCGCTGTATGGGGAGAGGAATCCGTGCTATTAGAACTACGTTCCAAAAGACGAAATGCCAAAACATTTCAAAAAAATCTGAGGCTATGAGGGACAGAGGCTACGGCAGGGACACAACACAGTGCCGCGTGAAACTTAAGGAGCTCAGACAAGCGTACCAGAAAACCAAAGAATCAAACAGATGCTCCGGGACAGAGCACCAGACATGCCTCTTCTACGCTGAGCTGCATGCAATTCTAGGGGGGGCCGCCAACACTACCTCACCTCTGTCCGTGGACTCCGATGATGGGGTACTCTCTGCCATGCCTGAGGATTTTGCGGATGGGGAAGATGAGGAGGAGGAGGGCGAGCTTGAGAAGAGCACACAGCACACCGTACTCCCCGACAGCCAGGATCTTTTTATCACCCTGACTGAAATACCCTCCCAACCCAACGAAGCCGGAGAAGGGACCTCTGGTGAGTGTACCTTTTTAAATATAATACATGTTATGAAAAAAAGTGTTTTTTAATGATTAAGTAGCCCTGATGACTTGGGATGCATTCATGGCCAGTACAGCTACTGGAAAAGTCTGTTAACGTATCTGGGAATGGAGTGGAAATCCTCCAGGGAAATCTCCATGAAGCTCTCCTGGAGGTATTCTAAAAGCCTTTGCAGAAGGTTTCTGGGGAGAGCAGCCTTATTCTGTCCTCCATGGTAGGACACTTTACCATGCCATGCTAGTAGCAAGTAATCTGGTATCACTGCATGACAAAGCCTGGCAGCGTATGGTCCCGGTGTTTGCTGGCATTCAAGCAACATCCGTTCTTTATCTCTCTGTGTTATCCTCAGGAAAGTAATATAGTTCATGGTAACCTGGTTGAAATAGGGGAATTTAATGAAGGGAACATTCAGAGGTGGCCGTTCCTACTGGGCTGTTTGCCTGTGGCTGAAAAGAAATCCTCCCACAGTTAACCGCGCGGTCCGGGAGGGGCGGGGGCACTGGCGCTGAGCTGTTTGCGTTTGGCTAGCAGGGATCTTCCCTGATACCAGCCACGTGGTGGGGGGAGGGGTAAAGCGATTATCCAAGAGAATTGGATGGGGCGGCTTAGTTTGTTTCTGCTTCTGCACGTTAACAGAAAAACTGCAGCACTAAATGGCCAACCCAACGTGCTTTGCTTGGTATGGGAGAGGAGGGCGCTGCTGTTATGAAGGCTGTAGAAGCCGAAAGACTATGGCTTACCATGGCCGCCTGCAAGTCGAATTCTGTTGCCTGGCGCTGCGTGTGTGATCTAACACCAAAGCCACAGGCACTCAATATAAGATGCAAAAATGTGACCTTGTACCAAAATCACATGTATGTAATACGAATAGCGTTGTTCACCGTGACAGAGTATAGCCATTGTTCTGTAAAATGTATCTTTTAAAATACTTCACTCCTTTTTTTCCTCCAGCAGCTGCAAATGTTTCAAGCCTCCCTCCTCCGTCCTAAAGGCTATCTCAGATAAGGTGGCGAAAAAAACGCACGCGCAATGAAATGTTCTCTGAGCTCATGCAGTCGTCCGGCACTGAGAGCTCAGCAGAATGTGTGGAGGGACACAATAGCAGAGGACAGGATGGTGGCCGATGAACGTGAGGAGAGGCGGCGGCAGGAAGTTCAGAGGAGGCATGAGGCAACGCTGGGGCTACTGCGGGATCAAGTGGACATGCTCCAGCATCTGGTGGAGGTTCACGAACAGCAGCCAGATCACAGACTGCTACTGCAGCCCCTGTTTAACCACCCTCCCTCCTCCCCAAGTTCCATCGCCTCCCGACCCAGACACCCAAGAACGCAGGGTGGGAGGCTCCGGGCACCCAACCACTCCACCCCAGTGGATAGCCCAAGCAACAGAAGGCTGTCATTCAATAAGTTTTAAAGTGGCCTTTTCCTTCCCTCCTACCCTCCTCCCACACCCCACCCGGGCTACCTTGTGAGTTATCTCCCTATTTTTATAATCAATTAATAAAGAATATATGTTTTTTAAACGATAGTGACTTTATTTCCTTTGCAAGCAAGTTGTGATCGAAGGGGGGAGGGTGGGTGGCTTACACGGAATTTAGTGGCAACCAAGGGGGCGGGGTTTCATCAAGGAGAAACAAACAGAAGTGTCACACAGAACCCTGGCCAGTCATGAAACTGGTTTTCAAAGCTTCTCTGATGTGCAGCGCTTTCTGCCGTGCTCTTCTAACCACTCTGGTGTCTGGCTGTGTGTATTCAGTGGCCAGGCGATTTGCCTCAACCTCCCACCCCGCCATAAACGTCTCCCCCTTACTCTCACAGAGATTGTGGAGCACACAGCAAGCAGCAATAACAGTGGGAATACTGGTTTCACTGAGGTCTGAGCGAATCAGTAAACTGCACCATCGACCGTTTAAACATCCAAATGCACAGTCTACTACCATTCTGCACTTGCTCAGCCTATAGCTGAACAGCTCCTTACTGCTGTCCAGGGTGCCTGTGTACAGCTTCATGAGCCAGGGCATTAAGGGGTAGGCTGGGTCCCCAAGGATAACTATAGGCATTTCAACATCCCCAACAGTTATTTTCTGGTCTGGGAAGTAAATCCCTTCCTGCAGCCATTTAAACAGACCAGAGTTCCTGAAGACGCGAGTGTCATGAACCTTTCCCAGCCATCCCATGTTGATGTTGGTGAAACGTCCCTTGTGATCCACCAGTGCTTACAGCACCACTGAAAAGTATCCCTTGCGGTTTCTGTACTGGCTGGCCCGGTTGTCCAGTCCCAAGATAGGAATATGTGTTCCGTCTATAGCCCCACCACAGTTAGGGAATCCCACTGCAGCAAAGCCATCTAGTATGACCTGCACATTTCCCAGAGTCACTACCTTTCATAGCAGCAGCTCAATAATTGCACTGGCTACTTGGATCACAGCATATCACACAGTAGATTTGCCCACTCCCAACTGATTACCGACTGACCGGTAGCTGTCTGGCATTGCAAGCTTCCACGGGGCTATTGCCACTCACTTGTTTTCTGGGACCAGAATCGGCATTCCACGGCATAAGCCTGCCCCAGTAACACTATGATCTCCAAATTGCTGGGGACTGCAGTTGTAGAGAAATCTGTATTCATGTCCTGATCACTGCGCCGCCGTCACCTCCTCGCCTGGTTTTTCAGGTGCTGGTTCTGCATAAACTGCACGATAATGCGCGAGGTGTTTACAATGCTCATAACTGCTGTGGTGAGCTGAACAGGCTCCATGCTTGCTGTGCTGTGG
This sequence comes from Eretmochelys imbricata, assembly GCF_965152235.1. Lineage (NCBI taxonomy): Eukaryota > Metazoa > Chordata > Testudines > Cheloniidae > Eretmochelys > Eretmochelys imbricata. The sequence continues at coordinate 49,536,181 of NC_135582.1, forward strand.
CGTCTGCTCGGGCAATCCAGGGAAAAGGGCACAAAACGATTGTCTGCCATTGCTCTGACGGAGGGAGGGGCGACTGACAACATGGCTTACAGGGAATTAAAATCAACAAAGGGGGTGGCTTTGCATCAAGGAGAAACAGAATGGCCCCCTCAAGGATAAAACTCAAAATCCTGGGTTTTGCAGGCCGTTGATTTCACGGAGGGAGGGAGGAAGGAAGGAGAAAATGAATACAAAACAAATCTGGTCTATTTCTTGTTTTGATCCACTTCATCTATCTTTATACATCTTGCTGGCAGAAGACAGTGCAGTATGACTACCAGCCATCATCGTCTCCTGGCTGCTCATTAGAAGATGGTGCAGTAGGACTGCCTGCAGGACTGAATCGCCATGAGACGAAACTTAAAAGGGAAATGACCTGGCTGAGTCACTCCCATGTTTGCCCAGGCACCCCTGACCGACATCACCGAGGTCGGGTACAAGAGCACCCTGGAGTATGGCGACGATGGCTACCAGTCATTCTGCAGTCTGCTGCCAAAAGGCAATGAGCTGCTGCTGTGTAGCAATGCAGTACCACATCTGCCAGCACCCAGGAGACATATGGTGATGGTGAGCTGAGCGGGCTCCATGCTTGCTGTGGTATGGCGTCTGCATGGGTAACCCAGGAAAAAAGGCGCAAAATGATTGTCTGCTGTTGCTTTCACAGAAGGAGGGAGGGAAGAGGGGTCCTGACAATATGTACCCAGAACCACCCGAGAAAATGTTTTTGCCCCATCAGCGTTGGGATTTCTACCCAGAATTCAAATGGGCGGCGGAGACTGCAGGAACTGTGGGATAGCTACCCATAATGCAACGCTCCGGAAGTCAACAGTTGTCTCGGTACTGTGGACGCACTCCACTGACTAAATGCACTTAGAGCATTTGTGTGGGGGGGGGAGACACACAATCGACTGTATAAAAACGCTTTCTACAAAACCAAATTCTATAAATTCGACCTAATTTCATAGCATAGACATGGCCTAAAAGACTGGCTTGTAAAAAATATATACACCCATATGTTAAGATGACACATCAGGGCTTCATTTTCTAAGTATTGTATAATGTTTTAACAGCATCTCTCTCATTGACATTAATGAGAGTCATTTGGCTAAAACCCTGAGCAATACATTGAAATTTTAGGCCTTTGGGTAAAGCTTTTAGCAGCTTCATAACTTGATTATACACAAGTTACATAAATATAAGTACAAGACCTCTATAACAAATGCAGACCTTTGTGCCATGATTAAGCTATTAGAGTTGCAGGTCAGATTTTCTGACAACCAGAGCAAGACAATTTCTGAGGGAATGTGGGAGAACACTCAGCTTCCTTTCCTCCATTTAACCTCCCTTTTTAAATGATGAATAGTTTGTTTTCAAAAGCCTCTCTTTGTACATCCTATTTCACCTACTAGCCTCCCATGTAGAGGTAGAATATTTAACCTGCTGCACTAAATCAGCATCCAGTGAAGCACCACTAGCCCCTGTCAGTGATCCTGGAGCTACTACTCCAGGTAGAGGTTTCACACATTAAAACAAACTCTTAGATGACAGCAGGAGCAGAATGAGTTAACGGATGCTTTAAACAAAACCTCATGCACCATTAGATGGTCAAAAATATCTGATTTTTTTTTTATTATTATTACAGTTTCAGTTAGTCACCCAAGAGCCAGAGACTCCATCTTAGAGCAGGATGTTTGATAAAAATCATGATGTCTGACAAGCATAATAGGACTGCTAGCAGGATCATTAAAACCCATCATGTACAGAAAAAGTAGCTGGGCCAGTGAAATGAGTAACAATTACAGAGGAAATCAAAGCCCATTGTACATAAAGGAGTTACTTTTTTTACTCAGCTTCTATAGCAGTCTAAAGATTGATTATCATCGAAAATAAGATGATGATGAAATTCTCCTTTGCCGACGCCCAAAATATCTTGTTCTGTGGGGCTATACCATATAGGTCTCTGCTCCTATTGTGTCTTCGGTGATGAGGGGCACACACCAGGAAGAATCACTGCCCTCTTCTCATACGAAAGATTTTTAAGGGAGCAAGAAGCCCTATAGCGTTAGCTGCCCTATATTTAAGTATAAAGGGGAAAGGCTGCAGCCACCAGCTAGAATTCCTTAAAACAGTTCACAAACAATCTGCATGGAAAGTCCCCTTTTCTGAGAATAAATGCACCACACATCTGAAGAGCATACATGTAATTGTGGCTCATGTGTCAGTGGGGAGGTATTGGAGTTGGATTTCATTATAACTGCAGTGTACTTTGTTTCATTTTAAAAATATACAGGGAGCGATTATGCCTGGCAATTATGGTGGGGAGAGAATTAGGATGCAGCATCCCTCTGCAGAGCCTGCATAAGTGCCCGGCAAAATTGTAGCTACTTCATTCTAGAGAACACAGGGACTGCTCCCTTGCTACTTCCCCAAGGTCACATGGCACCCCAAAAAGGGAAGGAAGGACGCTTTGCCCCCAGTAAACATTAACCAGAAGAGCTGGCTAGGTGCACAAGGTTAGGTAATAAGCTGACTTGTAGAGAGGGGCCCATCAAGTCACATCAGTAGTGTATGCTCCCACTCCTGGCCTGATTTTCATAACATCAAAAGCGATTTTGGAAAGAAAAGTGTCCAGCTTTAATTATAAAAGATACAAGACGCATTAAATAAACCCACATTGGTTATTATGGATTAATAACTTTATGCACTTCTCTAGTACCTTCCATCCACGTACCTCAGCGTACTTTACAAAGCTTTGTGAAGTTATCGTTCTCTATTATTTATACGGTGTCCAGAAATGTGCTAAGCACCATACCATACCAACAGGCAAGTACCATACCAACAGGCAAGAAGATAGGTTCCTACCCCATGGTCTAGATAGATATCAAGCAGGTGGAAGGACAGACAACAAGATTGAGGAAAAATACAGAACTAAGCCATTTCCCGTTGTTTGTTTTTTCATTAACCGTTGCCTACTTATCCTATTATTTTTTCTTGACAACTACAGCCATGTAGAACTTACTGGTTTTACTACATAGGATTTAATGCAAACCTCTTCAATTCTAATTGTGACAGTGACCCCGTGAATGGCTTAATTTTTCTGCCTTGAGGCTCAGTCTTGCCAAAATTCCAGGTATAGATCATTAAAATCAAAGGGAGTGTTTTGGTTTAGGTTGTTGTTTTTTAAAAAACTCAATATGTAATGTGGGTTAATGACAGAATGTAGCTTTTTGTATTCAATTGGCAAATATACTATGGACAACTGGGAAAAGCAGTTTGTTAGCTTCTGCCTTTAACCATTTGAAAAAGTCCCTAAAAGCAAACCAGCTATTTTTACAATTGAACTGTTAGGTTAAAAACTCCAGGTACTTACCAGACTATTAACAATATACTAAAGATCACATGCATTTAGAGTCACATAACCAGTAGTTCCTTATTAGACAGATTCTATCTACTACAGCACCATTGAAATACTTCAGGAGAACAGGCAATACGAGAAGAATTTATCTCAGACTTCATAATCCCTGCAGCACAGTTGACTAAATGCTGTGCAAATTGAGTTCTCTGCAGCTGGTCATACAAGCAAAGTTCATATAAACGTCTAGCAATTGCATTTTTTCTAGTGACAGCAGTTTCCATACACCTGAGCCAAATACCATAGAAGGCAATGGGATTCTCTCTCTTTACTTCAGTGGCCTTTGGATCAGCCGCTAGATGAGGTTTTGGGTTTTGGTTTTGGTTTTTTTACAGGGTTACTTGTACTGACAAAGGCTTCAAATACTAGAGCTTATCCAAGGGGAAATTACTTCATCCTCCCTGAATCCAAGTCAACGGGCAAACTGTAAAACTGTGCCAGTATCTTCTGGTTATTTTGGGATTTGTTTGTTTTTAATTCATTAATAATAGATAATACAAACTCTTAAACAACAGGAAAGCACGCTTGCCAGATTTACTCATGATCTATTTTTTGGCTTATTTGAAAGGCAGATGATCAGGATTGATCAGCAGCTATCAGCTTCGCAACAGGGAGGCATTGTGAAAGGATGGATTCAGTCACAGCAATGAATGCTGGTTACATCTCTCGATAAGACTGAATACATTAGGTAGATCAATGTGTACAAAATAATCATAGAATCATAATCTTTGGCGGAGACTGTCACATGACACAAGAGGCAATCTGGTGCCTAATTCCCAATGGCTTTCAATGGCAGTAAGGTGTCCGAACCCCGTCCCCACTCCTTTTCTCATTTTTGCTCTCTGCAAAGGAAAGCAAAACGCTGTGCAAGGCGAAAGACCTGACTGTGCAGAATCCAGGAGGTGAAAGGAGAAATCAAGATAAAATGAAATGATGAGGTAATTAGATTAAGGAGGGTACTTACTAAAAGAGCATACCCCTTCTTAATTAACTCCCTGAATCCTGGCCTATGGGCACACTGTAATATAACCACTTTTATCGTTGCAGTGTCAAGAGAAAGGATAATATTATTTATAATCCTGAGCTCCTATGTCCTCATTGTTTTGGCTTAAAAAAGAAACAGCATTACACATGAGCATCAAATGTTTGGTCTAAGAAAAAAATTGAACTAGCATAGAAATACCAGCCAAAAGAGAGACATCCAATTAACAGATTTTATGGTCAACAGTTTACTTCTGAAAAGTGTGATTTCACATGTTAAGAGCTTCTGTTTCAAAATGTAAAGAGAGTATATAAACAAAAATATAGTTCAATTAAAGTCTATAATATTTGGATGACTTTCTGAGGTTGCTTTATAGCTGTCTAATGATACCCCCACAGCAATCAATAGATTGCTTTCAGAAATATACTAAAGATGTAGTCACAAATTGATTAGGTGATTAGAGGGATTGGTTTACTGCATCAGCTAAGATTCAGTGAACTAGATATATATGTTCTGTTAAGTGACAACTAAGGAACAAGAGGACTGGATAAAAGTATTTGTATATATGGAGGATTTAAATACTATAAGCCCAATTCTGCTCCTCTTACCCATGTTGCAAAATTCATTATTCTGAGTAGTGAAATTATTTTCAGCAAGATTACTGAGCATGAGTAAAGGTGGCAGAATTAGGCCCTCAGAATATTTTTCAGGATCAAGGGGTGGGGGAAGTCTAGCATGCTGTGGTGGTAGCCATAGTGATGGTGACGTTGCTACTCCTATCTTTCGATCATGCTGAAAGTTTGCTACTATGCTGCACTACCTAATATTCCCCAGACAGAGCCAAATGGGATGGCAACTTTGGTGTGACATACCATGCTACAATCCAGTCGAGTAAGCAACTGTGTCACCCCTGCCCTGCAACCTTGGGTGCCCTACAATGCTTTGCTGAAATAGCTCCTACCTGGGCAGCTCACAGATAGCCTTGCAGAATACAAGCCACATCCTAGTGTGTCTGTGTAACTGCAGCCTGCAGCCACACTTGGGTTACACCCTGGCTCTCCCCAGCTTTGCAATATTATAGAAAATTAAAACTGTTATTCTAATATTGTATTGTTTGTTAGGCAGCTGAAATACAATAAGCAACTCTGTGAAAGGGGTCTATGGAAAAGCCCTGTCATGTTTCTGACTGAAGTCACAAAATAATGGATTAAGTATTTATCAGTAAGGTTAAAAACAATCACAAATTATTTTTGTGGGATTAATTATGCAAGACAATACTTCAATATTCTTCAATAATCATAGAAGGGGTATTGAGTTTTAAAAGAAGAAGTGGTGCAGATGATCTCTTGGAGATCTTTTATGGATCTTGCACTTCTGACATGAAGATGTGCATTGGAGTCCCACCTCAGTGGCAGCTTGGGGAGTAGCCCCACACAGAAAGCTCTTCAAAGATAGTCATTGTGGAAGGAACTCTGTGAATTTCTATGGGAGATTGGGGCGGGGGCAGGGGGAGAACTAGGCATGTGTGCCCTCCACATTAAAACTTAATAAGGACTCGAGAGACAAGGTGATTGGAGAGAAGATACAGCACTTCTATTAAGGGCATGAACGCTGAGCTCAGTTTGTCTGCTCAGGCTTCTGGAAATATCTAGATCACATTAGGCACATGCAGAGGCTTAACATAAATCATTTTAACCTCTAAGCATGATTGATGAACCTGTTGAACAGAGAGGAATCAAAGGATAATGTAAACTGAGTTTGTCTGAACTAAAAGGGGTTTTCAAGGTACTTGGTGAGGTTACAGAACAGTTAGACTAGAACATTATGAAGTGTGCAGATATGGAACACCAGAAACCTAGTGTGACAGAATGTAGCCCTGTGTTCACACCCTGCACACAACTGTAATAATGTTTATAAAAGGTATGCCTCATGAGATATTATTTTACAAACTCATAATTTGCTGATCAGTAATATCATGGCAACATGTATGTAGCAGTGTTATATGTGAAGGTATGAACATAAGCTGAGATCAAGACTAAAAGTATGTTTTCCAGAGAAGTCTGGGGAGTGGTCAAACCAGTTCCTCAGAGACAAAAGACAAACTGACACCTTAGCCAGATGTAAACGAAGCTGATGGACGATTACCTGCTAAGTAGCCATTCTTTGACAGGAAAGGAGGCGGGGCAAAAAAATCTACATTTTAATGAAGAAACAGCACAGAGTTCCCTTTTATACAGGTTTCAGAGTAACAGCCGTGTTAGTCTGTATTCGCAAAAAGAAATGGAGTACTTGTGGCACCTTAGAGACTAACCAATTTATTTGAGCATGAGCTTTCATGAGCTACAGCTCACTTCATCAGATGCATACTGTGGAAACTGCAGTTTATAAAGTCTGCTGCAGTTTCCACAGTATGCATCTGATGAAGTGAGCTGTAGCTCACGAAAGCTCATGCTCAAATAAATTGGTTAGTCTCTAAGGTGCCACAAGTACTCCATTTCCCTTTTATACAGACTGCCTGTCATCTTGCTCCCAGCTGGAAATGGTTCTCAATGGCAGAGTGGGGACAGAACTGTAAAAAGAAGGGCAGACACCCCAAGACACCCCCCATCTCTGTCCTGACCCATTGCATTCACTACACCTGAAGTTACAAAGGAAGCATTCGCTAGACTCTGGCAGAAGGGGTCCTGATCTAAGTAGTTTGGTAGGTAAGACTGCTGAAATCATGTGATGAGAGAACTTTGAATTTAATATAGCTTGTTAAGTTAGGCACCAGTGGTATTTTATCTTTGTCTCGTAATCATTGCTGACTTTTATGGTTCATGACTTGTATTCACTTCAAATCTCTCTCTGTGTAGTTAATAAACTTGTTTTACTGTTTTAACTAATCCAGTGTGTTTAAATTTTAAGAGGCTGAATAACTTTTTGAAATAATCTGACATATTATTTTTAAAAGAAATAACAGACAATATAATTTGTATTGGCCTGGAGAGGGCTGGGCAGTTCAAGACATACATTTCTGGGGAGAAAAATAAGACTGGAGGTGTGTTGGGGTCACTCTGCAGTCCAAGCTGCCTAAAACTTACAAATGCATCATTTTGGGCTATGTAAATTTAATTGCAGATTCCCTGACATGCATGTCTAATCCTGCATTATGAGTTCCCTGCATAAACCAATACATATGCAGGCACAGAAATCAAAATCTCTTTCCTGATGTATGGAAGGCCGAAGAACATATGTACCATCTTAATCAGAAAGAGGTACTGGGGAATTGAGTACACGTGTACAAACCAACTTTTACAAGTTATTCTGTGTCTGCTACACTAGGTCTCATCATGCCGCTCAGTGGCCTGTATCTACACCTGAGGGCCATGCTGCTTCTACTCAAGGGCAAGCTGCTGCCTGTAACTGCACCTCAAGGAGACTCCCCAGTGGTGAAAGGGAGCTCAATTACAGTCCACAAGAGACTCAAGATAGAAAGCAAAAGATCAAGCTTTGGGTTTGGGATTATAGCCTCCTACCCCCGTTAAAGCAGTATTTCAAAGGAGATCATACCAATTCACCCAGGCATTAAACCCTGAATTTTTATCCACATTCCAGTTCTCCTCTGTATTGTGCCAAGACTAAATTAAATTCAAATTCACCACCCCCTCTCCCTCCAGCCCACATGTAATAGTTCTAAAGGGAAAATCAGCAGCCAAGCACTGCAGCATCTTAAGTTATCAGGAAAGGGAAAATTGGAAAGAGCATAAACAGATATCCATGGGGGACAACAGGTGAAACTATTTGCAATTTCTTATTTGTTGACTTCCCCAAGAGACCTGGAGCACCTCTATTTGCTGGCACTTACTATTCACTAGAACAATCTGCAATAGAGGTTAGAAAACAGGTGCTGTTGGATTGGTGGTATAGTTTGGGTTATTTTGCAAATCTCTTCAATAAATGGATGGTAGAAGAAAATATGTTAACTGCTTTGATACTTATACTGTAAGTATGTTTATCCCTGAAATTAAAAAGCTACATGTTAATCCATTACTAATAAAGCAAGCTTTCATAAATTTAAACTAACGTAACTCTCACTATTGGGTGGCAGTTTATTTCTTACCACCTCTTCATGTGAAAACAGATTGATACGGAGCCTTATTGGCACATCTAGAAAATAATATTTTTATTTTTCACAAAATTTTTGATGCTTTTGGTATCTAAAGAGAATTCTTTCCCCACTCTAAGGACAGCAACAGTTAATGAACATACATAGTAGTGTTGTAGCTCCACTATCTATTTTTCCTGTGCAGGAAATATACATCTCAAAATAAGCAGCAGTGTGCTGAATTAAAGCCTTTCAAAATGTCTTTTGTGGAACAACTTAATACGATCAGCTAGCAAAGCCAAGATTCTGACACTCTCTAAATTGATTCACCAGCAGTGATCACATGGAAGGGAAATTTTCTGGACTGCAACCTAATAGCAGAAAAGCATTAATTTATTATTTCATGTCTGACATATTGAGATAATATTTATATTTAAAACAAAGATACCTACCCAACATAATAATTCATACAATTAAATTAAATTTCAAGAGCATTAGAATCAGTTCCACACAAATTCAGCTGGCCAGCATGCTACCTATCATTTTGTCATCTACGACGTATACACTCAGCCTCAGGTATCTTTTGCAGCATGCCTGGAAAGTCACCACATTCAAGCAGTTTTGGATTAAAAGGGAAGAGGAGGGGGAAGCAAGCTCCAGATTCTCTGAGTCCTCGTAGATAATGCTATCTCCTCTTATGAAGAGGGGGTCCCCACTCAAGCAGCCCCTGCTGACCACAGCTATGGCAGAATGGCACAGGAACAGATGCATTGCCTCGTTAGGTTTTAAAAAATTTGCTTAGATTATACATTCTACACACAGTGACTGATTTTTTTACATGAATCATTTGAACAAAGCAACAAAATTCTGTGTAGTCTCTTTATATCAGTATCTCCTCCATGTAAGCTAGAAAATATAAATGCCAAACTAACAGAAACCGCAGAGAGCACTGTAATAAGAGAAAATGGCTACTGAATTTAAAAGCTATGGAGAGTATAGTGGTGTTCAGGGTAAACTCTTTGTCAGCCGACCAGGATGAGGACAATCTAGAGTTGTGGCCAGAGCAGGCAGCAGGCCTAGTGGCCAGGGTCAGAGCCATAGTTAGTCAGGAGTCAAAGCCAAGACAGAAACTGGGTACCAGAACCGAGGGTTGAGCTGGAGGTCAGGAACTGGAGCAATCTGGAGCAGGCAAGGAAGGGTTCCAGGTATGGACAGGGCAGAGATAAGGCAGGGTGCCAGGCAGCAGGAACACGGTAACACAGAAGCAGGCACAGTGGTGGGCATGAGCGTTGAGAAGCTAGAAAGCAGCTGCTGGCTTAAGAGCCAGCCTGCAGGCCTCTGCAGCTGATCAGTTTGTGTGGCTAATCAGGCAGCCTGCTGCAGGCCAGCTGTTCGGATGAGGCTGTCTGGAGACTTGCTCTGCTGCAGGCCCTGATTCCTGACAGCCTCTAGTGTTTTCTGTGGAGCTTTCTTAGGTAGTTCTTTGATTTCTATTATCTTGGTATGTATGTGTCAAACACACCAGACTCTAGGAGAAATACTGTACTTTCTCTTTGTTGCCTTGTGTACAGGGGAGCGAGAATTTGGTTTGTTGCTCTCCTTCTTGTGTTACTAGAGCTGAGCAAACGATTGATTTTTCTGATTGCTGGTGTTCTATTTCCGGAGCCAGCAGAGAAGAAGAGATATGAGGAGGGAGCTGGTGGACACAGAACTGTCTGCTGTGCTCATTTTATTGTTCTGGCGGCAAAACTGAAAACAACCCAAAACTGAAGCTTTTCACTGGGGCAGGGGAGGCACAGCTCCCCCTCCTGAATGTTTAAAGGGACAGGACATCACAGCTGGCAATTTCAAAACACATAAGAAAATACATAGTTTCAGGTCAAACTGAAAAGTACATTAAATAAAAATTGATGAATCAAAAAATAAAAATTGAGTCAAAATGAATTAACATTTTGACATTACCAAGGTGAAAAAAAGTCAAGTCAAAATGTCTCAATAAAGTTGAAATGAAATATTTCAATTTTCAGGCATTTTGACAAAAACAAACAAACGATTCACAAAATGGGGGGCGGGGGCATTCCCAATATGAATGGCAATGAACAGTCATTTGGCCAGGGGAAGAAACCGAGAATAACTCTGCAACCAGGTGGTTTAGAGCACTCACCTAGGGTGTGGGAGACTCAAGTTCAAGTCCTTGCTCCGATCACAATTTATTTGTAAAAAGTAGAGCAGAGTTAGGAGGAGCCCAGTGGCTAAGACACTCTCCTACAGGGGAAACCCAAGTTCAAATTCCGGTCAGGCAGAGAGTGGAATTGAACCTACATCTCCTGGGTAAGTGCCCTAAACAGTTGGTTAAAGCATATAGCAGGCGTAGCCAAACTGCGGCTCCCAAGCTCTTTTATATTTAAAGTGAGGCTCGTGGAGCACCTCACACCCCTCCCCCCATTCTAAGCCTACCAGACTGGGAGGGGGGAAGTTTGGGGCTTCCGCTCTGCAACAGGGTGGTGGGGCTTCTGCCCCGTGGGGGGCACCTACCAGGCCTTGGGGCTTCAACAGGAGCGGGGTTTCAGCCCCTAACCCCAGCAGGCTCCTCCTGTGGGGCTGAAGCCCTGAGCCCTGGTAGGCGTGCCCCAGGGGGCTAAAGCCCTAAGACCCCCCTCCCGATAGGGCAGAAGTCCTGAAGCCCTGGCAGGCGCACCCCACAAGGCTGAAGCTCCGAGAACCCCTCTTCCCGCAGGGCAGAAGCTCCAAGACCCGCCCCCCCCCACCACAGGGCAGAAGACCCGAGCCTCGGCAGGTGTTCCCCACAGTACAGAAGCTCCAACTCCGCTCGCTTCCCTGCAGAGTAGAAGCCCTGAGCCCCACTACTACGCCAAAGGGCAATAGCCCCGGCAGGCATGTATGGCTCTCAAACTTCTGAAGATTATCATATGCAGCTTGGAGGGTGAGTAAGGCTGGCCACCACTGGCATATAGGGAAAGAAACACTACTACCTCCTGATATGCTTGCTTTTGTCAAAATGCCTGAAAGTGGAAGCAACATTTTTCAAGTTGAAGGAAACCATTTAGTCTTGGCATTAATGGAATACTTCAACTTTTTCAACAAACTCAACACAAATGTATAAATAGTTTCAGGTTGACTCAGACCTGCATTTTTCTGTGAATAAACTATTTGTCTGAAAAATGTAGCCCAATTCTAGTTGTCATTCATGGTAGCCATTCTTGGGGGGAAAGGCTTTCTCAAGGAGTTTCTTACACGGCTTACACTCAGTCTGATTTCTTCTAGCAAACAGTTCCACAACTTGTCTGGTCACTGAGAAGTCTCTACTCCTCTGTTTCATAGTTAAAACCAGTAGCTTCATGGTCTCTGGGAACACAGCAGTCTTCAGAGAGTCACGGAGGAAGAAATGGCTTCTGAGATATCATGATCTCAGACCACTGAGCATTTTGTGAATTAAGACCAGAAATATGTATTCCTCTTCGGCCTATCACCAGTCATGTTCAGGCTCAGGCCAGAAAATACATCTCAGCAGTTAAGCCAGTCCCTGTGAGTCTCCACTCACTTTTGTCTATTTATTTCAAAAAGGGTTATTTTGTATTATTCCTTTTCTCTAGCATTTTGTTCTGGTTTGCAATGGGTTTTCAATTTCTTTTTGAATAGTGTGCGTGGGGAGGGGTATTAGTGCCTGCAACCCTCATGATCTGAGAAATATTTTGTTTCATACTGAACATCATCATCAAGCTGGGTATTAACTATGCATTGTTGCTTTTGACCCTTGGAACTCAAATTATAGGTGAGTCAATTACCGTTAGACAAGGTATCAAGCACAAACTGAAATCAAATCAAATCAGATAACCTTCTGCATCTTAATTACTAGCTACATTTTCTATTGCTTATGAGAAACTAAATACTCATTAATTCTGAGCAATTAAGAATATTTCATTGAAAGTTTGTGATGCTGGAGCTTGGAATTAAACACATGGAAGGTGCATGAATTAACAGTTTAATGTTTTCTATAGGGAACCCTTCATGATATGCTCGAAGCACCATGGTAAGAAAATATTTACTGCAGAGATATGCAAATCAGAATGTGGAAGTCTGAAGTACTAAACAATATGAATGTTTAATTCTAAACCCTTTGATGACCTGACTCTATTTCCTATGGCGCATGTATTACATGCAGTGGTGTGTCCAACTCAAGGTACAGGATACTCAAACACATACAGAGCGCATCCAGTAATGTTAATGTGGTGTTGTGCACATTTCTTGAGAGGAAAATCTGTATTTTGTATTGCCTAACATACCAGGACGCAGTGGTACATTGTCAAGTAAACAAAAGCAACAAAACATAAGCTATTCATGAAGCCTCTTGATCATACGGTGATATATTTTGTTTAAGGAGCAAGAGTCCCTAACGCTTGCATGTATAAGCTTGGACTCTTCACCACCGTATTCTATTCCAATTATAAAGCATATACTTTGAGGGCCGTCACTTATTAAGAATTAACCCAACTCAATCATATTTCATGAAAAATCCTCTCCCGCTTCAGGCATTCACTAAAGTTCAGCCCAACCTTAAACATACACATGCCATGAAGGCTTTCCCATGAGAGTACTAGTAGTGATGACTCAGGATCACAGACTGGCCTGATTGAGACACGACCCTAAGGCAATATAAAGACAGAAAAGAAAACTAGGAAAATCAATTTAGGTTCATCTCAAACTCTAAGACTCATCAACCCCTTCTCCATAAACAAATACAATATTCTCTTGAACTCATTTACATTATTTCCTTCAACTACACTAACTCCTTGCTTAACGTTGTAGTTATGTTCTTGAAAAATGCGACTTTAAGTGAAACGATGTTAAGCAAATCCAATTTCCCCATAAGAATTCATGTAAATTGGGGGGGTTAGGTTCCAGGGAAATTTTTTTGCCAGACAAAAGACATTATATACATATACAGTATACGTTTTAAACAAGTTCTAATCAGAGGATTGTCTGGGGACCTGCTCATGAGCTCCCTGAGCTTCTCCTAAAGCAACCGTGTTGATATCAGGTGGGATATTTCCCAGGGAATGCCTTGGTGCTAAATGAGGAACTAGCACTCGGCTGAGCCCTTAAGGGTTAACACGTTGTTGGTAGTGTAGCCTCACACTCTACAAGACAGCACCAAGGGAGGGAGGAGACACAATAGACGCACGGCAGCGCCTGCGAACTCTTCCCTGTGGAAACCGAATGTGATGATGAACCCACGCTATCCTGCTGGAGCACACCACTCCCTCCTCCAGATGGCGCATGCATGGCTGCACAGGCACCAACTTTCCAAAGTGCTGGGGGGTGCTCAGCCCCCAGCTCTGCCCCAGGCCTGCCCCCACTCCACCCCCTCCCCGCGAGCGCACCATGTCCTCACTCCTCCCCCTTTCCCCCAGCCTCCTGAACACCTCAAAACAGCGGGCGGGAGAGGGGCGTTGCTGATCCACGGGGCCTGCCAGCAGATGGGAGGTGCTGTGGGGGTGAAGCGGAGCTGATGGGGGGCTGCTGGCCCACTCTGGTTCCAAGCCCCCACCCGCTAGCAGGCAGCGGCCAAACAACATTATAAGCAAATACTGCACAACTTTAAATGAGTATATTCTCTAATAGATCCGCGACGTAACAATGAACCAGCGTTATCGGGGATGACATTAAGTGAGGAGTTACTGTACTTTATTTTCCCTCTCATTCCATGTGTTCGTCACTCAACTTTGCCAAAATTTGCACTAGAACTTTGCACTGAGGGGTGTGTTTGCCTGTGTATAGTACTGGAACAGATTACTAGGAAGTTGAGAAACTGGTGGAAAAATTTGAACCAGATGGTTGTGATAATTAAAAAATAAACTTTAGCACCATAATTAGACTCTCTCTTCGGAAACTACTAAAAACCCATATGAGACATCCTGAAAACCTTATAAAACTGAGGGAGCGTCTACATTACCGCTGCAGCGCTGCTACTGTGCTGCTGTAGCCCCGTAGTGAAGACACTTCCTCTATTGACAGAAGGGGTTTCTCTGTCCATGTAAGTAATCCACCTCCCCAAGCAGCAGTAGCTAAGTCGACAGAAGAATTCTTCTGTCAACCTAGCCATGTCTACACTGGGGGTTAGATTGGCTTAACTACAATGCTCAAGATGTGAATTTTTCACAACCCAGAGTGATGTACTTAGGTTGATTTACATTTTAAATGATGGCAGGGCTCAGATATTTGGGCAACATAGATCAGAATATAGTTTACGTACTAATACTTCCAGTTCTTCCTGGTTATTCCCAAACAGGTTATCAAACAGTTAGTTGATGATATATGATGACTTTCAGTCATTAACTGATTTAGATGAGCTTTGAACAGGTAGGAAGACATCCTCGCCTATTACAAACTCCCAAAATCATTCAGGTCCCTGGATCAGCTCATTTTAAAATCTGGATAAATGGGATGAATTTTACATGTGAATTTTGAAAATATTTTTGCCTGATTCTAGAGCTCCTCTATGTATAGGATTCCCAATGACTTCAGTGGGATTTCTGCATGAGGAGCAGTTATGAGATCAGGCCTTGGGATAGGGTTTGTCCATCACCTGCTAAAGAAGGGGGGGGAAATAACCTGTTACTGACACACCTGCAAGGTGATTGACTGACTGCCTTCTGGCCAGAGGCAGCAAAACTAGGTGATGATGCATTAGACACCTGCACCTTATAAGTAGGTTGAGGAAGCTCAGTAAGAGGAGAGACTGCAGAAAAAGCAAGACTCTCCTACTGGGAAAAGAACCACAGGGCGTAATGCGGGACGAGAAGAGGAAGACCTCTGAAATGGAGATCTCACTGATCATTTTAGGCCCTAAGGAAAGCTACCAGAGTCCCCAGGGAGGGGAGGCACTGCAGGGAATACCTGCTAGGAGGAAGCATAACCTGAGAAGCTCTGAAGGGGTCAAGAAGCAGAGAAATTCAGTGGAGCCGGGAAAGGGGCAAAAGAATTAATAGTTTATGTTTATTGGGACTTATAGTTGGACCTTTTGTTACCCTGGAAGGGGGCTGAGCTTAAGAGGTGTGATCTGGCCAGATGGCCAGGCCATTGCAGTGCTGAGGAAGTGGGCAGCAGGGGGCGCCAGAGGTGAGGATCCCTGGCAAAAGCCCTCACCAGGGATAAAAAGGGCGATGGCACTAAGAACAAAACCTATTACATGGCCCAAGGAAGCTTTTCTTTTGCCAAATAAAGTTTTTCAGTGTTTATATTTGTTCCTCCCCCTTCCCCAGTGTTTCAGGGGGGGAAAAAACACAAAAAAACACTGGGATTTAGCCAGAGGATAGTTCCCTTTCTCAGCAGTGAGTAAACAAGAGCGTGGGTGTTCACTATGTAGGGCACAAGGGGGAAGTAAAGCTTGCCAATATGTGACCCATTACAGCAGTAAATCTGATGGCAGGAATGAGCTGTGCTACTCTGGGAGTTCTTATTTTATTACACAATATTTTATATGCAGAATTTGAGAAGAAATGATCAACAGGAGCCTAACTGAGACCAACTGCCAAAGGGTGAACTGAAAATATATATGTATCCCAGACATAGCAGTAAGGAATAAGTAGATTTCTTTTGAACTTCCATTGTCCAAACAAAAGATTTTTATGACACTACCTTGGGACCGGGGAAAACAATTGGGAGGGGTTTAAGGGCTACCTGTTAGTCACATGACCCACAGGGAATTTAAGGGAAGGATATGTCCTCTTTCTGGGGGAACTGAGAGGCCAAGGAAATACCTCTGGGTAATCACTGTGTTTTGTGTTACTCACTAGTTTTGTGTTTAACCAAGAAATTGGGCCATGAGACACGCGCCTGAAACTTGGGTGTGTCTCTGGTTCTTTCCTGGGATGGTGAGAGCGCCCATATTCATTATTTTGAACATCCATTTTTTCATAATCATTTGGGAGAATTCACAAATTTAATCAAGAGCAACAACAAGAACTATTTTTTTTTTGCCACTAGAGACAACTTTTCACTATGCGTACTCTGTTCGACATGTGGAACAATGTAAAAGCTGCACCAGGAGAGAAGCCACTGCAAGTATTCATCTAGATCAAAGTACAATAGCAAACTCCTCCTACAGTACAATTACTTCAGAGATGATGGACCTGCCACATATTGAAGGGAAAAGTAGTTTAGGTGCAATTTTTCGTTTGTTTGGCTTCACTTTTGTTTCATTTGGTGGCAAGAAGGGATTATTTTTCTTTCCTTCACGTGTAAATAAACATTCACATATTCAAAGAGATTGGATAAGTAACACTATGCAGCCAAAGGCTGCCTTAATTTACAACCCTTGTGATCCTGTTTTAGACAACGAGGTGGCAGGGATATGCACTGGGGATGAATTTAACTGTAACAGTGCCTTACCTGGTCCACTGTCAGGTGCTGCCACTGCCTCAGTTTCCCCATTCTTGGGTTGTTTTGCTTTAGCCCCTGAGCAAAACCAAGATTCCTCTCCTTCCAGAGCAATAAGAGTTCAATGCATGAATGTGCGTGCACATATGCCAAATCCTCCAGCTCTTTGTTCCTCTTCAGGGTATCATTCAACAGTGCAGCAGTCCACAAGACAGCACTGGTCAGTTCACAAACAAGAGTCTAAAGTCTAAACAAAATATTTTCCTCCCCATCTTTCTAGGCTACAGTCCTCAGACAGTTTGCCCATCTCTAACCCCTTCAGAGGACAACAGCAAGGTTTTTTTCTCCCTTTGTCAGAGAAGTGGGAGGAAAGCTCTTCTTTAGGCAGCTGTGTGTGTGTGTGTACCTTCTTCTAGCCACCACTGCCCTAACTCCTTCTAGAGATAGCCAGAAGTCTTGCTCCTTCCCTGTTCTCTTCTTTCCTCACTGGAGAGATTAACCCACAGCCCTTCTTCCTCCAGATACCTCAGTGGAAAAGCCCACAAACAGCCACTTAATACCCAGATCTCTTATACCCCTATCCCTCTTTCAGCATGTATAGCTACAAAGGCTACCGGTCACAGGGTTCCTCTAGACTACATTCCCCAGAATGCTTTTGGTTCTGGACTAAGCCTAGGTCTGCTCTGATAAGGCTACTGCAGAGTGTGCCTTTAATACACAAAAGTATATTGTTGTCTATGGGTCACATTCCACATTCAACCTCCAGTAATTTCAAAAAAATCTGAAGATAAAATCTGATCAGACATTTGCATGGATAATAAGGTTTTAAAAATTAAGAGTGAACTTTTTAAAAGTTGTTTTTGCTATTTTTCAGGAAACATCTGCAGCACTTTATAGCAAGATTCATTTTCAGATCCACTACAGCATTTTTCCTGTGAAAACTGCCTTTTGGTTTCACAGAAACTGGAAGAAAATCTTCAAGGGAAGATAGCAAAATTGTTTCATGTTTTTGAAAAATGGTCCCAAAAACGTGATTGCTGGGATAAAGCAATGTTTATCACCATGTTGTGACTTTACCCTCCATATTCTTTATGAAAATATACTAATGATATGAATATGGCATAACTGAGATATATGTTATGCAAGATGGCTCATGTGAGATATCATTGAAAAGGTTATGATTTACTGAATGTGATTATCCAGTTTGTATGCCTGAATCATTTCTGTATCTGAAGTTATGATATTGACTATGTATCTGTATTTCAAATGTGTTACTTTGGGTGTCACCCCCAACTAACCCTTCAGGTACAACAATGGAAAAGCCAGACAGGGCTAATGGCCCATTAGCAAAAACAATGGACTGTGAAAGAGCTTAGTCTTCCTGTGGACACTCTAGACAGCCCACAAGTAATGGCTGCCACAGCCCTGCAGAAACATGGGTTTGAGTGACCTGGTACTGGACCCCACCTTTTGGAATGCCAGTGTTCTTCCACTGGGAGACAAAGGGTTCATGCAATACACAAGAGGTATATAAGGCAGGGGAGACACATCTTGATAGTTCTCATCTGCCTCCCCACCCAAAGAGATGCTGAAAAACACCTGGAAGCAAGAACTAAACTGGGGGAGAAGGGTTGAGCCCAAACTGGAAGGGCATCTAGCTTGTGAGTAATAATATCTGAGATCTCAAGCTGCAGACCAGTGCAGCTGCCTTTCATGACTTTCTGTAATCTGCCTGTAACAATATCTATGGTGAGAAATTACTATTTGTAACCAATTTCTTTAGTGAAACAAGCTTGTTTGTGTGTTGTGTTTTGTTTTATTTGCTTAGTAATCTGCTTTGTTCTGTTTGCTATCTCTTCAACTACTTAAAATTCACCTGTTGTAGTTAATAATATTTGTTTTGTTTATTATTAAACCCAGTTTGCGCAATTCATAATTGGGGGATGGGGTAAAAGGCTGTGCATACCTTCCTCCACATTGAGGGAGTAGGAAGATTTCATAATATACTTTGGGTCTGCACTCCACGGGAGGTGAACACCTGAGTGTCTGTGTCATTCTGCAGTTGGGTGTGGCCCTGCCTATGTGTGTGCTCGAGGAGGCTTAATAGTCTGGCTCAGCAAGACAAGTAAAAAGGGTGCCCAGGCTGGTAGGACAGGTGCGCTCAGTGGTATCTCAACACATCAGGCGGCATCTTAAAGGGGAACAACCCGTCATACGCGTTATTCATTAATTTGATGAAATGCTAGTAGTACTTTATTGTGGGTTAGTCAACAAATTCATATGCAGTGTGAGCCTCATCCAATGTCCTTTCAAGTTAGTGGGAGTCCTTCCTTTGGTTCTCCTGGGCAGTGAATCAGCCCAATTGTTCTTATACCTACTACAACCCTTACTACATGCCCTAGTCAAAATCCCTGCCAAAAAACCCAAAAAAGCTTGTCATGTCTTTGAAAGATCGAGACCCTCCTACTATACATACCCGATATATTATAGATACTTGAATGTTCAGGATAATTTTACTACACCTACATAGAATACTTTGCTTCTATGAGGATATTTTACTACCTGTAATCTTTTGATATTAATCTCATAGTTTGTAGAGCTTCTCTATGCCCTAATAACTTTACACTTTCCCAAAATTAAATATTGCATGAATTGCAAGTTGGTAAAATGGTATTTTTTGGTTCACTGTTCCTGGTCAAATATTCTCGGGATCAAATCTTTTTCTACCTTGACAATAAAAATGTGTGTTTGTGTGTGTATTGACTCATTGCTACACTCAATACAGGTCACAGAGAACAAAAAAACAAAACAAAAGCTTTTTCTGAAATTGACACCCTCTTCCAGCTGACAAAGTTCAAAATATTTTCAATAGCTCACATAGGATAGTTACAGGTCATATAATTCAGGTGTCTAAGCTTTGTCAAGGTTATTCTGAAACAAGTTTAATCAAATCCACCATTGATTAGTTTAAAGCATAAAACATAAATGAGCCCTTAAATCATCCATTATACTATTCTTCTTCAAGATTTTGCTGGAGGTAAAAAGGAAATTTATGCCAAAGGTCTAGCCAAGATTATTTAGTAAACTCTGATTGTTCCAATTACATAAATTGTTGTCAAGTAGTAGCTAAAGTGCTAGAAGCATAATCAGCTATACCTATGCTTCAGTGGATTTTTAAATTCATCAATCAGTACTGAAGCTTTAAATTAAGAGCATCTAGCAAGCACCTATGAGGGAAAATCAATACTTAAAGACTGCAATCTGTTACCCTTTTGAAAGGAGTACATGAAAATTAGAGCTGATGAAGGAAGGGGGTTTTTTTGTTTGGTTTTTTTGCACCAGAGATTTGGTGAACAAGCCCTTCTGGGTTTATTTGTAAAAGCTCCTGAATTTACAGGGATCTAATCCATTAACACTAAAGATGAAGAGAAATATGAAAATCTGCTGCAGGTTGCACCATTGACCTGCTTGGAATGTCAAACAGCTTCAAGCACACAGTAGCAGGCAAACAAACTTCTGGAACCATTGCCGTATAAATTCTTTCTTTTGGTGAGCATTGTGGAATAAAGAAAAGGAGTACTTGTGGCACCTTAGAGACTAACCAATTTATTTGAGCATGAGCTTTCGTGAGCTACAGCTCACTTCATCAGATGCATACCGTGGAAACTGCAGAAGACTGGGTGGATGGTGAGAAAACCTGGATTTGTGCTGGAAATGGCCTAACCTGAAGATTACTTTAGATAAGCTATTACCAGCAGGACAGTGGGGTGGGAGGAGGTATTGTTTCATATTCTCTGTGTATATATAAAGTCTGCTGCAGTTTCCACGGTATGCATCTGATGGAGTGAGCTGTAGCTCACAAAAGCTCATGCTCAAATAAATTGGTTAGTCTCTAAGGTGCCACAAGTACTACTTTTCTTTTTGCGAATACAGACTAACACGGCTGTTACTCTGAAACCTGTCATTGTGGAATAGTGTGTCAAGGTACATCTACCCTGCAAAAAAATACCCACAGCAGCAAGACTCAGAGCTCAGGTCAGCTGAGTGGGGCTAGCAAGGCTCAAGCTACAGAGGTGAATATCGCTGCGTAAACTCTGCTTGGGCTGGAGCCCTGACTCAGCTCTGGCTTTCAAAGCCCAGGTTCCAGCCCAGGTAGGAATGTCTGCATTGCTATTTTTAGCCCCAGAGCATGAGCCTGAGTCAGCTGGGTTTTTTGTTTGTGTTTGTTTTTACAGTGGAGCCTGGAGACCCACAGGGTTGATCAGTGGAAGGATTAAATGGATAGTATATCATTATGGATTGAGTTAAAACTTTTTGTTTCAGAGCAGGCATGGCCAGCACCTTACATTCAGGATAAATGTAAAGAAGCCATTGTAAGCAGGAGGCTGAAACAATAACAGAAGCACCTCAGATCACAGGCACTTGGAAAAAGCTGAGGAAAAGCTGTCATATGGCCCTTGGGGTTTCAATTCAGGGCCTAGGGCTTTGAACAGGGTTGCCAGGCATCCGGTCGAAAAGTCCTCTAAGCCACAAAGAGAAATAGGAAAGTAGAAACCAAATGTAGGACTTGCTTTACAGCTTGATTTTGCCTTTCCTAATGTTGCTTATCTGTGTCTAAAACCAATAGGTCTTTTACCCAGGGGTGAAAGTAAGTTAGAGGATTTACCGGTACACTGGAGTCCTGAGCAGGGGGCATGGCCTCAACAGGAAGAGGCAGGGCCTTAAATCCCCGGCCCTTTAAATCTTGATTTAAAGGGACAGGGCTCCAGCTGCGGTAGTGGCGGCTGGGAGCCCGGGGCCCTTTAAATCACCCCCGAGCTAGCAGCTGCAGTGGCAGCTGGGAGCCCCAGGGCTCGGGGGCGATTTAAAGGGCCCAGGGCTCCAGCTGCCCCTACCGCAGCGGAGCCCCAGGCCCTTTAAATCACTGAGGAGCCCTGGGGGCTCCCAGCTGCCATTGCTGCCTCTGGGCTCTGGCAGAGCTTTAAAGGGCCTGGGGCTCTGCTGTGGTAGCAGCTGCCGGAGCCCCGAGCCCTTTAAATCCCCACCTGAGCCCTGCTGCGCAAGCCCTGGCATAGTGGTGGCCGGACTCCATCGGGGATTCAAAGGACACCGGGGCTCCAGCTGCTGCTACCGCCCCGACCCTTTAAATGTCTGCCGGAGCCCCACCGCCGCTACCCCAGGGCTTCGGCAGCAGGGCTCAGGCGGGGATTTAAAGGGCCCCGGGGCATACCAGCTTACTTTCACCTCTGCTTTTACCTCACAGGGATGTATTTCTAGAGAGTTCTCATGGAGCTGAGAGAGGCCCCTATGCCTTTTATAAACTGTAAGACTCCATTTTCAGGTGGAGGAGGCTGATTGACCAGGAAGGAATTATGAAACCTTTTCCAACCTAAAAGATTTACTCTAGTTTATAAGTTCACTCTAGGTAGAAGTCTGCTCCAGGCCTGAGGGATTTACTCCATGCTGGAACCTCAGCCTAGGTAATTTCTGGATACTGGAGGAATTATTCTCATTCCTCTATGATTTCCTTCTCTCCAAAGTGAAATTTTGGTATTTGTTATGAAGATTCATGAGGTGGCTTTGTAATTCTTCAGTGCATAACAAAGTTTACTTCTACCAGAAAAACAGACAGAAGAAGAATTAAATATAAATTTATAAAACATCTAGATGAACAGGATATGTTAGTAACAAACCAATACCACTGTTATAATGGAAAATCATGACACTAGAATTCTATGAATCTGTTCACAAGCTGGCGAGACCAAAAAACAAAGTAGGAATGGCAAAAGTTTACCACTTGGGTGTCCCAAAGTCCGTATCAGGTCTGGTTTTGTTTAACAGATTTAGTGGCAGGTAGCAAAATTGATGAAGATACTAATTTATTTAGGTTGCAATGGAAGACTGTGGAAATTCAAAAGGGACCTAACAATGAAGAGCAATTAAGCAGTACTATGGCACATGGAACTCAGTGTTGACAAATGCAAGGTAATATACATTCCAAAGAGCAATTTAATCTACTGTTACTTTCTAATTGAACATCTATGTTGCTAGTTTCAAATTTAACATTAGCAACTCAGGAAAAAAGACCTGGTTGTCACTGTGGAAAGTTCAATGAAGACATCTGCTCAGTGTTCACTGGTAGTCAAAAAAGCAGACAAGGTATTAGAATAGATAAGGTATAGTATGCAAAACACTGACAACTGTATAATCCCATTATATGAATCAATGGGACATCATCACCTGTAATATTTGTCCACTTCTGGTCACATTATCTCAAAATGTTCAGAGATCGGCAACCAAAATTATTAGGGGGGCATAAAAGCTTCCTTATGAGAAAAGACTGAAACTGCAGTTTGGAGAGGAGGTGATAAAAGGGACTATTTAAGAAACACAGAAGTAATGAATACCATTTTAGCCTTTATTTTAAATTGAATTGATTGACAGCTCTGTGGTAAATTAAAGTGAGTCCAGCTCCTGTATTGCTACAGTTTTAAGATCAATAGGGTGCAAATCATCCTTATATTTGGAGGCTCTAGGAACACACAAAGAATGAAGACAGTGGCCACACTCACATGTAAAAAAATCTTCTCTGTATTATAAGTTTTACTAAGTAGATGATTAAAGTTACAATCTCAAACAAATATATAAAAGCTAAGAGAATCCAAGCAATGGCCAATTCCATATTCATACTCTCATACCCAATAATATTAGAGAATCTGGTGGATGGTCATTGATAGAGAGGTGGTTCCTGCTGGGGTATTTCCAATGAAGTCATCTGTCATGGTCTTCCCACCCTCTTCATACTAGGGAACCCTTTTATCTTGTGATTCTGACCGGGCCTACCACCATATGCACATGCATGAAGGTTCCAATCTCCTTTTCCTTACCTGTATTTCCACACCCATAAATGTTGGGATGTCCCATTTTTCATAGATTGTTCTCTTAGTTCCCCTTATTTGCACTAACATCTTAACATTAACATAAAAATGTTCCCATAGTAACCTGTGATCAGAGCAGAACTTTCCTGCTGTTACAATCAGGTGTCTTGCAGTCTGTATCAGTACATTCCAATCTAGATGTGTACATTGTGACATATTTTCTGAGAACATCCCCTACTGGCACATCCTTTACAGTAATTTTGTGATCCATATTTTTCTATGTTCTAGAGATTTCCACAAGCTTCATACCACATCTGCACTGGCACCAAAATATTTTCAAAGTGAGTGGTGGCCAAACCACAAGTTCATAGGTTTGTTTTGGTCTAGATAAGTATCCAGAAGTTGCATTGCTTTTCTGAATTATCCAAACCCTTGGCAGGACACAGGAGGGGCTATCACTGCCCCAACTGCCCCGTTAATAGGTTGGACAAATGGCTGGCTTACCCTTTCCCAGATCATCTGCAAAAGGACCTAGGACCTTTTCTCTGGTGGAGAAGGCCTTTTGATCTTCCTATTTTAAGACATAATGGTCTATTACAGAAAAATGCCTTTTTTCAAATTGCATCACTTGTTAGTTTAAGCTCCTGTGAAGTAAAGGGATTCTCTAAAGTGTCAACAGTCTATTGGAAAGCTAAGTGATGTGTACAAGCCAGTGCTGAAAGAGTTGTGGAAGGCAGCTTATCAGATATTTTAAAAATATGTATTTCAATAATTTCAATAAAACATTAACAAAATATCCACTTTTCTAATTCCATAATTTTGTGTCTATATTTGATCATGGGAAAAATTTTAAAAGCATCCCAGTGACTTAAGAGTCTAAGTCCCCTTTTTAAAAGCAAGTTTGGCTCCCAAATGCCTGAAAATTTTACCCCATTATCTTTGCATCATTCTTCAAGAGCTAGGAAAGGGGCGAATTTTCTTTCTGGCTGTACCTTTGCTATCAGTACATGCTCACTGAGTGCTTTGCTAAACTCTTTTTTGTAAATTTCCAGAAAAGTTGTAAGTTCAGCTTTGTGTACAATAAGGAGATCAGATGCTATCATAAGTAGTCCCAACAAGGCAGTTCAAGAGGTTACCTGCTGATAAAAATATTCTAGATGTGATGGATAAGGTAACAATTGATCAAGCTTTGCACATAAATAGTATGGACAGTTTTACTCCTATATCTCTACACATTCTAAAAATGACAGGTTTCAGAGTAACAGCCGTGTTAGTCTGTATTCGCAAAAAGAAAAGGAGTACTTGTGGCACCTTAGAGACTAACCAATTTATTTGAGCATGAGCTTTCGTGAGCTACAGCTCACTTCATCAGATGCATATCGTGGAAACTGCAGCAGACTTTGCTGCAGTTTCCACGATATGCATCTGATGAAGTGAGCTGTAGCTCACGAAAGCTCATGCTCAAATAAATTGGTTAGTCTCTAAAGTGCCACAAGTACTCCTTTTCTTTTTATTCTAAAAATGGTTAGAGAACATTTATCTACCTGCCTGAAGGTTTGTAGAATGAAATGCAAACCAAGTCTTTCCCGCGCTTGGTTTTAAATTCCACCTTCTTTTTTAAATGCTCAGCAATTAAAATATTCTGTTAAATCAAAATTTACATGCCTCAGAGACTTGTTTTCATGAGTCAAACAGCAGGTATTAGCATGCATGTGCATTGATCCATGTGTCACAGAAGATCTTCTATAAATAAGTTCATTGACATCACACTGAGAAATCAGTTTTCTCTACATTCTGTAAAACCGTAAAACTGTTGGATGAAATCTCTAGCTATCAGTAAGCATTTTACTGTCGCCCTCACCATCTTATCTGGAAACTGAATATGCCATTCTTCAATCTAGCCCGAATTTTGAGATTCCACAGAGTAAAGTAATAGGTTGTAGTGTCATAGACTGCTGTGAGGTTGATCACTAGAAACTTCAATGCTAAGCTCCATAGCTCATTATAGAAAGGGTTTGGCTGAAGTGTGGGATACGAGAGAGAAAGATTTAGCAGTTGTTTTTTCTGAAAGCTAGGTTTTTCTTCTTTTCTGGGCCTTTCCATGTATCACAACCAAAACACTGATGCTGTGGTACCCAGCACAAAGTGCAAAATTGCAAACTTTCAATGTTTATGGTGGGAAGACAGACCATCTCACTCTTGCTCTGTGGGTCTAAGCATTATATACACCCAATGTATATTCCTATTTATTGATACTATATAAATACACATACTATAATGTGTATGTAATCCAGTGGATAATACCCCGTGATAAATAAAATGACATTGACTGATTCAAGCAAGTACAAAACAAATTTCTCTATTTTCTTAACTGTCATTTACAAAATTAGGCTTTTCAGGGCTCTTCTTGAAAATGAATGTCCCCAATATGATTTAGTATACTTGCTGTATTTTCCGTCCAACATATAACACACTTTATAGGCATAGATCGCATTTCTCCCTCATATTTGTAGTCTCCATAGACCCATTAAATATATAATTCTTCATCTGTCTGTGCAATGGTCCAATATGTGAGACTAACTAGCATAAAATAAATAAAATATCAATTTGTGAAATGGATGTATCCTATTTAGATCTCTAGTACTTTATTTTTAATCTGCATGTAGAATAGCAGTGATCTTTACTCTTCACTTATTACTAGAAGCCTTAAAATTAACATGGTAATCCTGAAGCTGTACGAGTGTCAGAAGTTAGGATTTTCATGTTGCACAAAGTTGCCTATAATCTTATACAACGTTTTTGAATATTTAATTCCGGTCCCAAAACAATACATGCTTGCTAAGGTAAATGGAAAAAGCCATGCTGCAGCCAAGCAACATAGTTCAGAACTAAAAAGTGCATATTGCCTCATTCTCCCTCATATAGGAAAGACATAGCTGAGGGGCAGCAGCATGGTTTAATATTGCCAACAAAACAGATCAGTGCAAGAAAACTAAAAGTGAAAATTGAGCATAAATGCTGCAGCTTGTCACAGATCAAGAATCACTCTAGTGACAAGAGCACCACCTATAGACGAATACCTTTTTTCTCTCACTGGAATAGCTCTGAGCAAAACAGTTTAATTTCCAATTGTCAAAAATATAAAATATTATGAGCCAGGCCAACAGCTGGTGTAAACTGACGCTTTACATCAGTGCAAGGATTGTAAATGATTTATACCACCGGAGGATCTGACCCCTTTTTAAAATTTTGTATTTTGATGTTTCCAACTTTAGCAAAAATGTGGTGTAGAGGACTATAGCACTTTGGGTGAAGTGGGTAATTACACATTCTTCTTAACATTAGCTACTAAATGTTTTTTGGATTTTTTTTAAATATAACATTATTCAATGATTTATTATGTAGAGACCCGCACAAGTAGGTAGAAAAGCAATTAAAACATTGATCCCTGTAAGAGTCATTTGGCTTTTTGCACTCTTTCCTCTTCTACCATATGCATATGCCCTTGATATATAATAAGGAACAGACTGAGCCCCTTACTCACTTAATAAGCACTTCCTCACCCAAACAGTCTCACAGAGTCAATGAGTCTATTTTGGTGACTAAGTGCTCACTAATATGAACAATAGGTTAAACAATTTACCCTGATGGTAAATTTACACAGAGATAAAAGCCCTTCAGCACAGCCATGGCTGGCTCAGATCAGCTGACTCAGGCCCAGGGGGTTTGGGTTGCACGGCTAAAATTTACTGTGTAAACGTTCAGATTCAGGCTGGAGCCTGAGCTCTAGAATCACAGAACTGGAAAGGACCTTGAGAGGTCATCTAGTCCAGTCCCCTGCACTCAAGGCAGGACTAAGTATTATCTAGACCAGTGGTTCTCAAAGCCAGTCCATCGCTTGTTCAGGGAAAGCCCCTGGTGGGCCAGACTGGTTTTGCGGGAAGCGGTGCGGGCCAAGGGACATGCTGGCCGCCCTTCCCGCAGCCCCCATTGGCCTGGAGCGGCAAACCGCGGCTAGTGGGAGCAGTGATCGGCCAAACCTGCGTACGCGGCAGGTAAACAAACCGGTCCGGCCCACCAGGGGCTTTCCCTGAACAAGCGGCAGACCGGCTTTGAGAACCACTGATCTAGACCATTCCTGACAGGTGTTCGTCCAACCTGCTCTTAAAAATCTCCAATTTTCCACAACCTCCCTAGGCAATTTATTCTAGTGCTTAAACACTCTGACAGTTATGTCCTTACAGGTCCCAGAGCTCAGCCTGCAGCCCAAGCCCAAATGTCTACATAGGAATTTTTCAGCCCCGCAGCCCGAGCTCCTTGACCCCAAATCAGCTGTTCCAGGGCAGTTGTGGGTTTTTTATCCCTGCATAGACATGCCCTGAGTGACTTATTTTAAGGTGCTATAAGACCAATACAAGCTTTGGTCCAATTAACAATATATATTCATATAGTGATATTAAAGTGTAAAGTAACAGCATGCTAAACTGTCATGTTAATGTTTACGGAGCCTCTCTAAGCTCTGTCTTCAAATCAGTTTCCATATGGCACTATTCATTTGACTTTCTAGAAGTAAACAATTTTTACTGGCACAAAGAACCTAATACAAGTATTGGACTACTTAAATAAAGTGAAAATTATTATAGTACATTTTATATTTAAGCCACATAGCATAAACTTTCCCCATCCTCAGCTACATATTTAACATATAGAACCAGAGAAGCCTGCTGAAACCAGACGCTTTGATAATCAAAAATAATCAGAAACTATTGTTTCTTTTATTCCCCTTTCAATTTTAGCCCTCTTTTCAACAAGGTTTCCATACAACTGTTAAATGGCTCCTTAGTGTACCTTATTTACCCAAGATCAAGCCCCTCAGGGTATACGTCTACACTGCAGCTGGGAGTGAGCCTCCCAGCCTGGGTAGACAAAGTCACACTAACAAGGATTGAGCTAGCACACTAAAACTGGCAGTATCAACATTGTGGCTTGGGCTGCATCTCGGGTTCTCAAGTCCACCTGACCGTCTAGGCTTGAGACTGACATATCTTGTCAGTAACATGAACCTAGAGTCAAACAGAGAGGGAAGGCAAAATCTTGTACCTTGCACTTTTGCGAGGGTATGCGATGTCCCACAAACAAATGCTTCCCTATTCCTATTGAGGACTGTTCCTGCTTGACAACACAAAAACACCATTTCTCTAGCAGAAGCATCTCTGTGCTTTCCAGAGTCACACTCACACTGAGGGTAGCTATTTTTTTCTCATCTATTTAAGTGAAGTGTTTTTCTCATCTATTTAATTAAGGCCCTGATCCTGCAAAGATTTCACTGGAATTACTCACAGTGAGTAAAATTAAGCATATGCATAAGATCCTGCAAGATCTGATCTTGAAACTGAGATTGGAATTATACACAAGCATCATTTCATCTGCTATTAAAATGCAGTTACCTCTGGTGCCAACTAAGGCAATATTGACAAAACACAGTTATAAAACCCAAAGTTGGAGTGAGCACATGACAAATATCAAATTCAGTTGGAAGTGCAGAAAGACTGAGGTCGACAGAAAGTAGTTATCCATGTCAGAATTTGTCCAGAGCACCAGGCCTACCCATTACTCTTAGGCCTGGTCTACACTAGGAAATTAGGTTGGCATAACTATGTCTCTCAGAGGTGTGAAAAATCCACACCCCTGAGACATGTAGTGAAACCAGCCTAACTCCCAGTGTAGACAGCGCTAGGTCAATGGGTGAATTCTCCCATCCACCTAGCTACTGCCTCTCGGGGAGATGGAGTACCCACACCAGTGGTTCTCAACCTATTTATCACAGTGTGTTACCTGGGCTGCAGGTTGAGAACTACAGCGACCCCCCGCAAAAAAATCCCACAGATCCCTTATACCCAACGCCCCAGCCCCCCCACACACAGACCCCTCCACAGAGTGGGGCCAGGAGCGGACCCCCAAACCTGGACTTTGCTAGTCAGCAGGGAAGCCCCCAGCCCAGACCCCGCCACGCAGCAGGGCAGGGCAGACCAGAGCAGCTCCGAGCCTGGATCCTGCCACATGGGGCAAGGCAACCCTGAACCCGGACCCCGCCATGCAGGACAGGAAAGCCCCGGACCCTGCGGCGTGGGGCAGGGCAGCCCTGACACCGGACACCACCATGCCAGGCAGAGCAGCCAGGGCCCTAGACCCTGCCGCACCAGGTGGTGGGACAGCCCACACTCCCAACCCTTCAAGCCCAGCAGCCTTTAGTGCATGTGGGCCACAGGTTGAGAACCACTGACCTACACCAACACAAGGAGCCCTCCTATCAGTGTAGATAGCGTCTTCACTGAAGCGCTACAGAGGAGCCACTGTAATGTTTTAAGTGTAGACAAGCCCTTAGTGTCATGAGATTTTCAGTAACCACAAGTAGTCGGGACCACAGTGACTCTTGTGATGCTGGCAGACCAGGTGCCAGCTCATGCCAAGTCCCCTAAGTCTCAGCTGACAAATACATAGCTGGAACAAATCTGGTTCACCTGTGTGTTAGTACTGTTGAAATAGGTATTAGAGTTATAAAAGCATATTTTGTGTTTAGACTTTAAGAAATGCTTGTAAGTTGCTACATGCCTTAGCTTACCTGCTCTCACTTTCAGGTGACATTGTGAATAAGAAGTGGGCAGCATTATCTCCTGTAAATGTAAACAAACTTGTTTGTCTGAGTGATTGGCTGAACAAGAAGTAGGACTGCATGGACTGGTAGGCTCTAAGTTTTACATTGTTTTATTTTTGAATGCAGGATTTTTGGAAATAATCATACATTTGTAAGTTCAACTTTCATGATAGAGATTGCACTACAGTACTTGTGTTAGGTGAATTGAAAAATACTATTTCTTTCGTTTTTTTAGAGTGCAAAATACAAAGTGAGCACTGTATACTTTGTATTCTGTATTGTAAGTGAAATCAATATATTTGAAAATGTAGAAAACATCCAAAAATATTTAAATAAATAGTATTCTATTATTAACAATGTGATTAATCACAATTATTTTTTTTAATTGCTTGACAGCCCTTCTTTAAAAATTTTAAATAGCTATTTCTATCCTTGATAGCATGGACAAGTCTACTGGTTAGAAGTCCTCATTCTGATAAAGAAACTGATGTTTTTTGATAAAATCAGAGAGAAGGAAACAAAAATTAATAGTTTATAGCTAAAGTATCTCTAGAGGATTGAAAGTCTAATTATTCTGATATATACTGCACTCCAAAGAAAGATAGCAACAATAAGCCTGATGGAACCTTTATAAGACTTTACATTAGTACTTTAGAGATTGCACAGTTAGATAATAAGTGAAATCAGCTTAGTGGTCTTAAAGTATATAAAACTGCTGGCCTATGCTACATAAAGTTCCATTTAAGTTAAGCTTGGAAATAAAATAAGTATTAACTTGTCAGATCTATGTCTAATAATTTTGTATAGATTTTTGTGAACATAGTTCAATATTAGCAATAAATAAATTGTTACAAACATATGGAAAAATAAACTTCAGTCAAATCCCATTTGAACGGAATGTTTTAAATGAAACCACTGAATATAAGGTTATTTGTGAACCATTGTCAAAAATCAAATACTGTTGCTTATAGCTGGATAATGCAAAGAACTGAAAGAACTATTAAAACAAGCATCATAAAAGAGTGTCTTTATTTCGTTGTTGCAAAATACATGCCAATCCAAAACTGAGGCCCCCATAAAGCATCATTCAGGTCAGAGTGCAAAGGGACAGGAGGGTAGTCAAATAAAGCAGCAAGGTCAGGAGATGGAAAGAAGCCTACAGTTCATATTACTACTGAATAAAGCGGTATATGCAAAATAAAGACTGAGTGTTAAATTACATTTCTGCAACAAAAATAGTCACATAAAGATATTCACATGACTTTTCAATGCTAAAAGGGCTTTTAGTTTAAGCTGAGAATGAAATGTGTGGGATCATTTCTGAAGAAGTTATCTTATTGCCACCAGAGATTTCTCCACAGCAATATAATAGGTGGAAAAGTGGGGCACAGATGAACCCAAAATAAAGATTATGACCTTTTTTAAAAAAGAGAGAAAAAATCTTCACTTCAGAAAGACATTCTGCTTATCAAATTACTGCTGCTAATCCTTCCATCTATGTGAATTATACATGTCTTCCAATGACAATGTTCAGTAAATATCTGAACATAAAAGCCCAGAATACCAGAGAAGATGATACATCTAGCATTAGATTACTAATTTAATGTTTCAGTTTACCAAAATGCATTTGATCTCAAACACCAGTGCTACATTAAATAAGGCCAGTATTCTTGCCTTGCGTTATCAGCCAATGACAACTATCTCAATAAAAATAAGCCATTTTGTGATACTGATAAATCAGAATGTCATAGCAGTCCCAGCACTATAAATATAGTGTGAATTTTATGTTTCTTGTTACACAAGACAGTTCGCATATTATTTTTTTCTTTACAACTATAAACAAGCTAACAGATCAAAAAGGAATGCTGATTATTGAAGGATATATCATTTGCATTTTATCCCCTGCTTGTGTGCCTATCATACACTTCAGCTAAATTCACATACTTTATTCAGATTTAGTTGCCCTTTGAAATTTATAATGATTTTGGACTATTGAGATGGTAAAGTCTTCATTTCACTAAGCTCAATGACACAATCTTTAAAATAAATAATATGATTGTCATTTAAAATAATTAAGTCTCATATTTATACCTGGCATATACAAGGTGCAAGATCATCTTAATCTGAATAAATACACATTTTTAAATATAGTAAAATATGTACACAGATATAATATTGTAATAAGATTATATAAAAATAGAAAAAAACATAGTGTTAATTTCACATCCAGTCCTAATGCTTACTGAAGATTATGGATTTCCTTTGTGTTCTTAATTTAGGCAATAACCTTTTTTAAATGAGCCTTTCAATTGGTGTCAGCTACTAATGGCACTGATTCCTGGGTAACAAGGTAAGACTACAGTTTGTAAATGCAAGAACATTCAGTATACAAATAAACAAACTGGAAGAGAGATGACAAAATGTTACAAGATAAGTTAAACTATTAAAACTTTCCCTTTCACTGTTTGTGTTGCCAGCTGGAAAGAGTTTTAGCACAAATATTTAACAGGGTATGTGCAAAAGCATATGTGCACAATTTACTTGTTCGATGTATGCATGCACAAATCCCCTGTGCACGTACAAGTTGGCTTTGCACACCTATACCTATCTGATCAATCCTGAGAGGACCTAACTGCCCTAAAATCACATTCATTTCACAGTCACATTGAGGACATTACTCAATACCATAAAGAATCAAACCCCTTTGTGAACCTGCCACTTTGCCTTGTTATAAATCCAGGGATTCGGGCTCAATCTTGCAGGGTGATGAGCACTTTGCCTCTGATGCAGTAAAGCACTTGAACACAGAGATAGCCCCATTGATTGCAGAACTTTAAGCTTTAATTTTAAGCAGGAGTGACCCCATTAATTTCCATTGGGCTACACAGGTGCTTAGATAATGGAGCTGTTGTGTGCCTAAACTGGGTTAATCCAAAATTGAGCATACACTTGTGTGTATATCCATGTGAAAATTTGAGTCGCACTCTGCACTAAGAGTAGTTTCACAAAAAAAGACAACATTCAGAGGTGAAAAACTCATTGATTTTTAAAATCACTGGAATTGTTTCGGCAGGAACTGTTCAAGGGGGTATAACTACCAGAGGAGTAAGGGGGTACAATTAACATAGATGACTGTTGATGGCTTATTGAGGAATATTCCTAGCAGTGACTTTGGAATGATCTTCCAATGGAAAAGGTAGAAGTGCCATCACTTGGTGGATTTTAAAATTGGACTGGAAAAAAGAGCTAGAAAAAAAAAAAACTTATTTGGAGGTATAATCCTGCATTGGCAATAGAATGAACTAGAGAGCTTCACATTTTTCCATCTGTATAGGTTATGGCCCTGATACAACTTCCATTACTGTCATAAAGTAATGGACCCCATAAAGTTAATTTGCTATCAGTTAAAAAGGTGCAACTCCTACAGATGTAACTGGGAGCTGTACAATGAATTTTCGTGTCACACTGGTACCTCCATTCTATGCTATGACTCTCTATTACCTTTCTTCATGGCAGGAACACCCTGTAAAAATCCATAAAGCCACTACATTGTCCTTCAGATCCCTTCTTGAAAAAATGCCTCTGCCGTGGCATTTACAAAATATTCAGCAATAGGGAGGTGTTTAATGTGCTGTGACTTAAGTTATATCACACTTGATGATTTCACTGTTACCTTGTCCTTTCCCTCTCTTTGTTGTATCCAACTGTTGTCCATCATATGCTAACACTTGTGGCAGAGACTGTCTTGCTATTACATGTGGGAACAGTTCCTAGCACAATGAGCCCTTGATCTGTGATTGGAACCTTCAGGTTCTCCTGTAATTAACCAAAAAAGAAAAAAAAAAAGAAGAACCCCAAATCCAACGCTTTGCATCACTATCACAGCGACTTTCTATGTAAAATATATTCATAAAGACTGAAGAGCAATCATCAGATTAGCAATGAGGTAGCAGTATTGTTAACTTGTGAGCTTGTCTTGATTTACAGGTTAAACAATATTTAGATCAGTTAGCTGTATTCAGGGTAGTTGAGCCTGACAAAATTCACCATAGAGTACTTAAGGAAGTAGCTGAAGCTGTCTTGGAATCATTAGCAATTATTTTCAAGAAAATCCCAGAGCACTGGAGAAGGGCAAACATAGTACCTATTTTTTAAAAAGGAACAAAGAGGACAAAGGGTCTAGAAGGAGAGGCAGACCCCTGTGCAGATTTTGGAAAGCTTGCAAAGACAGCTTAGTATCCGTTGGAATCTCTGTGAATGATTGGGAAAGGAGTGCAGAATGCCACTCTAGTTGGTGGACTAGTTAGTTTGTAGATGGAGCAAGGTGTTGTGAGGCAGGCTGGATCAAGCTTTGTGATGACCAATGTCAGAGGAGGAAAGAATACTCTGTTTGGACTCAGAGCATTGCTAGTGTGTTGGTGTGCTCTACCTTTGGATGGGACTGTCACTCGCGCATCGGACTCAGCCGCTATCTGAAGAACTCTTTGGCGCATACGCCATGCTCTGTAAAGAACGACAGTGCCATTGATTGATTGCATGTAGCTAGTGGTATACGGGGCTGTTGCTGTTTTAAATGTATATGCTGTTATGTGTTTATATCAGAGAAGGGAAGGTAGAAGAAGTGAGCTTTGCACTTGAAGCGGACAGTGATGAGGTTTGTGAGGGCCTTAGTTCCTGTGGGAGTTAATTCCACTGTTTCAGGCCAGCCCTTGAGAAAGTTCTGCCTCCCACACAGATGAACTTGGCCCTCGCTTACAGAACTAGAACTGGCATAATACGGAGACATACAGTTCATATACCACGGCAGCTTGCAGTGCTAGTGGAAACATTTTGGTATATTATGTTCATTTGATCAATATCAGATTGTCCTTCCATCATAAATATTGTTTATTGGTTCTGAATTTTAATATAACTATCAAAATGTTCTATGCTCTACATTACCTATGTAAAAGAAATATTGTAAGGCAAAAGCAGAATAAGAGAGATTAAAACAGTTCTCAAATACTGTATAGAATAATCCTATTCCAAGCAATTAAAGTGTCACTAGAGCCACTTATTCCACACTTATTGATGTGTTGTACAGAGTACACAAATAGCTTCATGTGATGAACAGCCCTGGCAGACACAATATTTCCTCAGTACAGTGCTATATATAATACATCACTTGTCTATAGAATACTTTGGTTAAACCCTTTTGAATAAACACAGCAATGTAAGTGGGCTTATAATAGACAGGAGTGATTTTATGAAGCACCTTGATATCACAGTATAGTAAAAGGCCATAAGGAGAGATTGTATTCACACAAGCCTGAGCCCATTTACTAGGCTCATTAGCATTTCTCCCTACAAAACATCCCGCCCCCTTTTCTCTAGCTCTCTCTTGATTCAGAAAAACAGTGAGGAGTCTGGTGGCACCTTAATGACTAACAGATTTATTTGGGCATAAGCTTTCATGGGTAAAAAACCCACTTCTTCAGATGCATGGAGTGAAAATTACAGATACAGGAATAAATATATTGGCACATGAAGAGAAGGGAGTTACTGTACAAATGGAGAACCAGTGTTGACAAGGCCAATTCAGCAAGGGTGGATGTGGTCCACTCCCAATAATTGATGAGGAGGTGTCAATACCAAGAGAGGGAAAATTGCTTTTGTAGTGAGCCAGCCAGTCCCAGTCTCTATATTAACACCTCCTCATCAATTACTGGGAGCAGACCACATCCACCCTGATTGAATTGGCCTTGTCAACACTGGTTCTCCACTTGTAAGGTAACTCCCTTCTCTTCATGTGCCAATATATTTATGCCTGCATCTGTAAGCTTATGCCCAAATAAATCTGTTAGTCTTTAAGGTGCCACTGGACTCCTCATTGTTTTTGTGGATACAGACTAACACGACTACCCTTCTGATTCTTGATTCAGAGACACTCAGCCTTTTATGCTACTGAATGGTTCTAATTGATCATAGAATAGAATATCAGGGTTGGAAGGGACCTCAGGAGGTCATCTAGTCCAACCCCCTGCTCAAAGGACCAATCCCCAATTTTGGCCGCAGATCCCTAAATCCTCAAGGATTGAACTTACAACCCTGGGTTTAGCAGGCCAATGCTCAAACCACTGAGCTATCCCTCCCACACTTGCTAGAGGATTCTCTGCTCCTTGAAGTCTTTAAACCATGATTTGAGGACTTCAATAGCTCAGACATAGGTGAGAGGTTTATTGCAGGGGTGGGTGGGTGAGATTCTGGGCCTGCATTGTGCAGGAGGTCAGACTAGATTATCATAATGGTCCCTTCTGACCTTAATACCTATGAATCTATGAAAAACCAGCTGTACAGCAATGAGATCAGTCGGGTTCAGCTGACCATTTTGTTTAATCCCCATCCACATCTCTCAGACGAACAACATAACAGAAAATGGCAAAACAAAGAAAATGTTATTGGCCAGTACTGTAAAGGGATCAAAGCAAACAAGTGTGATAACCACCTTTAATATGTGTCCTTAAATTCAAGGTGCATTGAACAATATATTTTCTAGACAAACCACATAAGAATGTAATTTTTATTAATCTTTCAAGCTTCAGTAAGCTGGTGCATTAGATCGCTCTCCTGACAAAGCAATATTAAGCATTTCATTGTGGTATGCAGGAAGGAACAGGAGATTAATTTTGCAGGAGTTTTCATAATTAGATAAAAAGGAGCACAATTTGGTTGAACTTTCTTTGCTTATATTCATAAGGAATTAAAAAAACATGTAAAGTGTTTGCAACAGGTATTGTTATTTTGGAGTGTAATGAATGCATGGTACAAAATAATCATTCCCTTGCATTCTACAATTGAAAAGTACTTTAAGCTTGATGGTAAGACACACACACCTTTCAGTACAGTAAACCCGAGAACAAGCTTTAATGGCAGAATGCTTTGA
The DNA here is from genome assembly GCF_965152235.1 of Eretmochelys imbricata. Classification (NCBI taxonomy): domain Eukaryota; kingdom Metazoa; phylum Chordata; order Testudines; family Cheloniidae; genus Eretmochelys; species Eretmochelys imbricata. The sequence goes on from NC_135582.1 coordinate 49,573,556, forward strand.
AGAGAACACACCAGGAGGTCCCTATAGCTGATGCATAATTAATAGAAAGTAAATCAGTTGCTTTGTATAGAGGATAAGGTAAAAGCCCAGTCAAAATAACCAGCCTCATCATGACATTTTGATTCCAACAGAAATTAATTTTGTGAACTGCAGGAGTTTGAAATAAACATGTGAGTGCTAAAAAGACCTACTGCAGTCAGCTCAGCATGGAGGAAAGATTGAAAAGCACTGTCAGAATAAAGGTTACAGTCTCATGACTAGTCTATGTACGGACATTCTTTTTTCCTTGTGGTCTTTTGGAAAGGAGGAGGATAAATGGGTACCACAGGCTCTCACAGTGGGAACATCTGTTGTTGAGAAACTGGCCCACATAAGTAATCTTAGATGGCAATCCTAACCTCGAAATACTCGATGAATTTGGAACATGAAGGCCATAATGGCTTCGTTCCATTGATTTCAAATGGAGCTATGTTGATTTACACCAGCTGAGTCTCTAAATATGTAATTATTTAAAAAAAATATGTGATGTCTTGAACATTGGGTGAGAAAAAAAAAAACTATTCCTTCATTTTACCTTCACACAAAGTAAGATCCATGTAATTTGTAACTAGCTGAAGGTGATAAAAAGATTCATATGTATGGTAATCTAAAATGTAAAGAAAGGGTGTTCATCTAATTGTTTTGGTTTTAACACTGTAGCATTTATATTAAACCTACAAAACTGCAAGTCACTTAGAAACATTTGAGCTAAGGAATTGGGTAACAGTTAGTAAAATATCATCAAGTAATCTGCAAGAACATACAATTAATGGGTAAATCACAAAAGGTTCAGATAAATCCCCCAATTGTGAACATTTTATCCAAGTTCGCTCTAACGTAACTTTTTTTTAAAAAAGGAGGACTTGTGGCACCTTAGAGACTAACAAATTTATTTGAGTATAAGCTTTCGTGAGCTACAGCTCACTTCATCGGATGCAGTGAGCTGTAGCTCACGAAAGCTTACACTCAAATAAATGTGTTAGTCTCAGGTGCCACAAGTCCTCCTTTTCTTTTTGCAGATACAGACTAACATGGCTGCTACTCTGAAACATAACGTTTTAAGGTTCTCATATCCTTTCCTACCACATTCCACCTCTTTCTTTCCCTCAAAAATGTTTTTTTCGTTCTTCAAAAAACATTTTCCGTGAAAAATGGCATTTTTTCAAAATGGGTTTTCATGAAAAAGTATTTCTTTCAAAAATTTGAAAGGTGCTTTTTTAAAAAAACAAACAAAAAAGAACCAGAAAAATTTTCACTTTTTACTTGGTGAAAAAAGTGGAAAATTTTCACCCAATTAAATGTTGAATTTCTTTCAAAATTCTTCAAGGAAAATACTATTTTATTGCCATCTCTGCTCAGGAGTAGCCTTGACAGATTGCACACAGTGCTTGCTTGGTCAGAGAATAGTTAGCTTAACTTGAGGGCATCAGGAGGAAAGGAAGGTGTTTATGGGGCTATGTCACAGAACTGGAGACATTTTCCTCTGCCTTTTGGGTTCAGTCCTGCCAGGTGCTGAGCACTCTGGCTCCAGGCCAGCAAAGCATTCTATCTATGGATGTCAATGGGACTGTTTATGATCTTAAAGTTAAGCATGTGCTTTCATGCTGGATCAGGACCAGAACATTCAGCACTCTGTAGGACCGAGCTTCCTGGTAACAAAATGCAATATTTTAGTGGAAGAATCATCATTTCAGTTATTTTGTTTCTTTGCTTTATGCTAAAAAATATGACAAAAGGACAAAAGTCACATGACAATTATGACTTCCACACATAAGAATTAGGGAAGCTTTCCTTCTTTATTGTAGCTGATCACAATACCATACAAACTGTAATACCAAGGCACAAAAGCATGAGCTAAGGATGCAGAAAGAAAGAAAGAAAGAAAGCCTACATCTGTATTTCCTAGCTTTTGTGCATTTGATTCGGACTCTTAACAATACTGGTAGACACAGTTTTGTGCTTAATACACTTCAGAACTTAATGCTCCTCAGCACTAAAAACAGCCTCTAAATGATGGTACTATATATTAAATATGCCTTGTCTAACAGTATACCTGATTTATATCTGAGACACAGGTCACCTAACTGGGGGAAGGTTGTATAAATTTTATGTAGAGAGAGTGAAGAAAGAAAATCCCTATACAAAAGTATTCATTGTGATGAACAAGTCAAGGAAGAGACACTTCAAATATCTGTAAGAAATGAGAATTCAGACAATGACCACAACACACCTTTAAGTTGGGAGGGGTCCTGGTCTGCCTTGCCAAGGGAAGGAGTAAAGAATTTCATGGGTGGCTGCTGCAGAAGGGCAGTGGGTCAGTCTGGTGATGCTGACTCACCCTCCAGGGACCAAAAGGTCTGAGGAGTTGATAAAGGGCAAGCTCAGCAAGAGAAGCCATTTCTTCCTGGACCAGGTGGGGCAAACTCATCCACCTTCCCTACCCTTGGAGGTGGCAAATACCAGGGTTGGTCAGGCTTACTGTGGGCATTGTACTAGCTGCTCCTTTCTTGGGGGGCTGGGAAGGAATTTTTCCCACACCAGCAGATTGACCAAGGTATTTGGTTGAAAAATTCCCAAACCGATCAATGGGAGTCTAGCCATTGACTTTTGTGGGAACAGCATCTCGTCCACAATTGATTAAATCGTCAATGGCACAAAAGAACCCTAAAGCTGCCTGAAATGGATATCCTCCTCCAGCAAAGAACCATAAGAGAAAACAGGAACAAAACAACATAGACAAAGATGATGGGCCCCAGTATATGTGTGTCCAAAACCCTTTGTGTTGGTTTTATGAATGCATATCTTATTTCTATGTTATACTGCAGGCTCTGTTTTTGTTCCTGCCCACCTCCCTGTAGACTGAATGTGGAGGACACACCAGAAAATTTTTGCTGCCTAGTAGGAAAACAAGATAAATAAGCATTTTCCTCAATGCTTCACCTAGCAGTGTGTTGCTGTCTGAAATGTCCCTAATACCTTTCTATTAGCCAAAATGTGGACTAAGTCTAGAACTGATTACAGATTAAGTTTTTGTACTCTACCCTTCTGCCTGGTCTGAGGTAAATAACTGTAATGGGGTGGTCACCCGCTCCTGCCCTGAAGGGCTTGAAATCAGCCCTGGGAGATGGCTGTGGCTGGGAGCAAGCAGTTCCCAGGCTGATTGGGGGAAGCAGGCTCAGCTGGCCCTTATAAGAGGGCAATGGGCCAGGAGTTGAGTCTTCTCTAGTTGTGGAGGGAGATGGGCCTGGCTGCTGGGGAGCGTACCAGAGGTGGAGCAGGACTGGGGGAAGGCCAAGGGAGCTGGGGAGCTCCAGCCTTGAAACCCCACAGGTTGCAGGCCTAGTTTAAGGCCAGATAGGTACTGGAGTTGCAGGGGGCAGCCCAAAGGTAGGCAGAGGCAGCAGGTTGAAACCCCCTTGCCTGTGATGATTGGCTTATACATTGCAGTCCGCCCCAGTGTGCAGGGGCTCAATGGTGACTGGCAGTAGCCAAAGACTGAGGCGAGGTGGGGATAGTGGCTGGGGGTTCCCTGGGGAGGGGAGACCCAGAGACTGGGTGGGGGGGTACTGCCAGGGGGCAGCACCCTGCGTAAAAGGGGCACTGGGGTCCGGGAGGGACAAGGGGGCCAGCAGCAAGCAGGATATCAGCCTGCAGAGGTTGCTCTGGAGGCTGGAAGAGCTTATTCCCTGAGAGACCAGCAGGAGGCGCCGCAGGCACCATGACAATAACTAAGAGCAAGTTATCGTTCTAAAACATTTTATTTTGAACTAGCCACATAAATAGCCAGACACTTAGAAATGTCAATAATAACTTAATAAATATTCAAAAAATGCAGTTTGCTTATTTTCTGGGCAAATGGTTTTTGACACACTTTTTTTAGTGAAATAATTATATATGTAACATCACCCAGTTCAGAGGCAAATATCAATCCTTTGATCCCTCAAATCCTCAAAAATTACAGTATAACTCTCGAAGTGCTATCTATAGGCTTTGCCAATCATAATACCTTATTGTACCAGAGAGTTCCAATGCTCGGGCCACAGCTACATGCAGTAAGGTTACTATCATCACTACAACCTCGTTTGCCGTCCATCTCAATATTGTGATACAAAGCATCCTTTCCCAGTGCCCAGCATGACTGTATAAGTCTTTAATATAGTTAGTTCATCCCTTCATCTTTGCCATTAAAAGACCAGCTATGCCAGCATTTGTCATTTCTGTCACCTCTACAGTCTATCTTTCATCTTTACTTCTTTTGATATGGTCACATAGCCTATTGCCACTATAGCTCTTTCATTGTAAGATATTTTTCATTGTGGCTTGTTCTTGTGCACATTTGCTTGATCTTTTCACTCTCCATGTGACACCAAGCATAGTTACTCCATTGCTAAGTTACTTGATTGCCATAGTTATTTCATTGCCAAGACTTCTGCTTTAACTTTCTGGGAATACCACCTAATGGACCTTTAAACATGTCAGACAAGTCAAACTCTCTTCTCAATTTGAAAACTGTGAATAGGAACTGTATTGATCTTCTATAGTTCTTGATGCTGATGAATCAAAATATGTAACTGCAGCACCACTGCCAAGTTAGAAACGTACACGTGCTATGTGTGTCAAGTGAACCTCTTAGAGAAATAAGTGTGATGACTTTTACTAAGATAAACCAACATAGTTTGTTTAACCACTTACCAAAATTATAAGAAAAATATGGAAGCATTCTCTCCCTGCTTCCCCACAGTACTTCCAACAGCACTTAAAATGACTAATGGTGTCTAAATCTATTTCTGTCTTTCCAGGAATAAGTGAACCTGAGTGTATTCACGGACTTAGATACTAACTATGTCAATATGGATTTTACCTGCCTGATTCATTTAAATCCCCCTTTAGGCACAATAGATTTGCATATCTTTTTCAAAAGGTGTTTCCTTTATTATTCCTGGTACTGCTTTAAAAAAGAAGGGGTAAATATCCACTTTAGAAACAGTGGGATCAGACCAAGGTAAAACTGCTTAAACTTGCTGTGAGATCTTAACCAAACTCCTGGCATATGTTATCACTCAAGCATTTTATCAAGGTTGTGTTCCTTGAAGTGAAAACTTGTAAAAGTTATTTCAGTTCACAAAATTGGTTTGGCCAGTGATGTGAGCAATTATTGGGCTTATCTGTGTTCATTCTTTTTTGTCAGAAATTATACAAACTTGCCCATCACCAGCTATTCAACATTTGGTCATAAAATGACAAACTCATGCCACTGGCTTTTGACCTGGTTGCTGCACAGACTACCCCATTGCAGGTCACAGCACTGCTCATTTGTGTCAAACTAGAAAATCCAGTTTTCCAGTTTGAAACAAATGAGCAACCTCCATGGGTCCACTAATCCTCTATCCAGGGTGGATAGGAGCTGATTTGTCATGGAACAGGATAGTTAGGATCACTTCTCATGCATATTTATTCAATGGATCAACTAATCTCATTTAACAATAGCAGTAATATATTGTAAGATCAATGTCAGTATTAGTAACTACATAACAGATTTCCACTTACCACAAAAACTGAGTATTTTCTGTAACTATGCTTAACTACAAATACAGGAATTATGTCACGTTTCCACAGGGAAACTCGAGAAGATATTATCACATACAATCTCATTACATTCACAAGCTGCCTCAAATACAGATTATTCTCCTGTTGGTCTGAAAAGTGGTAAAACACATTCTTTTTACAGTTCATCAGGAACTGTTCAATTTTATTTTTTAATTCAGAAGATGCTGATTCATCAAAATCAGAACTTTTACAGGAAAGTCAGTTTGACTAATTTCTTGACTTTGGAAATTTTTGAATTGAATTTTGTTTCAAAATTATAAAAATGTTTCATATTGACAGAATTTTTAAACAAAATTCAGTTTTCTGGTTTGAAACAAATAATTTATTTTGAAATTTAAGCAAATTATAGTAAAAAAGAAACCCTTTTAAAAACAATGAAAATTGAAACAAAACATTTTGATTGATCTGAACCCAATATTTTTCCAGAATCTTGGTCCACAAAATTTTGAGATTTTTACTTCTTATGCTAATTCAAGACAAAGGTTTTTTTTTTCAAATCTAAAATTTTCACTGCACAGGAAAACAGTTTCCTGCCCAGCTCTAATCCTGATCAAGTTGAAATATACCGGAGATAGACTGTCCAGTGCAATTAAAATGGTCACAAGCTAAAAGCACAGAAAAAACTTAGTACAGAAGTAAAATTAAAATAAATTGAATGGAATCATACACTGATACTTCAACTAAGCAAATACGACAGTGGGATCACCGTAGGGTTAACCACAACCAACTGAAACTGTGTTAAACATGAAACTCTGTGTCTTCATGAATACGCCTCACGGTTTCCAGCATAGACAAGCCCATCAGAGCCACAAGCGCAAGGCAACCTCCTCCACAGCTGTGCTCTGTAGGGGTAAATAGAATATATGCCATTAACTACAGATCATCTGCTTACTGAAAGACAAGTCATTACAGATAAGAAGAGTGAGTGGGCAGACTAGGGGGCATTCTATATAAGAGTGTATCATGATCAGGGGCACTGAGTCAGAGGGCCCATGTGCCCTGGAGGAACTGTTATTGACGGAACACGAGTGGAACAGGCAACACAAAGAGTTAGGCTAGAAGCAACTCAGCCACAAAGACAGACCAGTCTACAGGGTTTAATGAAGTTCCACTTCTTAAATTTAACCTGCATTCAGCTTCACTTTGTGAATGAAACAATGACCCCACAACATTAGGACATTAGACATACCTAATGGAACTGAGGAAAACAAATATTTCTTAGTCCAAGAATAAACCTATCTATGTGGCAATGATATTTAGGCTTACACCGGGACACCATAATTCATTAGACAAAAAGGATTCAGATAATACCTTTTTACATAGATTTTCGGCCCTCAGAGAGGAAGACTAGATCCTCACTTATTGCAGAAGAGATGAAAGAAATACTGTATAAGAGAACAAATCAGGTTTCTCCCTAGTGCATGGGCAAAAAAAGAAAGATAATGTATCCCAAAATGCTGAGCTATTGTATGTGGATATCTACAAGTCTGCTTTGAGCATGCTGGGTGAAAAATGAATGTGTGTCAGGCTAGGCCTTGAAGAGGAATGCTCCTTAAATAAAATTTAAATTAATGATCTCTTTGCCAGTGGTCTAATCTCTCCGCTGGTGATAAAAATTAACCTGTTTTTACATGAACTGCAACCTGCTATAATGTAAGAGCAATTACTGAATAATGTTAAAGTAGTAATATTTATTGTACAGTCAGTCAAAAGTTTATGTACTAATGACTGTTTATATTTTTTAAACTCAAATGGCAGTAAAATTCAAAATGAAAAGACATTTGGAATCATAAAATCAAAGTGGATTATTTCAAAAAAGTGTCAAAACAAAACATTGATTTTTTTCTGATTATTTTTCCTGTTTGTTTTCCCCAGCGAAACAATTCAGCAAACTCAACCTGACTTCACAAAATGCTTTGGTCAACCCAAATCTGCATTTTTTGCTGAATAAATGTTTTGGCCAATAAATTTCACCCACTCTAGCTATAAATTCCTAGAAAATATCCAGTGCCACAACCCTGATCAGGAGATGCTATAAAAGGGAAGCAGAATAATCTGGTTGTTAAAGCAAGGGACTGGGAGTCAGGAGACATGGGCTCTTTGGCCTGCTCTGCTTTAGGCTCCTAAGGCCTGATCCAAAGGTTACTGAAGTCACTTGAAAGATTCCCATTAAGTGGTAGCTCAGACCTTTAGCAACCAGACCCAAACCAGCAAAGCACTTAATCAAATGCTTAATTTTAACCACATAAATAGTCTTTAAATTCTACACAACATTTTATTATATGTAAAATGGGGGGAAATAGTACTTATTCCCCTTAGCAACATGTTTTGACAACCTCAGACAGAAAGCACGCGTAACTGCAGCATTTTACTATTTAAAAACATAGAAAAAGAAAAAACTGGGGAATGTGATTTGTCTTTTTGATGACGATAGCTTGTATTCTCTCCCCCACCAAAAAAACAAAAACAAACAAACCCCAAAAGATATGTGCTATATGAAATGCTTGTTTTCATTGTTTTCAACTGCTTAATATAATGCTTTTAAAATACCGTCTATGTAAAGAGCATTTACAAATCCCAATCCACTCAAGTTCAGCAGACAGAGATATTATGCAAGTCACAATTATTTAACACGTAATGATTGATAAAAATTCTCAGTGTGGCATACGCTTTAGGCTTCTTTGTTTCCAGGTAAGCTTCAAAGAGAGACATCTACAGGAAAACCTTCTCTGGTGAATAAGGCAAAACAGTCCTCATGTGAGGCTAAGATATGAGTTCCATAAACAATTTTAACACTAAATCTAGTGTTGTCAAGTTTCCTCCCCCACTCTGAACTCTAGGGTACAGACGTGGGGACCTGCATGAAAACCTCCTAAGCTTACTTTTACCAGCTTAGGTTAAAACTTCCCCAAGGTACAAATTAATTTTACCCTTTGTCCTTGGAATAACCACTGCCACCACCAAACTCTAACTGGGTTTACTGGCAAACGTAATTTGGACACGTCTTTCCCCCTAAAATCCTCCCAACCCTTGCACCCCACTTCCTGGGAAAGGTTTGGTAAAAATCCTCACCAATTTGCATAGGTGACCACAGACCCAAACCCTTGGATCTGAGAACAATGAAAAAGCATTCAGTTTTCTTACAAGAAGACTTTTAATAGAAATAGAAGTAGATAGAAGTAAAGGATTCACCCCTGTAAAATCAGGATGGTAAATACCTTACAGGGTAATTAGATTCAAAACATAGAGAATCCCTCTAGGCAAAACCTTAAGTTACAAAAAAGACACACAGACAGAAATAGTCATTCTATTCAGCACAATTCTTTTCTCAGCCATTTAAAGAAATCATAATCTAACACATACCTAGCTAGATTACTTACTAAAGTTCTAAGACTCCATTCCTGGTCTATCCCCAGCAACAGCAGCATATAGACAGACACACAGACCCTTTGTTTCTCTCCCTCCTCCCAGCTTTTGAAAGTATCTTGTCTCCTCATTGGTCATTTTCATCAGGTGCCAGAGAGGTTACCTTTAGCTTCTTAACCCTTTACAGGTGAGAGGATTTGTCCTCTGGCCAGGAGGGATTTTAAAGGGGTTTACCCTTCTCTTTATATTTATGACAAGTGTAAAAAAAAAAAAGAAGAAGGTGGGGTGGTAAACAAAAAGAAAAAGTTTAAATACATAAGAGTCATGCACATGAACAAAACATATTTTGAAGTCATCTTTGTTAAGTAGGATGTATTTCTGTAAGTATTAGATCTGACTACCCACAACAGAAGTGGTAAAACACATGGGTGTTTTGGCAGGGCCTAGAAATACACACTAATACACCTTTACTATAATATGTGAATCCCATAGCCCCATAAATATTAGTGACTTAATAATTTATAAAAAGAAAAGGAGGACTTGTGGCACCTTAGAGACGAACCAATTTATTTGAGCATAAGCTTTCGTGAGCTACAGCTCGCTTCATCAGAATGCATCCGATGAAGCGAGCTGTAGCTCACGAAAGCTTATGCTCAAATAAATTGGTTCATCTCTAAGGTGCCACAAGTCCTCCTTTTCTTTTTGTGGATATAGACTAACACGGCTGCTACTCTGAAACCTTAATAATTTATAGTTTTCCAAGCTGGCTCCTAAGATAAATTAGTATGACAAAATGATTCCACCACGGTATTAGATTTGTAAATGCAAAGTAATTTACATTTCACTGTAGAATGTATTAGTTGTTCCAAATGCCAATAATTTTTGAGACTGTTGCAGTGCTTCCTATGTCAAAGCTAATAGAAGAATGAAGTCTACTTCAAATAGTGGTCCCAAATGTTTAATAAAGTCATAGTCTTGACAAAATTATATACATATGTACATGTACTTGTGCATGCAGAGTCAACTGACAAATACCCAGAGGTCATAAACCAAATATTACTGAATTTGCATAGCTAAGAATAAGTACAACTTAACTCTACAACAACTATGCCTTGGGTTTATTATTTATTTGATCATTCCCATTGTACAAGATATTGTGTATTAATCTTACTGCAAACCCAATTAGAAATAAATAACTCCAAATGAATATGGTTATGATCCTGCAGTCCTTTCGGAAGCAAAATCCTTCCACGTATAAATGGGAGTTATGCCTGGATAAGAAATGCAGGAATAGCTTCTGTATATTTGATATAATCCAGTTGTAATAACGCTGCTTTCTCCTAACACTACTGGCATCCACATAAAATATAGCCTGTAAAATCTACTTTCACCAAAGTAATTTCTTATTTTCTTCCTTTCACATTTATTATATTTTCTCTCAGCTACAATTCTGTGATTCAGTTTTCTTTGAGGGCAGTTCCATGGGCCAGATCCTCAACTGCTGTTAATTGGCATATGTCTGATTGATATCAGCTAAGGATCTGACTCCAAGGATCTGTTGGTTGCCCAGCATTTACTGCTTTACATTTCTTTACTGTTGACCAGTTTTAGATATATACAGTCTTAAATACTTGTTTAATAGGGGGTATGGAATGGTTTCCATACTCGGAGCGATTAATAAGACTGGGACTTCTCAGCTTGGAAAAAAGACAACTAAGAGGGGGTATGATAGAGGTCTATAAAATCATGATTGGTGTGGAGAAAGTAAATAAGGAATTGTTATTTACTCCTTCTCATAACACAAGAACTAAGAGTCACCAAATGAAATTAATAGGCAGCAGGTTTAAAGCAAACAAAAGGAAGTATTTCTTCACACAGCACACAGTCAACCTGTGGAACTCCTTGCCAGAGGATGTTGTGACGTCCAAGACTATAACAGGGTTCAAAAAAGAACTAGATAAGTTCATGGAGGATAGATCCATCAATCGATGGCAGCCTCTGTTTGCCAGAAGCTGGGAATGGGCAACCGAGGATTGATCAGTTGATGATTACCTATTCTGTTCATTCCCTCTGGGGCACCTGGTATTGGCCACAGTTGGAAGACAGGCTACTGGGCTAGATCAACGGTTTTCAAATTGTGGGTTGAGACCCCAAAGTGGGTCGCAACCTCATTTTAATGGGGTTGCCAGGGCTGGCTTAGACTTGCTGCAGCCCAGGGCCAAAGCCCGAGCCCCACCATCTGAGGGTTTCAGCCCTGTGTGTTGGGAGTCAGGTTACAGGCCCCCTGCCTGGGGTTGAAGCCCTTGGGCCCCAGGTCAGTGAGGCTTGGGCAGGCTCAGGTTTTGGTCCTCTGTCCTGGGTTCATGTAGTAACTTTTACTATCAGAAGGGATCACGGTGCAATGAAGTTTGAGAACCCCTGGGCTAGATGGGCCTTGTCTGACCCAGTATGGCTGTTCTTATGTTCTTATGTTAATGCAATGAACAGTATTTAAACAATATCAATGGGTTGGACACTGGCCCCAGTGTAATCACTAGAAGTTTTGACATTGACTTCAGTGGAGTCAGGATTTCACCCAGTGTGCACTTTCTATCAGGCTGCTCTTAAGATATAAGAATTTTGCATAGCTGGAGTGAGGTATTCATATTTGAGGAAGTTTGTTAGGGATTTCAAGCTGCTGGTAGTAGTTAGAATGCAGTGGCCTTGTATCAAGGCTAACCTTTAGTGCCAAATCCTGGTCACACTGAATTCAATAGGCATTTTGTCATTGATTCAATGGCAATCAGTTGGTAGGATTTAGTTGCACTATCTGTTGATTTTACTGTTGAGACATATATGTCAATACTTAAGAACTGCTAAATAGAAAAATTTGGAGACAAATATAAGGGGCCTGATCCAACACCCATTTAGTCAATTTAGAGGTTCCCATTGACTTTGATGCAGGTTGGATCAGACCCAAAGACACACTTTTTACCCGGTTGAAATGAATTCAACTTGCAGAATTCTTTGAAATACACAGAATTAAGAACCCACGAAAGTTGCTGATAGACCCTGCCTATATTCCCGCTATAAGCTGAATCCAGAAATTATGCATGTTATGAAGAACATTTTAGAAGAACCCCTGTGGATGGAAGTTATTTAAAACACCTTATCAATTTCTCATTACACAGTACTTCCACCCTTTGCCCATGACGGATGATGGCACAAGACCTGCCCCCAAGAGACTTGACAGCAACAGACTAAAGCCTGATGGATATTACTGTTCTATGACTGGAAGTAATTGAGATCCAGTGCACCACAGCTGCTGCTTCATAACATTGAATTGATCCTTACCTTGACTCTCACAGAAGTTTCTCCACGAGAGGTACATGGCATTGAATTTGGAGGAAGTACACAGATTTCCATTTGGAATTCTAAGTGGCAGTCAAACTAAGTCAGTAGAGTTACTGGTTTGGCGTGGTGAATTCTACTTTAAGAATTGTGGAGTACCCGATGGTAAAATTTATGTTAAATAAAATATCAGAATTTCTAAACAGGGAGTGAGTGCTACTTCTCTGCACATGCCATAATTTTGGTGGCAGACCTTGTAAAATACTAGACAGGAAATTTTTAGTGTATCAGGCCCTAAGCTTGCAGTTTATATATCTATACCAGTATGAAGCTGTCATAAATATAAAGGGAAGGGTAAACCCCTTTGAAATCCCTCCTGGCCAGGGGAAAGCTCCTCTCACCTGTAAAGGGTTAAGAAGCTAAAGGTAACCTCGCTGGCATCTACCAAAATGACCAATGAGGAGACAAGATACTTTCAAAAGCTGGGAGGAGGGAGAGAAACAAAGGGTCTGTGTGTCTGTCTATAGTCTGTCTTTGTCGGGGATAGACCAGGAATGGAGTCTTAGAACTTTTAGTAAGTAATCTAGCTAGGTACGTGTTAGATTATGATTTCTTTAAATGGCTGAGAAAAGAATTGTGCTGAATAGAATAACTATTTCTGTCTGTGTATCTTTTTTGTAACTTAAGGTTTTGCCTAGAAGGGTTCTCTATGTTTTTTAATCTAATTACCCTGTAAGGTATCTACCATCCTGATTTTACAGGGGGGATTTCTTTATTTCTATTTACTTCTATTTTTATTTAAAGTCTTCTTGTAAGAAAACTGAATGCTTTTTCATTGTTCTCAGATCCAAGGGTTTGGGTCTGTGGTCACCTATGCAAATTGGTGAGGCTTTTTATCCAACATTTCCCAGGAAACGGGGGGTGCAAGTGTTGGGAGGATTGTTCATTGTTCTTAAGATCCAAGGGTCTGGGTCTGTAGTCACCTAGGCAAATTGGTGAGGCTTTTTACCAAACCTTGTCCAGGAAGTGGGGTGCAAGGTTTTGGGAAGTATTTTGGGGGGAAAGACGCGTCCAAACAGCTCTTCCCCAGTAACCAGTATTAGTTTGGTGGTGGTAGCGGCCAATCCAAGGACAAAGGGTGGAATATTTTGTACCTTGGGGAAGTTTTGACCTAAGCTGGTAAAGATAAGCTTAGGAGGTTTTTCATGCAGATCCCCACATCTGTACCCTAGAGTTCAGAGTGGGGGAGGAACCTTGACAGAAGCAAAAAGATAAACTTATAAAGTGACTTGTTCACCAGATTCAATGTGTAACCCTGTAATAATTATGAAGTATTGTTGATACATGCACATACACTTGATTAGCTATGGTTAACAGAAATATATCTGTGATGAAGAACCCGGAACTGGATATAGACTGCCTGCCTAATTACCCCTGTAGTCCTTTGTTTATCTCCACCTTATTTCACTCCCTTTTATCCTTTTCCCCATCTTTCCACCTCTCTATCACCACTTACTGTGAGTGATCAATGAACCAGTGAACTCCAAGAATGCTTATATTCTGATACTCTAAAAAGGCTTGATAAATCTGAACCCCCAAGTTCCAAGAAGCATTATTTTAATTCTCTAGAGCTACACATTCATGTCTATTTGCACAAATATATTCAGCATAGCTATATATGCTATTTACTAAGTACTGAATATACAGTAGGAAATAACCTGGCAACTTTATTTGTGATATAGGACTGCTTAGTTGGAATAGGGAGAGGAAATAACACAAACTAAATTAGTCTTTGACTAATTTCACAGTGTGCCAAACCAAATTGTGGTTCATATAGTCAGAGAAATCTTTTGCATGGTAATAATCTACTTTTTTTTTCCAGAGTCATAAAGAAAACAAATCTCAAATGGCCAAACGACAGAGCTTGAATTGATCCCGAGTCATGCAGAACATGCCATCAGGTGCTGCATAGTGATAATTGTGCAACAAAAGTTCAAAGCAATGGAAAAAATTAAAAATGGCCATGTCGGAAAGAAAGAGAGAATATAATGGGAGGTTAATGTGATGGGTTCAAAATGTTCAAAATAATGCAAATTGGTTTTAAAGTGAGGTTAGCTCCTCAAATGTTAAGAACATTAAACTGAAGAGTTAGTTTGATTTATTGTCAATTGAACACTGCTAATGTAAATTCCAGGTAACTGCAGTGGGTCATTCTTGTCTGAATTAAATGCAATCCATCAATATAACTTGAATAAAACCTTTTAAAGTTCTGTTGATAAAGGCAATTAATTTTAAATGATACTATGTGTATTCAGTCAGTGTGCTGTTCAATCAGGAGGCCTAAGGTGATTCTGACAATTTATAGTGCTGAAAAGTATAATGATGTGAAATTTAATCAGGTCTGAGTTTGAGCAGTAAGCAAAGTACTGCTATAATTAGCCTTTTCATCCCTTTCTTTCTTCCTTTTGTTTCTGGACATCACTTGTTATATGTTATGTCTGGCTTTAGCTTGGCAGCTTTAGCAAGGAACAGCTGCCTGTTTTTCATCAACGCTCAACATTTAGGGCCTAATCCAAATCCCACTGAAGCCTATGGAAAGACTCCCACTGATGTCAAGTAGCTTAGGTCCACTAGTTACAATAGGAGCACCGGGTGCTCAGCTACTATGAAAATCAGATCAAGAGTTCTTTTAACAATTTCTGTGGCACATCCTGCGCATGACGAGGCACTCAAACATGATGAAAAAAGAATCAATGATGACAAATAGGATCCTATGCATGTCAATTACTTTGCACCCAACTGAGCAGCCCCTACTCAGACAAAACTTCCACGGACTCCAATGGGAGTCATAAAAGCTATAAAAAATTAACACAAAATAGGTAGCTGTGGTGAAGATACCATTTATAAAATATCAGGAAAGCAGACTGTGCAATTAATTCACAACTGCCAATTTGTAATTTTTAGGACTGTCAAGCGATTAAAAAAATTAATCGTGATTTAAAAAATTAATCGCAATTAATCGCGCTGTTAAACAATAATGAAATACCATTTATTTAAATATTTTTGGATGCTTTCTACATTTTCAAAATATATTGATTTCAACTACAACACAGAATACAAAGTGTACAGTGCTCCCTGTAAAAAAACAAGAGGAATAGTATTTTTCAATTCCCCCATTGCAAATACTGTAGTGCAATCACTTTATCATGAAATCTGAATTTACAAATGCAGAATTATGTTTAAAAGAAAACACCACCTGCATTCAAAAATAAAACAATGTAAAACTTTAGAGCCTACAAGTCCACTTAGTCCTACTTCTTGTTTAGCCAATCGCTCAGACAACCAAGTTTGGTTACATTTGCAGGAGATAATACTGCCCGCTTCTTGTTTACAGTGTCACCTAAAAGTGAGAACAGGCATTCACATGACATTGTTGTGGCCAGCGTCACAAGATTTACATGCCAAATGCGCTAAAGATTCATATATCCCTTCATGCTTCAACCACCATTCTGGAGGACATGCGCCCATGCTGATGATGGGTTCTGCTCAATAACAATCCAAAGCAGTGCGGACCGACGCATGTTCATTTTCATCATCTGAGTGAGATGCCACCAGCAGAAGGTTGATTTTCTTTTTTGGTGGTTCAGGTTCTGTAGTTTCCACATTGGAGTGTTGCTCTTTTATGACTTTTGAAAGCATGCTCCATACCTCATCCCTCTCAGATTTTGAAAGACACTTCAGATTCTTAAACCTTGGGTCCACTGCTGTAGCTATCTATAGAAATCTCACATTGGTACCTTCTTTGTGTTTTGTCAAATCTGCAGTGAAAGTGTTTTTAAAACAAACAGCATGCGCTGAGTCATCATCCGAGACTACTATAACATAAAATATATAGTAGAATGCAGGTAAAACTGAGCAGGAGACATACAATTCTCCCCCAAAGAGTTCAGTCATAAATTTAATTAACGTATTTTTTTAACGAGCATCTTCAGCATGGAAGCATGTCCTCTGCAATGGTGGCCGATGCATGAAGGGGCACATGAATGTTTAGCATATCTGGCGTGTAAATATCTTGCAACGCTGGCTACAGAAGTGCCATACAAATGCCTGTTCTCACTTTCAGGTGACATTGTAACTAATAAGTAGGCAGCATTATGTCCCGTAAATGTAAACAAACTTGTTTGTCTTCATGATTGGCTGAACAAGAAGTAGGACTGAGTGGACTTATAGGCTCTAAAGTTTTACATTGTTTTGTTTTTGAGTGCAGTTATGTAACAAAAAATCTACAGTTGTAAGTTTCACTTTCACAATAAAGAGATTGTACTACAGTACTTGTATGAGGTGAATTGAAAAATACTATTTCTTTTGCTACCAAGAAAAGTAGGAACTTTTATAGGTGTGGTTTAGTATGTTTCTGTTTGCTAAAGGTGAATAATAAAACAGAACAGGTGAACTGAGCTCCTAACACACATTTGCACCTTTGAAAATCTCATCCTTCTTTATTTGTGACAAGGTATCATTTTTTCTTAATAAAAATAAAGGTTAGTAGGATGTCCATGGAAGCAACTGAAAAGGTCAAGATAAGCAAATGGAAAAGTTAAGCTAAATACCAGGGAAAACTTGTTCAGGGTGAGAGCTATAGGTCTGTGGAGCTGTTTTACCAGAAAAATGATGGCAGTTCACCTCTAGAATCTTTGTTTAAAAACAGACTTGGGGCAAGGTTACACTAGAAGCGGAATGGCCTAGTTTCCCTATCTCTAATTTCTATGAAAAGACCTTTAAAGGAAAGGGCATAGTAAAAGTACTTTAGACTCCACCTTCCTTTAGCAATCCGGTCATAAAAAATATTTTCTTTACTGTTTTCAGTGGCTTAGCAAGACAGTGCAGATGCTGGGTTAATCCCCCCTCTGTGGTCATTCAGGGAGCAAAGAACCAGTCAGGAGTTAGAAATCCCTATACCAAAGTTAATTCAACAATATTGCTTATTTTATGGCATACATTTAAAAACAGAAATCTATTAAACTTCAAATTTATCAAGAGAAGTAAGATCAGAAACTACTACGTATGTGCAAGATGGCCAAGTTAACATTGCATTAGGAAACCTAAATGTTGGCTTTTTTTAAAAAGTTTTAACAATGCAACACATTGTTGCATTACTGTCATTTTTGTCTTTACTGCTGGGTAGCATTGGTGTGGGCACTCCTGACACCAAAGGTCCAAGGCAAAGAAAAACATAAGAAATTTAGAGATGAGAAATGGAGGAGACAGAGATATTAAAGAAAAGGAAGGAGGGATTTAGGGCGTTCTTAATAAGAACTGGTGATGTAAGGTGGAACGCTGTTAAGAGTTAAGAGTTCTGTTAAGAGTTCTAGACAATCTACATATTTCTAGTGTGCCTATCACCATATATATTTATATTAAGTTGGAGAAACAAGTTTCACTGAGTAATTCCAATGTTTATTACTGGAATGGAACCAACCAAAACAGATATGACATCATCATCAAGGAAAGTGCACACGGAAAATTTGTCAAGCTGTCTTGATAAGGGTATTAAAGGTGGAATTGTTAGTGAGTAACCACTACTGTTGTTACCATATTTGATATATTAATAAGGTTGACATTCGTTTTCATCACAAACACTGCATGCAGGGATTCACTGTGTAGCAGCAACTGAATTTCATCCATCGAGAAAATCATTATTGGGGATTTTTCAATCAACTATGAAACAATGATTAAACTGTTAAAGAATGAGTCCGTCTCTGAGCATGAATGAGCAAGATATGAATTGTGAAACATAATACACATTATGAGGGTCCTATAGGTCATTATCACTGTTTCACCTTATAAACTTGATGACTTGGTTTTTTCACAATTTTTGGTTATCGTCCCACCATCCCGTTCTCCAGCAACCCTCCTCACCCCAGTGACCCGTCAGCTGGACGATGTTTTAAATGTAACGAGCTGGGGCATGTAAAGGCCAACTGCCCCAAGAACCCCAACAGATTACAGTTCATTGCACCGGAATCACACCAGAGGTCCACAGGCCCAGATACCTCCCAGATACTCTTGGAGCGGAGGGAAACTGTGAGTGTGGGCGGGAAGAAGGTCACCGCGTGGAGGGACACCGGAGCACAAGTGTCAGCTATCCATGCTTCCTTAGTGGACCCCAATTTAATCAACCCAGAGATCCAAGTGACGATTCAACCCTTCAAGTCCAACTCTTTCGATTTGCCTACAGCCAAGTTGCCTGTCCAGTACAAGGGCTGGTCAGGAATGTGGACTTTTGCAGTCTATGATGATTATCCCATCCCCATGCAGTTGGGGGAAGACTTGGCCAATCATGTGAAGCAGGCCAAGAGGGTGGGAACAGTCACCCGCAGCCAGGCTAAACAAGCCATGAGGCCTAGCTCTGTTCCGGAAACTTCTATCAGGACCCGGTCAGAGGTGATGGACCCGGACCCCAAGCCAATGTCTGCAACAGCAGTAGTGGATCCAGTCCCAGAGACCCAGACGGAACCAGTCCCAGAACCGGAACCAGCCGAACAACCAACACCAGACCCCGTGTCAGCACTGAATCCAGTACTTGCAACCTCAACACCAGAGGGCCCCACCGAACCTGAACTGGCAGCAGTCGATAACCCGACACAAGAGGCTCAGCCGGAGCCTGAATCCCAACATAGTACACCAGCGGAGAGCGGTTCACAGTCAACAGAAACAGCTCCGTCCCCTATATCGCTTCCAGAGGGACCAAGCCTAGGTCCACAATCCAATGAGGAACTGATGTCTCCAGCATCAAGGGAACAGTTCCAGACCGAACAGGAAGCAGATGAAAGCCTCCAGAGAGCTTGGACGGCGGCACGGAGCAACCCACCGCCTCTCAGCTCTTCTAATCGATCCAGGTTTGTTGTAGAAAGAGGACTTTTATAAAAGGAAACTCTTTCTGGTGGACACCAGGAAGACTGGCATCCTCAGAGACAGTTGGTAGTTCCAACTAAATACCGGGCCAAGCTCTTGAGCTTAGCCCATGATCACCCTAGTGGCCATGCTGGGGTGAACAGGACCAAAGACCGTTTGGGGGGGTCATTCCACTGGGAGGGAATGGGCAAGGATGTTTCTACCTATGTCCAGTCTTGTGAGGTGTGCCAAAGAGTGGGAAAACCCCAAGACCAGATCAAAGCCCCTCTCCAGCCACTCCCCATCATTGAAGTTCCATTTCAGCGAGTAGCTGTGGATATTCTGGGTCCTTTTCCGAAAAAGACAGCCAGAGGAAAGCAGTACATACTGACTTTCATGGATTTTGCCACCCGATGGCCGGAAGCAGTAGCTCTAAGCAACACCAGGGCTAAAAGTGTGTGCCAGGCACTAGCAGACATTTTTGCCAGGGTAGGTTGGCCCTCCGACATCCTCACAGATGCAGGAACTAATTTCCTGGCAGGAACTATGGAAAACCTTTGGGAAGCTCATGGGGTAAATCACTTGGTTGCCACTCCTTACCACCATCAAACAAATGGCATGGTGGAGAAGTTTAATGGAACTTTGGGGGCCATGATATGTAAATTCGTAAATGAGCACTCCAATGATTGGGACCTAGTGTTGCAGCAGTTGCTCTTTGCCTACAGAGCTGTGCCACACCCCAGTTTAGGGTCTTCCCCATTTGAACTTGTATATGGCCATGAGGTTAAGGGGCCATTGCAGTTGGTGAAGCAGCAATGGGAGGGATTTACACCTTCTCCAGGAACTAACATTCTGGACTTTGTAACCAACCTACAAAACACCCTCCGAACCTCTTTAGCCCTTGCTAAAGAAAACTTACACGATGCTCAAAAAGAGCAAAAAGCCTGGTATGATAAACATGCCAGAGAGCGTTCCTTCAAAGTAGGGGACCAGGTCATGGTCTTAAAGGCGCTCCAGGCCCATAAAATGGAAGCATCGTGGGAAGGGCCATTCACGGTCCAGGAGCGCCTGGGAGCTGTTAATTATCTCATAGCATTCCCCACCTCCAACTGAAAGCCTAAGGTGTACCATATTAATTCTCTAAAGCCCTTTTATTCCAGAGAATTAAAGGTTTGTCAGTTTACAGCCCAGAGAGGAGACGACGCTGAGTGGCCTGAAGGTGTCTACTACGAAGGGAAATGTGCTGGTGGTGTGGAAGAGGTGAACCTCTCCATGACCCTTGGGCGTATGCAGCGACAGCAGATCAAGGAGCTGTGCACTAGCTACGCGCCAACGTTCTCAGCCACCCCAGGACTGACTGAATGCGCATACCACTCCATTGACACAGGTAATGCTCACCCAATTAGAGTCCAACCTTACCGGGTGTCTCCTCAAGCTAAAACTGCTATAGAATGGGAGATCCAGGATATGTTACAGATGGGTGTAATCCGCCCCTCTGAAAGTGCATGGGCATCTCCAGTGGTTCTAGTTCCCAAATCAGATGGGGAAATATGTTTTTGCGTGGACTACCGTAAGCTAAATGCTGTAACTCGCCCAGACAACTATCCAATGCCACGCACAGATGAACTATTAGAGAAACTGGGATGGGCCCAGTTCATCTCTACCTTGGACTTAACCAAGGGGTACTGGCAGGTACCGCTAGATGAATCTGCCAAGGAAAGGTCAGCCTTCACCACACATCTCGGGCTGTATGAATTTAATGTACTCCCTTTCGGGCTGCGAAATGCACCCGCCACTTTCCAAAGACTTGTAGATGGTCTCCTAGCGGGATTAGGAGAATATGCAGTCGCCTACCTTGATGATGTGGCCATATTTTCGGATTCCTGGGCAGACCACCTGGAACATCTACAAAAAGTCCTTGAGCGCATAAGGGAGGCAGGACTAACTGTTAAGGCTAAGAAGTGTCAAATAGGCCTAAACAGAGTGATTTACCTTGGACACCAGGTGGGTCAAGGAACTATCAGCCCCCTACAGGCCAAAGTGGATGCTATCCAAAAGTGGCCTGTCCCAAAGTCAAAGAAACAGGTTCAATCCTTCTTAGGCTTGGCCGGTTATTACAGATGATTTGTACGCACTACAGCCAAATCGCCGCCCCACTGACAGACCTAACCAAAAAGAAACAGCCAAATGCTGTTCAGTGGACCAAAAAGTGTCAGAAGGCCTTTAACAAGCTTAAAGCGACACTCATGTCTGACCCTGTACTAAGGGCCCCAGACTTTGACAAACCGTTCCTAGTAACCACAGATGCGTCCGAGCATGGTGTGGGAGCAGTTTTAATGCAGAAAGGACCTGATCAAAAATTCCACCCTGTAGTGCTTCTCAGCAAAAAACTGTCTGAGAGGGAAAGCAACTGGTCAGTCACTGAAAAAGAATGTTACGCCATTGTCTACGCTCTGGAAAAGCTACGCCCATATGTTTGGGGACGGCGTTTCCACCTGCAAACCGACCATGCTGCACTGAAGTGGCTTCACACCGTCAAAGAAACTAACAAAAAACTTCTTCGGTGGAGTTTAGCTCTCCAAGATTTTGATTTCGACATCCAACACATCTCAGGAGCTTCTAACAAAGTGGCTGATGCACTCTCCCGTGAAAGTTTCCCAGAATCAACTGGTTAAGATCGTCCTTGAGATGTGGAAAATATTGTTAGTCTTTATGTACTTGGTAGTATA
The DNA here is from genome assembly GCF_965152235.1 of Eretmochelys imbricata. Classification (NCBI taxonomy): domain Eukaryota; kingdom Metazoa; phylum Chordata; order Testudines; family Cheloniidae; genus Eretmochelys; species Eretmochelys imbricata. The sequence continues at coordinate 49,595,521 of NC_135582.1, forward strand.
TTTAGAGATGCATGTGTCTGATTAACTCTGTTTTTCCTAGAGCTCCAGGAAGAAATCCCAGCCAGTGTTTCACCCTAGCTGAGATTTGGGGGGCGTGTCATAAATATAAAGGGAAGGGTAAACCCCTTTGAAATCCCTCCTGGCCAGGGGAAAGCTCCTCTCACCTGTAAAGGGTTAAGAAGCTAAAGGTAACCTCGCTGGCATCTACCAAAATGACCAATGAGGAGACAAGATACTTTCAAAAGCTGGGAGGAGGGAGAGAAACAAAGGGTCTGTGTGTCTGTCTATATGCTGCTTTTGCCGGGGATAAACCAGGAATGGAGTCTTAGAACTTTTAGTAAGTAATCTAGCTAGGTATGTGTTAGATTATGATTTCTTTAAATGGCTGAGAAAAGAATTGTGCTGAATAGAATAACTATTTCTGTCTGTGTATCTTTTTTGTAACTTAAGGTTTTGCCTAGAGGGGTTCTCTATGTTTTTTAATCTAATTACCCTGTAAGGTATCTACCATCCTGATTTTACAGGGGGGATTTCTTTATTTCTATTTACTTCTATTTTTATTAAAAGTCTTCTTGAAAGAAAACTGAATGCTTTTTCATTGTTCTCAGATCCAAGGGTTTGGGTCTGTGGTCACCTATGCAAATTGGTGAGGCTTTTTATCCAACATTTCCCAGGAAACGGGGGGTGCAAGTGTTGGGAGGATTGTTCATTGTTCTTAAGATCCAAGGGTCTGGGTCTGTAGTCACCTAGGCAAATTGGTGAGGCTTTTTACCAAACCTTGTCCAGGAAGTGGGGTGCAAGGTTTTGGGAAGTATTTTGGGGGGAAGGACGCGTCCAAACAGCTCTTCCCCAGTAACCAGTATTAGTTTGGTGGTGGTAGCGGCCAATCCAAGGACAAAGGGTGGAATATTTTGTACCTTGGGGAAGTTTTGACCTAAGCTGGTAAAGATAAGCTTAGGAGGTTTTTCATGCAGGTCCCCACATCTGTACCCTAGAGTTCAGAGTGGGGGAGGAACCTTGACAGTCCTATAGGTCATTATCACTGTTTCACTTATAAACTTGATGACTTGGTTTTTTCACAATTTTTGGCTATCATATGTACCCTAGACCATTAGCAAATATAGGTCTTGGTCTTGCGACTTTGACATCTATGGGACTGTTCATTTGCTTAAAGTTAAGCAAATGCTTAATTGCTTTGATGGATCAAGGCCTGAGTTTTCAATAGCTTGCATAACCTCCAGACTTTAATTTCAAATCAAAATGTCTGCATTTGTCTGCATATACATATACAGCTATAGACACTGTATATATAAAATGTTGCATAATTTCCATGGCCATGACTATATTAATTTTATATTAAAATTCATGTGTACATATATGCAAAAAATATACACAGATATATCTATGTAGGTCTGAACGTATGTAGGCAACATATACTTTTAGAATACCTCTAAATTACCCTGAAAATGTGCAAGTTACAAAATCCTGCCAAACTTACAATATTTATGGAACCTTACAAGAACTGAAATTTTTACCTACCTCAAGATAATCTGCGATATCAAAATACAGAGTGACATTGCTCCCAGCAAGAAGAAAATGTGTGTATGTTAGGTTACCACAAAATTGCAAATGTTGCAAGTATATATATATTCCCCCAGATGTGAAATGGCTTCCTATCCTGAACAATCTGTGCAGTGTGTCACTTTTCAGATCAGTATCTGGTAATATTTTTGACAGCCTACTAAATAACGTATATAAATCAATGAGTCAGCAATATGGGATTGTTATGGCTTCTGACACTGGACTCTGGTAGAGGCATCCTTTACAATTTAATCAAAAGTAACTAACCTATGTTTCTATTTGACTACAGCTGACATTCAACAGCTCCAATTAAATATATTACTTATGCAACAGCTGACAAATAGAATCACCATATTAAATAGGCAAGAATATTAGCTGCTATACAACTCTAACTTCATACAGTCAGAGAAATGTTAATGGTGGAATCCTGGCTATTCCAATTAGAGATCTTAAATAGTTGTTACAGTAATTACTATATAGAACAGCAAAGTCTGGAGGTTATGCAGACGAAGACAGATGTTGGGCAAAAATCAATCTTAAAATCTGAGTCAACCAATTGATTATAGGACTTTTGTGAGGTATTATAAGTCAGGAAGTTGTTGAGAAAAGAGAAGCTGTAGTATTCTACTTAAAAAGACAGGAAAAGAACCTTCAGCATACAGGTTATGTTCCCCAATTTAAACAGCTTACATTTGTCAATGAACAAAGCAGCAATAAATAGGGGTTTCTTTCTGTCTATCCGTTCATTAATTTTCCGATGGTTTGAGTGCTAAAACTTGGATACATTTTGTTCATTTTTTATTAAAAACTTATTCCAGAATTATCGTGTTTAAATTAAAATAACCCATGAGGAAAATGTTTCCTGGCAGTTAATTATTGATTAGAGGTTGGTCTTTGGCTCTTCACACAATCATAGAGTTATAGGTTTAGAAGGGACCGCAAGGGTCATCTAGTCTAACCCCCTGCCACAATGCAGGGCTTGTAGTTAACCCAGCCACTACTCACTGACATGACATGAAAGGCCTAACTGGAAGCCAGCATTACTGCTATTATCTACCATGAAAATCTAAAAATGTAAAGAAAAGACTGAATTAATGTAATTACAAATTTGAGGGAGTGGGGAGGAAGGCAAGCTGGGAAAGAACAAAAGCAGGTCTGATGGATCACCACTACACAGATCCACCAGACATTGCCTCCTGTGGAATAGCAGTGTACATGAACTCGATTCACTGGTTCATTGCCCCAAACTGCCCACATGTCCCATCCCACAATCTGCCTAAATAGAGAACTGAAATGACAGCTAGTGCAAACATGTAACCAATGAGTATCCTACACAAGCTTCCCAAGGTCCCCTCCCTACTTCCCCATGCAGTGGAACTGATGGATTTCTGTTGCATTTTTGGGCCTTGGACACTCAGACAGTGGGTAACCATGGATTGGGCCCGCAGATATACATGTATTGAATTACAGTGATTGTCATCCAAAAGCCAGCTTCTGTGAACAGTTTGGCATATGGTTACCACAGTTATTTCCTGTGGTAAACATATGGAAAAATTGTGGCAACTGAATGGTAATTATTGGCAAATACTGACTTTTTAATGGCCACTGTACCTCATCTAGACAGACAGAACTATAGACACCCTAGAAGTTTTGCTGTGTATATATTTTGCGAATCCATCCAAACACACGTGGCCAAATCTGGCAGTGTGCCGCCCAAATGGACTAGTCAGAAAGAAGGCCCAAAGACGCTCCCCACCCCCACCCACCCCCCACCATCAGAGCTGGATTCAAAACCAGTTACCATGCCACTGCCAGCTCATCTCCCCAAAGAGGCAGAGTCTGCCAGGGGGACCCTGAGTCAGCTACATGCTTGCTGAGGGCACAGGCTGCTCCTATTTAATATGAGCATGTGTGCGCCCCAGCTTCCACTACTTCTACCTTCCCTGAGCCATTCTGCCCTGCACTGAGAGGATGATTTTTGTTATTCGTGCATGGTTGGCACTGTTCGATTCTCCTCCCCTCAAGGCAGCTGTTAATACGAAGGGTGTGATTTTACTCATATTGACTGTCTTTTTCGTTCCTTTTCAAAACTATAATTAATTGTTCATTACACATAAGGAGAATTGTAACTACTCTAAAGTCATACAGACTACATTGTCTCCTCCCTTTGAAACTTTGGGATAGACTAGTATAGTCTGGTTCTTACTACAGTTGATTTCCATTACAAAAATCTATCTTTTCACACACGATCCATGAGAGAAAACAATATCACTGGCTCCAAGCAACAGGTACCATGGAGTGGAAGCATTATGCCAGTCAGTCAAAACATTAAAGAGATAGTGTAGATTAAAAGGGTGCTAGAGACAGTTAAAAGATAATAGCTACCTTTCTATAAGAAACTGCTCTGTAGGCATTTTAAATCCTATAATGGCTCACAGGAGGAATTAACAGCACATGAGAATAAGGGTACCACATTATAGGATCTCTGATTTACTGGTATTACAGGACTTTTAAAGTACAGTTCATAGGAAAAAATGTTTTGTGCAGAAGATCACATACAGGAGCTTAAGGCAAGATAAAAGGAGAATCTGATGGAACATTTCCGTTTCAAAGGCAAGCTGCTGTATGTGGGAATTGAGACTGGACATAATGCTATAATCCATATTAACAAGTGTAGTCAGCAGACTTTTCTGAAAGTAACATTTTAAGGAAAATCACCTCAATGTTCCCTAATGTTCTTACACTGGATCTTTAATTGGTACCACCATAATCAATACATAATAATTATGGTGCTACTGCAACCGGTAGTAAGGACATAGAAAGGTAAGGACATTACAATAACACCAAGGCAATTGTTTTCCAACAGGACACTGTTGTTTATAACTGATCCAACATAAATACAACATATTTTATATCCAGTGCATGCATTCACAAGGCATTATACATGTGCAATTCTTAAGCTAAGAAATACTTTATTAGACTAACAACTAGGATTCTAGTAAAATATTGAGTCAGTAATATTAGAAAGTTATACTAATTTTTTGCTTAAGAAGAAACATTGTGATAGACTGTACTAGAGGATTTTCAAAACTGTATTCTTGACTTCCCCATATCCTCTTCCATGTTTAAGCTTGAGCATAAATGGAAATTAGAGCCAGGGAAAGGTTTAGATAGTAAAATAACAACAGGTAAAGTTTCACAGCCAAAGTTAAGACTAGACAGTATCTGGGCCTGGTTGTTAAAAAGACCTATATTATACTGCATAGGCCTGATTCTAAGAACAATGAAGACTATGAAAATACTTCCAACAATTTCAATGGACTTTGGAACAAGCTGCTTATCAAAAACATACAATAGCTTTCAGTAGATGTATTGCTAATATCTGATCCTCACCTATCACCTCCCTTAGCTGCCTCCAGGAGTCAACATTCATTCCTTTCCTGAAGCTGGTGCCCTAGCATCGTAAAAGGCTCCAGGCCAGCTCTGACATGAACCTCATGACAAGGGTACCATGCTCATTCCAGGGTCAGGGGTTCAGATGGAGGAAGGCACTCCCTCTAGATCAGCACCCCATACAATATCGATCATGCACTTAGATAATTGTTCATCTGTAATTTAAGTGCAATGACAGGAACGTCTTTTGTTGCATATGTTCGAGAAATCTGGCTGTTAAAACTTATGAATGCTATACAGTATACTCTAGACTAACAAGCAATCTCTTCGCATTTTGGTCAACTAAAGATGTACTGCAACAAGTGTCGTGTACTTTTGAGAATAAAGTGGAATCTGAGGACACTAGTTTAAGGGGTGGGGATTTTTTCAAACCAAATTGGGGGTTTAGGAGCCAACAGATAGACAGAAAAAATTGAGTAGAAAATGTCAGCTCATTAATACACTGAAAATCAGTTTTTGACAGAACACACCCTTTTTCCTTCATTTATTTTAGTGCCCATAACAAGTCTGGAAAAATGTCTTTTGGTCCAAGTATATTTTCTTGCAGCCTATAAAAAAGCTCACTGTCCGTATGACATATCTTAGTATAACATACTTTATGACATGCCAAAGCTGCTATATGTCCTTTTTAAAGTGTAGCACACAACCATGAAAGTATATGGGTATGACATGAGACTATATCCCAAGACTATAGAAATCTTCTATTTGAAAGAGGATTCAAGAACACCAAGATTTTTTGAAATTATTTCTGAATATTTTTCACTCTTGGGTCTTCACTGTATACTTTAGCATGCTTAAACTGCAGTTTCACAAATGTTTTCCCATATTCTCTGTGGCAAGATTCTATTCCCCTGAATCAATAAGCCAATCATTGCACCTTGATTTGTCATTTTTCAACAGCTCGGTTTTGTCTCAGTGATTCCTATTTTACTTTCATGCTCCACAATTCAAGATATAATTAGATCAAATCTTTTATCCAGTCATTATACTAGCACAGTTTTTAAGGAAATGTCTAAATTCTGCGTCCTCTATATAGTACTTTGCTGTAGGCTAGAGAGTATTATTCTAATACAAAACTATTGTACCTTACCCTGTTATGATCCCTGTTCTCAGTTTCAAATATTCCTCTTTAGGTATTTCTTTAGTTGTATTTGTTTGTATTTTCTTTAGAAGGATTGAGAAGCAGAAGCTGGGTGGGAAGGAGTTAAGGGAAATGAGGGAAGTATTTTCCCCAGGATCAAACTGCAACAGTCAGCTTTGGTTATTTATGCATAGAAGCCAATAACACTATTTTATATTTATTACAGTAAAGAAAGGAAAACTACATTTTGATGTATTTGTTTAAAATGGGGTTGCCTATCCCTTCCCCATGTGCTTCCTTGGCAACAAATGTCCTCCAAATTGTCACACATACTCTGATATATTTGATATAAATACTTCACCAGCAATAGGTGGGGTAAAGTATGATCATGTTGTACGGATTCAGGCCTCAGTCCTGTAACGGAGTTGTGTGGAGGCAGTTCTCACGCCCAGGTGAGGTCCCATGGCAATTAGTGGGGCTCCAGATCACTGCAAGTATTCACCCGTCTGCAGCTCATTGCAGGATTGGGGCTTACATTATTCAATGGTACAACTTGTGGAAGATCCACATCAGCTCTGAAAACGGTGCCCCTATCCAACAGGTTTTAATTCTAAACTAAACAGATGTTTAATTTAACAACAAACTGAACATTAATATTCAGTTCCAACACATTAAATGGATTTTAATTAACATTTAATAATTTGATTTAATGGCCACTTGGGAAAAGAACATGGCTCAATAGAATCTCCCATGGATTTTGACAGGCGATTTCTATATGCTATAAAATCATTCTTTACACAAAACTGGTATTTTACTGACATCAGGAACTTAGATTCATTATGGTCTACTAATCCATACATATATTCCTGCTAATATGTATAATCACAAATTGCGGCAATGATTACATTAAAATGATGCAATGACTATACATAATTCACTTTAACTGTAAAGTACTCTATTTCTTTTCAGCAACAATTTTAATTACAGATGGTTTATATTTCATAAAATATTTGCAAGTAGTCAACACATCAGGAAAGCGTGGTCATGATCAGCATGATCATCAAGGGTGTCCTAACAGGAGGACTTTATTTCCAAAGTCATTTGTACAGCCCCCTTTACAAGTACTAAAGTCACTTAATTAATGGGCTAACTTCACTTTGTAAGTGCCGGATCCAAAGCCCACCTGAGTCATTAGGTTGACTTTAGTCATTAGGTAATCATTAGTCATTCCGTTGACTTCAGTAGGCTTTAAATCAGGCCCTTTACTTTAACTTTAAATTCATAGCCAACTTTACAAGTCTTCTCAGTCCATAAGCTTAGATTTGAAATCTTGAGATGCTTTTTTGTGAAACTTCCATCATATTTTCCCCCCTTATACACCAATAGCTTGCTCACATCTCTGCATATCTGTTTACATTAGTAATAAGCAAAAACATCTTTGCAAAGTGTGATATATCACCATAACAACAAAATCAAATTATTCTCAAAAGGAATTATTTATAATCTAGTTTACAGATGGGAAAAGGCAGTGGTGTTCACATCCAGACCTGGATGAGGCTTTGGCTAAGGCTTTGTGTACAACTGCAGCAAAACCTCACAAGCTGCTCATGCAAGGTTTCTTTTTCATGTGAACTAGAGCTGGAATGTCTGCCCTTTCCTACACACACAGGCACCTCTTGAACCCATGCACAACCACCAAGGCACCCACAAACATATCGTGTTGTTCCCTCCCCTACCCAAGGACGAGCACAATGGTGTTTTTTGCAGCAGTCCTTACTAGGAAAAAAACTCCTCTAGGCCCTGCGGTGGGTTTTAAGCTTGAAGAAGGGAGTTTTGCTGCTCAGAGGCCAAATGTAGCAGCTCCCTTAGCAGGGTAGAAGAGGCCCAGAAAAAGCCAAATGAGTACCTGCTCCTAAACTGTGCAGGGGGTAGATGATACTCACTGCAGCCGCCCAGAAACCAAATGTATTTCCTTATGACAGCCAGAGTGGGAGTTGCTGTGCAATAGTTCAGCACAGAAGCACTCAGGGGCAGGGGATGAAGTTGACAGGAAAGCACCACAGACTAAACAGATGTCCCAACCCTTGCATCCTTTCTTCAGAACAGAACCAAACCACATGGTGTCTTATAGTCCTGGCCTAGATTATGTGATGTGGACTACAGTAACACACATCCACTGTTTTGAATTCTGTATCTCCCCACACACGCACACACACTGTGTAAGAACATCCAAAACACTTCGCTGCCATTTAAACCAAAATTTACATTTGTAGCTCAGGCATGATGTCCTTAGATAAGAATGGTCATACTGGGTCAGACCAAAGGTTAGGGTTAGGTTCACCTAACCCAGTATCCTGTCTCTGACAGTGGCCAGTGCCAGAAACTGCAGAGGGAATGAACAGAACAGGTTTGTATCGCTGATCATCTTCACTAACTACTACTGATGGACCTATCCTCCATGAACTTATCTAATTCTTTTTTTAACCCAGTTATACTTTTGGCCTTCACAACACCCCATGGCAAGGAGTTCCACAGATTAACTGTATATTGTGTGAAGTAGTACTTCCTTATGTTTGTTTTAAAACTTGCTGCCTATTAATTTCATCTAGTAATCCCTAATTCTCGTGTTACATGAAGAGGTAAACAACACTTCCCTATTCACTTTCTCCATATCAGTCATGATTTTATAAACCTCTATCATATTGCCCCTTACTCACCTCTTTTCTAAACTGAAAAGTCCCAATCTTTTAAAATATCTCCTCATATGTAAGTTATTCCATATCCCTTATCATTTTTGTTGCCTCTCTCTGTACTTTTTCCATTCTAATATATCTATTTGGAGGCAGGGCAACCAGAGCTGCACACAGTATTCAAAATTTGGGCTTATCAAATTTATTGTTGTGTTATATTTTTTGTTTTATTATCAGTCCCTTTACTAACTATTCCTGACATCGTCAGGTGTTTGGACTGCTGAAGAGTTTTTCAGAGAACTATCCACAATGACTTCAAGATCTCTTTTTTGAGTGGCTATGGCTAGTTTAGACCTAATTATTTTGTATGTATAGCTGGAATTGTTTTCCAATGTGCATTACTTTGCCTTATCAACAGTGAATTTCATCTGCCATTTTGTTGCCCAGTCACCCTATTTTGTGAGATCCCTTTGTAAGTCTTCAGTATCTTGAACTTAACTCTCTTGAGTAATTTTGTATCATCTGCAAACTTTACCACCTCACTGTTTACCCCTTTTCCTGGTCATGTATGAATATGTTGAACCCTGCAGGTCCCAATACAGATCCTTGGGAGACGCTACTATTTACATCTCGCCATTGTGAAAACTGACCATTTATTCCTATCTTTTCGTTCCATGAGAGGAACTTCCTTCTTATTCCATAACTGCTTAGTTTGGTTAGGAGCCTTTAGTGAAGGACCTTGTCAAAGACTTTCTGAAAGTCCAAGTACCTTACATCTACTGGATCACCTTTGTCTGCATGTTTGTTGACCTCTTCAAAGACTTCTAATAGATTGGTGAGGAATAATTTCCCTTTACTAAAGCCATGTTGACTCTTCCCCACGATATCATGTTCACCTAGGTGTCTGATAATTCTGTTCTCTACTACAGTTTCAATCAATTTGCCTGGTTCTGAAGTTAGGCTAAATAGCCTGAAAGTGCCAGGTTGCCTCTGGAGCCCTTTTTAAAAATTGCCATTACAGTAGCTATCCTCCAGTCATATAGTACAGAGACTGATTTAAGCAATAGGTTATATACCAGTTAGTAGTTTTTCAATTTCATATCAGGGTTCCTGCAGGTCCTGGTGACCATCTGGTCCTGGTGACTTATTACTGTTTAATTTATCACTCTGTTCCAAAACCGCTTCTATTGACAGCTCAGTCTGGGACAGTTCCTCAGTTTTGTCACCAAAGAAAGGCTCAGGTGTGATGATCTCCCCCATATCCTATACAGCGCAGACCCCTGCAAATAATTAATTTACCTGCTCAACAATGCTCATCTTCCTTGAGTGCTCCTTTAGCAGCTTGACTGGCATGTGGTCCCACTGAATGTTTAGCAGGCTTCCTGCTTCTGATGTACTTTTTACAAATTTTACTAAAGACAAAAAAACCCAACAGCTTGGTGCTCTAAAAATTCTTTCTTGCCTGCCTTATTGTGCTTTTACACATGACTTCCAAGAGCTTATGCTCCTTTGTATTTTCCGTGCTAGGATTTGACTTCAATTTTTAAAAGATGTCTTTTTGTCTCTAACCACCTCTTTTACTCTGCAGTTAAGCCAGGATATTTTTTTTAAATGGGGTATACATTTAGTTTGAGCCTCTATATTGGTGTTTTTAAATAGCCTCCATGCAGCTTGCAGGCATTCCACCCTTGTGACTGCTCCTTTTAATTTCCATTTTGGGTAGCTCTCTCATTTTTGTATAATTAATGCTTTTTGGAGTTAAATGCTGCTGTGATGGGTTTCTTTAGCATTTTTCCCCAACTACAAGGATGTTTAAATTTAATTACATTATGGTCACTATTACCGAGTAGTTCAGCTGAATTCACCTCTTGGACGAGATCCTGTACTCCACTTAGTACTAAATCAAGAATTGCCTTCCCCTTGTGGATTCCAGGACAAGCTGCTCCAAGAAACAGTCATTCCACAGTGCTGTTGGATCAACACATCCACAAAAGCTCCATATGCATGTCAGGGGTCTTGGAAAGATGATAGAGGGGTTAAGTGGGCAGTAGAAAGGAGATACAGACAGCAATTCATGGCATCCAAATAAGGGCTAAAATTATCTGCTACAGTAATTGGGTACAATTCCCTCTCAAGTCTCTAGGCCAAATCCACAGGTGCCAAAAACTGGTAGTGAAGCTTACTCAGCTGGTGTAATTTTGTCTGAAAATTAAAGTAAAATATTAATAGTTATTAAGCTGATTTACAGTGTAGGGTGACAAAGTGATATGGCCCAGAGGAAATACAGAGGATGAGGGGGGAGGAGAATGAGAACATATGGAAAAAAAGTAGTTAAGAAACTAAGAGATGAAGCAACATAGCCTCTTCCCCTCTCAAAAGTTATTTTCATTATCACATTAATTAACACAACACAGATAATCTAAGTTCTTTAATAAATAGAAAGCATAGGGAACCAATGAGCAGTTAACTGGAAAAGGATCAGTTCTCATAGAAACAGATCAGGGCACAAGGCCTATCATTTCCTATGGAATTTCTGCCTTGCTGGGGCTCATGCTTTGCGCTCTGTTGTTGACATAGGCCACAGGTTCTCCCTCCCTATGATCTACTTTTTCAGAGTTAAAGTGTGAGTGAGTGTGTATGAGAGAGATTGACTGATTCTGTAGAAGTATTTTTGGGACCCAGCTCAGATTTTTTTGAAGTCAGAATACTCTTTCCAATGCAGGCTGCCCAGTTGTTCTTTCATCATATCAGTTTGTACAAAGTAATATAAAGAGACAATATAACACATCATTGTTTCAATGAACTGAGCTGAAAATTTGGAAAGGACACAGTTTGGGAAAACAATGTATTTTATTGTGTTTGTATGTATGTATGTTTGTATATTTGTTTGTATAAAAGTATGTATTTTATTGACTGCAAAGGATTAACAAGAGATTTTAAAATATATTACCTCATTTTGTGATTTCTGAATATCCACAATCAGTGAAAATACTGGGTGCTGTGTCTGCATGAGAGGGATGGGTTAATCCTTCAATTAATCCTAGCTGTTCCCTGCAGATAGTTGAATAAAATAATAAGGCAGTAATAATTTGTACTTTCCTAGTACCTTCTGTAAGAGGATCTCGAAGCAGTTTGTCAATATTACTGAATTGAGCCTCACAACACCCCTCTGAGTCCGGGAGGTGCTATTATCCATATTTCACAGATGTTGGAACTGAGCCACAATTCAGTGACTTGCTCAAGGTCACACAACAAGTCTACAGAACCAGAACCAAATCCTTCATGTTTAGAACCCCAAACCTTTGTTTTAAACACAATGCAGTGTTTGCTATTGTTAATGTAGACGGGTGAAGGTAGTAATTTGTGTTTTTCTTTGTAACTCTTAGTTCCAACATGGCATAACATTGTCTTTGCCTCAGGATCAGCCACCTCTTCTGTAGTCCACGCATTTGTTGGACTCTATTTTAACTTCTGAGGCCACACTGTTTTTTTTTTTACCCTGTACAACTACTGCAGATTTCCTTGCATAGCACTCAGAGGCCCAGGAGGAGCAGATTCTTTTTGTCTCCCTGCTTAGACCTAGCCCCTACTTGTGCAGATGAGTTAGGTTATGCATGTGAATAGACTCAGAGTTCACCAGTGTTTGCACTATATGCTCTAGCTCAGTGATTCTTAACCTGGGGTGCATGCACCCCCTGGGGGTGCGAGACGCCCTTTCTGGGGGTGTGAGACATGCCAGATTTTTTTGGAAGGTAAATCATCGAAAACACAAATTAAGCCCAGGCACATAAGTACAACTACTTTGTTTCATCAAACCTATGTATTAATTAACATTATACATTTTTTAACGATTACTGTAATATACAAACAAAAAATATATCTAGGTTTAAAGAACTGACCAACTTCAACGATTTTTGCAAAGGGGTGCAAAAACATATTTTGAGAACCAAAGGGGTGAAGGATACAGTACAGGTTAAGAACCACTGCTCTAGCTGATGCCTCAATTTCCTCAAAACTCCTAAGCAGCAGCTCAAGTTAGAAAAGGCCTGAACAACTATTTTTAAAAAAAGACAAGTTTTCAATCATAGTATTTCTTTCCAACCAATAGTTCTATCCATTCCTTTCTTAATACAAATGCAGTTTTCACATGTCTATTAAGCACCTTAAGTTTACCAGAGAACTAAAATCAAGGTAAGACTCTCACTGGATTTGGAGTAATTTATATTAGGGCTGTCAAGAGATTAAAAATATTAATCGTGATTAATCGTGCTGTTAAACAATAATAGAATACCATTTATTTAAATATTTGTGGATGTTTTCTATATTTTCAAATATATTTATTTCAATTACAACACAGAATACAAAGTGTACAGTGCTCACTTCATGTTTATTTTTTATTACAAATATTTGCCCTGTAAAAAAAACAAAAGGAAGAGTGTTTTTCAATTTACCTAATATAAGTACTGTAGTGCATGGAAGTTTCTCTTTATCATGAAAGTTTAACTTACAAATGTAGAATTATGTACAAAAAATAATGGCATTCAAAAATAAAACAATGTAAAAACTTTAGAGCCTACAAGTCCACTCAGTCCTACTTCAGCCAATTGCTCAGACAAACAAGTTTGGTTACAATTTGTAGTAGATAATGCCGCTCGCTTCTCGTTCACAATATCACCTGAAAGTGAGCAAGGGTGTTCGCATGGCACTGTTGTAGCCAGCATTGCAAGATATTTACATGCACGATATTTAGATACACTAAAGATTCATATGTCCCTTCATACTTCAACCACCATTCCATAAGACATGAGTCCATGCTGATGATGGGTTCTGCTTGATAATGATCCAAAGTAGTGTGGACTGACACGTTCATTTTCATCATCTGAGTCAGATGCCACCAGCAGAAGGTTGATTTTCTTTTTTGGTGGTTCGGGTTCTGTAGTTTCCGCATTGGAGTGTTGCTCTTTTAAGACTTCTGAAAGTATGCTCCATACCTCATCCCACTCATATTTTGGATGGCACTTCAGATTCTTAAACCTTTGTGTTTTCGACGATTTACCTTCTAAAAAAAAATCTCATAATAGTATCTTCTTTGCGCTTTGTCAAATCAGCAGTGAAAGTGTTCTTAAAACAAACAACATGTGCTAGGTCATCCTCCGAGACTGCTATAACATGAAATATATGGCAGAATGCAGGTAAAACAGAACAGGAAACCTACAGTTCTCCCCCCAAGGTGTTCAGTTACAAATTAAATTAATGCATTCTTTTTTTAGTAAGCATCATCAGCATGGAAGCATGTCCTCTGGAATGGTGGTGAAAGCATGAAGGGGCATACAAGTGCATAGCATATGTGGCACATAAATACCTTACAATACCAGCTACACAAGTGCCATGTGAACGCCTGTTCTCGCTTTCAGGTGATGTTGTATATAAGAAGCAGCCAGCGTTATCTCCCGTAAATGTAAACTAACTTGTTTGTCTTAGCGATTGGCTGAACAAGAAGTAAGACTGAGTGGACTTGTAGGCTCTAAAGTTTTCCATTGTTTTGTTTGAGTGCAGTTATGTAACAAAAAAAATCTACATTTGTAAGTTACGCTTTCTTGATAAAGAGATTGCACTACAGTACTTGTATGAGGTGAATTGAAAAATACTATTTCTTCTGTTTATCATTTTTACCATGCAAATATTTGTAATAAAAAAATTATATAAAGTGGGCACTGTACACTTTGTATTCTGTGTTGTAACAGAAATCAATATATTTTAAAATGTAGAAAAACATCCAAAAATATTTAATAAATTTCAATTGGTATTCTATTGTTTAACAGTGCAATTAATCACAATAAATTTTTGTAATCGTGATTAATTTTTTTGAGTTAATCGCTTGAGTTAACCGCAATTAATCAACAACCCTAATTTATATACTTTTATTCTAATTAAAAATGAAATGTAACTTTCCTTGATGTGTCTGACTTTATTGTTTTAAGTTGCAGAGGGAAAACTCAGACTCTTTTCTGCAAGTTTACAACTATTCCCACTTCCCACCTTTATACTCTATTTTGCACCTGTTCTTTGCTAACTGTAAAAATGGCAGTTCAGGAACAAGTATAATGAATCTTTGATCTCTTTCAAAACCAACGACCATGAGAAGTCAGGTATTTTGAAGTTAACTCATCACCAAAATAACGACTGCTGTCCATTTTATACAACCAAAACCACAGTCACTGCAGATGCTATCATCCACCCTCCGGTGTCCCTTACGAGAAGAATATGAGTGGGGGAGAGGAAGGGGACACAGGGCACCAAAAGGAGTGCCTCTTAGGGCCTCCTCAGAGATGCAAAGCACTTATTTCCTACTAAATTCAGTAGTGGTTGAAGGCACTCTTCTCTGCACAAAATCTCTCTCTAAACAGTAAGGCATGTTTAGCTTTATTTCCCCTCTATGTTCAGCAAATCTAGGGTGGAAGGAGGGTGTTTGGGGCAGCTCATTTGATTTTTACATCTTTGCTCTTCAAAATCATTTCCTTTCTTACCTATTGCCTGCTGTAATTTATGTTCTTTTGTTGGCTTCACTAGCATCAGATCTCCAAATTTTGAAGGATTTCTGTTAGTCTCTTTCCATTTAACTGTATTGGTTTGCTCCTTGCCTTCCTAGTTCCCTTTTTGTAAAGCGGTATGCATATTCTGAGACTACTATTGTTTTTAAGTAGCATCCATTCCATCTCTTGCCTTCCTTTACTTTTAACTTTACAGCTTCTAAGTTTTCATTTTGTCTTTTGTTACAACAAGATTGGGCTTTGGGGTTATGTTATCGGGAAGAAAAAAACCCCAAACAAATCTATATTTATGATTGTCATCTTTTGCTACCAGAAGCAATTTCTGGCAGGGAAGCACATTTTATGATGTAACATCAGCACATTTTACAATGTATACAGTAATGGTTTCCTTGCTATCTATTACAGTGTGTAATTTTGAAAAAAGTCACCACTTATATATTAAAAGAATTCCCCTATGCTTTTAAATGGATATAGGTATGATAAGTGATCACTCACATCACACTTGTGAAAGTTTATTTTAAACTTCGCACTGTATTGCCAACTATATGCACAACTCTAGACTTGAAGTCATTGCAAAAAATATTCTGTTGTAAGCAAAATAAACTACACTGAGGTCAGAGAACAGAACGTTTCCACTAAAAAAAACCAACAGTTAGTAGTCTTTCTTATGGCTCTTTTTTACAGGAGATAAAGTCATATTATCGAGTGCAATATTTGTGTGGCTTACAATGAGATTTCCAAGTTGTCAGTCATGGTACAATGAATCTCCAACAGCGCACTCCGAAGATATTACACAAGGTAAATCATTTAATATTTTATCGGCGGCTGTTGATATGAGGCACTTCAGCTTAGTGAGTCTTTTTATTACTTCCTTTCGTTTTATTGTTGAGAAGCTTTTATCTCTGTCCACTGATTGCAATACAGTTTTTCCAAAGTTTTTGTCTGCTATTGCTGAGCCAATTAAGTTAAATAAATATGATTATATCCTTGTATTGGAGATTATCTTGAAGGAAATCTGAACAATTGCCTGCAGTTTGAAAAGCTGAACGACTGCCAGCGATAGCAATCTTCCCATACGTCTCGTTGCATGTTTGGTTAGAAGTATCTATCCCCACCACTGAGACTATTACTTATAGTCAACTCAAGACAGACATTCTTTCACTAGCAGGGGAGCCACATAACTGCTGGGAAATTCTCTTTAAGCTCCTGCGTAGGGATAGAGATGCACCTGGGAACAGCTGTCAGGCATCATTCACTAATAAGGCACATTCATTAATAAGTAGAACAGGCTACAGAAACAGATTGTATTTACTATAAGCATTAGACATGAATTTCCCATAAGCTTCTTATGGAGTCCTCAATTCTGTCCTCCCCAAATGCTGCAAGAGAACTTTTCAAATATGAGAAACACATTACTTGTCCTTTAATACACGCAAACGCAGAAGGCTGCTGTTCTGAAACTGCCACCATTTGAGAAGTTCCGGCAGCTGTATGGGAAGGCCTGATCATGAACAGTTCACTGTGAATATTTGATCATTTGTATTTCAAAAAATCAGCTATGTGGGTTAGCTACAAATGACATGACACTGTTTCTGTTATCTGGTTTCAAAGGGTGAAGTCAGATACTTGTTTGTTTTGCTGATCTGTCTGTTTCAGTTCTCTTTAGAGAAAATTTGAAAACATTGTCTCACTACTGTGCAGAGGAGAGTCCCATTGCATATACAACTTCCACTAGAATTGGTGCTAGGAAAACTCAGTTTCTGCATAGAAATGTAGTTATTTTTGCTGACATGCTTTGATGCCAGATTATCTGAAGCCTATTAGCTCCAGCCCAGGAGCTGAGGCGAGATCAGCTAGTGTGGGAGATAGACGGATCAGAGGAACAACCAAATAGTAGCAGAAAGCTGGCTAACTTTTGTTTCTCTTCAAATTAACAATAAAATAAACCTCCAGGAAGGTGTGTGGCCCTTATTCAAAGGTTATATACTCTTTTTGGACTTGCTTCCATCCACCATAGTCACCATAACAGCAACCAATCTGAGACCTGCTCTCTACCATTATATGGCTGCTATTGCATTCAAAATGATGAATAAGTAAATTAGCTGGATCTCTCTACCAAAATAAGCAGCAGTGAAATAGTTCACAATATTGACACTTAGAGTCACAATTAGGTTTCAGAATTCATAACCAACTGAGATGAATGGAAGCAGTTACCACCACTCTTAAAAATTATTTCATGCTGTCAGCAGAGTCAGGACAACACAGCTTCAAATTACATTAGGTTCACATTTGGAAAGCTGTTTTCCCAACCATAAGAGTTAGGAACTTTCATTAAAAACAGAAACGTAAGCCTGGAGTCTGCAGCCATATTTTGCAGAAGAGGTGGATTCTGTGCCCAGTTTTAGTTTCCCTTCTGTATAGGATATACTGTAAATGCAAAGTACTGCATTAGTGTTTAGATTCATTTCTAGTTGCACTTCTCTCAGACTTTTCGTGCATTTTGAGGTAGATATTGTTAAAGACATTTTACAGATGAGTAAACTGAGATGGAGCATTTAAGGGTTGATCAAAAACCCACTGAAACCAATAGAAGTCTTTCCATTGAATCCAAAGGGCTTTTTACATCAGCTGTAAGTGACGTACCCAAGATCATATTCTAATAGTTAATGGCAAAGGCTGGAATAAATGCAGTCCTGAATGTAAGCCTCCTCTGCTCTAACCAGCAGATAACACTCTCCCCTTCAGGCAGCTTGATTTCTTTCTTTCAAAGCAACGGCGTGATCGCTTTTGATCCCCAAACATGCATTCCTCTGTGTACAAACAAGGCTTGTCCTGCAACAGTTATCCATTTTAGATATTTTACTTTCTTTTACTGGGAATGGAGAGAGACAAATGGCAAATTTCCATCTTTCTTAAAAGATCTGAGACCCAATTGTGTCACAAGGCAAAAGAAAATTATTAACTATATAATGTCAGCATTAAAATGCTTATCTCCAGATACATTTGTGGGAGATTTTTAAGCTATTAGTGGTAATGAATATTAATCATAATTCACTTTCAGTTTGAATTTAATAAGTTGTTTTTCTCATACATTGAAAGAGTCGTTTCCAAATAAGTGGTTTATCATTACTTAAACAGCATAAAGACTAGAATTTTAATGGCTTCACTTCAGAATGTGACAGTACTCTCATTATTACACAAGTGTCTCAGACACCTAGCTATCCCTTTTAGCCTTGACCTCACCTTTTTTGAATAAGCACGGTATTACACTGCGTAAAGACAACCTTCCTTTATTCATTTTAAATACACTGTCCTTTTATTTTGGATGTTCTTTTATTTTACTATTATGGGGAAACAGATAAGATCATCAATTTAAGCAGACACATTTAAGAATAGTAGGCTCTGGGTCCCATTTACAGAAATGGAGATCATGAGCTGAGGTTTACAAAAAATAAATAAAATGGGATGTTTTCTTTGAATGAGTCTGATCTTGCATTCCAGCACACAACTCATCTATACTGTATACATGTACCACTATGTACAATAGATACAATAAAACAGACCATGCTGCCATTGTTTGAGACCCAATGCGAACATTGAAATCAATTTGTTTAATACAATGCATCAAACAGTTGCATCTCAACAGCTCCTAGAACTTTAAGGGCCTGATTCAAAGGCCAGTGAAATCAGTGGAAAGATTCCTATCAGCTTCAGTGAGCTTTGGATCAGGCCCTGTCAATGGGCCTGATCCAACAGCAACTGAAATCCATGGGAATTTTTCCACAGATTTCATTAAGTTTTGGATAAGGCCCTTAGATTTTCAGGCTTTGGATAAGAATCATTTAGGCCCATTGTAAACTTTCAGACATACAAGTCTACTCCCGTATATTCAATGTTATTTAAAAGGAAATTATTCTACTTGCTTACACTGGTGTTGTGAGGAACATTAACAGATACTGGCAATTTTACAGTATTTATTAGCAAGTAAATGTTAGAAGTTAGGGGAAAATATACACCAAACCTGCTGTATTTGATGTAATTTTTTCTAATACATTTTATTATTTCTTAGGCCCTATGTTTGTAGCTATTTCAAATACCCATTTCATCTGAATAAATGAAAGAACACTGGGGACAAAGTGTTACTTAACATAAATAAGGGTACTAGAATCTGGCCCATAGATGATATTCAAAATATAAATTGTTGAGATTACAAAATTACTGCAAATTGTTTCCAGTTATCATTCCCCCGTCCCCACCCCCCAAGTCTCCACCCCACCCCCATGCCCTTTCCATACTATTTATCTAAAGACTGTTTTTCCTGGAAGGTGTTATAAAAAGTAATTTTAATCTCTTTGTTCATACCTCTCCTGAACAGTGAAGATGATCATAGTCAGCAGTAGTTTTGTGAAGATGTATTTTAATTAACACCAAAGATCCTCCTGGGTCTCTAGACTTAAAGGCTGGGTTTATTGGACACAATCGTTTATAGTGTAGATGTGAATCATAACCTGAAAGACTGAAGCAGTTTTTATGTTAATAGTGTAATGGGGGTCACAAAGTAACATCACGCTTGAGCCTTGTGTGAAATAAACCATGGACGACTGCATACCAGAAGACTTATACAAAGGCACTTGACTCCAAAACCTCATCACAACAAAACATTTCCAGTTCCTTAAGCAGAATCATCAGCTTGCACTGTCTACATATGTGGCAGAACTGAAGAAGTTAAGGCAGCACTATGAATTTGGGGAAATGATGATGATTCTTTGAGGGATCATTTGGCATATGGTCTCATAAAAGCAAACATTTGTTGACAAAGGTTGACCTTATTTATTCCTAAACTGTGGTTGCTGCTTTCCAACTGGAAATTGAAGTAAGAGAAAAACCAGAGGAAGTGATCCAAGATACAAATCATGTAAACCAAATTAACTCCGTGTTAGCTGTGTCAGATTAAGCATCCCAGTTAAGTATTTTCTTTGTGGCCAGACCATTAGAGAACTTATTTAAAAGGGGAGTTATACTGGAAATACTGTAAGAAAGGACCTATATAACGAGCTATGTGAAAACAAATACATCAGGGACAAAATCCACAGGGAAGAATAAAGCTGTTCAGCCAGCACATGTGAATGTGTGCAACACAGTACCCTCCCAAGAGAGTCTAAAGATACCACTTTCAGCAGAAGCATCCATGTGCATCAAGTGATTCGACTGCAAGATAAGAAATGAGCTTTACCATATCAGGTACTGAACTGAGTAGAGAGTTTACCCATATTTAGCACAGGTAAACTAGAGCAAATTTCTTGGGTGCTTCAACACAGCACAGAGAGGAGATTCATGATCAACGGCAGGCATAGTCTGGATATGTAAACTATGCACAAAGCCAGCCCAAAGGCATAAGTATATTAGGCATATGCATTTGTGTAAGCAAAGAATTTGGTAGGCACTAAGAAGCCCTCAAAGCACTAAGATCCACAGCAGAACAGGATTTGAATATGCAGATCTCTGTGACTAGGAAGTCATTTTACTCTGTGTTATTATTAATTGCCCAGCATGGCTAAGATTCCAGAATTATGTAATACTAAAGCAGGTTTTTACTTTTCTCTGCCTCTCTTCTTCCTTCTTGTATGTATATTCTTGCTCATTCCAGTGTCTATTTTCACCCTTATTCTTCTAGTGGTAATAGTGTTCACTGATCCACTGCATTTCCTGGCCCTCTTACTGATACTTCCAGGTACAACCTTAGGCTTAAGCTGCCTATGCTTTGCATAAGACACAATGAACCCCTGTACCATTGCACCTGCCCAACCCAAGATTCATTCTTTTGCGCTACGACCATGACAACCACCACCACCCTGGCCCCCGCCTATCTTCCACTGTACCAGGAATTTCCACTACTATTTGCTTGGAGGTGGAGGGAGGATGTTATGGTTTTACAGAGTGGTGACGGGGACCTGGATAAAATCCCACATTAACTTCACATATGGCTCCACAAATATAAAAGCAGGCTATACTTCCTTCTCCCTATTGATTTCAGGTATGTCCCCTCTTTTTCCCATTACTGATGTATGTCTGCAACTCCCCATTCCACTCAGGATTTAACAGTAAGTATTGTTCTGTGAGCTATTGCAACAGAACCCACACATTCTACATTCCTCAACTGCTATTCATCAGGATTTAGAAAGGCTCACTAACAACGTGACAAGCTATATTAGGGTTTCTTCCCATTAGCAATTTTTAATAAGTCTTGTGAAAGACATCCAATTTCACAAACTTACTATGGCTTTTCCTCCTCAAGTTCTCAGTATTTTCCTATTCTGCCCTCTATCTCCTGGCCTTTACATGTCCCCAGCCCACTCTGATTGCTAATTAATTATTTCAGCTCAGCAGGAGTCAAGTTAGCTTTGTTCACTATGTTAACTAAATGAATGAGCATTTAAAAAAAAAAACACACTTCATTTTATCAGCCATCATTAAATTAAAGTTCAAGGATTTGACCTATGTACTGTACACAACAATATGTATACATAGTTCTCTATTCCAGTATGTATATCCTTAATATTATTTTGGAATGCTTATTAACATATCTGTCTTCATTTACAGTATAGCAGTTTGCCTTCTTGGACACCAAAAATTGACATAATGAAGTTATTTTTCCAAAGCCTCTATATAGTATTTATAGTCAAAAATGGGACAGATTTTTAACAGCATTCAAAAAAAATAGTTTAATTTAAAGAGACAACCCCTACTCTCAATATGATTTGTTATTTCAAGAACTGAGGTTGTCGTCTTTGGATTTACTAGTGCAACTGCTCAGCAGCTGTGCTTTGCTTCCAAATATTCATGCCTTTTAATTGCCTTTATCATTATTGGTCTTAAATGGTTTGCTTCTCAGTCTGACTTTAGTATGTCTGAAGTGTGACTTTTTGGAGACATGACTCAGCATGGATATTTTTAAATTGTATGAAAAATTTCAAAAACTTGCCAAAGTTCACACTTCTAAATGTCACCTAAAACATTAATTAAAATTCTCTTCCAGAGGGGTCAGAGAAACAGTGTTATACAATAAAAAAAGAAAAGGAGTACTTGTGGCACCTTAGAGAAACAAATTTATTTGAGCATAAGCTTTAATGAGCTACAGCTCACTTCATCGGGCATCTATCCTCGCACATCAGAGGTACTCTGGATGAGTTTCAATCTCTACTGTCTGAATCCCATTTATAAGACTACAAATGCTCTTCAGAGCTACAATAGTGGGAATAAAAAAATACAATGGTAATCAGTCTTAATGCTTGACCACACAAACTGACCAAGTTTCCTCTTGGTAGTGCAACTGGATACATTATGCCTCTATCTAAAGTGTTGGGTACTGCCCAGTTCAGGATACAGGACTAAGTGGGGGTTATTTGCATCTATTCCAGTATAGCAATTCTTATACTTAACAGCCCAATTAAATGCTCATTGAAGTAAAATGGAACCTTTCCATGAACACTGGATCAGGCCTCATATTTCTTTTGGGGAATACTGAAATGACAGATATTGTTGTCCCTTTGACCCAAGTAGTTAGCCAAAATTCAGGGATGTGCAGGGTTATTTCAGTTTGGATGAATCATCAGTGACAGAAGTGAGGCATAATCTTTGCATACAGTTTCATAAACAAAAAAGATTACATTAAGCCCTGTTTCCCTGAGCAGAGAGGATGCAAACATCAGGCAGTTTCCTTGCTCAAAAATTCCATAGTTTGCCATTCCAGGAAGCTCGGTGTCTAGCACTTGCTGTCTCTTTTTCTTTTCAGGGTCTTGCTCACAACTCCTTCTGCTCTCTTGTCCTTTCAGCACACACACAGCCTGCTATCAGGTAAACCCCCGTTGCGTCACCTACTTTAGCTCTGGCTTGGTCATGCAGTCTAGTGCCTGGGTATGCAGTGCCCCCATGTCTACAGCTGGTTTTCCTGTATAATGGCTTCATTGCTCCGCCCATTGAGGCTAAAAAAAGAGTACTTTGCACATATATTGGCTTTGGATCCAAGAACCCCATAAGGGTAGCCATTAGAACTTTTCATCATAACAGTTTCATCCTACTTGCCTGCATATTTTATTATAGGAAGTTATTAACAGTCACTCGAGTTTGACTCCCTGTTCTTCCCTCAGAATATGCACCTATTTCAACAAGTGGAGTTATACACACCTTCAAAAGAGGAACAGAGACCCAAAACATAATATCTAGTGTAAGAGGAAGAAAATATTACAAGTTTTTGTTGATGTTTTAAAGCAGTGGAAAAAGTGAGATTATTTCTTAGACACTGACTTGCTACTTTCTTCCTTCTTCCACTGGTCTCACAACAGATTCCACTACACTAACCAGAGATGACTTTTCTGGATTATTAGCCTGTACTTTGTTCTTCTTGACATCCAACATACAATGATGTTAAATATAAAGAAGAGCTGTGGGTGCAGTTGTGTGTTTATATATGAAATGGAATAGGATGGATAAATGTAAAGTTCTTCTTTAAAAGCAGACATCCGATCCACTAAAGTGTGAACATAAATTAGACAGCAGTGAGTGATGAAATTAGGTCATGTAATTTTCAAAAGAACGATACATTTATCTGATTGGCTTCCCTCTATCGATTTTAGGTTGCAACCTAAACTTTTCTTAGCTGAGGAAAGCTCAATATATCCTACAATGTCAACTGTGCAGTGAATAAACAATTTGGAAAGCACCTGAATTGTTTTCATGCCCTTCAGTGCATCTCTGACCAAATGAAAGATTTATAATCAATGGTGATTTTGTCTGGATAATTATTACGTTGTTAAAGAGCGAGGAGTGCTTTGAAAATGATGACTGATGTGGTGAAAGAGCAATTTCTGGTGTCATCACACCACATAAGCTCCTCGTTTTGAAATGTCTTCATTTCAGCTCAGCTGGACTACATATAACCTTTCTAGGCTTACTTAATGCTGCACCTAAAAGCATTTCAGCCCTCAAGTTCAGGCAACCTGTATGTCAGGCAGGAAAAAAAAATAAAAACAAACCTACACAACTACTCACATTTGTGTTTCTCTGGGGGGAAGCAAACAGTTTTGTGCAATTTGTCAAAAGCCAGAATAGAATTGTGCTTTGATGGACAATTTACGTTAAATGGCTGCAGTTATTGCAGAGCAAAGGATAAAAATCATTTCCAATTGGTTTTTCTCAGATGGATTTAATTCTGTACAATTAACTAAAAATCAAACCTTTTATATTTCCCCACTATCTAAAAGCAATCAAAGAAGTAGTCAAAAAACTTCTCCTTACTTGCTGGGCTATTTCCCCCCCCACTATCATTGGTATGTAAAAGCTACCACTTTGCTACACCTGAGGCTTGGAGAATGCACAAGAGACTGGGGGACTGCTTCAACAAGTGTTGGAGGGGGGGCGGAAATTACCTTTGTAATTGTACATTTAAATGTTACTGTTCAAGGGTTGAAAATAAAACTAGAGAGAGTTTTTCTTCCCAAGGCAGTGTGAATACAAAAAATTCACACCACTTCCCTTTCCAAAATGAAAAAAATAAGAATGATTAGTTGTATACAAGGTATGGACCCAATCCAGTGCCTACTGAATTCAGCAAGGATGTCAATATAGTCTCCATTAGCTGGCCCTGTGTCTTATTTTAGGGTGCTGTTGTATGGTGAGAGTATCAAAGAACACATTCAATACCAAACAGACCAGAACTGTCTGGACCCCGATATGCTTTGGGGGCACTGAAACCCGGGTTATGTCTCCCCTCCCTCCTTGATGAAAAACACCAAGGAAAAAGCAAATAGAGGCTCCAGCCACCAGGAGCCGCTAGAGAAGTGGCTAAAGCAGAAAGCTCTGAACATTCAGAGAACTTCCTAGAGTTTTGACTGGACTTTCTCTGCCCTGTACTGACGGTTTGCTCCCCCCTCTACTTCTCCCTCCCACTCCCTCAGTGTCACTCCACACCTGCCCCTTTCACCCCACCTTCCCTTCAGTGTCCCCTTTCCCTTCACCTCTCTTTCCATGTAGCTTATCCCCCAAATATGCGCCCCCAAAATGATATTTGCCATCACATTGTTCACTCTGCTTGTGTGTTATACCCTTTCCACCAGCCTGTGCCTTTCAGATCTGTTTAGATTGTAAGATTTTTGTGGCAGGGATTGTCTGCTACTCTGTGTTTTTACAATGCCTACCACAATGGGGTCCAGTTCCTGGTTGGTCCTTAGGCACTAGTACAAACAACAAACATTTCCAGACCTCAGTGCTTAAAATTAAGCACCCATATGTATATAGAGGAACCTTAAAAAAAAAAGGTGGAATGATTTTCAGAGGTGCTAAGCAACTACAACTCTCATCAGAAGATGTGGGTGCTCAGCAACTTTCAAAAATCAAGTCACTTACCTAGGAATAGAGGGTACGCTTCTGAAAATGAAGCCACTTTTTAGGCATCTAAAATATGGAATTTCGCAGCCAACTTCAGACACTTGGGTGTGAAGGTTTGGGCCTTACTACTTCCATGCTACCTCCATACACAGCACAGAAAAATACAAAACAAAACCACAATTATCGGTATGCTCTTTCAGGACTCCAATTCCAACCTATTTATAATTTTCACCACTTCCATTTGCGGTGAGCAATCATAAGCTCCTGGGTTTTTTACAGCACTTTATGGTCTCTTTTCAAATTTTTTTCTTCCATTTCTGCTTGAATTAGATGTTTACACACTTACCTCAAGTATAATATACAAACTATCCATTTGCGGCCTGTGCTGAATGCTTGATATTCTGGATCTAGAACCATCCCTCGTTTTTCACAAGTTTGTTTCCAGATGTTCCTGAGGTATGGCCAGCAGTAAGGCCCTTCAGCTGCACCTGCTCAGTACTCCTGACACCCTAACGAGCCAGCAAGGCTGTCTGATGGACCACCCTGCCTGATTGGCTGAGGAAGCCAGCAGACTGGTTCTTAAGCTCAGAAGCAGCAGCTTGCTGGCTGCTCAACACACACGGACACTCTCTCACCAAACCCTATTACTGCTTTGCTCCTTCACAGCTCCAGCCCAGATCCTGCCCTGCACCCACGCCTTGTTCCCACCCTGTACCAGCCTTGCTCCTGCCTCAGAACCAGCCCTGCTCCTGCCTCCCGGCAATCCAGTTCCGACCCTTGGCCCTGATTCCTGACTCCAGCTCTGTCTTGAGCCTGGACTCTGACATTTGGTCTCCAGCCACTAGACCCAACTCCCACTCTGACCACTAGGCTGACTGCTTGCAACTCAGTTTCCTAACAGGTGCACACCAGTAGGACTTGGCAATAAGTTGCATTGGAGGGGGCGGGGATGGGAAAGGAAAAAGAAAAGTGTGTATATAATGCTAACCTCACAGTTTTTGTTCTCTAAATGTCACTTTTTCTGCCAGTCTTTCAGGATTTGTCCCCCTCATGAAGCTAGTTAAGTTGTTTTTGTGGGGGTTTGTTTATTTGCTATTCTTAAAGTGTGATAGCTACAGTGGAACCTTCTTCAACCATATTTTATTAACCCATACACCTTATAATTCACAGAGATAACACAAGAGGCTACGTGATTTACCCAAATTGCTGCCAATGTTAGAAATAAATCCAGAGTCCCTGCTCTAAGCATTAGATTGCATTTTAATACTCATGCTGGTCGTGCAACTAAAGAAGGTCACCACTATTTTAAGCTTTTGACAATTTGAATCTATAAAGAAGTGTGTACAGTATCTTTTCCTTTGATCCTCTCAAATACAGAACGAGCTAGCTGAGGCACTGCCTTTATTTATTAACTTTTTATATGAAAATGGTGTACACTACCTTTTCCAAACAAATACAGTCAAGCTTGATGAGATATATGACAAAAACACAATAAGCCAGATCCTCAGCTAGTGTAAATGGGCACAGTTCCATTGAAGTCCATGGAGTTCAGCCAGCTGAGGATCTGGGAGATTTATGGCCACTGGCTTCAGTAGAGCTAGGTCAAATTTACATCAGCTGATGATACAGCCCTCTTCCCCTTTTAGTTTTATGTATGGTCTTAAACTTAAGAGCATAAAAACATTGATACGCAGAAAAATATTCTAAATATAAGAAATATAAAGTGACAGGATATACCAAATGATATAAGACAGTCCTTCAGAGTCCAATTTTGGTTGGATTGAGTGCAGTAACAGTCTGTCATAAGACTGTTGCCGGGTTATTAAGTTTCCTTCTAAAGTATAGCAAAAACTGAGAGTTATGTATCCTCAGATAATTTTCTAGGTCAAGATCTGATCCACTGCGGGAACTATCTTTAACAAAACATATTGTTTTTTAAGCTGTAATCCAACCGTTCAAGTTCTTTGTGGCTGACAAGAAAAGTGTGTTTGGCAAGGACCAGACATTTTGCAAAGCTCTCTCCAAAAGCTTTGGATTTTGCGATATTATCACATTGAATGATTTTTAGGAAGGCAGGGTTGATCACTTATTACAAAACTTTGAGGGACAACTTTTGCATATTATTGCAAAGCCACATTGCAGTTAAGAACTTGGATAAAATAATGACATGCCATAGTGTCATACACAGCTATGACAGCTCATGAGACTTCATTCCAGCTAAGCATGTTTTTGTACTCTTAGCGGATGGTGTATTTTAGCTTGGAATTTAGAAAAGGTCATAGCAACAAGGGCTCGATAACAGAATGAAACATTTGTAGAGTGGCCCCCAGTTAATAGCAGTTTCTTCTGTCTGTCTCCCCATTTCTGTACCCTCCCTTTTACTCTCAGCAGGAAATCTGTGATCTGTACAACACCTAAATAGGATTGCCTAGAATAGAATTATTTAATATTAGAACAAGGAGAGAGAAGAACCATTTCATTTTGTGGAAGATCTGACAATGGTATCATTCCTTTTTGCAGTCAAAGTTGATAGATTGGCTGTTCACTTATGTTACAACAGATGTTTATTGTCAACAGATTAGCCATACATTTTGCCTTAACCTTGTTCCTCAGACGTATAAAATGCCATCATATATGGTATGTGACAGGGTCGGGCTAGATGGCTATAGGAGAGTAATAGAAGGCAGATATATTAGTCCCAGGCTAAGTAGGTCCCTTTTCCCTGGATAAGGTAACAGGGAAGGTTCCAGAACAATCAGGAACCTTCTGTAGACAATTAAGACAGGCTGATTAGAAACCTGCAGCCAATCAAGAAGCTGCTAGAATCACTTAAGGCAGGCTAATCAGGACACCTGGGTTTTAAAAAGAAGCTCACTTCAGTTTGTGTTGTGCATGTGAGGAGCTGGGAGCAAGAACGCGGATTGTTGGAGGACTGAGGTGTACAAGCATTATCAGACACCAGGAGGAAGGTCCTATGGTGAGGACAAAGAAGGTGTTGGGAGGAGGAAGCCATGGGCCATGGGGAAGTAGCCCAGGGAGTTGTAGCTGTCGCACAGCTGTTCCAGGAGGCACTCTAGACAGCTGCATTCCACAGGGCCCTGGGCTGGAACCCAGAGTAGAGGGCGGGCCCGGGTTCCCCCCAAATCTCCCAACTCCTGGTCAGACACAGGAGGAGTCGACCTGGACTGTGAATTCAGAAAAACGGCCAAGCTGAGAGCTGCCGTGAAGCTCCAAGGCGAGCAAATCCGCCAATAAGCGCAAGACCCACCAAGCTAGAGCAGGAACTTTGTCACAGGTAGCATATCACATTGAAAGGAGAAAATATATTGTTTGCTAAGTGGCAATATCCTGAAATATGCTATTTGTCTGTACACTAAACTGTAATTTGTTTATCTTAGGCCATTTTACCTTATATACTATAATTACTGGTGAGGCCCGGTAATATATTCCTAGATGTGCAAAAGCTCCCTTCAGCTCAGGGAGTGCATTGGGAAGCTGGTTCCAGCTCCATGATTCTGGGGCGAGACCTAACTCTGGTATCATGGAACTACTGCCAGTCTCCTCTAAGGTAGTGTCTCCAGTGTGAAAAAAAGTGTTCTGGAGTTACTAACTCGTGGTAAAATTCTAGTGAAAATAAGGCATCTTGTAATTTTCACTCAAGCTAGAAGGTCTAGGGAAACCCAACGCTCCCTCTTAGTCTTTAACTCTGCCAGCTAACACATATGGGAACTACAGATTGCCTGGTCTTCACTAGGATTTTACCTGGATTTAGCTGACTAGTTAAGAGCACAACTTTTTCACAGTGAAGATAAGGCCTAAAATTACACCACTAATTGTCATAATAGAGCAGCAGGGTATCAGCATTACAGAGCAGAGCTCCATCCTACTCCCATTCCACTCTGAACTGGGCATATACTGGGCCAGGGACTAGGGCAGGGCAGCAGAGGTTCCCAATGATTTCCCATATGCCAGGGGGATTTTCTGCTAGCAATGTGTAACAGGAGTATGGTCCCTTGACCCATAACCAGGCTTGAGAATCAAGCCCTTCATTCCTACAGCTAGGTGAACTGGTTCATTAACAGTCATTGATCAAAAGTCAATCCCCAACATTTTAAAAAAAAGTTATTAATGAAGTGTTCGGTTTTTAATTTTCTTATGTTTCTAAATTTCCTAATTTAACCTAGGACCAAAAGCACTAATACAATGAGGATAGTGACCATCACAGCATTTCTGGTACAGCTGAAATGAGGCTATATTGAAGATCTCATGACAAAGCAATATCCAATGAGATTGTCAGCTCAGTCTCCTACCTAAGGTGGTGTTCTGGATATCTTGAGATGAACTTTAGATAAGCATCCTAACTTTGAGGCACTCATGCAAACCAAAACACAGAACTTTTTGGAGATTCATCCATTGAGAGTTTTCTCCAAGAATATTAAAAAGGACCCATAAATGTCATCTTATGAGGAATTTTGCATTTTAATATTTCAACAGGAGGAAAGCAAAATGAGAAATAAGAGAGCCAGGACAAACGCATAACAAACTACCATTAGAGCTAAGGAAGTATCATTCAATGACACCTGGTTTTTACAGGATAAAAAATATTGAACATAAATGTATTATTTCATAAATACACATTTAATCAAATGCAGGATTTTGACCTTGGGCACTGAATTAACAGTTTTTCTTGACACAAGTCATGGAAAGTCTTTACTCATAAGACCTTGCATTTCATTTACGAAAGTACTGAAACTTTAAATCATAAAGTTTCAGTTCTCCCAAAATGTAGTGGAGAATTGAATAGATACTATCTAAATCCATATTTAAAGTCAATCAAATTGTGTAGAAAACACTCTGAAAACTGTAGCTTATTTATTGAATAAATTACATTTACATTATAAATACTATTCCAAAGATCTTAAGCATCAAATCCTGTATGACAAAATATAAAAGTTTCCAGGCAGAGTTCTTGTACTGAAGGAAAATATTCATTCAGTTTCACTATGTTTATAAACTCCTTAGTCTCCCCATTTAAAGTTTATGTTGCCGTTTAAAGAACATAACCAATTGTACCAATGCATCCTCAGATCCAAGGTTTCTGAATCATGTTTACTGGTACTGATTAAATTAAAAGCTCATTCGTTTGCTCTCTCTCCTTAAGAAGGTTCTGTAGATGTTCTGTGAGACCAGTTTCCCAGCAAATAAATTGAGATGGAGGGGAATGAGGATTGCTCAGCAAAAAATAATGTATTTTTGGAAGGAACAAAACCGATCTGAAGATAAAAGGCCTTTAACAGAAAGATTGAGGCCAAAACCTTTAGTATGTAGCAGATACATCTAGAATCAATTTAAGATGTTCTGTAGACTCAGGTGAAAAAAAAAATTGTTATTTGATCAATGATAGTGTTTCCAACACTATGATTTTCAAGCACTTTCTGTACTGATTCAATATATAACAACATTTTTAACTTATCTAGCATAACAAATGGCAATGAATTAAATCAAAACTATATGATGAAGGCTAACGGGTAGAGCACAACATGAATTTTATAATACAAGAACCACATGCTGCACTTAATGTCCATGACTTTCCATTTCACCAGATTGTGACTATAAATTAATACAGCAGCGATGAGCATCTTATTTAATCCTCCTATCATATGATCTTGAATATGGCAATAGGATATTTTTTTTTTCTTTACAGCATAATTCTGGAAGATGTCACATCATCTGGGTTACAGATCATTAGTGTTACATGGAGACAGTTGGCACTTTCAGGAATGACTGTTGAAGTAGTAACCCTGTCATGCCTATAGCAAGAATTAGGGTTCTGCAGACAGTGTCTGTGCTGTATAACAGGCATTATTATATAATGTATCACAAATAGTAGCAAAATCTACCTCGACAGAATTTGAAATAATCTGCTGAGGTTTTATAGCATTTTCAATGTTATCTGATAGGACTCAATCACATAGTCCTTGTTCATTCTAATCCTAGTCTTATTAGGACCACTCACATGAGTAAGGGCTGTAGCTTTGGGTTCATTATTCTTGCCTACAGGAGGGTATTTAAAGAAGGGAATTCCCAAGTGGCAATTGGGAACACCAGTTCAATTCCACCAGTATTGCTGTCTGGCTCTGACATCCATCTTAAGCACCATTTAATTAAATCTGCTCAGAGCAAATCTAATTAAGGCTGTAGTGTAAGCAACTGAGAGAGCTGTCTACTCCAGGGTTACTAATGTTGCTAACACCAGTGTAGCTGACCCTTGATTAGCAATTGTAGGAATTTGTTAGAAATATCTATCTAGACAAGATGTTTGTCCAGATCTGTTTTCCAGTTCTCTCCCTTTCACCACTCAAAATGCAATACAAGTTCTTGAACCGGTGCCAAAAAAAGTTCCAGTTTAGGTACCTAAATATAAAGGACCTGATTTTCAGAGCTGCAGCTGTCTTTACCTCTGAAAGTCAGGCCACACACTTTCTTAGATGTTCTGGATCACTGAATTTACTTAGAAAACTCTGACCTGAAATAGTAGTTTCTTACAATATTAAAAGGTATTTGGAAACTCAGTTGGATAATCTTTCACAATGGGATCCCATGCTGACAAATATCTGTTTTCAGTGGGATGGCCACCTCCAGGAGCCAGGCTCAAAATGTTAGCTGTAAGTAAAATCTTTTTTAACTCATTTCCAAGTTTATTCCTGCAGGGAAATATATCTTAAATTGTGACCTTTCATGCTATTGAGCCAAGCAGAATGGACACCATCTTCTCTTCTTTTACTACAGTTTTCAAGGAAACCATTTAGTAAGTTAAAATTCCAAAGGGAAAGGCATGTCCCAACAAAGCGACATTACTTATTAGTAAAAGTAAAATGAGAGATATGGAAATAATCTGGTGTGCATTTAAGTTAAGGCCCTGATCCAATCAAGCACTGAAACTTGTGCTAAACTTTAAGCACAGTGGGAAATCAGTCTAGATCCTCAACTACTGTGATTAATGTAGCTCCAAATTTCAGTGGAGCCACACAAATTTACACTGGCTAAAGATCTGACCTATTCTCAGTTTTCAATCCAGTTGACTATTCATGTATTTAAAAAGTTCAGCATATGCTTAAGTGCTTTTCTGGAATTGGAGCCTAAAAATATAAAGTCTGGGCCAGACCTCAGGTGGCATAAATTACCCTAGCCTCATTGAAATCTAAAGCTATACTAACTTACACTAGTTGTGGATCTGGCCCTTAATGTAAATATCTTAAGATATCAGCATGCAGATACTGCAACAGATTTAACGAGATAACCTGATGTTGTCGAGAAGATCGATGAACAGGGGAAGTTTACTGATGACCCATGACTGCTTTTAGATTCAGGAGTGAAAACAAAGAATCTGCAGGCACAACAAGGAGAAATAGGATGATGTAGCAGAGGTAGTAAAAGAGGAAGGATGTATAGTAAAAAATGAATGAAATAGAGATACGTATGCACACCCCCAGTAGCTTTCAGAATTGAAGGTCAGTGAGGGTGATTCAGTGGATGGGTTTATATAACACAAGACAATAAATAGAGGTAGCTATAGAACTAAGAAAAAGAAATTTTAGGAGGCGGCGGCTCACTGGTGTCAAAAGAGGCAAGCAATCAGACAGTGATTATTCTTTCAGTGGCAAACAATATTACTGGGAGTATTGACAAGCTAGTCAAGAGAACGAGAGGCAAGTATGGTGCATATATAATTGAGTATGTTGGAACAAATGGCAATCAGACATATTCAGAAGTTTAGAGTTTAGGCACCTCAACTGGACAAAGACAGGAATTTAAGACTGCGTTTTCTGTTATGGTACCACTTGCTGGTAAAATTGCTGACTTCAACAGAAGATTGTGCTGGGTCATTTATAGCCAGTGCGAATAACTGGGATTTTTAGACAACTGAATCTTTTTGACCTTTAGCGGCCCTTCTGGTCCAAATGAGGGGTTTTTTTATTTGTGGATGCACATGTGTGAGTTTAAGAGCCCATTTTCCCATACAATTCAGGGGAGGAAGAAAGAAAAGCCAGCTATAAAACTGGATTTTTTTTCTGGTTGCCTTATCTTAAAAGTGAAAACGCTAATGTTCAAGAACATTTTTACACATCACTTCTCTTCCAATCCTGTTTTTAGAATTTTTCTATTTTAAAGGACAGAGTTTTAAAGGCTAGGAAATGGCAAAAGCATATCATTGCTTAGAAACCAGCCCAAGACACTGCATAGCGCATCCTTTGTTGAGGAAATGCTTAACAAGTTGTGAGAGTCAGTAAAAAAAAAAAAAAAAAGCCTACCCGGAAAAGCATAGTTTTATTCCAGACTTGAAAAAATGTGGCATGCTTTACTGTATTTCCCGTCTCTGCCACTGAAGCATTAAGCACAAGCCTTTGCAGAAGCATGGCCTAAGTACCCACACTTAAGGTTATTCGCAATATAAAGGGATAGATTATATAGGGTGTGACAGTTTGCTGTGTGAAAATGCGGTCTTCAGCCTAGGAAGCTATTATGGTTGCATGCAGCTGATTGTCTGGCTATGCCAAAAGAACGACAGGAGACATTAGATATGGGTTTAATCAGGCCGCAACTTAATTATTAGGCAGATGTCTGGGACTAACCCAGCAGATAAAATGTGTGCAGTGCAGGTGCAAATTTATGTCCCTCCAGGAGATTCACTGCTGGGACCTAACCTATTCCAGCCAACTTTAGGGAGCATGGGGAAGGGCCTTCCACAGCTCCCACCCCTATTTATCCAGGTCCCTCCAGCAATTCCCTTGCCAGGACCTTACCACTTCCAGCCAGCTACGGGGGCGGGCGGGGGGAGCTTTCACCAGTTTCCCCCCCACCCCACCCCTTTGCATCCAGGTCCCTCCAGCAATTCCCTTGCCAGGACCTTACCGACCACCTCCCCTTGGATGAGGGATTAAGGTGAACTATAATGGTGGGGGTTGGCTCCCTGCTGTACCAATCATAGGAGTCCCCAACTGCCCCCGGCTTGCTCAGTTACCAAGCACTTCTCCTTAATTCCTTTATCAAACCATTTTTTCATTCTTTTGTGCCTTAATTTATGGAGTACCTGCACTGAACATCCACTGTACACTTAAATAAAGAGTTGCAACATATGGCCTACCGCCCATCATGCTATGCATGAACTGAGCCTACCTGAACCTGCTGTAAGGAAGGTGAAAAAAACCCCTCTGCACCTGGCCAGTATGGTGGTAAGGGAAAAATTCCTTCCCAGCCCGCCTTAGTGGAGCAGCTAGCGTAACGCCCACAGCCGATATAGCTAAAAACCTGTCATATTTGTGATTTAATTAGGGAGCAAGGGTGGGTGCTGCCCAGCCTGTTCCAAGGGATGAGGGGAGGGGCCAAAAGACTGACCTTTTTAAACCTCTCATTCCTAGGTGGTGAGTCATCCACCATGCTGACTGTTCTTTCTAGCAGTTTTATGTCTCCCCTCCTCCCCCAAGCCAGAAAGCATTGCCCTCTTCTCCTGGCCAGCCAGCCAAACCCCTCCCTGCTTAAAGTGCAGGGTGGTGATTGTCTGGCTATGCTGAAACAATGACAGGAGACATTAGATATGGGTTTAATCAGCCACAACTTTATTATTAGATGTCTGTGACTAACCCGGTGGATAAAATGTGTGCAGTGCAGGTGCAAAATTTATGTCCCTCCAGCAGATTCACTGTCGAGACCTTGCCAATTCGGGGGGTGGGTGGCAGGGGCTTTCACCATCTCTCCTCCCCCGCTTCCCTTTCATCCAGGTCCCTCCAGCAATTTTCTTACCGGGATCAGGTCCCTCCAGCAATTCCCTTGCTGGGACCTTACCGTCCACCCGCCCTCGTAGGAGTGGTTAAGGTGGACTATAATGGTGGGGGTTGGCTCCCTGCTGTACCAATCATAGGAGTCCCCAACTGCCCCTGCTTGCTCAGTTTCCAAGCACCTCTCCTTAATCCCTTTTCCAAGCCATTTTTTCATTCTTTTGTGCCTTAATTTATGGAGTACCTGTACATCAAATATGACCTAGCAATGTTTTCTGATGATGCCATCATAACAAGGAGTTTATCAAAAATACTATTCCAAATCAAATCTTTCTTTCTATAACCCCCAAAAAGGAGACAAGCCAAAGACTCGAAGAAGTCTACTGTCTACATAGTAGGCACAGAGATTGTGTGGTAGTAGACAGTAAACTCTAAAATGACGATGAGAAGAAGAAAGGAGGAAGACCAAAGAATAAAAATATACTGCAAGCCATTCCAGAAGCGTCTGGATCATTTAAGAGACTAGACTTGTAAATAAAATGTAGCTGGATTAACATGATTGTAAAACAACATCTACTATACACACACACGCATGTGCACACACCCGAGGCAGAAAACACGCATTTACAGTTTCACAATGATGACAAAGGGCCAAATCCAAAGCCCAAGTCAATGGGAGTTTGTTGGCTACAACGCGCTTTGGATCAGGCCTGAGGAGGTTGATGTAAGAGCTACAGAAAAGTTATTGGGGGAAAAAATCAGTTCACTATATGGCTGCATTGAAAAGAAGAGAGAATATTGGAATTTAGTCCACAAAGAAAGCACCTACAAGACAGTGCAGAGAACACTGCTGAGTACACAAGGCGGTGGTCAGATTGATCAGTGTGCAAGGGAGTCATGTGACACCCGAGTTTCATGCCGAGAGTTGCGCCAACCACAGATGGGTAGAAAAGCGTTCAGTCATAAAAAGTTAGCTCTGTTTCACACTATTTGGCACATAAACGATTCCTACTGAGTACGTAGTTTGTAAGGATCTGTTACTGGATAAGCCGGAATAAACTCAAGCTTGGCCGTCCTAAGAGCATATAGAAGGTTAGGGTACTTTAGACATGTCTACACGAAGGCCAGACGGCATAATTTCCAGTTTGAAGAGACCCCCACGCTAGCACTTGTAGAGCTAGAACACTAGAAATAGAAGTGCAGTCGCCGTGGCCTGAGCTGCCAGCCACCTGAGTACATGCTCATTCAATACACCCGGCATGTACTTGGGTGGCTACCTCAGGCCCCCTCACCCTTGCCTCTTTGCTGCTTGCACTGCTGCACCCACACTGTATGTGTGGCACACTTGTGTCTCCTTGAGCTGGAAATTACACCTTCCAGTTCAAAGTGTAAACAACCACTAAGGGAATAGCCTTATGACTCTGGGTGACACAGAGGCCCTTGGATGGATAACTACTCTGTGTCAGCAATTCTTATCAGGCGTGACAGACTCACTGCACCCAACAGACTTATGATATATACCCACAAGAGGTCACAGAGTATCAACGGAAAACTAATAACTCACCAATCATTAGAATTGTTGCATGATGTATGTACGTGCTACGCAAAGAGAGTTACACATGTGCTAGAATTATGTTCTTAAAATATGTTTAGCAAGCAATACATAAGCCCAGACTACCTTAAACAAAAGAATACGTATTTGCTTGTTTGACCAGTCTGGTCATCAGGCACCAACAATGAAAGTACATTTACCTAAGAGGTAAACAGACCCAGCAAAACAGTGAGTGAGGGAGATAGTTTCAACTAGAAAGACCAGGGGTCTGAACCACAAATGATAAGCAATTGAATCAACTGATTGTATACACTTTTATAATACAGTAATATGGTAAAATGTATGCATTAACACTACATGACCAATTATGGATACCTAATGCTTTAAAATCTGCGGCCAAACACAGAGAGAAATAAGTTCTCCCCCACACAGGAGGAAAGGTAACTATCTACCTGTCTCCACCATAAATTAAGCAGGGTAGAATCAAAACAATGAAAGCACAGTTTACATACAAATCACTAGGGGAACGGAGACCGCACTTGCAGGAACCTTTCTGCCTCTTGAAGCAGGGTCAATTAACTTTGGGAAGATAGCATGGCATCTATACCCCCTCAGGAAAGGGAAGCTAGAGCTAGGTTTACTTTCCAAAGAATACATTTCAGAGTTTTAGTGGACTATAGCAGAGTGGTTCCCCTTTCTTTTTATCTATCACTAAGGGGAACCAAGGGACTGGAGCGCTTGAAATTCCAGAACGTTAGGTCTTTCATCCAATGGGGAAGTCTCCTGGAACTAAGTTTAGGTAAGAAACTTGCTTAGGAAAAGACTAACTTACTGAAATTAAGTATTAAGTCTTAGAAGCATATTTTTACTTTTTATTTGCTTGTAAGCCTTTCTATCGTTATTCCTTATACTTGAACTCACTTAAACCCTCTGTCTTTTTAATTAAACAAACTTGTTTTCCTTTTTACCTAAACAACCCCTGTGCTTTGATTGAAATAAGCATGTTTGTCCAGTACCAATTAAATTAATGAGCTGCACTGTATTGACTCTTTCAAGGAACAACAAATTTAACAACTTCTGTGAGTGTTCCAGCAACGGGCTGGACATGACAGGGCAGGTAGTTTTGCAGAAATCCAGAACTGGGGGATCGGGGGGTCACTCTGTAAAAAAATAACTATGCAGTAAAAGCCAGGGTCTGACCTGCATGCTTGTAAAACTGGTTATTGGTGTCAGAGCTATGGAGCATAACATTTAAGAAATCTAGAGTTGCAGGCCAGGTGGTGACAAAACCCCTTACTGGTCTGGGTTGAACGCCAAGGCGTCACACCCCGTAGAGGCCAGGTATAATAATAAAGTCAGTAATCATGGGATGAGCCGGCTATTCCCCCTTTACAAGTTTTATTTCTAATCTAAACCAAAAGAGAGAGAGAGAGATTGAGCTTCAGGGGTCATGTTAAAAATGGCAAAAGCACTCTGGAAAAATATATTCCAACAATGCTTGAAATTCCCTTTGGAAGGGAGGAAAAACAGTTGCCTCTGATCATGGTAGCATTCAAAAAAATACAGTCAGGTAGCAAACGACCAGTATTTAAGGTTTGGGAACAAAAACAAAAAAGAACTGTTTCTTTTGCTCTTTCACAAACACACTATGAAGAAATCACAGTCACAGCTGGGTCCCAAATAATTATATTTAGTAAATATACACAAGACTAGAAGACCAAGCAACATATTTACGCTATTGTTCTGACTGGTTTCTCGTGGCTTCTAAAAAACAGAAGAGTCCCACTAGAGGGCTCACAAACTATTTAAGAACATACTTCCCAATTCTTATATCCAAAAAAGTAAAATTGGGTGTGTTTTTTTGTATATTAATAAGAATCATATTTATTTAAACATCCCCTGAAGTATTAGAATCCAAAAACATAATAGTTCGTAACTACTGTAGGAGAACCAGAAAGTAAAACTGACCCCAAAGAGTTTAATTAAGCCATCTAGTTTTACTTCCAAGTTGAGCAAAATCCAACACATAGTGACTTTCATCCACAGATCTCACTTCACACTGGATTCAGTATGGAGAAACTATGTGGGACCCTTACCACCATTTCAGCCCCATAGTGAGGCTGAGCAGCTATAGAGGTCAGCCGAGAAACTGCACAGGAAACCTCTGCACTGCTGAAAGTAGGAAGCCTGTATGCTGGCTGCAGTTAGGCATGGAAAGGAATTCAGGCTGAAATATTGCTTATGAGGGTCAGTGTTTAGTAGTCAGATAATCCATGTGGCCTTCTCATTGGTCAGGAAGGGATTCCATCCCCTGACCCTTTCAGCATTCGCCTCCCAAACCTTGATTACACCAGTTTTTACTTGAAGTGGAGACCATTTGTGAATTTCATCCATAAGCTATGGCACACAAGAGGGTCCAGATAAAGTAATAAAAGAACATACAAATATGAATTGAAGGCCCAGCTAGACTTTCCAGGTTGCATGGCAGATGAGAGATTGAGAGCCGATGGGCTCTCTCCAGATCAGGATATTTAGCAGATAGTTGCCTTAGTCTCACCCCTGGCTCTGGAAAGACTACCAGCCTTTTCCCAG
This sequence comes from Eretmochelys imbricata, assembly GCF_965152235.1. Classification (NCBI taxonomy): domain Eukaryota; kingdom Metazoa; phylum Chordata; order Testudines; family Cheloniidae; genus Eretmochelys; species Eretmochelys imbricata. The sequence goes on from NC_135582.1 coordinate 49,635,180, forward strand.
GAGCTCTCTCAGCTCTCCTTCCTGGATGATACCTGCAGAACTAGACTCCACTAGACATGTGACTGGGAGTTGAGTTAAAACTGCATTCTCTCAGTCTTCAGCATAGTTAAGTCTCTCTGGTGATTTGCTTCCTGCACCATCTAGTTGCGGAGGTGATTTGGCCCTCGAGCTAAGCCCAGAAAGTCTACTCCTTCCACCATAGTCAGAGGACAATGGAAGACACCATTCTTCCATCCTCAGCTCATGCTGGGAACCCAACAGTCCCCATCCTGCCCTGTCTTTTCCCCTTAACATCCAGAGTCACCGCCTCATCTTACCAGGTGGCACTATGGGGGGGACCCAAATTCATCCTCTATCAGCTCCCAGCCCTGGGAACCCATAAGAAGCTGAAGAGTCACCATACCCAAACCAAATACAATACAATAAAAGACACTCATTCCCAGGGCCTCTTCCTACAGTACCAGCTTAGCTAGCTGGCCTCCTGCTCTAAGAACAGCTGACTTCAGTCATTGCCTCCACCGGGAGAGGCAGGCCAAATGTGGCACAGGTTCAGGTAAGCCCTCAACCCTCTTCAAGAACCAGCTCTGAGATACACAGTGGTAAAACATATTGATGGGTTTCAGAACAACAGAAAGGGGATGAACCTGTTCCAATAAATTGTCTTTTTTCTAACCATTACATGCTTCTGTCAGAAAAGAGTCAGATGTTTTCAAGGCAATTCAGTTTAACAACGGCAAATCTACATATTTTGCAGTTTTGTATTTTAAGTGATGGCTCTTCTAGATGTTTTGTTGGTCATTCTGTGATTGTGAAAAAGGTGTTGCAAGACACAAGGTTTGTGTGACTGCGGGAAGAATTATCTGCATTGATTTGGAGAATGGCATAAGCATTCCTTTTCTTCACAAAAGTAGTAACCCTTACTTCTGCTGCTTATTCTGGCAAGGAAAAAGGAAGAGTGTGAGTGTGGAAAGAGGAAAAGATGCAACCGGAAATACATCCATACCCTCAGATGGTAATATATTTCATGAGCAGAAAACAGAATGGAGTGGTTAAAGCGGGAGAGTTCTCTGTTTAACTAGACAATATTTGAAAAATACCCAAAACAGGAAAGGGAAAAAACACTAGAAATTTGTCAAAATTTGTTTCTCTAGAAAATTTGCACCAGAGGCTCTTTAACAGACTGGTGACACGGCAGTAAGAATTTACATTCTACTTCTGCATTCACAGTCTAAAAGGAAAAAGGTTTACCTGTGAGTGTAACATAACTATCAACACTCACACTTCACTATTGCCTTTCATTTTGCTTTGTTTTCAAGCACATCTCCCAGAGTGCAATCTTTGTTTGGATTGCTATAGTTCTGGAGCTTCTCTAAAGGAAATTCAGTGAAGTGCCATCATTAATGCTTTTTTAATTAAATATTAAATCTGCTGAGGCAGAAAGTATATGAAATGAAGCAGTTTAGCAGCAACCTAAGCAAAAGCTGAGTAAACACATAAATAATTAGAACATCATTTCTCTCGCTTTTCCCTGGGAGACAACTAAGCTGTATCAAAGAAATATAATGTATCTGGGTACTTTAAGACAGATTAGATGAAATTTAAAATGTTTTTCTATATACAGTACAAGTGAAGTGCTGATTGTTTTATTTATATTTTCATGTTTTCTGAACGCAAGGGGAAATTATTTCCTCTAAAGTTGCTAGCTAGATCTGAATGTTGCTTAATAGCATTTCATTCTGCAGTTTCTATTCTTACGGTCACCAACCAATACAAATAAATTAATTTTTTCAGTGATTGTTACAAAATTACAATATGACAAAATTTCATATCGATAGAGCTCAGGAAATAATTCATGGTCAATACCACATTTAATAGATTTCAACTCTTTTTCTGTTCATGCGTGGCCTGTGAACAGATTGAATAACAAATAAATCTGAGAACTGCATATTTCTGTGAATAATTCTCAGCCTATTTAGTTCAGGAGCAATTTGTGAGAGTATTTACAGTGTGAGTTGTTTTGATTTGACACACAGGTCATGTATGCGTATCAGATTCCTGACTGAACGGGTATAGCTGTTAGAAAGAGGTTTCTGGTACAAATAGTAATGATTATGAAGTCAAAATTCATTTCCATTAACTTTTTTTGCAGTATTTGCTCAACTCTATACCACAAACTGGGGCTAAGTGAGCTAAATTGGTATAACGTACATAAACAAAGGTTGGAATAAGATGTAAATTGTATTAGCAGGTAGTTTATTTTTATTTGCATTTCCTACTACATTCCTCTTTGGTCCATTGTGGTGAAAGTTACAACAACTTAGACTGAGACCCACTTACACTTCCCTCCTGATGGGTAATTGACTCCACCTTATATAGTGGCAAAATCTGAACCTGTAATTGACCAGTACTGCTCTATCAGTTGGAGCAACAGAGGAGGCTTGAGTGAAGACAAGGTGAGGATAAAATGTTCAAAAGCACCTAAGGTCCAGATTTTTAAGGTTTTATGCATTACTGTGCTCAGCCTTGTAATGCCTAACTGATTTAGAAGCCTAAATCTCACTTTCAGAAGTGATTTAAAGCACTTAGAAATTTAAGTACTATTCACTGTCATTGGGATTTTGGCTCTATTTGGGAGTTAGGCACTGCAATGCTGAGTGCAACAACGCCTAAATACCTTTAAAATTCTGGGTCTTAAGACTCAGGATCCTAAATCACCATTTTCAAAAGTGACTTCAAGCCTAAGTCTCACTTGAAACTTGTGTACGCTGCCCCTCAATTCGGACTACGGGGTGTGAATAGCAGTGTGCTGCAAAGTGCAGCTCTGTAACTCCTGCATATGGACACTGCGGGCGTAAATGGAAAGGCTCTTACAGTACGTCTACACTTCATTAAAACACCCATGGTTGGCCTGTGTCAGCTGACTCGGGCTCACAGGGCTAAGGCTGTGGGGCGAAAAATTGCAGTATAGGGTTTTGAGCTCAGGTTGGAGCCCGGGCACTGGGACCCCAAAAGGGGGTCCAGCCCAATCCTGAATGTCTACATTGCAATTTTATAGTGCCACAATCAACTGACCTGGGCCACCTGCAGGTGTTTTATTGGTTGGCAGTGTAGACGTAGTCTTAGAGTACTCCTCTTCAAACAGGATATTAATGCAAACTAAGAACCTTTTCGTTTGCACCTGCAGCATCCACATGTGGGCGCTACAGAGCAGCTCTTTGGTGAGCACTGCTATTCACACCCCCTGTAGACTGAACTGCAGGGCAATGTGGACACAGCCTTGGCTCATAAGTGCCTAAATCACTTTTGAAATAATTCTACCCACAGGGATTTTTACCGCCAGGTTAGCCAAATGTGGTCTACTGCCACTTCAAATTCAGGGTTTTATTCTAACTATTTACTCATAGGTTAGACATCTTTGTAGCTCAATATACACAAGCAACAGGCTAATACTGATGTCAGTCATGCTAATAAAGGCAATTCAACTACTCACATGCTTAAAAGTTAAGCATGTGCTTAAATACCTTGTAGAACCAATGCCTACATGAGCTAATTAAATAGAAAGATTGACCTTTAGAAATAAAGATGAGGTGACTTTTGCAATACACAATTTTATTTGTTATGACAAATCAGTCATCTGTTGTAACTCATCATACTGTATCTAATACTTTACATCCCATTCTAGTCATGTAGTACTGTACTTAATGAATTAAATGTTCTTAATCCTTGCTTGTTAAGTACTGCTGCTACCATACTATGCTGCTTAGTGACTTAATTACGTTAGACAGACTAAATTGTTTCAAACGAATTATTACAAAAAGGTCCTCACTAAAATGGATTTTATTTTTCCCTTTCTGCTTGCTGCCAGAAACCTCTCCCAGGGCCTTCTACATTTTCCCCCTATTAAGCAGCTAGCTGTATGTCATTGAGCCTATGAACCTTTGCAGTAGCTTGCACTGTTTCTTTCTCCCTTTTAAATGAGGTTTAGGGAGATTTTGGACCTCTAAGCAGTAAGTTTTAGCAGTTTTCTCTCAGGATGAGTGACACCAGTATGGGGATGGGGCAGAGTGCCATAAATTAGCCCTGCCTGGGGTGCCTTCTAGTGGCTGGCTACAGCATGACAGTGCATGTCTCACTTCCTCTTTTCTTCCAGAGTCCTCAATAACTCCACACCAGCTTTCTACGTATAAATAGCTCTTGCTGGATTAATTTGTTACAAAAAAGTCCGATGCATATAAATCTTAACAAAAAGTCCCACAACCGAATCCAGAATTCCCCAACACAGTCTAAATAGTTCACTCAATCTGTCACGTCCCAACAGCCCATTTGACATGCCAAGTGCAGCTCCAGCATCTCTATGCCACTCCTCTCTCTGGGGCAGTTCTGGCGTCTCTCACCACACCTTACTTCAGCCTCTCTAGTTGGGTTCTTCTCAGGTATGGTTGTAGCTCTCACCCAGAGATATCAGTGGTCTCACCTGTCCATCATTCTCCAGCCTTCAGCTCTCTCTGGTCTTCTGGCTCGCAGAGTGGGGGAGCTGCCTGGCACACTGGGGCTGGGGGGGGGCAGCAGCCGCCCTGAGCTGGGGGTGCTCTGGGAAGGCTCCTGCTGGGGAGGGGGTTGGCCGGGGCCTTGGGCACAAGGGGAGGGACCAGGGGCTAGCCTCCCACAACGGCCAGGTCACCGGCCGGCCATGGATGTCTAATTGTAGTGTAGACATACCCACTGAATTTTGTTGGCCCTTCATTATTCTGTCACAGTTTCCCAAATAGTCTCTCCATTAAGTGTCAAGTTTCTGCTATAAAATTAATGCTCAAAGGCCACGCTGAAGGTTACATTCAAAACGGAGGTTAAAAATACAACATGGCACTCACAAAACCAAAGCTGATACAGACATGTGCACCAAATTATCATATACTCGACTGACTGACCACTATGAATTGAATTAACTGAGATCTTGAAGTTTTATGCAAGTCTTAACTTTACCCAAAATGGGATTAATCACCTAAAAGTTCAGCAAATTGCAGGCTCAGGACCATAGTGTTAAAGTGAATTTTCAGCCTTGGTTTTGTGGATCTTAATTCAGACTTTCTATGATTCTATTGACATTATTTGAACAGACCTGTTTTAGTGCACGTGTAAATGTCATAAGTGGTACTAAAGTTCTTCCATTATAAACCTCTTGTTTGAGGTGAACTATGGTGAATGTGCCTGGATACTATTCCAATCACGGAATATGTTAGCTGGACCTGGTTGTACCACCTATCGTTAAGGTTGCCAAATGTTTCCCATTATAGGGGCTTATTTTCAGTTGCTCAAAATTTTTACTGGAGAGTTTGACCTTAAGTTTTCTATGCTGGGTCTCTGCCTTAGGCTGATTTTTAAAAAATAAATACATACATACATACATACATACATACATAAAAGCTTCTGAAAAAACAGTTCAGTCATTTTGAAGAATGAGACCAAAGGAAAACACATTGTTTGCCCATGTTAAAAAATAGTCAATTGTATTTAAAAACTAAATAAAAAAAGTAAAGCCACATTTTGCTTTTCATAATTACCCTATATTAGATAATCATGCTTCATTTTATATTCACTTCATCCAACTGATAAAACAATGTAATACAACATTATCCAACTCAAACCACATAATTATCCAACACTTAAGTAATTACAGGGCAGAACACTTTACTAGCCACTTAAAAGTTTCAGAATTATTTGACAGTAGATAATTAAGTAAGTAGACTGCAATACTGTCATAAAAGCATGTGAAAATTCATTATGGAGAAAAGTACAAACGAAAGATGGTTATATTTTCTCTTTGCCAAATGTCCTCCTATTCGTCTTTACAAATATAAAGACTTCTCTTGAGCGTGGCACCCAGAGAGTAATTTCCAGGAAATTATCTTGTAGCATGAGAACAAACAAAGACACTTGACATCCTAATGTGTGTCTGTTTCATGTTACCAAAATAGATACCTTATGAAAAACAGGAAGAAATTAAAATTTTGGTGAGAGAAAAAAATCAAAATTTAAGGACCAAGAAATCCAAGACTAAGAAAAGCTGAGACCAAAAAAACCAAACAAAAAAAACCTCATAGTATCCAGTTTAAAGGATGGCTGAGAGCGAATACTCAAGCCAAAGACTGCTTTCTGGGGAAGGAAGTGTGCTGGAGCACAAGGGAGATCTAGCCAAAGATTGCTAGAGAGACTGGTTCTTTAGTTCAAGCTGTACAGACTCATGTTTTTAGTACTGGAAGTCCTTGAGTATGGAGATTACCCTAGTATGAGCCAAACTGAAAGCCATCACAAACATATTGGCTGTTCAGTCTTTCTGATTGGATGTGTAAAAATAGAGATATTTGATTTGGAAGAGGTCAGTAATAGTTGGATAGACACTAATCTGCTCTTTTGCATATGCAGTACTGTACCGCCCATTCAACAAGTACAAGAAGATATGTAAAAGCATGTGCAAGAAACAAAATGCCTGAAGTTCTAAGGAATTGTTTTGCTTTCCGCAATAGTTTGGTGTATAGCACTGTTAGTCTGTATAGCATATGTGGGTCAGATATTTTTATTGAAGATTAGTTTTATTCTTTTTAGTTTCAGGTTTCTTTCACAACACTTAAGAGGCATTTATTGATCTGCCTGTCATTTAGAGGCTACAGACTCATTGGTCTGGGAAGAGAAAAATAAATATAGCTTTCAGAGAGGATTCTATTCTTTTTTTATGAATACTCTATTATATAAACAAACATTTTCAAGCCTTGAATTGTTCTACAAACTAAGCTTTCATTATTTCGGTTATAATATTGTATCCCTAACTTTAGAAAATGTTCTTTCACAAAAGGTGTTCTCGACATTGAGATTTCCAACCAATGCTCTCAGACCACAGGGGCAGAAATTAGAAACTTACAAAAGTGTTCCAATATTTCCTTTTACCACTCTAACAAAAGGAAGGGGGAAAAGAGAAAATGAAAAAATGAAAAATAACCACCACCTGATCATCATTCATTCTATTGCATTCAATTATTTAAAAATAAATAAGGGAAAGGCGAAAAAACATTTCTAATATTTTTCAGAACTATTTGCTTAAAAGTTTCCCATAAAAGTTTTTCCAAAAATAAAACAATCATTCAAAAAAAATTCCATTTTTGACCAGCTCTAATATTTACAAATTGCTTTCATAACATCTGGCAGGAGGTGCTATAGAAGGTATATAGGTGCTATAGGTAAATCTAGCAGTCTTGTCTGTCCATAGATAAAACCTTGTGTACCAACATTTAGTGTTTGTGAACAATTAAAAAAAAAAAAAGATGCAAGAAACTGCCAGTCTGGAAAATGCTGGTGACTTCTACTTTATTCAGAGCTAATGCGCTGAAGGTTGAGAGCTGTCTGCTGTTGGTCAGATATCATAAGCATTCCATTTATTATGAGTCTTACTGTACGCATTAGGCTTCCAAGAAAGAGTAAATCCACAACTACTACTAATTAAAAAATACATTTTAAATAGACTTGGCCAAGGAGATGGGATTTATACCCAGGTTTTGTGTATCCAAAGGTTTGGCTTTTAGGCTAGGTTATAGCTCTTCTCAAAAGAATATAGCCCACCATCATGAGTCAAAATATCACTAGTAAAATCCTGGCTTTCTGGAAAGTCAATGGCAAAACTCAGAGGGGTCAGAATTTCACCCCAGAACATGGTCTGGATACATCATCCCATCTGAACTAGAAAATGAGCAGCTTCTTGTCTTTGGGTAACACCCTTAGCATTTTGGTTGCATCAAAGGATATCTCATTCCCACCATTGAAATGTGAGAATTCAGGAATGGCCCATCTATACTTCCAACTTTCAAACCTAATAAACTCCACAAAAAAGGCAGGCAATACAAAATGCTCCAATTACTGAAACAGAAGACAGAAAAGGCCAAATTGCTATACATCAGAGGAAAAACCCAGAGCAACCAAACAGTGGAAAACCCCAATTTCATGCATTATCCCCTAAAAGTTTTAGAACAAGTTTGAAGAATATAGACAGCCTGGAAATACTATTTTTGTTCAGTGTGAATTTAATTTCCAAGTGTTGGAAATGGAGAGTGTGGAATGAGCAAAACCAACTCAAAGCAAATGCCTCAGCCATAAATGATTGAATATTCAATGTTGTAGCCGTGTTAGTCTGTATCAGCAAAAACAACAAGGAGTCCTTGTGATACCTTCGAGACAAACAAATCTGTTTGTCTCTAAGGTGCCACAAGGACTCCTTGTTGTTTTTGCTGAATATTCAATGTCTTGATTTAGTCATGTTATTGACATTTGGAAATTTGTCTGCTTCCCTCTGTCAAGGAAGATGTGGCCCTTAACACCCCAAGGATCTGAGAGCTTTCCCCATATACATAGATTTATCCTCACGACCCTTTTCTTTAGGGAGGGAACTCTTATTTATTTTCTTTTACAAACAGCATGGAAAGTTTAAATGTCACCATTTCTTTACTTTGCTTTCATTGAGTACCACTTTACCCCTCAAATATTACCATCAATTCATAGAACTGGGCAGGAAACTTTTCTCACCCCACAGAAGTTTGAGATGAAACATTTTTCCCTGTTCCAGATCAGGACAAAAAGTTTAAAATCTCAAATTTTCACAAACTGAACATTTGAAAAAGATTTCAGTTTGAATCAAAGTGTTTCATTTCACAATTGTGACCTTTAAAAAAAATTCTCTCTAATTACCTCAAATTTTAAAACAGCCATTTCAAGCAGAAAACTAGAAATTTTTTGGTTGTGGAAATGTTAAATTAACATTGAAAAATTCTATACTTTTTGAACATTTTTAGAAGTAGAGAAATGTGGCAAAACAGACTTTTCCATAAAAAGTTTCAGTTTTAACAAATCTGCATTTTTTCATGAAAAAATATTTTCTGGAAAAATTCTTGACCAGGTCTAACACCAAATTCAATGGGAGCACTTAAGGAGTAAGTTACTACTCAACATGAGTATGAGTATCAGAATCTGACCCTAAGGGCTTGTCTACATGAACATTTAGTTTGTGGCAAGTGGGGTGTGAATCTACCCTGCACTAACCCTGCATGCCAACTGTCTGTGTGGGCTATGGATGCACATTAACATCAGGTAGGGCATAGCAAGCTATTTTGGGGTAGATTTATACCCCAGCTTGCCACAGACTAAAATCTCATGTAGACAAGGCCTAAGTGACTTACCCATGGCCATACATAGAGTGGCCGTGCTTCATCTGAAGAGAGAGAGAGAGGTTGAGGTAGTACAAACTCTTTCAAAAAATCTGAGAACAAGAACAAATCAGAGTGGAGGGTTTACAGTAGCTAAGGGAGAGACATGTGTATAGTTACAGGACAGTTATCAAGAATCCAGATAATCACAGAGCAATTATGCATATTCCTGCACAGTTTGGCTAATGCCTCTCAGCCAGACTACAAGGATTCTCAAAATGATACAGTCAAGATATAATGGTTCAATAATTGTGTAAATTGGACACTCCAAACCAAAACACAGGGAATTATGTAACTGGAAATAATTGAACAGTTTCAGGTCAGTAACAGCACAGTATCCCTGCCCTCTGACTGTTGGACACAATTCCATGTATGATCACTAATAATTAATACTTTCCAGTTATATGCCACTTCTCTCACCCCACTTCAGAAACTTCAATTTACAGTTCCATTTTAATAAGTTAGAAGCAAGAGGTAATTCTGACCCATTGTTCATGGTTACATGCACATGTCAGTACGTATTTCGATATAAAACATTATCAAGTATTTTATTATAGGCAGGGCTGAAGGCATCACCTATTATTAAGGTTCCTAACTCTTCTCATTGTAAGACCCTGTTTTCAATTGAAACTGAACCATTCAAGCTGAAATTTTCCAGGCTGGGTATCTACCTCTGGCTGAATTTTTTTGGAAAATTTCCATCAAAGTGGTTGTGTCATTCCCAAGAATGAGGCTAGGGAAACAGACATTGTTTTGACCATATTAAAACATTCTGGTGACCTTTTTCTTTTAAATGCTCTAGTCCCATGCTTTGGAGCAGAGACTTCAAATTAGAAAGGGGGTAACAATTCTGTCAGGTATGTGCCTTTTGTCATCCCCATGAAAGCCATCCAAATTTCACCAAATGATAAACCTTGGGGGAAAAAAATCACCATTCATACAACCTCAGTCAGGTATGCTAGAAATTCACAGCTAAAAATCTCTGAAGATTCCATCTGGACTGGTCATGCTCTATCCAAGGACTGAACAGCATTTTCCCTGCAATTGCATCTCAAGGCTGCTGTGTGCCATCCCAGGTTTCAGCAACTGAACTGAGACCCTGTTTCTCCTCTGTTCTCAAAGTCCCCCACCTCAACCCCTGCTGGGGCAAGGCAACTTCGAAGAGGAAAATGCCTAATTCAAATGCAAACAGTACAAGGACCAGATTGGAGAGGGTCAATGAAGTAAATTGGAACTGGAAATTGCTTGTGGGGCATGGGAGGGAGAATATGGACTAGGTGTTCAAGGAGACCTGGGATCCAGAGTGGCAGAGGAGACTAAGACTCACTGAGCAAGGAGTTTGGGAGAAAAAACTAATACAGGACGAGGAAGCTGAAGAGGGAGACTGGGAGCCAGTGAGGTTCAGGAACATGGATCGGGGGAGAAGGACAAGTGTGACTGAAGGCCAATGTGGGTAACAGACATATCAGATGAGGAAAGGGGAAGGGTGAGGAATGGGACTGGGATGAGGTGCCCGGCATATGTATGTATGTATGTATGTATGTGTGTGTGTGTGTGTGTGTGTGTGTGTGTGAGAGAGAGAGAGAGAGAACTAGGACAGAGACAAGTTGGAGGGGATGGGGGGAAAAG